>NC_040096.1:9607384-10807384 GCF_003369695.1 Bos indicus x Bos taurus
AAATCCCAGGGCTGATCTCCTTCAGAATGGACTGGTTGGATCTCCTTGCAGTCCAAGGGACTCTCAAGAGTCTTCTCCAACACTACAGTTCAAAAGCATCAATTCTTTGGTGCTCAGCCTTCTTCACAGTCCAACTCTCACATCCATACATGACCACAGGAAAAACCATAGCCTTGGCTAGATGGACCTTTGTTGGCAAAGTAATGTCTCTGCTTTTGAATATGCTATCTAGGTTGGTCATAACTTTCCTTCCAAGGAGTAAGCGTCTTTTAATTTCATGGCTGCAGTCACCATCTGCAGTGATTTTGGAGCCCCCAAAAATAAAGTCTGACACTGTTTCCACTGTTTCCCCATCTATTTCCCATGAAGTGATGGGACCAGATGCCATGATCTTTGTTTTCTGAATGTTGAGCGTAAGCCAACTTTTTCACTCCCGTCTTTCACTTTCATCAAGAGGCTTTTTAGTTCCTCTTCACTTTCTGCCATAAGGGTGGTGTCATCTGCATATCTGAGGTTACTGATATTTCTCCCAGCAATCTTAATTCCAGCTTGTGTTTCTTCCAGTCCAGCGTTTCTCATGATGTACTCTGCATTGAAGTTAAATAAGCAGGGTGACAATATACAACCTTGACGTACTCCTTTTCCTATTTGGAACCAGTCTGTTGTTCCATATCCAGTTCTAACTGTTGCTTCCTGACCTGCATACAAATTTCTCAAGAGGCAGGTCAGGTGGTCTGGTATTCCCATCTCTTGAAGAATTTTCCACAGTTTATTGTGATCCACACATTCAGAGGCTTTGGCATAGTCAATCAAGCAGAAATAGATGTTTTTTCTGGAACTCTCTTGCTTTTTGATGATCCAGCGGATGTTGGCAATTTGATCTCTGGTTCCTCTGCCTCTTCTAAAACCAGCTTGAACATCAGGAAGTTCACGGTTCACATATTGCTGAAGCCTGGCTTGGAGAATTTTGAGCATTACTTTACTAGTGTGTGAGATGAGTGCAATTATGCAGTAGTTTGAGCATTCTTTGGCATTGCCTTTCTTTGGGATTGGAATGAAAACTGACCTTTTCCAGTCCTGTGGCCACTGCTGAGTTTTCCTAATTTGCTGGCATATTGATGCATGGTGATGTATGGCAAAAACCAAAACAATTTTGTAAAGTAATTAGCTGCCAATTAAAATAAATTCAAAAAAACTTCACTGTTTATAAATCAATATTTCTTGGAAATATAGAAAAGTCCTTTGAATTAAAATAAAATAATAAATTTAAACTAGGAAGGTAAAGATTAAGCCTATTAACTGTACTTCAAGGAAAAGAATTTTCTTCACTCCTAATTGGTTTTTAATATTTCAGGGAAGCTGTAAGAGAGAGAATCACATTTATGAGTGAATTTCTGGTTTAAGGTTCTTTTTTCTCTTTCTCTCCCTTCCCTTTCTTCCTTTTGCCTGCTTTTCTGCTTAATAATTAAAGCAGAGGGAAATTTTAAACAAACTCATCTTGAAATTCGTCATAAATGAGGATTTTTTATGACTTTCAGGTCTTTCTATTTCCAAAAGTTAGCCTCTTTATAAACTTGCTATATCCTGATATTATTGTTATTAGCAACAATAACTCTTAGCAGATATATCTCAAACCCTTCAGTTATAAGATCATTTCCAATTTTCACCATCAAGGGAGCGTCCAAGGCATATTCCAGTTAAAGACTATTGCCGAGAAGTCTAGCTCTGTTCAATGTTTGAACCATCATTTCTTCAAGGAATTCTGGAATTTTAACAGTTTAAACAAAAAGTGTTTAACATTCTCATTTCCCATTGGGATACACTTCCTAAGCCTCAGAATCCAATAATATAAAATATCATAGGGGCCTACATTCAATTTTATTTCATGCATGTTACATGTTTAAATGTCTATACATGCTTTCCACGTGGCACATATTTTTTTATAACAAAAATACATTCAATGAGAGTCATAAAACAGAATGAAATAAGAACGTAAAATGGCCATGCTATTTTATTTTTTAATTGTTGCTTGAATGCCTGATTATACAGTTGCATATCTCACTCATACCCCCACCTCCAACTCTCAATTTGTTATTGTTAATATGACTTACTTTCCATTTAGCTACTCAATAGTCAGCAGTATCTTGAATCTTGAGAAAAATTCCTAAACTTTCTGTGACTTTTCAAAAGTAATTTAATTGACTCAGAACTTGACCTTCAAACTAGAGCAGGGAGATTAAATTGATGCGAAGCATAAACCACTGAAAAATTCTCAAAGCTCCCACAGAGGCCAGGTTTCCTGGTGCCCATAGTCTACTATGAGCCAAGTTTGGGGTGAGTTCCTTCCTGCATGATGAATGTGAAGGATTGTTCACTTGATTGAGAAAGTTGATGGACGCAATGTGCTTTTAGGGTCTTCCATAGCAGTCAAAGGGTCTGTGTCTCCAACTGAGGGGAGGATTGGAACCTCCCCTTGGAAAGACTTGAAAGATAAGTCATATTCTCTGGGGCAAAGTAGGTTTGTTATTTATTAATAGGCATTAACTTATGAAGAATTGGAGTAATTAATATGCCCCCTTGCTCAGAATTGGGGGGCAAGGAAAATTAATTTAGGGCTTTTTTTTTTTTTAACTTTACATAATTGTATTAGTTTTGCCAAATATCAAAATGAATCCGCCACAGGTATACATGTGTTCCCCATCCTGAACCCTCCTCCCTCCTCCCTCCCCATACCATCCCTCTGGGTCGTCCCAGTGCTCTAGCCCCAAGCTCCAGTATCGTGCATCGAACCTGGACTGGCATCTCGTTTCATACATGATATTTTACATGTTTCAATGCCATTCTCCCAAATCTTCCCACCCTCTCCCTCTCCCACAGAGTCCATAAGACTGTTTTATACATCACTGTCTCTTTTGCCATCTCATATACAGGGTTATTGTTACCATCTTTCTAAATTCCATATATATGCGTTAGTATACTGTAATGGTGTTTTTCCTTCTGGCTTACCTCACTCTGTATAATAGGCTCCAGTTTCATCCACCTCATTAAAACTGATTCAAATGTATTCTTTTTAATGGCTGAGTAATACTCCATTGTGTATATGTACCATAGCTTTCTTATCCATTCATCTGTTGATGGACATCTAGGTTGCTTATAATTTAGGGCTTTAAAAATGCTTATGTGCATTTAGTGTCTTAGGGAGCAAGGTAACCTTAATAAATTAAGGATTTTGGTCTCTAAATATCATTTTCTAGCTAAAGCATTCCAAACTAACTTTTATATAACAAACACCAAGGATATTCTTGCTATTTACAATACATCAGTGGGGAGATGAGCCTTCATATAAGGTTTCTATACTTCCTTTTATGAAATAGCTTTTACAGCAGAAGATATAGCTAGACTACCAAATGAATTACATGCATTAAGATGAAGGTTTGTGTTGAGTACAGAGCAAATGCACTTCAATTCAGATTCATTAATTAACTTAACTTTAAGTCAATAGCAAGTCCAGCAAACTCTGAATAGCTGTTATGACAAACTCTTCCAGGCCCATCACAAGCTTGTGGAATCATCTTCATTATGGAATTTAGAGCTCTGGAAAAGGAAAGGCACTGTGGAAATTCCAGGTTGGGTTTTATTACAGTTGGTGTTATTATAAAAACCCAATCAGCCAGAATAGGTTAGTTTAATTAAATTTTCAGTTTAACTGAGGCTGATCCAAAATGCTTTCTTATTTTAACAACTATAGCTTAAGGCTGCCGTATAGGTATTAATTCCTTTTCTTGTCATAGATAGTGCAGACAAAAAGCAAAGTTTTAACTTTGCATTTTTGCAAAAACGTGGTTTTTCTTTCTGAATGAAATAACATTAAGTACAGGAAAGGAAAAGTAATAGAAGACACATCTTTGTCACTGGCTTGCTGCATGTCTTGAGCATTTCCCATCTTGTAACTCAGCTTCCACCTCTTTACAACTTGGAGAGTAACACTTGACAGCCCACCCTCCAGAGCTGTCAGGAGGTTCACATTTGCAAAGAAATGTGCATATACTTTGGTTGTCATATAACATTATAGAAATATTAAAAGTTCTGTGGTTAGAGAAATCACACTGAGCCAAATATATATAAATGCTAGAATTTTACCCTAAGAGGTTTTCTGCTTAGTTCACATTCAGTAGTTCTTTGCTACAGCATTAAATTTTTAATAAGCTGCATCTGTTACCTAAAAGGATAACTTGAAAATTATGTCTGTCAATAATCAGGATTTAACTTAGGTTCTCATTTTTAAAAGATTTTCTTGGCTGCCATGAAATGAGTACATGTTTTCTCCCAGATACATGTTACACAAACTATCTGTAACCTCACCTCCACCCAAGGAAGAACAAGAATCCTAATTTCCTGCTTATCAATGATTTAGAACTTTCCCCTATTCTTTCTTTGTAAAGGAGGTGGACAGTGTGAGACTTTTTAAAGGTACTATGCACATCCCTTTACTCTTCCAAGAACCATTCTAGCCTTTCAATTTTTTTTAATGTATTTTAATTGAAGGTTAATTACTTTACAATATTGTTATTAGAATTTACAATAAATGAAGAAGAAGAAGTGAAGTGTCTCAGTCGTGTCCAACTCTGGGACCCCATGGACTGTAGCCCACCAGGCTCTCCGTCCATGGGATTTTCCAGGCAACCATACTGGAATGGTTTGCCATTTCCTTCTCCAGGGGCTCTTCTCAACCCTGAGATTGAACCCCAGTCTCCATGACTGCCTGCAGACTTTACCGTCTGAGCCAACAGGGAAGCCAGTAAATAAAAATGAAATTTATTTTTTTAAAAAGAACTCTAATTGAGAGTCTGCTCATTGCCAGACACTATGTCAGTTGCAGAAGACGAAAAGAACCTCACATCAGTTGGGTAGCTGATTTTCTCAATGAGGGGAAAGATGACCGAAAAATAAATACAGTACAGTGAAATAACAACCATGGTGGAGTTATGAATGTCGTACTAGCAGGACATACATGAGGAAGTGACAAGGGCAGCCTACAGTAGTTGAGAGAGTTCTCACATTTCGTGGTTAAGTAATATTTGACAGTTGGAGAAAGTGGAACATTAAGGATCCATGGAAGCATGGACATGTAGATGTGAATGTCTTCTTCAGGAGAATGGTTTCAATTGGTATTGGAGCTGGAGTTGAGGGCCTGGAGGTATATGATGAAAACAGCTTAGAGCCATATTGTGAAGAACCTTCTACACTGTTCTCAGAAATACGGATTAATACATTTAATGCAATGGGAAAACATACATTTTAGAAATGTGTTATGCAGTATGGAATTGGTCGATGTAGGGAGACTGGGACTTAATCTGTATTTTGAGACAAAGAAAGGGGGTCTAAATTAAGGCAGTTTTGAGACCTTTCAGTGGGCCATAAATAGAGCATGGTGATCTCTTTGCACCAAGAGATGAGGGGCAGCAAGAAGTTCAGGTGCCAAAGGGCAACAGCTTAAGAGAGTGATGAATAATGATACTAACACTAATAACAAAGCAAGTGGGGGAGAAAATGTTTCTTTGGGACATAGTATCAGTAATGCTTAGAACATCATGTGGAAATGTCCGGGAAGCAACTAGAGATCTTGGTCTATAGCTCAGAAGTGGTGGATGAAGCAGAATCACTCTAAAGCATGCTCCTTTAGCCTTTAGTTTGAAGAGACTAAAAATGGTCCTTTAGCCTAGAATCAATGGTTTCCCTAACATGATAACACCTACTTTCTTTCTCATTCCCTTTTAAAAATTGGTTATGATGTTAAATATTTTCTTTGCATGTGTCAACTAATACTAAGGTGACAATAAAACTTACTTTATAAATAAAGTTGAGGAGGGTATTAATATGGCAGGGAAATTGGTATAGACTGAGACTGTCCTTGGCACACTGAAACATATGATCACATTAATTATTATCCCCCAATTATTTACAACTTGATCTTTCTCAGTGATCATAGGCATACCATCATTATCTTGAATTACAGTTTTCCCACCTATATGCATTGCACTTTTACAGACATATTTTCCTCTTTATTTTTCCTTATAAAACTATTTTGTTTCCACTCCATAATTCTAAGGTTTGGATAAATTCTTTGCAAACTGTGCCTTAAATTTTAGGGTCTTTGTCAAGAAATTATTCATTAATAAATATGGAAAGCATATATATATGTGTGTGTGTGTGTATATATATATATATATATATATAATGTGTGAAGTTAATTTAAAATTAACTTCATATTATATTAGGATTATTACAGATGATTACTGCTTTAAAGTTATGCTTAATGTATGAACATTTATGGAAAGTCCTCAATGTAATTTATAGCTGGACTTCTGATTTCTGGTTTGACACTCGATTGTGTGACAATTAGAAACTGTCACCCAATTCTAACAACAAATACAAATCTGAACAAACTGAAAAATTAACAATCTTAGATCCATCAGAGAAGTGAGGTCACAGGGCAAACGACTGCCCCACAGATTGTAGAGACAGGCAGACATAAAAATTAAGGTTTACCAGAAACATCTGTAGAAATTAGTCTGGTATAAGAAAACCAAAAACTGTAATTGAATAATTGCTGGAGTCTTATAGTGGACAAGTCTGAGAATTTAAAACTCCAGGAGACACAGTCATAGGGAAAACCATAATTTTATCAACTTTACCTCTAAGCTCTACTAGATGCTGCTGCTGCTGCTGCTGCATCACTGAAGTCGTGTCTGACTCTGCGCGACCCCATAGACAGCAGCCAACCGTCCCTGGGATTCTCCAGGCAAGAACACTGGGTTGCCATTTCCTTCTCCAATGAATGAAAATGAAAAGTCAAAATGAAGTCGGTCAGTCGTGTCCGAATCCTAACGACCCCATGGACTGCAGCCTACCAGGCCCCTCCGTCCATGGGATTTGCCAGGCAAGAGTACTGGAGTAGGTCACCGTTGCCTTCTCCGTTCTACTAGATACTCACAATGAATATCAGAGAAAAAATCCCTTGTGTTCCCAGTAGGGGGAGGGAAAGAGGAGACATTTTGAAATACACTGGATCATTCCATTCTTCTTAATAATGCTTCACATTAAAAGAAACTATTTTATTAGTGCTAACCTGCTGGGTCTTTATTACAGCCTAATGTATCAGAGGAAAGGGAAACACCCAGCTAGAGCTCTCTCTAGTCTTCCTCTACAGGAAGAGAAATACATAATTCTAGCCCACTCTGAGCACCCTGTCACACACAAGGAGAGGAAATACCTGAGAAGTTTTACTAATGTTCACAGTCCAGGACCAGAAGCTCACCAAAAGTCTGAAAATTAATATAGGACAATAGGATGATTACCTTCACACTTAGCATTACAAGGCCTATTTATTGCAATTCTCTTTACTAGGGCTTCTCTGGTGGTTCAACTGGTAAAGAATCCACTTGCAATAATGGGAGACCTGGGTTTGATCCCTGGGTTGGGAAGATCCCTGGAGAAGGGAAAGGCTTCCCACTCCAGTATTCTGGCCTGGAGAATTCCATGGACTGTATAGTCCATGGGGTGGCAAAGAGTCGGACATGACTGAGCAATTTTCACTTCACTTCTTTACCTAGTACAGGATGATCAACATTCAACAAAAAATAACAAGGTTCACAGAAAGACAAAAAACAGTTTGAAGAGACTAAACAAGTATCAGAAAAAGATTCAGACATGGCAGGAATGTTGGAATTATCAGGTTTAGGCATTTTTTAAAACTTTGATGATTTTGCTACAAATTTTCTATTAATTTGTAATAGAAAAAGTAGAAAGTATGTGAAAACACATGAGAAATATGAGCAGAGAAATTAAAAAATTCTAATAATCAAAATGAAATACTTGAAATAAAAAAATCTATTTAACATAAAGAATGCCTTAGATAGCTTTATTAGTAACCTAGACACAGCTGAGGAAAGAATCTTTGAGTCTGAAGTTATGATAGTGGAAATTTCCAAAACTAAACAGTGGAGAGAAAAAAAGACTGAAGGGAAAAAAAAAAAAAAACCAGAACAGAATATCAAAGGACTGTAGGACAACCTCAAAAGTTGTAACATATGCATAATGGGAAACCTAGAAAGAGAAGAAACAGAAAATAATAGAAGGAAAATTTGAAGCAACAATAACTAAAATTTTCTATGAAATAATATCAAACTGCAAACCACAGATGAAGGAAATTTGTAAAATATGGAACAGGATAAATAGAAAAAAATTAGACTTCAGTCCATTATATTCTAACTACCTAAATCAAAGATGAAGAAAAAAAATCTTGAAAGAGAGCAGGGGATGGAATCCTACCTATGAAAGAGCAAAAAATTACATCCAAATTCCAAACTATATCCATGCAAGTAAGAAGAGAGTTGAGTGAAATACTTAAAATGTTGAAAGAATAAAACCACCAAACTAGAAAGTTGAACCTTACAAAATTATCATTCAAAATGAAGGACAGCTAAAGACTTTTCAGATAAACAAGAAGAGGAAAATTTTTTCCAGTAGAATAACACTGCATGAAATATTAAAAGAAATTTCACAGAGAAGGAAAATGATACGTCACATATTGATCTTCCCATGGAACAGACTGGTCCCAAATCAGGAAAGGCATATGTCAAGGTTGTATATTGCCACCCTGCTTATTTAACTTATATGCAGAGTACATCATGAGAAATGCTGCCTGAAAGAAGCACAAGCTGGAATCAAGATTGCTGGGAGAAATATCAATAACCTCAGATATGCAGATGGCAGACACCACCCTTATGGCAGAAAGTGAAGAAGAACTAAAGAGCCTCTTGATGAAAGTGAAAGAGGAGAGTGAAAAAGTTGGTTTAAAACTCAACATTCAAAAAATGAAGATCATGGCATCCAGTCCCATCACTTTATGGCAAATAGATGGGGAAACAATGGAAACAGGGACAGACTTTCTTTTCTTGGGGTCCAAAATCTCTGCAGATGATGACTGCAGCCATGAAATTAAAAGATGCCTGCTTCTTGGAAGAAAAGTTATGACTAACCTAGACAGTATATTCAAAAGCAGAGACATTACTTTGCCAAAAAACGTCCGTCTAGTCAAAGCTATGGTTTTTCCAGTAGTCATGTATGGATGGGAGTAGGACTATAAAGAAAGCTGAGAGCAGAAGAATTGATGCTTTTGAACTGTGTTGTTGAAGAAGACTCTTGAGAGTCCCTTGGACTGCAAGGAGATCCAACCAGTCCATCCTAAAGGAGATCAGTCCTGGGTGTTCATTGGAAGGGCTGATGTTGAAGCTGAAACTCCAATACTTTGGCCACCTGATGCAAAGAGCTGACTCATTTGAAAATATCCTGATTTGGGTAAAGATTGAATGCAGGAGGAGAAAGGTATGACAGAGGATGAGATGGTTGGATGGCATCACCGACTCAAAGGACATGAGTTTGAGTGAACTCAGGGAGTTGGTGATGGACAGGAAAGTCTGGCATGCTGCAGTCCATGGGGTTGCAAAGAGTCAGACACGACTGAGTGACTGAACTGAACTGAAAGAAAGGAAGAGTATTAGAAAATAAATAAGTGAAAGTAAAATTAAAACATTGTTTTCTTATCTTTGAGAAACTAATAAAAATGTGTTCAAAATAACAATGGCAACAATTATGTATTCTTATGCATTTGTATGCTTTTATATGCATAAACACATAAGTTAAATGAATGATAGCAATAATACAATGGATAGGAGGGAGGAATTTAAAATATTTTGTTACTATGAAGCATCTGTATTACCTGTAAAATGGTATAGTATTATATGAAAGTAGACATGGAGTTCATGAAATGCTTATGGCAAATTCTAAGCCAACCACTAAAAGAAGGTTAAAACACACACATACACACACAAGATGTACAATTGACAGGTTAAGAAAGAAGACAAATGGAACTATTTAAAAGGCTCATTTTAAACTACAAAAGGAAAAAAAAAATGTATGGAAGACAAAAACAGAAATAATAACAAGAGCAAAAAGTAGAAAATAGTGACAAATATGGTAGGTGTTAATTTTTCCAGCAGTCATGTATGGATGTGCTACTTGGACCATAAAGAAGGCTGGGTGCCAAAGAATTGATGCTTTCAAATCATGGTGCTGGAGAAGACTCTTAAGAGTCCTTTGGACTGCAAGGAAATCAAACCAGTCAATCCTGAAGGAAATTGACCCCAAATATTCATTGGAAGGACTGTTGTCGAAGCTGAAGCTTCAATACTTTGGCTACCTGATGCAAAGAGCTAACTCAGTGGAAAATACCCCAATTCTGAGAAAGACTGAAGGGAAAAGTAGCAGCAGCCGGCAGAGGATTTGATGGTTAGATAGCATCACTAATTCAATGAACACGAATTTGAGCAAACTCTGGGAGATATTGGAGAACAGAGGAGCCTGGCATGCTCCAGTCCATGGGGTCACAAAGAGTTGGACACAATTTAGCAACTGATTAATAACAACAATTAATCCAGTTATGTTAATAATCATTTAAATATCAATGGTCTAATACACTCATTAAAAGAGAGATTACCAAAGAGATTACTTTGATCTACCAAAGTATATCAAAAAACAAGACCCAACTGTATGTCAATCAACAGGAAACTTACCTTAAATATAAAAATACATATATATTATAGAGATAAAGATATATGATTCAAACTCTGATCAGATAAAGTGGGAGTAGCTATATTAATTTCAGGCAGTGAAAACTTCAGAGCAAAGAAAGTTACCTGTGATAAAGAGGGGTATTACAAAGTGATAAAAGGTCAATACTTCAGGAAGATTTAATGACCTTTAATGTGAACTTAAAAGTAAAATATCAAAATATGTGAGGCAAATACTGCAAGTTGAAATAGATGAATCTATTATTATATTAGGTTTAATATTTTGAAAATTAATCCATTTAAACCATCACATCAGCAGATTAAAGAAAAATCACATGATCACACTCAATATATACAGAAAAAATTTTTTTTTTACTTTATAGTCTTTCATTATTTTGACATCAATCAGAGTTGTACAATTTGATCATCTACCTCATTCAATAAACTTAGCTCCTAGAGATTTCAGACTATGACTAAAACTCAAATCTAACATCAAAGTTTGAAGAATTAACAAAGTTGAAGGTACACCAAATATTTCTTAACATATAGCATATAACCACTTAGATGAGAGTAGACCCAGTCATGTCTGATCACTCCATCTTGGATGGTACCTTTCTTTATTTTCTATTACTTTTCCCTTCATAGTTTTTCTTTTAATTTTAAAATACAAAATAAATCATATTCCTATATATCAGGAATGAACAAGTGAAATTTAAAATTGAAATACATTACCATTTAAAATAGCACCAGGACATGGAAGCAACCTAGATGTCCATCAGCAAATGAATGGATAAGAAAGCTGTGGTACATATACACAATGGAGTATTACTCAGCCATTAAAAAGAATGCATTTGAATCAGTTCTAATGAGGTGGATGAAACTGGAGCCTATTATACAGAGTGAAGTAAGCCAGAAGGAAAAACACCAATACAGTATACTAATGCATATATATGGAAGTTAGAAAGATGGTAACAATAACCCTGTGTACGAGACAGCAAAAGAGACAGTGATGTATAGAACAGTCTTATGGACTCTGTGGGAGAGGGAGAGGGTGGGAGGATTGTAGAGAATGGCATTGAAACATGTAAAATATCATGTATAAAACGAGATGCCAGTCCAGATTCGATGCACGATACTGGATGCTTGGGGCTAGTGCACTGGGACGACCCAGAGGGATGGTATGGGGAGGGAGGAGGGAGGAGGGTTCAGGATGGGGACCACATGTATACCTGTGGTGGATTCATTTAGATATTTGGCAAAACTAATACAATTATGTAAAGTTTAAAAATTAAATAAAATTAAAAAAAATAGCAACCACCAAAGTGAAATATATATATATATATATATATATATATATATATATAATATGTACATGATCTATATGAGAAAAATTACAAAATGTTGAGAAACAAAATCAAAGAAGTAAACAAATGAAGAGATAGTCCATGTTCATGGTCAGAAAGATTCAATAATGTCAGTTCTTTCCAACTTGATCTGTAGTGTCAACGAAATCAAAATCCCAACAAGTTACTTTCTATATATCAACAAAATGATTCTAAAGTCTATTTGGAAAAACAAAGCACCCACAATAGCCCTATCAGTACTGAAGGAGAAGAATAGTTGGGAGAACTGACATGCCCAACTTTAATACTCACTAAAAACTACTGTGATAAAGGTAGTACAGTATTAGTAAAAGAATAGATAAATAGAAGCAAGTAGAAAGCCCAGAAATAGGGTCACATAAATATACTCAACAGATCATTAGCAAAGGAACAAATGCAATAGAGTGGATCATAAATGATCTTCTGAACAAATGGTGCTGGAACAATTGGACATCCACAGGCAAGACACAGATTTTACATCTTTCATAAGAACTAACACAAAATGGATCACAAACACAATTATGAAATGAAAAACTATACACAAAACAGAAACATAGATCAACAGAACAGGACAGATAGTCCAGAGGAAAGCCCCTGCACCTATGGTCACCTCATCTATGATAAAAGTGGCAGGAATATACAATGGAATAAAGACCATCTCATCAATAAGAGGCACTGGGAAAATTGAACAAGCTACATGTGAAAGAATGAAATTAGAACACATCCTAACAACATACAAAAAATAAACACGGAAAGAATTGAAGATCCAAATTGCGGGGAGCGAGCTCCGCCCATGGCAAAGGTCATGAGGAAGGAGGCTCGGCATACGCAAAGGCGGGATCAAGCCTCAGGAGTCTCCCTGGAAATTCTCGAGCATCTACCCCCAAAACCAGAGTCTGCCTACTTTCTGCTTTGTGCTTTCACCTACACCTCTGACTTTATGAGGGGCTGTCCCCCACTACCTCTCTCTGAAAAAAGAGTTAGCTTACAGCTCCAGTTAATAATTTCTGGGTGTGACAGTGTTTAACCTACAAACTCCTTTGGAAATCCTCTAGCCTGCCTGAATAGGTTTTTCTGGCCACATGTGATTGTTCAGAGCCTCCCAACTGTGAGAGGCAGGAGATGTTCTAAACTGTCTAAACACAGATTCCTTTGAGTAGTTAAAAGATTGATTAGAAACTGTATTGGTGAAGGGTTTTTCACTTATTGGGCCAATGTTTGCTGCTAAGTCTCCATACTCCTTACCTACTGTGTCCTTGGCAGTGTATTGATTGATATAATGGGTGTATAGAAATGTAAGTAGTAGCCTCAAGGTTTGTAACCTCGGACCCTTGAGTTAATTCTTTTCTTGATTGAGCCCACCTCACCTTTGCCCTATAGGAATGCAGCTTTGTCCAATGCTTTTTTGGAGGCTGGTGCCTGACTTTGGAATAATCACCTTTAGAGAAAGATAAGTTTCTTAAAATGTTAACAGGCCTCCTGGCCAGAAGATGATGTAAATCACCTAAGCTTTTGCATATGATAAGTTTGCAGGAAGAAAGCCTGGCTTGCTGCATGACTCTACCCCTTCCCCCATTATCCTCTATGCATAACTTAAGGTATAAAAACTACTTTGGAAAATAAAGTGCGGGCCTTGTTCACCGAAACTTGGTCTCCCCATGTCGCTCTCTCTCCAAAATTCTGGCTGAGTCTCCATCTGGAGTGCGGAACCCGCCATGCTTGCTAATTATGCCTGGGCTTCTAAGATCCGAGCGGGGAGGCCTCAGTGTCTCCTCTCCTTCAGGAGAACGGAAGGACGCCTGCGGCCTACATAAGTGGTGCAAACTTCTTCTCTTGAGGTTTTATTGGTCTCCCGCGTAAACCAAGCTACTCAGCCTCTTTTCTCCACTGAATTTTCCTACTGAGCTATCCTCATCCTATTACTCTTTATATCTTTGATAAAATATTTAAATAAATAGGTCGCCGACGCCGTCCCCGCTTCGGATACCCTGGATCAGCCGGGGCTGGACCCTGGCACTAAATGTAAGACTGGACACAATAAAACTCTTGGAGAAAAACATAGGCAGAACACTCTCGGACATAAATTGCAGCAACATCTTTTTTATTCCACTTCCTCAGTTCAGTTCAATCGCTCAGTCATGTCCAACTCTTTGTGACCCCATGGACTGCAACATGTCAGGTGTCCCTGTCCATCACCAACTCCCAGAGCTTGCTCAAACTCATGTCCATCGAGTCAGTGATGCCATCCAACCATCTCATCCTCTGTCATACCCTTCTCTTCCTGCCTTCAATCTTTCCCAACATCAGGGTCTTTTCCAATAAGTCAGCTCTTCGCATCAGATGGCCAAAGTATTAGAGTTTCAGCTTCAGCGTCAGTCCTTCCAATAAATATTCAGGACTGATTTACTTTAGGATGGACTGGTTTCATTTCCTTGCAGTCCAAGGGACTATCAAGAGTCTTCTTACACCACAGTTCAAAAGCATTGATTCTTCAGCTCTCAGCTTTCTTTACAGTCCAACTCTGACATCCATTCATGACTACTTGAAAAGCCATAGCTTTCACTAGATGGACCTTTGTTGGCAAAGTAATGTCTCTGCTTTTTAATATGCTGTCTAGGTTCTTCCAGAGAAGGCAATGGCACCCCACTCCAGTACTTTTGCCTGGAAAATCCCATGGACGGAGAAGCCTGGTAGGCTGCAGTCCATGGGGTCGCGAAGAATCGGACAGGACTGAGCGACTTCACTTTCACTTTTCACTTCCATGCATTGGAGAAGGAAATGGCAACCCACTCCAGTGTTCTTGCCTGGAGAATCCCAGGGACGGGGGAGCCTGGTGGGCTGCCATCTGTGGGGTCGCACAGAGTCGAACACAACTGAAGCAACTTAGCAGCAGCAGCAGCAGCAGCAGGTTCTTCCAAAGAGCAAGCATCTTTTAATTTCATGGCTGCAGTGATTTTGGAGCCCCCAAAATAAAGTCTGTCACTGTTTCCATTGTTTCCCCATCTATTTGCCATGAAGTGATGAGACCAGTGCCATAATCTTAGTTTGCTGAATGTTGAGTTTTAAGCCAACTTTTTTCACTCGCTTCTTTCACTTTCATCAAGAGGCTCTTTAGTTCTTTGCTTTCTGCCATGAGGGTGGTGTCATCTGTGTATCTGAGGTTATTGATGTTTCTCCTTGCAATCTTGATTCCAGCTTGTGCTTCATCCAGGCCCACATTCCACGTGATGTACTCTGCAAATAAGTTAAATAAGCAAGGTGACAATATACAGCCTTGATGTACTCCTTTCCTGATTTGGAACCAGTGTATTGTTCCAAGTTCAGTTCTAACTGGCACTTCTTGAACTGCATACAGGTTTCTCAAAAGGCAGGTCAGGTGGTCTGGTATTCCCATCTCTTTAGGAATTTTCCACAGTCTGTTGTGATCCACATAGTCACAGTCTTTTGCATAGTCAATAAAGCAGAAGTAGATGTTTTTCTGGAATTCTCTTGCTTTTTCAGTGATCCAACGGATGTTGGCAATTTGATCTCTGGTTCCTCTGCCTTTTCTAAATCCAGCTTGAACATCTGGAAGTTCACCATTCATGTACTGCTGAAGCCTGGCTTGGAGAATTTTGATCATGACTTTGCTAGGATGTGAGATGAGTGCAATTGTGCAGTAGTCTGAACATTCTTTGGCATTGCCTTTCTTTGGGATTGGAATGAAAACTGACCTTTTCCAGTCCTGTGGCCACTGCTGAGTTTTCCAAATTTGCTGGCATATTGAGTGCAGCACTTTCACAGCATCATCTTTTAAGATTTTAAATAGCTCAACTGGTCATGCTTAGTAAATCTTCAATCCAATTTTATGATGATGGGTGGGCTGTGTGTCATCCCTGTAGTTTGGACTGAGGCCAAACTGTGGTAGGGGCAATGGTGACCTCCTTCAAAATGACTTATGTCAGCACAGCTCTCAGGACTCTTGTAGTTAGTGTCCCTGACCCTGTAACAGATCACTGTCGACCTCCACCTCCACCAGAGACTCCCAGGCACTCGCAGGCAAGTCTGGTTCAATCTCCTGTGGGGTCACTGCTCCTTTCTCCTGGGTTCTGGTGCACAAAAGGTTTTGTTGTGCCCTCCAAGACTCTGTTTCCCTGGGGTTCTCAGTGCTTTTGCCAGATTTCCAGGTTGGGAAACATGTTGTAGGCCCTAGAACTTTTGCAACAGTGTGAGAACTTCTTTGGTATAATTCTCTCCAGCTTGTGAGTTGCCTCCTCGGCCACTCTAGTGGTGCTAATGGCTACCTCCTTCAGGAGAACTCGTGTCGCATGCCATGCCTCCCAGAGCCCCTGTCCTTGTGGCAGGTCACTAGTGACCTGTGCCTCCACAGGAGACACTCAGACACTCAAAGGCAGGTCTGGCTCAGTCTCTTGTGGGGGTCACTGCTCCATTCTGGGTCACTGGGTCACTGCACCAGGACCCAGTTGGTCCTGGTGTGCACAAGGTTTTGTTTGCACCTTCTGAGTGTCTGGCAGGTCTGTGATTTGATTTTAAACCAGATTGCACCCTTCCTACTACCTTGTTGGGGCTTCTCCTTTGCCGCTGGACGTGGAGTATACTTTTTGAGTAGGATCCGACATTTTCCTGTTGATGGTTTTCCAGCAGCTAGTTGTGGTTTTGGTGTTCCTGCAGGAGAAGATGAGCACATATCCTTCTACTCTGCAATCTTGGGTGACATACATACATTTAGTATTGCAACAATTTTTCATTAACTGTTATGAGTTGCTTGTCTTGAGTTTGGTCCTGTGCCAACCTCCATGTGGAAGTGCTCAATGATGTGCTATTATTCTCTCTTCCACTCTGCTGTTTTCTTCAACATGCCAGGCACTGATTCACTGTAGGGTCTTTGCACTATGAAAAGGCAAAATGATATGACACTGAAAGATGAACTCCCCAGGTCAGTAGGTGCCCAATATGCTACTGGAGAAGAGCAGAGAAATAGCTCCAGAAGGAATGAAGAAGCTGAGCCAAAGTGGAAGCAAAGCCCAGTTGTGGACATGTCTGGTGTTGGAAGTAAAGTCTGATGCTGTAAAGAACAATATTGCATAGGAACCTGGAATGCTAAGTTCATGAATTAATGTAAATTGGAAGTGGTCAAATAGGAGATGGCAAGAATGAACATCGACATTTTAGGAAACAGCGAACTAAAATGGACCAGAAGGGGTGAATGTAATTCAGATGATCATTATATCTACTACTGTGGGCAAGAATCCCTTATAAGAAATTGAGTAGCCCTCATAGTCAACAAAAGAATCTGAAATGTGGTACTTGGGTGCAATCTCAAAAACGACAGGATGATCTCTGATGTTTCTAAGAAAAATCATTTATTACCATAGTAATCCAAGTCTATGCCCCAGCCATTAATGCTTAAGAAACTGGATTTGAACGGTTCTATGAAGGCCTACAAGACCCTTTAGAACTCACACCAAAAAGAGATGTCCTTTTCATCATAGGGGACTGGAATGCAAAAATAGGAAGAGATACCTGAAGTAACAAGCAAGTTTGGCCTTGGAGTACAAAATGAAGCTGGGCAAGGCTAACAGAGTTTTGCCAAAAGAATGTACTGGTCATAGCTAACACCCTCTTTCAACAACACAAGAGACAATTCTAGACAAGGACATCACCAGATGGCCAATACTGAAATCAGCTTGATTATATTCTTTGCAGTCAAAGATGGAGCAGCTCTATACAGTCAGCAAAAACAAGACTGGGAGTTGACTGTGGCCCAGATCATGAACACCTTGTTGCAAAATTCAGTATGAAATTGAAGAGAGTATGGAAAACCACTAGACCATTCAGGTATGACCTAAATCAAATCCCTTATGATTATACAGTGGAAGTGACAAATAGATTTAAGGGGTTAGATCTGATAGAAAGAGTGCCTGAAGAGCTATGGATGGAGGTTCATGACATTGTACAGGAGGTAGTGATCAAAACCATCCCCAAGAAAAAGAAATGCAAAAAGGCAAAATGGCTGTCTGAGGAGGGCTTACAAATAGCTGAGAAAAAAAGAGAAGTGAAAGACAAAGGAGAAATGAAAAGATACCTGTCTAAATGCAGAGTTCCAAAGAACAGCAAGGAGAGAAAGAAAGCCTTCCTGAGTGAGCAATGCAAAGAAATAGAAGAAAACAATGGAATGGGAAAGACTAGTTATCGCTTCAAGAAAATTAGAGATACCAAGGGAACATTTCATGCAAATATAGGCACAATAAAGGACAGAAATAGTATGAACCTAACAGAAGCAGAAGAGATTAAGAAGAGGTGACAAGAATACACAGAACTGTACAAAAAAGGTCTTAATGACCCAGATAACCACAATGATGTGATCACTCATCTAGAGTGAAATATCTTGGAGAGCAAAGTAGAGTGGGCCTTAGGAAGCATCACTACAAACAAAGCTGGTGGAGGTGAAGGAATTTCAGCTGAGCTATTTCAAATCCTAAAAGATGCTGCTGTGAAAGTGCTGCACTCAAGATGCCAGTAAATATGGAAAACTCAGCAGGGGCCACAGGACTGGAAAAGGCCAGTTTGTTTTCATTCCAATATCAAAGAAGGGCAATGACAAAGACAATTCAGACTGCCTCACAATTGCACTCATTTCACATGCCAGCAAAGTCGTGCTCAAAATTCTCCAAGCAAGGCTTCAACATTAAGTGAAGCAAGAACTTCCAGATATTCAAGCTGGAGTTAGAAAAGGCAGAGGAACCAGAGATCAAATTCCCAATATCTGTTGGATCATAGAAAAAACAACAGAATTCCAGAAAAACATGTACCTCTGCTTCACTGACCATGCTAAAGTCTTTGACTGTGTGGATCACACAACAAGCTGTGGAAAATTCTGAAAGAGATGGGAATACCAGGCCACCTGACCTGCCTCCTGAGAAACTTGTATGCAGGTCAAGAAGCACCAGTCAGAACTGGGCATGGAACAATGGACTGGTTCAAAATTGGGAGAGGACTATGTCAAGGGTGTATCTGTCATTCTGCTTATTTAACTCATACACAGAGTACATCATGTGGAATGCAGGGCTGGATGAAGTACAAGCTGGAATCAACACTGCCGGAAGAAATATCAATGACTTCAGATATGTAGATGACACCTTCCTTATGGAGGAAAGTGAAGAGGAACTAAAGAGCCTCTTGATGAAGATGTAAGAGGAGAGTAGAAAAGCTGGCTTAAAATCAACATCCAAAAATTGAAGATCATGGCATCTTGTCCCATCACTTCATGGCAAATAGATGGAGAAACAATGGAAATAGTGACAGACTTTATTCTGGGGGCTCCAAAATCAGTGCAGATGGTGACTACAGCCATGACGATCAAAGATGCTTGCTCCTTGGAAGAAACACTATGACCAACCTAGACAGCATATTAAAAAGCAGAGACATTACTTTGCCAACAAAGGTATGACTAGTCAAAGCTATGGTTTTTCCAGTAGTCATGTACTGATGTGAGTGTTGGACTATACAAAAGGCTCAGTGCTGAAGAACTGATGCTTTTGAGCTGTGGTGTTGAAAAAGACTCTTTAGAGTCCCTTGGACTGCAAGGAGATCAAACCAGTCAGTCATAAAGGAAATAAATCCTGAATATCCATTAAAAGGACTCATGCTGATGCTGAAGCTATAGTGCTTTGACCACTGATGGGAAGAGCTGACTGATTGTTAAAATCCCTGATGCTGGAAAAATTTGATGGCAGGAGGAGAAGAGGAAGACAGAGGATGAGATGTTTGGATGGCATCGCTGACTCAATGGACATGAGTTTGAGTAAGCTCTGGGAGATGGTGAGGGATAGGGAAACCTGGTGTGCTGCAGTCCATGGGTTCTCAAAGAGTCAGACACAACTGAACAAAAACAACACTTAAACTTGCACGCGTTTGCATAGGAAAGAAAACCATAAACAAAACAAAAGGACTACAATCAGAATGGGAGAAAATATTTGCAAATGAAGCAACCAACAAGGGATTAATCTACAAAATATGCAAACCGCTCATGGAGCACAGTATCAAAAAACACACAAAAAAAAACAGTCAAAAAATGGGGAGAATATCTAAATACACATTCTTCCAAAGAAGATCCAAAGGTGGTTTTTATAACCAAAGGTGGTTATAAAGCATATTAAAAGATGCTCAACATTACTAATTATTAGGGAAATGCAACTCAAAACTGTAATGAAGTACCACCTCACATCAATCAGAATGGCCATCATCAAAAAATATACAAACAATAAATGTTGGAGAGGTTGTGGAGAAAAGGGAACCCTCTTGTACTGTTGCTGGAAATTTAAACAGATATAGACACTGTTGAAAATACTCTATGCAGTTTCCTTAAGAAGCTAAAAATAGAGCTACCATATGATCCAGCACTCCCACTCCAGGGCATGTATCTGGGTAAAATCATAATTCAAAAAGATTCATGCACCCCAGTGTTCATTGCAGCAGTATTTACAATAGCCAGGGCATGGAAGCAACATAAATGCCCAAATGTCTATCAACAGAGTAATGGATAAAGAAGATCCAGACTTTATCCAGAAGATAAAGAAGATACACACATACATACATATAATGGAATATTACTCAGCCATAAAAAAGAACAAAATCATGCCATTTGCTACAACATGGATGGACCTAGAGACTGTTATACTGACAATCAGAAGTAAGTCAGACAGAGGAAAACAAATATCATATGACATTGCTTTTATGTGGAATCTAAAAAAGGGCTACAAATGACTTTATCTATAAAATGGAAATAGAGTTACAGATTAGAAAATAAACTTGTGCTTACCAGGGCATAAGGGAGGGGAGGCATAAATTGGAAGATTGGGCTTGACACATACACACTGATATATTGATATACATAAAGCAGATGTCTAAGAAGGGCCTACTAATATATATATATATATATATATATATATATATATATATATATATAGTACAGGGAACTCTACTCAATACTCTGTAATGTCCTGTATAGGAAAAGAATATAAAAAAGAGTGGGCATTTGTTTATGTATAATGGATTCACTTTGCTATATACCTAAAACTAATATAACATTGTAAATCTACTATAACTCAATAAAAATTTTAAAACATAAAAAATAAAACACCCAGAAAATAACATAGGAGAAAATATACGTGACCTTGGACACAGCAATGACTTTTTAGATGCAGCACCAAAATACAATACATAGGGAAAAAAATTCAAAATTTGGACTTCATTAAATTTGAAAACTTCTGCTTTGTGAAGTACAGTGTCAAGTGAATGAGAAGACAGGGAGAAAATGTTCATCTGATGAAAGATTGTTGTCCAAAGCATACAAAGAACCCTTAAAACCCAACAATAAGAAAATAAGCAACCATTTACAAAATGGGCAAAAGACTTGAACAGACATTTTACCCAACAAGATATACAGATGACATATAAGCAGCCTCATATGTCATTCAGTTCAGTTCAGTTCAGTTCAGTCGCTCAGTTGTGTCTGACTTTTTGCGACCCCATGCAGCACGCCAGGCCTCCCTGTCCATCACCATCCATCTCCCAGAGTTCTCTCAAACCCCATTGAGTCGGTGATGCCATCCAGCCATCTCATCCTCTGTCATCCCCTTCTGCTCCTGCCTCCAATCCCTCCCAGCATCAGAGTCTTTTCCAATGAGTCAACTCTTCGCATGAGGTGGCCAAAGTACTGGAGTTTCAGCTTCAGCATCATTCATTCCAAAGAACACCCAGGGCTGATCTCCTTTAGAATGGACTGGTTGGATCTCCTTGCAGTCCAAGGGACTCTCAAGAGTCTTCTCCAACACCACAGTTCAAAAGCATCAATTCTTTGGCACTCAGCTTTCTTCATAGTTCAACTCTCGCATCCATACATGACCACTGGAAAAACCATAGCCTTGACTAGACGGGCCTTAATTGCCAAAGTAATGTCTCTGCTTTTGAATGTGCTATCTAGGTTGGTCATAACTTTCTTCCAAGGAGTCATATGTCATTAGGGCATTACAAATTAAAACAATGATGCCTCTACATACATATTTAGTTCAGTTCAGTTCAGTCGCTCAGTTGTGTCCAACTCTGCGACGCCATGAATCGCAGCACTCCAGGCCTCCCTGTCCATCACCAACTCCCAGAGTTCACTCAAACTCGTGTCCATCAAGTCAGTGATGCCATCCAGCCATCTCATCCTCTGTCGTCCCCTTCTCTTCCTGCCCCCAATCCCTCCCGGCATCAGAGTCTTTTCCAACGAGTCAACTCTTCACATGAGGTGGCCAAAGTACTGGAGTTTCAGCTTTAGCATCATTCCTTCCAATGAACACCCAGGACTGATCTCCTTTAGAATGGTAGAATGACGAAAATCCAAATCACTGAAAAGAGGAATTCCCCTTTATTGCTGGTGGGAATTCAAAATATGATATAACTACTTTCGAAGACAGTTTGGCGGTTTCTGACAAAACTAACATATTCTTAACCATGCAATCCAGCAACTGTAGTCCTCACATTTACCCAAATGAATTGAAAACTTGTGCCCAATAAAAACCTACATTTGGAAGTCAGTCATAATCACCAAAACAGGAAAACAACCAAGACATTCTTCAGTTGTGATTGGATAAGTAAACTGTGGTATATCCTGAGGATCAAATATTATTCATCACTAAACAATGAGCTAATAAGCCATGACAACACATGGGGGTAATTTAAATGCACACTACAAAGTGAAAGAAGCCAATTTAAGAGACTACATACTGTATGATCCAACTACACAACATTTTTGGAAAGACAAAACTGTAAAAACAGCAAAAAGATTAGTAGTTGCATGGTTAGAGAGGAGAATGGTATGAATATGTAGAGCATAGACAATTTTTAGGGCAGTAAATGGTGAAACATGAAATTATACATGTGTCAAAACTCATATAATATACAAAGCCAAGAGTGAACCCTAATGTAAAGTAAGGACTTTGGCTGATGTGTCAACTGTAAATTCATCAATTGCAACAAACATACCACTGTTGTGCAGGATGTTGCTAGAGGGGGACATTGTGTACATGCAACCATAAGGGGTATATGAAACTCTTTGTACTTCCTCAATTTTACTGTGAGCCTAAAACTGCTCTAAAAATGAGGTTTATTTATTAAGATATTTAAAAAATTGAAAGAAAACAAAAGAAAAAAATTCATGGAGGTTGCTTTGTATATGTTATGATGAGTGTCATTTCACTTTAGCAAATGCCATCAGTAAAGACTAAATACAGTGAAACCACCTTCATGCACAGCTTCTAACATTTTGCCTCTGAGCTAAGCCCCTAACAGGAATGATACTTAAATAATGGATCGATACCTATTCATTTTCAAACTCTTCAAATTAGCACCCTTCTCCAATTATGGGCCTCCAAGACAATCTGTTCCCCAAAGAAACCGTATACATAGTCAACATGGGTTCAACAGACTGTAACATGTGTGTCCCAAATTGCTGGATTTAGGTCATTATATTTTTCCAGGCAGCTAATTTTCTCCTTTGAAATGCTCACAGAAGGTCAGAAGCAGTTGAAGCATCAAAGCTTTATGAATTAAAGTTTCATTGTGAATGGAGGGAAGGCGACTGGCCTGCAGAAAGACAATTGTGAGTATCCCTGGCTAACCTTCAACTAGGACACATTCCACGGTAGGAGATCAATAGCCTACAGTCACCCAGAACGGACTTCAAGTCTCCAAGCACAGCTGACCTTTTACAAAGAAAATACTCACATCTCTAAGTTGGTAATGCTGGTGATTCTATATCTTTTCTACTTACTGATTAATTTACAGGAAAATATGGTTGTAGAGGAGATCAAGGCAAGTGTGTTTCATAAGCCCTGGGCAATTTTCTCAAATAACAACCCAGACACTGTAAAATCTTATGAGGTCTATTATGTATGTTCGTTTCCGCAGAGCTGGTTTACCACAGCACATTCCCTTGCTCCCTGGTGCTAAATTCAGTCCTTCACAGGATGGAATACCTTCACTGTGAGCCTGGTTTTTGTTTGTTCCTGGGAGAGAGGATCTCACAGTTTCATTAAACACACTTGGTTGTAATCATATAATGAAAAATGGGAATTGAAATCTAGTATTATTGGTATTTTATTTGGTTAAATGTCTGCATCTCCTGCTGACTAGTGACATTTAATGATGGAGGGCATACAGAACTATCTAAAATGGATCAACTACCTTCATAGTAATATTATTTTTCTTTTTTTTTTTTTTTTTTACACTTGGAGACTATTATAAATCACTTTCTTAGTTTCTTTTCTAGTTCTCAGTATTTTCCTAGTTCTTCAGTCTGCCATTTGTCATTGTCTTGTTCCATGAAAATTCTCTTCTTGAATCAACTTCTCTTTTTAGTCCCATGTTACAGACACATCCCTAGAGAAGGCAATGGCATCCCACTCCAGTACTCTTGCCTGGAAAATTTCATGGATGGAGGAGCCTGGTGGGCTGCAGTCCATGGAGTCAAGAAGAGTCGGACACGACTGAGCGACTTCACTTTCACTTTTCACTTTCATGCATTGGAGAAGGAAATGGCAACCCACTCCAGTGTTCTTGCCTGGAGAATCCCAGGGACCAGGGAGCCTGGTGGGCTGCCGTCTACGGGGTCGCACAGAGTTGGACACGACTGAAGTGACTTAGCAGCAGCAGCAGCACAGACACATCCCAGAAGACATCTTTGTGGTCCTTGTGGGTGGAAAGGCTGTGAGCTTTGAATTGAGACAGGAATGTCCTCTACTGTGACTGGGTACTTTCTTGGTAGTTTCAGGCAAGTCTTGGGCTCTCATAGGAACTCATTTTTCTTGTCCATTAAGTGGAGGCATTGTGATGATTAAATTAAATGAAGAACATGAAATCGTTCAGTAAAGTTGTCTTTGTTACTGTCAGTTTAACCCTTGTGAGATGCTGTAAACAATTTTTCAAAATCTCTAGCAAGCATTCCTCCAACTACACCTTGATTACCTTGATTACCTCCACTAATGAATCAGCCCTAGACTGCTCAAATTATTTAAAAAAAAGATGTTTTATGGAAATAAAACATGCTTCCTTTTAGTTTCTGCCAATTGTTTCTGTCTTTTCTTTGAAGGAACAAATGAAACAAATCTAATAAATACTTTTCCATTTAGTAGTATTTCATAAGATTTTTAAAAAATATTTAAGTATCTAGACTTTGTTATGGGTAGTTTTAAAATCATAGAAAATTTTCAAGGATACTATAGAGCTTCCATATACAGTACACCCAATTTCTCCTATCATTAACACCTTATATGACTATGGAACATTTGTCACAACTAAGAAATAATATTGTTACAATTAATGAAATGAAAATAACTAATTATTATGAATTACATTATTTTTTTCTAATGATCCTTTTCTATTTCAGTATCCCATCCAGGATACAACATTACATTTAGACAGCATAGCTTCTGAACACCTGAGCTATGATGGTTTCTTAGATGTTCCTTATTTTGGATGACTTTAACAGTTTTGAGGAGTACTGATCAAGTATTTTTGAAGACCGCCCCTCCATTGGGATTTGTTTAATGATTTTCTCTTGGTTAGAGTGGAGTTAAGTGTTTCTGGGAAAAAGACTATAGAAGTAAAGTGCCATGTCAAGAGTATATGCTATCAACATGACTTATGACTGTTGATGTTGCCATTGGGCACCTGGCTGAGATTTGCCAGGTTTTTCCACTGAAAGTTACTTTTGTTTCCTTCCATACTTTGCTTGCGGAGAAGGCAATGGCATCCCACTCCAGTATTCTTGCCTGGAAAATCCCATGGATGGAGGAGCCTGGTGGGCTGCAGTCCATGAGGTCGCTAAGAGTCGGACACGACTGAGCGACTTCACTTTCACTTTTCACTTTCATGCATTGGAGAAGGAAATAGCAACCCACTCCAGTGTTCTTGCCTGGAGAATCCCAGGGACAGGGGAGCCTGGTGGGCTGCCGTCTATGGGGTCGCACAGAGTCGGACACGACTGAAGTGATTTAGCATAACATAGCATACTTTGCTTGGGGCTTTCCAGGTGGCTCAGTGGTAAAGAACCTACCTGCCAATGTAGGAGACACAAGAGGTGTGGGTTTCATCCCTGGGTTGGGAAGATCTTCTGGAGAAGGAAATGGCAACCCATTCCAGTATTCTTGCCTAGAAAATTTCATGGACCGAAGAGCCTGGCGAGCTACAGTCCATGGGGTCCATGAGGGTCTGACATGACTCAGCCTGCATACCTCACCCTTTGAAAGGAAGTCAGAGGAGCCCACACTTAAGGGGTGGGGAGCTATACTTCATCTTCTTGAGGAAGAGGGATGTTTACATAAATTATATGAAATTTCTGCATGAAAGATTTATCTTTTCTCCTCCATGTATGTATTTATTTGACCATGTAAACAACTTTGCCTTCCCTGTTTTGATTCTGATCCCAGTGTATTTGGCAGCTATTTCTCTTACTCTAGCTGGCAGGAATTTTTACCTAGTTTTATGAGCCATGAGCAATTCTTCTATGTTTTTATTCTTTTCAGTTGGTTCGAGAAGAATGTAGAATAAAAAAACACCTTTACTTCATCATTCTTAACCACATATCTTTTCAAATAATTATATTTTAATAACTCATTGTATAGATGTATTTTAATTTAACAAATATCTTACTGATGAGCTCTTTAGTTAGCTTCCAAGAGTTTTCAATTATTATCCTGAAAAAAAAAGAAACTTTGTGATCTTTTCCTACCAAGATAAATTTATAGGTTTGGAAGAGTATGCATATTTAAAATTTTGATTATTTGAAATAGAATTGTATGCATTCACCATCATCAATGAGAGAAAATGTCAATTGCTTCACACTTCACCAAATACAGAGTAAAATCATTAGAGGCATTTTTATGGAATATATTATACACTGCTATTTTCATTATTATTAACAATGTTGGGCATTCTTTTTACATGTTTACTGGCTATTTGCATTTTTTCTCATGTGAACTATCTGTTAAGAACTATCTGTTCATTTTGTCGTTGATCACTGAGCAATCTTGCTTTTCACAGAATGGAACCACATTCATAATCAGGGCAAACAAGAGAACTTTAGAATAACACAATATACACTACACACTAAATATAGGTCATATATTTTTCTGCATTAAAAATGTAAACACCAAATATTTATAATGCAAAACCATAATGAAATAAATAATAAGATTCTTAGCATAGAAATAACTCATCTGCCTCTGGCCATTGTGGACCCAGTAGAAGCACATAAAAAAGTAGACACAGAGAAATAAATAGCCATTCATGAGATAGATAAAAATTAATATATATGATATCATACCTTAAAACTATAAATATACCTTACTCTTAAATGTTCATGAAATTAAAAAATTGATTTTATAATATACTTCAAAGAACATTTCAATAACTTATAAAATGTGGAAATAGTGCAAATCAGATTCAGAACAAAAAAAATTAAAAATAAATTCATAACAGAATTGGAAATTAACAATGATCTTAAATTAAATTCTCAATTTTTTGATAAAGAAGAAATAAAATTCAAAATTATAGAATATACAGAATATAATTAAAACAAAATTGCTAAAATTTAAAACCATAGGATAAATCTAAAGGAAAGTTTTATAGCCTTTAAAATATGCATTTTTAGATAAGCAAGCAAAATAAACAAAACAATTAAATATTTAATTCAATGTTAGAAAATGTAGTAAGATAACCCTAAAGAAAGTACAAGGAAAAATTAGTATGCATAAGTGTCTAAATTAATTAATTAGAAGAGATGAGTAATTCCAAGGAAGTATCTTAAGTAAATCAGCAAAAGAAAAATCATTATCTAAATTTATGACATGGGTTTCTTTAGAGTCAAGCAACAGAACTAATGTTAGTTATTTCAGGTAGGTAAAACAAGGTTTTTCCAGTGGTCATGTATGGATGTGAGAGTTGGACTATAAAGAAAGCTGAGCACTGAAGAATTGATGCTTTTGAACTGTGGTATTGGAGAAGACTCTTGAGAGTCACTTGGACTGCAAGGAGATCCAACCAGTCCATCCTAAAGGAGATCAGTCCTGGGTGTTCATTGGAAGGACTGATGCTGAAGCTGAAACTCCAATACTTTGGCCACCTGATGCAGAGAGCTGACTCATTTGAAAGACTCTGATGTTGAGAAAGATTGAGGGCAGGAGGAGAAGGGGATGACAGAGGATGAGATGGTTGGATGGCATCACCGACTCAATGGGCATGGGTTTGGGTGGACTCTGGGAGTTGGTGACGGACAGGGAGGTCTGGCATGCTGATTCATGGGGTCGTGAAGAGTCGGACACGACTGAGCAACTGAATTGAAAACAGGGAAAAGTTTTCACTGCACACTGAAGAACCACAAAATGAAAGATTGGAGGGGAAGAGAAGGCAGCAAGAGTGATCACAGTGACAGGAACTGAAGAGGGCTGCTGGGGCGGTTCTGCCTCAGCCACCGCCTAAGCACAGCACATTTCACAGTTTTGCAAGACAGTCCGATTGACCTAGCTTGGGCCACATGCCCACCCCTAACACAAAATCCTGTTAGATGAGGTACGTTTCTGTGATTGATCCAGTCTATCTAGATTAAGTGTTCATTATTCTGACTAGGATGCATGCACACGTATCCTGATCGTCACCATCACCAGATCCACAATGGAAAGGAAAAGCATTAAGTATGGGAAGGAAAAGGGATTAAGTCACCAGAAATGCAAAGGATAACTGATGAAGAGGGGCACATGGTTTTTAAATCTACTTCCTTGAGAATCTACCACATGCACATACACACACACACAAACATTGTATCATTCAATTGATTTTATGTCACAAATTAAAAATTGACAATGGCCTAAAACAAGTTATTTTTAACTTATTCAAACAAGCACTTCACGTGTTTACATGCTGGTTGGGTTATTACATCGTGTTATCTTCATCAGGAAACAGGTTGATGGAACATCCATCATTTGGAACATATCCAATAACCATGATACAAAGAAAGGAAGCTCTCACCAGCTATTTAAGTTTTACCCAAAAATGACCAGTCTTAACTTTTGCTAACATTTCTATAGCCAGAGAAAGTCAGGTATCCAAGTCCGGTTTCAAAAGGATTGGAATTACTATTCTATGATAAAGTCTACAGGAACACAGAGGATTTTTTGGGCATTGAAACTATTTTGTCTGATACTATGGTGCTGCTGCTGCTGCTGCTAAGTCGCTTCAGTCGTGTCTGACCCTGTGTGACCCCATAGACGGCAGCCCACCAGGCTCCCCCGACCCTGGGATTCTCACGGCAAGAACACAGGAGTGGGTTGTTACACATTTGTCAAAAACTATAGAATGTGTAACACCAAGAGTGAACCTTTATATAAATCATGGCCTTTGAGTGATAATGCCATGTCCATATATGTTCATTGACTGTAAAAAAGCACCACTCTGCTCGGTGGGGTGATGTTGGTAGTGAAGGAGGATTGCGGGGAGATAGGAAGTGTGTGGGAACACTTTGTACTCTCCGCTCAAATTTTTACTGCTGTAAAAATTTTATTTAAAAGGACAAAAGAAAGAAAATAACAGAGCCTCAGGACCAGTGAGGCAAGAATAATAATCTGACAGCAGTGTCAACACAACCCCAGAAAAGGGAGGAAGTAACAGAGATGAAAAATATTAGAGGGAATATCAGCTTCTGAAATATGATGAAAGACAAAACATTAGCAAATTCAAGAAGCGAAGTAAACTCCAAACAGATTAAATTTGAGTAATGTCCATATACAACATAATCAAATTTCTGAAGCCTAAAAATAACTATATATACTTAAAAGTAGTTACTTAAAATATACAAAAATATACTTTAAAAGCGAAATATTTCTCTTTAAAAGAGAAATATTGTTCACATGTTTATCTGAAGAAAATGAAAACACTAATTCAAAAAGATATATGCACCTCTAGGTTCATTGTAGCCAAGTGTGCAATGAACAGTAACCAAGATGAGGATGCAACAAAATCTACACAAGGTCTTCCAGAAAACAGAAGAGATATATAACTTAATGGGGCCAGCATTGGTTTGATATGCAAACTGAACAAAAATAGTATTTAAAAAGCAAAACATCAACCAATATCTCATGTAACTATAAACTCAAAATCTGAACAAATTAATATACAATATATAAAAAGAATAATGCATGCCAACCAAGAGATGTTCGCTGCAGAAATGCAAGAGTTGTTCAGTATTTAAAAATCAGACAATATCTTCAACCACAATAATACTTTAAAGAAAAAAAATCATGTGATCATCTTAATTGATACAGAGAGAATTGGAAAAAAATTCAACAACCATACAGAGAAAATATTTATGCATTATGAATAGATGGAGAACTTCCTCAACTTCACAAAGAAGATCTCAAAAATCTACAGCTAATATTGCACTTAATGGTGAAAAATAGACTGCTGCCCCCCCACCAAAGTTTAAGAACAAGGCAAAAACGTCTACTCTCACTACACCTGGGAATCTTAGCAGGTGCAACAAAGCAAGGAAAGAAAATCATAGATGTACAGATTAGAATAGATAAAACTTGTTTCTCTTTGGAGATGACATGCTTTTCTACGAAAAAAATCACAAATAATATACCAAAAAACAAATCCTTCTAGAACTAATAAGTAAGTTCAGTAAGTTCACAGGATACAAGATCAACACATACACAAACAATATCAATTTTATTTTTGTATACTAAAAATGAATGTGTAGACATAAAAATAGAAAGGCAGTATATCTTTTATAATAGTTCCAAAATTATGAAATCATTTGATATAAAACTAAACATGAACAGCATGTATATGCTGAAAACTACAAATGGTGATGAAAGAAATGAAATCTAAGTAAACTGAGAGAAAAACTGTATTTCTGGTTTTGAAGATTCAATATAGTAAAATGTCAATCTTCCCTAAATCAGTTTAATGCAATTCTTATCTAAAACACATCATGATTCTTTATAGATTCTTTATAGATATTGTAAAGCTGACTCTAAAGTGTATTTGAGAGATAAAGGAATTAGATGAGATAAAGATTGTAAACAGAAATCTATATTTCTCAAAAAAAGTGGTATTAGTGGAAAGAGAGATGCATAGATGAATGAATGGAAAAGAAGAGACAAACTTTGTCACATAGTGACAAACTTTTGATATTTCACAAAGTTGCAAAAGAAACTCAGTGTAGAAGGAATAGACTTTTCAACATATGCTGTTGGAAGAAATGGACATCCATCGGCCAAAAATTTAAACTTACCTAAACCAAACATCATTTACAACAATTTATTAAAATTGCATCAAAATTTAAACTATAAAACTTTAGAAGAAAACAGAAAATCTTTGTAACTTAGGGACAGATTCTTAGGTATGTATAAAAAATAGAATCCGTAAGAGTATAACATAATTAAATAGGACTACATTGAAATTAAATCGTTTTATTTATTTATTTATGCTACTTAGTGGGGCATATGGATCTTAATTCTCTGACCAGGGATCAAATCTGTATTCCCTACATTGGAAGCATGGAGTCATAACCCCTAGAACACCAGGGAAATCTCTTAAACACATTTATTGTATAGACATTCTAAGACAATCAGTGGATAAGCCACATTCTTGGAAACTATACTTACAATATCTGACAAATGGCTTGTTTCTCAAGTAAACAACTGAGTTCAGTAGTGAGAAATCCCTTCAATTAGAAATTGGTAAAATACTTAGATAGTTCACCAAACAGAACACAAGGATGGCAAATAAGCATATAGAAAAATCTCAACATTAATAATCATTAGGAAAATGTCAGTTAAAGCCATGAATAGATACCACTCACATATGTTAGAATGATTCAAATAACAAATCAACAATACTATGTGCAGACAAGGATGCAAAGCCAATTGTTATCACATCCATTGATTGTGAGAAAATGTTAGAGCCACTGCGGAAAACTGTTGAGTACTTTCTTACAAAGATAAAAGCACATTTATACTATGGCCCAGAAATTGTCTGAGTATGTACCCTGGAGAAAGTAAAACTTAAATTCACCCCCAAAATTTTGCAAATGAATGTTTCTACTAGCTTTATTTGTAATAACCTCAAACTGGAAACAACACAAATATCTTTGTCTGGGTTTAGAAGGTTGAATAACAACCCTTAAAGATATGAAATATTAATCCCTGGACCTCATAAATATTATTTTATTTGGAAGAGGTTCTTAGTATAAGTGATAAAGAATAGTAACATGAGAAATTATCCTGGATTATCCAAGTGGGTGATAGTTGTATCCACATGCAACCTTATAAAGAGACAGAGACAGATTTGACACACAGATGAAAGGTAAGGGCAGAAATTGAAGTGATGCAGCCACAAGTCAGCTATGCCAGAAGCCAAAAGAAACTGAAATAAGCAAAAAGACAAAATGCCAACCGAAGTACAAAGAGGGTGGGCAGCCTCACTGACACCTTGATTTCTCTCCAATGATACTGATTTTGTCCATCCAGCCTCTCGAACTATGAGAGAATAAATTTCTGCTGAGTTAAGCCTCCACATTTGTGCTAAATTGTTATAGCTGCTACAGGAAAATAATACACTGGGTGAGTGAAAAACAGTGGTACATCTATTCAAAGGAATATTACTCTGCAAAGAAAAGGGGGACAAACAATTGGAGTGTGTAGTAAATTCCATGGATCTTGAGGGAATTATACTAAATAAAAGACGTCCTTTTCACAATGCTGCACATTGTAAGCCAATTTTTGTTGTTGTTGTTGTTCAGTTTCTGACTCTTTGCAACCCTGTGGACTACAGCACTCCAGGTTCCTCTGTCTTCCACTATCTCCCAGAGTTGACACAAATTCATTTCCATTGAGTCAGTGATGCATAATGTTATCTAACCATCTCATACCCTGCCACCTCTTACTCCTTTCGTCTTCAATATTCCCCAGCATTAGGGTCTTTCCCAATGAGTCAGCTCTTAGCATCAAGTGACCAAAGTTCTGGAGCTTCAGCTTCAGTCCTTTTAAAAAATATTCAGGATTTATTTCCTTTAGGACTGACTGGTTTGATCTGCTTGCTGTCCAAGTGAATCTCAAGAGTCTTCTCCAGGACCACAATTCAAAAGCATAAATTCTTTAGCAATCAGCCTTCTTTATAGACTAACTTTTATATTGGTACATGACTACTGGAAAAAGCATAGCTTTGACTATATAGATCTTTGCCAGTAAAGTGACCTCTCTGCTTTTAATATGCTGTCTAGTTTCGTCATAGCATTCCTTCCATTGATTAAGCATCTTTTAATTTCATGGCTGCAGTCACGGTCCACAGTAATTTTGGAGCCCAAGAAAATAAAATCTGTATTGCTTCCACTTTCCCCACTTCTTTTTGCCATGAAGTGATGGGACTGGATGTCATGATCTTAGTTTTTTCATGCTGAGTTTCAAGACAGCTTTCTCACTCTTCTCTTTCACCCTCATCAAGAGGCTCTTTACTTCCTCTTCACATTCTGCCATTAGAGTGGTATCATCTGCATATCTGAGATTGTTGATATTTCTCCCAGCAATCTTGATTCTACCTTATTCATCCAGCCTGGCATTTTGCATAATATACACTGCATATAAGTTAAATAAGCACAGTGACGATATGCAGCCATGGCATGCTCCTTTCCCATTTTTAAAGCAGTCAGTTGTTCCATGGCTGGTTTTAACCATTGCTTCTTGACCTGTGCACAGGTTTCTCAGGAGGCAGGTAAGGTGGTCTGGTACTCCCATTTCTTTAAGAATTTTTCACAGTTTGCTTTTATCCACACAAAGGCTTTCACATTGCTAATGAAGGAGAAATAGATGTTTTTCTGGATCTCTCTTGCTTTCTCCATGATCCAGTGAATGTTGGCAATTTGATCTCTGATTCCTTTGCATTTTCTAAATCCAACTTTTACATCTGAAAATTCTCAGTTCATGTACTGTTGAAGTGTAGCTTGAAGGATTTTGAGCATTACCTTGATAATATGTGAAAAGAGCACAGTTGTACAGTAGTTTGAACATTCTTTGGCATTGCCTTTCTTTGAGATTTAAATGAAAACTGCTCTATCTCAGTTCTGGTGTCATTGCTGAGTTTTCCCAATTTGCTAGTATATTGAGTGCAGCACTTTCCCAGCATCATCTTTTAGGATTTGAAATAGCTCACCTGGAATTCCATCACCTCCACTAGCTTGGTTTGTAGTGATGCTTCCTAAGACCTGTTTGACTTCACACTCCAGGATGTTGGGCTCTAGGTGAGTGACCACACCATCATGGTTATCTTGGTTATTAAGACCTTTTTTGTACAGTTTTCTGTGTATTCTTGCCACCTCCTCTTTATCTCTCCTGTTTTTGTTAGGTCCTTGCCATTTCTGTCCTCTATTATCCCCATCAATCCATGGCATGTTTCCTTGGTGTTTGTAATTTTCTTGAAGAAATCTCTATAGTCTTTCCCATTCTGTTGTTTTCCTCTATTTCTTTGCATTGTTCACCTAAGAAAGCTTTCTTATCTCTCCTTGCTATTCTCTGGAACTATGCATTCAGTTAGATATGCCTTTCCTTTTCTCCTATGCCTTTCACTTCTCTTTTCTCAACTATTTGTAAGTCCTCCTCAGATAACCATTTTGCCTTCTTGCATTTTTTTCCCTCTTGGGTATGGTTTTGGTCACCACCTCCTGCACAGTGTTATAACCCTCTGTCCAAAGTTTCTCAGGCATTCTGTCTACCAGATCTAATCCCTTGCACCTATTTGTCAACTTCAGTATATAATCATAAAGGATTTGATTAAAGTCATACATGAATGGTCTAGTGGTTTTTCCTGCTTCAATTTAAGTCTGTATTTTGCAATAAGGAGGTCATGATCTGAGCCATAGTGATCTCCAGGTATTTTTTTTTCCTGGCTGTATAGAACTTCTCCATCTTCTGCTGCAAAGAATATAATCAGTCTGAGTTTGGCACTGACCTTCTGGTGATGTCCATGTGTAGAGTCGTCTCTTGTGTTGGTGGGAAAGGGTATTTGCTATGACCAATGTGTCCACTTGGCAAAACTGTTAGCCTTTGCCCTGCTTTATTCTGTACTCCAAAACCAAACTTGCCTGCTACTTCAGGTATCTCTTGATTTCCTACTTTTGCATTTCAGTCTTCTAGGACAATATTGTAAAGTAATTATTCTACTATTAAAAATAAAGTTAAATCTACAAATAATAAAGAAAGAAAGAACTAACAATAAGCTTTTAAAAAGAAAGTTAAACTGCCACATAACAATACATAGGTGATATATGCAAAACATGCACTGCACAAATGAAATTTAAAATAATTAATTATAGAATTAAAAAGGAAATATGGTGGCACTATACCTAGAACAACAATATTTCCCAAAGTACCTGGGTCATTTTCAGACTATGCCTGTTTATCAGCGTAATTATTAAATGGTTATCATCCCTTTTCACTAAAAAACAAAAGAAAAACTAAACATATTCTTCCCATATGACCTGGCAACCAAATTCCTTGGCATTTATCCAAAAGAGTGAAAAATACGTCAGTATAGACACTTGCACAGAGATAGTTATAGAAGCTTTACTCATAATCACCAAAATGTAGAAACAACCAAGATGCTCTTCAGTAGGTGAGTCAATAAACTGACATACCTAGAGACAATAGAATATAATTCACACTGAAAAGAAATGAGATATCAAGCCATGAAAAGACACGGAGGTAACTCCGTGCACGTTTCTAAGTGAACAGAACCATTCTGAAAAGTTTACTTGCTGTATGGTGTGGGAGACCTGGGTTTGATGCCTGGATTGGGAAAATCCCCTGGAAGGGGCATGACAACCCACTTCAGTATTCTTGCCTGGAGAATCCCCATGAACAGAGGAGCCTGGCAGGCTAAAGTCTGTGGGGTTGCAAAGAGTCAGACATGACCGAGTCTCTGACAGCACACACGTCATTCTATAAAAGGTGAAATTATGGAGACAGTGGAAAGATCAGGTTGTCAGGGGTTGGATGGGAAGGAATAAATAAGAGGAACGCAAGGTCTATAGTGCAGTGTTGATATTCTTTTTGATGCTATTTTGATGGATACATGTCGTCATACCTTTGTCCAAAGCCTTAGAGAGAACCCTAATGTAACCTATGGACTTGGGGTGATTGTGATGTGCCAACATAGGTTCACAAGTCATAACAAATGTGCTACCATGGTGGGGAATGTTGATAATGGAGGAGGCTATGAATGTGTGGGGGACAGAGGATACATGGAAAATCTTTGTACCTTCCCCTCAAATTTACTACTAACTTTAAACCTCTCTTTAAAAGTCTTTATACCAAAAAAAAAAAAAGTGAGAGAGAGATGAAATCCAAGTAAGTTATGTAATCAATTTCTGCTTTTTATAATTGTACTAGTATAATTATATAAATATATCACTGAAAGAAGCTAGGTGATGGGCACACAGGAATCCTCTGAACTATTTTTTCTTCTTGAATCTAAAATTATTTCAAAGTAAAAAGTTAAAAACAGACCAACAATTGTAATTCATATTTATGAGGATTTTCTTTATGTAGGTATTACCCTAAGTTTATTGGCTCATCTAATCTTTATAACCTAAAGAGTTTAAGAATGAAAATCTTGTCTATTCTGAGGCATGGACTGGTTCAGTTTCCTATAACTACAAAGTAGAAGCAAGTCAGAAACTCAGGGAGCCCACTTCCAAAATACTCTCATAACTGCCACTCTGCAATGCCCCTTGTGCTAAGACATCCTTGTGGTCATGTCTGTAAGAGAAAGAAAATGAAAAGTGGAAACAAGAAAATACACGAACAGTAGCAGCAGCTGGAAGAAATCTGTAACTCAGTCAGTCAGACACATATGAATTATCAAACAAACAAAACACATTACTACCAAATTTTAACAATTAAGGTAATAGGATATGAAAGGTATTCCAAGGCATGTTATCAAGTGAGATAAAACAAGTGAAATAAAGCATGCTAATCTTTATAATATGCAGTGATTTGTATGGGAGAAAAGACAAGAAAGAGAAACAGTGGAAAGCATCCATATATATGGGTGGATGAGTTGTGTGTGTTTGCCTGTGTGTGTGTGTGCACACACATACATACAGCACGCTTGCATGTGGAACTGTTTTGTATATGAAAAATTGTTGACCTTGGTTAAAAGCGGGAATTTCTGGGAAATTAAGCAAAGCATGTGTAAGGAAGGACTTTTAGCACACATTGTTCATTAGGACACGGTATCCATTTTCCTTCTTTTCTTTTACTTAGAGAATCCTAGATTTTATCTGGGCACATAGCTACTCATCTAAATCATCTTTTGAAGCTGGCAATGGTCATATGACAAGTTCGGAGCAACGAGAGGTAAGTGGAGGTGAGGTCTGAGGCTCTGGATCTTCTCTTTGGAGTTGCATAGTTCTTCAGGACTTCTTCACTTCCCATAGGCTGAAGAGTGGATGTGACAGGCACTCAAGCTTCAGTCATAACCACCAAGGCAATCTGGTAGGAAGATGGTAGAGAAATAAGATGGACCTTCTGGAATACAGCAGTTACATTTCTATCCATGCACTGCTTACATAGAGACTATCTGGCAAGAAAAAATTCACTTCTATTTCTTTTAAGCCAGTTTATATTTGGATCTCTTCATGTAATAGTTTAGCCTGCATCGCAATTAGTACAGATTCAATTTCCCTTGTGGTTCAGCTGGTAAAGAATCTGTCTGCAATGTGGGAGACCTGGGTTTGATCCCTGGGAGTGGAAGATCCCCTGGAGAAGGAAATGGCAACCCACTCCAGTACTCTTGCCTGGAGAATCCCATGGACAGAGGAGCGGGACAGGCTGCAGTCCATGGAATCACAAAGAGTTGAATATGACTGTGCGACTAACTTTGAATTTTTTTCACCTTTCAATTTCTATTGAATTTTCTTTGTTTACTCATATAACGTATATGCATTAACAGAGTTTGTTGTTGTTCAGCTGCTAAGTCGTGTCCAGCTCTTTGTGATCCCATGGACTGTAGCCAACCAGGCTCCTCTGCCCATGGAATTTTCCAGGCAAGAATACTGGAGTATGTTGCCATTTCCTTCTCCAGGGGATCTTCCTAACACAGGGATCAAATCCATGTCTCCTGCATTGGCCGGTGTGTTATCACTGAGCCAATAGAGAAGCCCATTAACACAGTTTAGATTTCAGAAATGCAGAGAAAAATAGAATATTCCTCACCCATAAAAAGGAATGAAATTGTGTCACTTGCATAGATTGAATAGACTTAGAAACTGTCACATAAAGTGAAGTAAGAAAGAGAAGAACAAATATCATATATCAACGCATATAAGTGGAATCTCTGGAGAAGGAAATGGCAACCCGCTCCAGTATTCCTGCCTGGAGAATTCCATGGACAGAGGAGCCTGGTGGGCTACAGCCCATGGGGTTGCAAGAGTCGGACATGACTTAGTGACTAAACCACCACCACCAAGTGGAATCTAGAAAAAACAGTATAGATTAACTGGTTTGCAAAGCAGGAATAGAGACACAGATTTAGAGAACAAATGTATGGATACCAAGTGGCGGGGGGGAAGGGAGGTTGGGATGGTTGGGAGATTGGAATTGGCATACATATATATTACTATATATAAAACAGATAGTTAATGAGAAATGACTGTATAGCCGAAGAAACTCTTTCAGTGTTTAGGTCTTTGGTGACCTAAAGGGAAAGGAAGTCCAAGGAAGAGGGGATATATCTATATGTGTGGCTATATAGCAGTAAAAATAGCACAACATCGTAAAGCAACTATACTCCAATAAAATGAAATAAACATAAATATGAAATTGCCGCTTTGGTGAGAGCTCTAAAGGGACGAACATAGTACAAAGAGTCAATAATAGTTTTGGCAACTCTTGTAAATTAGGGAAGGTTAAATTGAGAAAGTGATGGTTAATCTGAGATTTAAGGAATGAGAAGGAACATGAGTCCCCCAGGCAGTGCAGCATATACCAATGTTCTGGGGCAAGGAAGACAGTCTTAGTAAGAAGGGCAGAAAGAAAACCAGTACAAGTGGAGGGCTAATCATTGTTGGAGAAGAAGAAAATTAGATAGGGGGAAATCATTCAGGGTCTTGGAAATCATGTTAAGGAATTTTTTTTAAATTTTATTTTATTTTTAAACTTTACATAATTGTATTAGTTTTGCCAAATATCAAAATGAATCCACCACAGGTATACACGTGTTCCCCATCCTGAACCCTCCTCTCTCCTCCCTCCGCATACCATCCCTCTGGGTCGTCCCAGTGCACTAGCCCCAAGTATCCAGTATCGTGCATCAAACCTGGACTGGCATCTCGTTTCATACATGATATTTTACATGTTTCAATGCCATTCTCCCAAATCTTCCCACCCTCTCCCTCTCCCACAAAGTCCATAAGACTGTTCTATACATCAGTGTCTCTTTTGCTGTCTCGTACACAGGGTTATTGTTTATCTTTATCCGAAAGAGGCTCTTGGGAAGTTTTAAGTGAATTGAGTCTTAATATACCATGTTTGTATCATGCGAAAAGGATAGGCAGGGGCTAAACGTCAGTGCAGGTAGAAAAAGGAGAAGGTGTTTGCATGGACTAGACAAGTGTAGATGGGCTCGAGTCTCTGTGGCAAAGATGGAAAATAAAAGAGAGTATGGATCTGGAGAGAGGTCTCAGCAATAAATCAGATGTGAGACGTCAGGGAAGCAGTAGTATTGACTATGACTCTTAGTTGTATGGTTTGGGAACACAGGAGAAAAACAGTCTCAGGAAGAAAGAAGATCAGAAATTTAGTTTTGAACACATTAATTTTAAGGTTCCTTTGAGCCTCATTTGGTTCTGACTGGAATTTGTAACAGTTTCTATGTTATATTCATATAAATTAAAACATGAGGCACAATAATTGTCTTCTCCTTTAAATGCTGCACTGTGCAAATCTTCTCTTTTATTCTGCATTTAAATCCCTTGAAGGCATAAACATTTCAAACTTCTTAAGTATCCTCAAATTGTTTACTTGATATAATGATATGTGAATGTTAAAAGATGCTTGTAGACATATTTGGTATTTGATTAAATAAGCAAGAATAAAACTCTAGCAACTGCTACTGGATGGAGGGGCGGAGGAAGGCTTACCACAAGGTAAGAGTCTGTTTGAGTATGTCTTCCATCCTTCAGAGGAGTTTAAGCTTGAGAAGGGGAGGAGAGTTAAATAGATATTTGAATTGTATAAGAGAATCAACAAAGACCTGGTGGGTGGGGTGGTGCCTATATATACGTAGGCATGGAGTCAAAGTGGACAGGCTCAGAATTTATAAACCAGGGCAGTGCTGGCTCAAAAGCCCCTCTAGGATGGAGCAATAGAAGTTGGGAACATTCATATCAATGTTCAGATACAAATTAATAGAAAACTGTCTAACTAATCATTTTGCCTACAAAGCACACAATACTGGGAGCACTTTACACATAATCAACAGCACATCAGTCTTTTTAAAATTAATTAATATTTTTCCAGTTTAAGAATGAATGAAAGTTGCTCAGTTGTGTCCAACTCTGTGCGACCTCACAGACTGTGGCCCACCAGGCTCCTCTGTCCATGGGATTATCCAGGCAAGAATACTGGAGTGGGTAGCCTTTCCCTTCTCCAGGGGATCTTCCCAACCCAGGGATCAAACCCAGGTCTCCTGCATTGCAGGTGGATTCTTTACCATCTGGGCCACCAGGAAAGTCCAGTTTAAGAATACATGAACATATATACATGCATTATGGATGTATTTATATTGTCAACAGCAAAATCTTCAAAGTAAATTATGTACATTTGAAATAATCACAAAAATAATACACTTTAAATTTATCTATTTTTTTAAATTTCTTATTTTTTATCTGAAGATACATATGAAATATCAATTTGTTTTATTCGTTCTCTGATTTTGTGACACAGGAATTAATGCAAAGAAAGCTGAACATATTCTTTAAAACGCAGAGGAAGATGTGCACACAAGCATATACTGCACCTCACTTTTTATCTGATGTGAATAATACCTTTGGAGGATTGCAGCTCTCACTCTGTGCCTCCATGAATTTGCAGCCTTAGTAGCTAATCACTGCTTTAAACTCCATCTGTACTGACCTTCTGGACGAGGTTCCCCTCTGGAAGGTGACGATTGGAAATCCCACTGTGATAATGTCACTCTTCAGGTTGTTGAAAATCACTGTAAAATGTCCGTGTAGTAAGACAGTGTGACAGCAAGACACGAGCCCCAGAGTGGCCCGCGGCCTAAATGATAGATTCCAGGAGGCATCCCAAGTGCGGTGTGTGAGGAGCAGAATGTTTGCACTTAGATACGGCGACTTACAGCCTGCTATGATATTGGGAGTTTTCGTTTTCACGAATATGGTAGGATACTGATTGCATTATTCCCTACGTACTCCCATGTTTGTATGCATGAAAGTAGTAGAAAGGTTAAAAATAACAAAGCAAAGGCAGTCCTACTTTATTGCTGAACACCTCTCTGTGATGCAGTGAAACAAATATTTTATATTTTATTTTATTTTTCTCTAAGCAAACACTGCATACAAAAGCATGACTTTTTGCAATAGAATTACTGAGGGCTGGGGGGAGAGGGAGAAGCATTAAAAGAGCCTGTGAATAAAGAGCCACAACTGACCGAACATTGGAAAAGAAGAATCAGTTGAATCATGTAAGTTAATGGCTCTAGGAGTCCAACTCACGTGAGTGTTTGCTTTTTAGTAAGGACACAGCCATCATATCACATCATTTCCATCACCTTCTTGCACTGATGATAAGGCATATACCTCTCTATTCATTAGTCACATAAAGATTGAAACATGGTATATGTGTGTGTGCGTGAACACGCATGCATTGCATACATATCTTTGAGTTTCTCTTCATTGCCTTCACCTTATCCTCTTGGATAAATATAAAAATGAATATAAAAATTATATACATATATTCTACACATGAGAATAAATACTTCGGGAAGATGCCATAAGGGATTCTTAGCCATGTGAAGTCAAGGAAGTAGAAATTATTCTTGACAGGGAAGACATTTGACCTGAGCCCTGAAAGGCAGGTGGGATTTGCTCACATGGAGATGAAGGAAAGGGCTTGTCAGGCATGAGAGTAAGGGGGAGACCAGGGACCTTTATAGGAAACAGAAGGAATTCAATTTGTCTGAAGCAGAGGGCATGGAAAGAGCAGGGGCTGGGGCTGCAAATTCAAGTCATGATTACTATGTTCAGTACTGAAAAGGTTTAGAAATTTCAGAAGCCTCGGAATGGCCTAGTTGGAGCATTTTTCTGGGACAGTGACTGTTAGTATATAAGAGGCATCAAAAAAAGTAGGAAGCCCGGACATACTGTTGAGAATGCTATTGCAGTGGGCATAGTGAACCACACCCTCCATAATCCATGTCAGAGAAGCTTCAGTCAGTTCGGTTCAGTTGTTCAGGCGTGTCTGACTCTTTGCGACCCCATGGACTGCAGCACGCTAGGCCTCCCTGTCCATCACCAACTCCCGGAGAAGTTTAGAGCAGCATTTAACTAAAACAGCTACAAATTCAGGGAACTTGGTCATACCAAAACACATGTAGGCTTGTCAATTCTTTTTTTTTTTTTTTTGCACTAAAGTTAAAATTAAATTTTATTAATTTGCTCATTTCAACTCCTTTGTTCTTTCAAACGAGTATATTAATTTGAGATAATTGTATTATGTGTTGCTCCCACGGTTAAAGCATGAGATACAAATAGCTATAATTTCCAAAAGATTGTATATCACCATAAGCAAAATTTATGAACTATTGTTTTTCCAGGCTTATCCATTCTTATTGGCATATTTTGACTGCTCACTTGACTTTCATAACAATAGGCTTATACTACATGGCAATGAAGTAGAAGCTTTCTGAGGGATGTGTTCAGTTAATTTCGTTCATCTCTGTGTTTCCAGCCTGGTGAATTGCACTGAATGAATTGTAGATTCAATATTTCTTTTGCCAACATGGCATTGCCATATCTGAAACTTTAATGCTTGAAACATGAAATTGATAAGTGGTTTTTGACCGTATCAAAACAATGACCCATGAAGAGTTACTGAGATAGTTCATATATTCTGTAGCCAGTGGGAACTTAATTACTCACATATGGCTTATTCCCACTGCTTGAAACCGTGCATGTTTAAGAAATTAAGAAGCCAAAATAAAATAAGATGAAAATGAGTACTCATGCCAAAATGAGTTATTTAAGTGATTCTATCTGTTCTGACTAATTCAATACTGTGACCATTTCTAATGCCCCTTTCAGGTTTTATGTGCTATAACTATGTAAAATGAATAGCAATACCAATATAAATAACTAATGTGTATTAAGTACAATAACAATAATAAATACTATTTATTAAGCCCTTGAAAAGCCATAGACCCTCCTCTGAAAACTTTATAAATGTATCATTTAGTCTTCACAATAACCCCATGGCATACATATAAATATATATGCCATAATAACACAAGGTTATTGTAACATATATATATATATAAATTGACATTTAAAGGAGATAACAAACTTTATTAAAGCAGTGGTCAATGCTGTAATTGGGGTTGTCACAAATTTCACCCCAGAGAAGAATCTGCCATGGATTCAGCTTGCTGCTGCTTAGTCGCTTCAGTCGTGTCTGACCCTGTGCGACCCCATAGACGGCAGCCCACCAGGCTTCCCCGTCCCTGGGATTCTCCAGGCAAGAACACTGGAGTGGGTTGCCATTTCCTTCTCCAATGCATGAAAGTGAAAAGTGAAAGTGAAGTCGCTCAGTCGTGTCTGACCCTGTGCGACCCCATAGACGGCAGCCCACCAGGCCCTTCCATCCATGGGGTTTTCCAGGCAAGAGTACTGGAGTGGGCTGCCATTGCCTTCTCTGGATTCAGCTCAGCTGACCTGAAAAGAGTGCAGTACATGTTGCCTATGAGCTTTGAAGAGACACGAACCTGCTGTGATCTGCCATTCTGGCCCTCCACCACTCAGCAATACTGAAGCTCTGAGGCAGGGGCACCCTGGGAGATTTCTAGACCTCATTAAACCTTGGTAACAAGACCTTTTTGCTCTTTCTTATACTAGTGCTGGATGACTGCAGGGAAACCTAGTGATTCTGGGAAACTCTGGGAACTGCAGAAGCAGATTAAGTGTCATGCCTTCTCCTGTCATTCCTCGGCGAGCCACGAAGCAGGCATCCTCCAGCCTCCTGGTTAACCTCCATCTCTCAACCTAGCTTCTGAGATGTTCCCACTGTCTCTATCTCTTAGGGGTCTCTTCTCTGTTTTGACTCTTCAGTCTGCTTCCCTGCCTGTTGGGTTTTCACCCGAGCTAGGTCTTTCACAAATCTTCTCATGGAAGCAGCAGTCTTGTCAACGCATGGAAGTACTAGAAAAAGTAGGTAAATTTTAATTCCCTTTGTTGAAGAATAGGAAGAGCTTTCAGTCAAGTAAAGTTGGAAGATACTCTATGCTTAATTACCCCTCGAAACTTTATGCAGGAGTAAGATATACCCAGGTCTCCCGCATTGCAGGTGGATTTTTTACCAGCAGAGCTACAAGGCAAGCCCAAGAATACTGGCGTGTGTAGCCTATCCTTTCTCCAGCAGATCTTCCCAACCCAGGACTTGAACTGGGGTCTCCTGCATTGCAGGTAGATTCTTTACCAACTGAGCTATCAGGGAAGCCCATAAGATAAAAACTGAGAAGTCTTCCCACAAAGAGACTGTTAAATTTTTAACAGAGAAAGGGTGAAAGTGGTGACAGATTTCCTCTTCTTGGGCTCTGAGGTCACTGTGTCTGGTGACTGAAGCCATGAAATCAGAAGACCACTGCTTCTTGGCAGGAAAGCTATGACAGACCCAGACAGTGGCTAAAAAGCAGACATTACTCTGCCGACAAAGTCTCTATAGTCAAGGCTATGGTCTTCCCAGTGGTCACGTACGGTTGTGAGAGCTGGATGGTAAAGAAGGCAGAACACCGAAGAATTGATGCTACCTTCTAACTGTGGTGCTGGAGAAAACTCCTGAAAGTCCCCTGGACAGCAAGGACATCAAATCAGTCAATCTTAAGGGAAATTAACCCTGAATACTCATTGGAAGGACTGATGCTGAAGCCAAAGCTCCAGTATTTTGGTCATCTGATGGGAACAGCCAACTCATTGGAGAAGTCCCTGATGCTGGGAAAGACTGAGGGCAGAAGGAGAAGAGGGCATCAGAGGATGAGATAGCTAGATGGCATCACCAGTGTAATGGACATGAACTTGGGCAGACTTTGGGAGATGGTGAGGGACAGGGAGGCCTGGCGTGCTGCAGTCCATGGGGTCACAAAGAGTCAGACACAACTGAGCGACTGAACAACAAAGGATATAAACTGAGAAACCTTCCCATAAAGAGACCTATTAAATTTCAAGATTTTCCAAACTCCTTTGATCATGAAGCATTTCGTGCTAGGAACACTTATTAGCCTCTGAGGAAGGACACACCTTGGAAATACTGGACAATAGTGTCTAATGACTAAACTCCTGGACCATGAACCTACTAACAACAACATTTACTCCTGGAAGGTTGACAGCTGTTAGTTGAGAGGAATTTGTGAAATTTTATCTTTATCCAGGACTAGTGAGAAAGTTACATTTGAAAATATAAAGAAATGATTTAGATTTAGGCTAAAGTCTTAAAAAATAGACAAAGGACATATGAAAGATGGCAAAAATGATAGTTCAACCATGCCAAACTGTACGATTCATAAATTCATACATCTTGTGAGAGGTGTTTTGCTGAAAGTTTTCACTTTAGTCTCAGGTTCAAAGGATTTGTTAACAAAATAAGCCACTCATTACATACAAATAAATAATACCAATATTTAGTAGAGAATTACCTAGCTTACTTTCAATATACTAACATTAAAAGAGAAAAGAAATAAACAGTAGAGATTACATCACCAAATTGAGTTTTGACCAACATCCAGATTTAAACAGCACTGGTAAGTCCTGTGACACAGCGTATCTGGAGTCCCAACTGAGAAAAGGTCCCAGGCAGTCTCTCTGTGGGTGAGACTTCAGAGATCACAGTTCGGGTTCCCACTTATAATCCCAGAATGCAAACTGATAGCATTAGTCCATGAGTAAATTGCAGCTCAGATTTCATGTTAATGCATAAAATTGGAATACTGTTAAGCCCAGGACTTGGTTAGCCAGACCCTCTCCAGGGGCTCAACAATCTCAAGATTTGTCCCCTATCTTGTCTATGGTGCTGCAAGTCTTGCCCTCACAGCAGGAAGTCAGGGCACTCAACTTTCAGGGCAGTGTCCAGGCAGGTGAGAAGCAAAGTCAGACCTGCTCTGCTTTGTTTCTGAAGGCTAAACAAGCCTATCTATTTAATTTCCCTAACAGGAGGTACCAGCTTACTGAAGTAGCTTAGATGTATTAGAGATAAATGTTTCTCTCTTAAATCCCCACTTATTAACTTTATCAAAGGATGGGAATAAAGCTGTCCGCCTCTTCTCTCTCTTATACCTTGTCTCCTCTTGCCTTCTTTTTCACTTCTTTTAAGTAAGATAAACTTGTTTTAGATTCTCTAGTTATAAAAATAGTACACGTGCACTATATAGGACAGGAAGATTTTTTAAACTGAAGAAACAAAATAACAAATCATAAACTTACACTAAGGAAGATTTTTAAAATATATTTTGGTATATTTCCCGTCAATCTTCTGCATTTTTCCTGACCCAGGGATCAAACCTGGGTCTCCTGCATTGTAGGCAGATGCTTTTACCATCTGAGCCACCAGGGAAACCCTTAATTAAATAACAACTAACCAAAAAACACAAATTGATAGAAAAAAATTACTTATTTTCAGGTACATGTTATCTTATCCATTTAAAATTATGACATAAATATAAATTTTACAAATATTCTAACGCTGCTAAAAATTCCTGGCAAACTTTTTAACAACTACATAATCACTTTTAAAGTTTGTCTAAGATATATATATAACTTTCCAAAGTTAGAGATACAGTTGTTACTGCCTTCTTGCCATTATAAATAATACTTTTTTAAAATTATGCTTTTATTTTTTAATTGGAAGATAGTTACTTTATAATGCTGTTAGTCTGTGCTTTACAATAATGTGACTCAATATATAAGTACACATGTATCCCCTTCTTCAGCCTCCCCACCCCATCTCATCCCTCTAGGTCATTACGGAGCACTGATCTGAGCACCCTGTGTTATACAACATAAAAAGGAATAAAATTAGGTAATTTGTAGTGATGTGGATAAGCCTAGAGTTTGTCATACATAGTGAAGTTAGAGAGAAAAGCAAATATCATATTAACACATATATGGATCCTAAATAATGCTTTAATGAATATCTTTGTTCCAGCAAGAGTTGTCTTCATTTTAGATTTTTTAATTGTTCACCTTTATTTTTTTGGGGGGGAGGGGGGGCAGGCTCCTAGACTTTCTTAGACTGTGGATAAAAAATATATTAATCGAATTATATTAAGCATTTTAGTGAATTGTAGCACATATACTCATTAAAAGCTGATATGCACATAAAACATAGGATTTTTTAAATAATTGAGCTATCTTTTCTAATAAACATAGATCCAATGAGAAGAGTCAGAAAATAAGATATCTTAGTTCTAGGTGGCAAAGACAGAACAATATAAATACTTAAATATTCATTTAGGCACATGCTTATTTAAGTAAAACTCCATTTCTTGAATTTTCTCTCTTTTCCTCCTGTTCACTACAAATGTGAATCAGGCTTATATGACCCCCAGATGCCGGGAATTGGGGAAAGTGAAGGTCAGGTTAAACCCGACTGGATTCCCTGGTATGGCAGGACTGGCCCCTGCTCGGCCTGGGACCAGTAGGACATTTTCTGCTTTTCTCAGCCAGGTGACGATGTCTACAGCCTCAGTCCGCGGGCTTCTGCAGCTAGGTGCCACATCCTGGGGCCTCTTTCCTTGCGCCCCAGGCCTCTGCTCTGCTTCCCCGCTGCTTCCTCTCACCATTCCTGCCACCGCTTCTGTATTGGGTAGGAAGTGACTGCGTCTGGAGAATCTCCAAGAGAAACCGTGATTCCTTCTCTCTAGCGCTCCTACACCACTACCACCGTGTTCCCTCTTCCCACGCACAACGAGGTTTAGAAGGGAATTAAGAACCAGTTTTCCCATGTCCTCACTTTCTATTGTTTCCCTGCTTTTGCCCGCATTCCTCTGGCTTAGAAGTGATGAGTTAAGGGCTTTCATTCCCTCGTCCCTTGCCTCATCCCAATAAAACTCTTAAGACCAAGAGTCAGGCTGTCCATTGCTCAAGGTGGAAGGAATGGAACACTTTTCTTCCCCCTTTGACAAAGTCAGAATTTCAAGTACATTGCCTTGAATGAAGACAAAGATCCCCTATTGGATGTCAAAGAAGGAACATGAACTTTCTCCTCTCCTTTCTGTGCTAACCCTTCTAATTCTCTTTTACTATCAGAATGACAGCTTGAAATGATTAGGGAAAAAGCTAAAATACCTGAAACTGCATGAGAAAAATCCCATTACAATGTTTAAAAATAGTATCATCACTTATAGTCAACCACTCCATGGCTTGCAAAGCTCCTAGCTTATCTGGCCAGTTCACGTTCCAGAAGCCCCATGCCTCTCGTGCTCATCAACGATGCTCCGACCTCTGTGAATTTACTCTCACCAGTTATCCTGCCAAGAATACCTGGCCTTTCTACTGTCTTCAGCCCTGCCTCTTCTTTCTTTCTAAGAGTATCTAGTTGTACTAACCATTTATTCTACTTGTTTAGCTGTCTTTAGTACTATGATGCCACCCTTAATTCCATTTCTTTTTGATGAATTAATTGTTCTTCCTCTAGGAACTCCTTGATATAAGGGGGCATCTCCTACCCATCCACATATCCCCAGAGATTCATGCCCCTGCAGTGAACAAGTGCTCACTAAAGGAATTACTAAATGAATGAATAAAACAAGTACAGATTGTGGCAGAAAAAGAATCCTGAGTGGTAGATGTCTGTAGTTTCTGTGTTCTGAGCAGCCCCCAAATGATAACAATGATAGCAAAAGGCAACAAAGAATAGACATGCTGCCAAATACCCACATGCAAACAATCCTCAGGCAAACCATGCTCATGGCTGGAGTGCGTGAACTTGCCTGAACTGTTTCAGCCCATCTCTAATGGAAATCTAATGGAAATCATAAATTACCGAAACAGGTCCACAGGTGCTGGAATTTACTACTGTGTTGACTGCTGGCAAGGTCTGAAACTAAAGAACAATGCACGATGTGCTACAAAAATGAAATATTTATTACATTCATATTCTCCCTCAAGCTTTTTTTTTAAGCTCTCTTCTTGGTGGCAAAATAACAAAGCACCAGAATTTCAAGACAAACCAATTTGCACTGGCATTTTTAGAAATTTTGTTAAATAATTCTCTTTAATGGTTCAAAGCTTTTTAGTACAGACACAACTTCATGAATTCTAAATAAACCTTAAAGCCAAAGGGAAAAGGGTAGAAGTGCTCTATCTCACAAATTAATCTGCACTTTACTCCTCACCAGACACGGTATACAATTGTTTCAGCCTCACCAGCTCCTAACCTCTCGGAGCCAAATTAGTCACCAAGGAATTGAATAAACTTGGTTATAGCACCACCTTAAAGAACATACGGGGAGCCAGCATCCTGAACTAGTTCATAAAGAAAGGGATATCAGTTGGCTTGGAACAAGGTCATGGAGAGGGCTCTAAATAAAAAGAGTGAAAGGAAAGAAGACACTGGAATCTGTGATTGGAGAGTCTAGGGTGGGGAGGGAGGTCATGGAGGTGCAGAAGCTTCATTTCACAGCATCTCTCTTCCCTACAGGACCTCAGGCAACACCAGCTGAGCCCAGTGCTGCCTTCTTGGGATAGGAAATTGAGTTTAACATAGTGTTTCCCAAAATGTTGGAATCACCTTCAGTCAATTATTAGGAATGGTACTTCAATAAGACCTGAAATAAATGGTAAATCAAGAGGTAAATAGCAAGTTTCCTTTCAAAGATGCTTGCATCTTTCTGGCTATCTCAAAAAGGAAGGCTCTTTTTGATACTTGTCTTTTGAAAATGTGATCATTTTTCTCTTGCTCAAATGGAGACCTCAGGCTCAGAGCTTATAGTTAGAGTATATAGCTTAAACTGAGCAACTTTGCTTTGATTTCACTGTATTTTTTTATTCCTAGCCATCCTTTAGTTAAGATAAGGGTAGTTGTTTTTCATTTGATTGATTAGTCACAAAATTATGTTTTTAAATATACTTAATATTTTTTGAAATGACCCAATACCATACACACAAACAGTTAATAAGAGTGTAGGTGGCCTTGACATGGCAAAATCATGTTTGAACATTGGGGAAAACTTGTTTAGTGGATACATCTGTGTCTATTTCCAAGGAAAGGACAGCAAGCTGAGTGAGAAAGAGCCAGGTAACAACCTTCAACCTACAAAACCAGGAAACACAGCTGGTCAGGTTCTAATTTCCTGAACTGGGCCAGGATCGGAGAAGTAATCAGATACAAGACTTACACCTTAGACCCAAACGCTCAGTTGAGGGTCAGGCTCTTCTAAAGAACTCAGTTAGCCCTACTGTGAACTGGACCTCAGTGAAATTTTTCACAAGCAACAGATGGAAACCACATGGGAAGAAAAAGAATAATAAAAATGCATGTTGGGATGCTGATGGCCCTTTTACCCCAGAAATTCACAGATACCCCTTTGTTAGGACTTTCCCAAGTGTCCTTCTTTTGTTATCATCATCATCATCACTATTATTATTGATTTCATTTATTTTTGTCTTCAACATTGGTGCATATATATCGGTGACATAAACCAATAAAAGTAAGGAAACATGACTATGTAGCAGTTTTGTTTTGCTTTTTTTCCCCTGATAGAACATAAAGGGAAAATAAAAATGATTCAGTCTAACTAAGTAAGCATTTTTTAAAAAATGACATTCAGGACATAAAATCATTTAACCAAGTATTTTAAATATAAAATTTAAGTCAATTCAAGTTCTCAACATCTAAAAGAGAATGAGTAGGAAATAAATTAATGTTACCCATCTTCTGGAAGGCTCTTCTAACCCCAGAATATCAGCCTGCCTCTCACCCCTTGGTGGACTTACAATCTGTAGAAGAAGAAGGCCTGATGGAAGGTTGGGTATTTGCTCATTTGTGACTAATATGTGAGTGAAAGTCAAAAGGTACAGAATAAAGTTTTGTATTTTGTCCACATGGTATCCCACAACTGAACATAGCTGTGGAAAATGCTTCGCAAAGCAATGGTCTGTATCAAAACTGAAATTGAGCTCTAAAAATTAAGGATTAAAATAAACATGAGAATAAGCCATCACTCTTAAAATAATACATCTTCTAACGTAGCTATTTAACATCAGAAGAAGAAAAATCCTCAGGAAAAAAATAGTCTGACCATTTGAAAAAAGTAAAATAAATCTTAAATACAAATGTACAGATCATTTTCAACAGGACTATACGCTCTCATATTCAGAAGACCATCTAAATGACTTGAGGAAGTGGAAATGAGCAGAGGAAACTTCCAACAGTATTTTCATTGTTTCAGTTTGTCTATGGTATTGACTTTTGGGTGTCAGTGAAAGAACCTTCAGAAGAGTAGGACACATTTTAAGGATAAGGTTGTGAACACAGACCAGAAAGATCATCAAGCCAGTTCCAGGGTACTTGCTATGTTAAAATGATGACGACCTTCGGATGCCCCATCTTCTTTAGTGACACCATGAAGGGGATTCTGGAAACTTCTATATTAAGCACATTCACCCCAACAATCTCTCCCTGTGTTACATTCTCCTGTAGTGTCTCCCCACACTGTTTCAATGTTTCCTTCTTTTGGTCCCCCACAACTGTCGTGAGAACACGCTCACCACCCTAGTGAAATGATGTAAAGACAAGTGGAAAAGATGGAGCCGTTGCTGTTGAGATCAGTGTAGACTAGCCAGCCCCAGTTAACCAGCTGAACTTGGACTCTTAAATGAGCCAAAGCCAAACTGAGAACTACTCAATTGTCCTGAAAATTCATAAGAGGTAATAAGTAGTTATTGCTGTAAGCCCCTGAATTTTGAATTTTAGGGTAATTTGTTACCCAACATGGGTGGTTACCACCAGAGTAGCGAGCAACTACAAACACATTATTTTGTTCACAATGATCTTAAATACAACTTTGTAAATTTACAGAGATCTTAGAACAATGGAAATCTACAACAGAGAGATATTTACAACATGCAGTCTCAATTCTAAAACAATTCTTTTACTATGACAACCCCACAGGCCGTGATTCCATTTCAGTGGATAGCATTACCATTCTCCTAGTCATCCAAGTTTGAATGCCCTTAAGAAACTCAAAGTCATTAAGTCTATTTTCATTTCAGTGTCTTTGAGTCAGTTCTTTTTCTCTTCAAAAACCATTTTAAAATGCTGAACGCCTAATTTCTAGACTTCATAGTCTTGTGTTAATCTCTCAGTCCAAAGAGAGGTTGCAAAGAGTTGGACACGCCTAAGCAACTGAACTGAACTGAATCACTCAGTCATGTCTTTGCGATCCTATGGGCTGTAGCCCACCAGGCTCCTCTGTTCATGGGGATTCTTCAGGCAAAAATATTTGAATGGGTTGCCATTCCCCTCTCCAGGAGATCTTCCCAACCCAGATATCAAACCCAGGTCTCCTGTACTGCAGGCAGATGCAAACTATAATCCAGTTTTTTCCCACTGAAATTTATACTGCTTTACATAATAGTTTTTATAAAACAGTATAATCATGGTAAACTTCTACCCTCAAAACCATTGACAATTTCCCTTTTACAGGATCTTAGTGAGTGATAGTCACTCAGTCGTGTCCAACTCTTTGTGACCCCATGGACTATACAGTCAATAGAATTCTCTAGGCCAGAATACTGCAATGGGTAGTCATTCCCTTCTCCAGAGGATCTTGCCAACCTAGGGATCAAACCCAGGTCTCCCACATTGCAGGTAGATTCTTGACAAACTGAGCCACCAGGGAAGCCCTTTTACAGGATAAAAGCCATCATATATTTTGTAATGTAATCTACATCTCTAAAATTATCTTCTCAAGGTATACACCAGAATCCAGAAAGTTGATGTAATCCAGTCCTCACCAAATTAAGCAAAAGTTTATATGAACCCAGGATCACTTAGCTTCATCTCTCTCTCTGAATGCCCTATCCCAAGCTGCCTTTGACCTGCATGTCATGAGCCAACCTGGCAAGTATTCTTCACCTTACACTCGTTAACATTCGTTTCAGCCATAAAAGATATCAACTTGATCTGACACATTATTTCCTTTAAATCTCCCCTTCCCATGTCTCAATTTCAGTGTTACTTTTCAACTTAGAAGCATACCATCATAGAATATCTGAGGCCTACTCAGCCCTAAAGTGGATAAGAACTACTCAGTCTTCTGAATCTAACCTGCTATTTTTCAAAATGCGTTAAATATGATAGATCAGTCCTCCATATTCATTACCAACTCTTTCCAGTGTGCCTTCCTAAACTACAGAGGTTGCAAAGCCCCAAACTTCATTTCTGATCTCTCCAAATAGGAATTAGGTCCCACCAGTAAAGTGCACTTTTAAACAAATTCTGAAGAAGTCTATCAGGTGGAGGCCAATTCCTGATGTCTGTTGGCTCTTCCTGTGACAAAAGGTTATGGGAAAGTGTTGCTGCTTCTCCTGCCACCACAGTGCAGCTTCCCTGTTCATCTTCCACATCATGCAATGGCGGGTGCAGCAGTGGTGGTTACAAAAGCGATAAGGCATCTTTGTGATTCTTAGGTCACAGAACAACACTGTGCGCTCCTGAACACACCCAGCTTTCCAGTGCCAATATCCAGAACTCCCACCTCCCTGGGATTCCTCAGAGGGTCATAGCTTCCCAGGCATATCAAGCATGCAAGCCCCTTGGAATCACTCCTAAGGTCAAAACTGAAAGCTTGTTCTCTGGTCTTAAAAGTACCCAATCCTCTACCTTAAATCCTTTCTGGTTAAAATGCTCAGAATTTTATTTTATGCATGGAAATCTTATATCTTAAAACTCTTAAGACCAAATGGACACTATCATTTGAAAGTTTTTGGTTTTTGTTCAGTTGCTACTGCTACTGCTACTGCAATAGTCGCTTCAGTTGTGTCCGACTCTGTGCAACCCCATAGACGGCAGCCCATCATGCTCCCCCATCCCTGGGATTCTCCAGGCAAGAACATTGGAGTGGGTTGCCATTTCCTTCTCCAATGTATGAAAGTGAAAAGTGAAAGTGAAGTCACTCAGTTGTGTCTGACTCTTGGCGACCCCATGGACTGCAGCCCACCAGGCTCCTCCATCCCTGGGATTTTCCAGGCAAGAGTACTGGAGTGGGGTGCCATTGCCTACTCTGCTAAGTTGTATCCAACTCTTTGTTACCCCATAGAGTGCATCACTGAGTATACCTTTGTGAGGGCAACAGATTGGGCTTCCCAGGTGATGCTAGTGGTAAAGAACCCATCTGCCAATGCAGGAGACATGAGATGCGAGTTCAATCCCTGGGTCGGGAAGATCCCCTGGAGGAGGGCACAGCGACCCACTTTAGTATTCTTGTCTGGAGAATCTCATGGACAGAGGAACCTGGTGAGCTACAGTCCACAGAGTTGCAAAGAGTTATGCATGACTGAAGGGACTTAGCATGTGAGCACAGAGACAACAGATTACAACTGTTGTCAATTATGTACGTTGAATATAATTTTCTTTCATGAAATGACATTGTATAGAACTGGTCAGACCTGAACACATGTTGTATTTATCTCCATTACCCTCAAATATCTATAATTAATTACGTATAGTCATCAGTCAATAATTGCAGAGATATTTCCAAATGCTGCTCTAAAGCACAAGTATTTCATACCTGTTTTATATAAGAATATTAACAGATAGTTTGTATCAAAAACACTTCAGCAACAAGTTTCAAAGTGCAGCTCATTATAGCCCCATTTATAGAACCACAAGGATCACTAACAAAGAACTGATAAGTCCGCTGTAGAGAAAGGTCTTTACTGGTATTCAAAAACTTTCCAGATATACTTACAAGTAAAAAGTCTGTGGAGGGAAAATTGTATTACTATTTCACTCAAGATAATGTTTCATTGGGAAATAATGACTTACATCTGTATCCTTATCATAGGCAGGAAAAGTCGGAATCTGAGAACAACACACCAATATCTCCAGCAATTTGGACAAACTGTTGTCAAGGACCAAAAGAACATCAGAGAACTCGTTATAGATTGTTTAAATTTTTAACTCAAAAGAAATTACACAGAGCAATAAGCAATTAATTTTTATAGGAAAGAATTCATAAAGAAATATTTGATTGACTTCTTCAAAGAAAGATGACAAGATAAGAAATCATTTGGGTGTAAGAAACTTTCATTTTGATTGTAGTGTCTCCAACTTTCAGTTTTTAAAGTAAATGAGTATTTTCCTATATATAAGCTGCAATTCTTGTACATCCATTTTCTTCCAACTGCATTGATCAATACAGGAAAAAAATGCTTTAAGTAGGGCAGTTGAGCTTCATTAGTCTGACTTTCAGGAAAAACTCATGTATGATTTTTGATTACTTAGAAAAATTTTGAAGTAAAAGAATGAAAAAAAGCAATTTTAAAAGGTCATAATGAGCTGTGTGGATGCATAATAGATACACCAGTCTATGTCAGAGAAGCACAGTTCACAAAAACACTGGAATCTGGGACTCATAAATATTTTCCAAATCTTTTGTTAATTGGGGAAAGAAAATAAAAAGCACCACAGACAAAATCTGATGTGTGACTTTTTTCATCTATAATTTCCTCAACATAGAAAACTTCCAAAGGATGTGGTTAAATAAAAGGTAGTTGCAACTGCCTTTGGAGTCAGACCTGGGCTCACACTGCATACTGACCTCTTATAAGTGGTGTGACCTTGGACACAGGACTTCTCCCCCTGTGCCTCAGTTTTCCCACATATCTAGTGGGTTCACAAGTTTGTCTGTCTGACAGAACAGTTGCAAGAATTAAATAAGATTCCCAGGTGGCAAAGATTCCCAGTGGTAAAGAACCCACCGGCCAATGCAGGAGACCCAGGAGATGCGGGTTTGACCTCTGGGTCAGGAAGATCCCCTGGTGGAGGAAATGGCAACCCACTTCAGTATTCTTGCCTGGAGAATCTCATGGACAGAGGAGCCTGGCGGGCTACAGTCCACAGGGTTGCAAAGAATGGAACACGACTAAAGCGACTTCACATATAATACAGTGTTCGGTGTGTAGTTAAATCTGTTAGCTATTATTATCATTACATTACTGAACCAGAAAGGACAGAGAGATCTTTTAAACCACACTCTTAAACAGAATGTGGCAGAACAGAAGAGTAGTTAAGAGCAAGTGACCTGATCATACTCAGTTCAACAGTCACTGCTGCTGCTGCTGCTAAGTCGCTTCAGTCGTGTCTGACTCTGTGCAACCCAATAGACGGCAGCCCACCAGGCTCCCCCGTCCCTGGGATTCTCCAGGCAAGAACACTGGAGTGGGTTTCCATTTCCTTCTCCAATGCATGAAAGTGAAAAGTGAAAGTGAAGTCGCTCAGTCGTGTCCGACTCTTCACGACCCCATGGACTGTAGCCTATCGGGCTCCTCCGTCCATGCAATTTTCCAGGCAAGAGTACTGGAGTGGGGTGCCATTGCCTTCTCCACCAACACTCATTAACCCAATCCAAATGCAACCAAGCCTAACTCCAGGTAACTAATCTGGTTGCATGATGTTGGCAAATTACCTAAACTCTCTCTGATGCAGTTTTCTAATTAGTAAAGCTAGGACAATGATAGTATTTGTTCTGAGGTTATGAGAATTAAATGGGTAAGTCAGTCTAAAGTGCTTACAACAGTTCCAGCACATGAAACATTAGCTTTTATTATTCACTAAACATCAGCATGTTTTACTATGGTTCAATATCTGATAACATCATTAGAATGAATACCTGTGTTATACATCTATACTCATGGATCCCTTAAGAAATTGCCATGAAAATGAGCAACATTTAGAAAATTCCCTTCTGGGGAGAAGTCTGGAATCTTCAGAATTCAGACCTGTAAGTAAGAGCAACAAATGTCTGAGAGTTCGCTAAGGTGGCCTGAGTTTTCATGTGGGCCCACGATTCCTGCTTTCTTCTTGTGAGATGTCACATGTGCTCAGAAACATTTGAGAGGCTTTGCTTAGTGAGCTACAGCAGCTTCTTTTCTCTGCTATCTTTAATACTCAGCAAGATTAAAATATCAACCCAGTACTCCATAAAACCTGTAAAGCGTGGGTTATTTCCAACCACAGTGTTTGGACTAATTCCAGTAAATCAGCACCGCAAAGCACATGCTTGCTTACGATGTAAACCAAGAAGGAAGCATATAGTATTTGTTTTGACAAGTTTGGCCCCACGGTGTTTGAGAATATGCTACTCTTGCTGTCTCAACCTTGGAGACTGGAACTATTATTAATGTAATAGAAATCAGCTCTGCATGCAAAGACCCTTGGTAGCTTTTCACTGCCTGGAGGATGATGTCTGTCTTAATCAAGTATTTAAGAATTCCTGTCTATTAGCTCAATTTCCCCTCCTCCCTGCGGCAACATTTTCTACAATGTCTATAACCTTTTCCTGACAAAGGGACTGTAAAAAACAAAACGAATATTTGACAAATTAGTTTGGGAAGCACATATTCTAAGTTTCTCTGTTATCTCATTGTGCTTTAACATGTTGAAGGCTCTGAAAAGTCCTGCCTTAAAGAAACTGACTTGAATTCATTTAACTCAAACTTTCCATACCTTTCGAATATCAACCAGTTAGTTGGACAGACATTGTCTTCAAAGAAAACTTCATTTCATGAGACTTAGCTACTTTCTGTCAAATGACACACATACGCCCCCATTTTCTGTGTGTGGACATGTGTGTGCTTATGTGCGTGCATGTGAATGCTCGTGTTTTCTGAAGTTGACCACCTCCGTAGCCACCAGGAATCCCCATCTCCAACAACAAAAAATGTACTTTACCATCTCCTTATGAAAATCCCTGTCATGTCTAAGCTGACAATGACTGTTTCCCTGGGGAAGATATCTTTGGCCCCTGCCTATATATGTCACCTGCCATTTACATCTGGTATCACACCGCTTGCCATCTTTTATAAATCCAAGTTGGGAATATAAGTTTCTTGAAATCATCAGCTACTGTTTAGTAAAAGAGAAAAAAAAAGTAACCCACTCCAGTATTCTTGCCTGGAGAATCCCATGAACAGGGGAGCCTGCTGGGGTTGCAAAGAATTGGACATGACTGACGTGACTTTACACACACACACACACACACACACACACACACATTGACTTTACAGTCAAGCAGATGGATGCAGCATCACAGCCCAATTCTGTTTTTGGTGGTAGAGCTTCAGACAAGCCTTTCGTCTCAGAGTCCCACTGTCATCCGCGTCTGTGGATTCACTATCAGGACAAAGTAAGACTTTGTGTGAATATCCTGAGGACACTCCACAAATATCATCACTCTGAGGATTGTCTCCCTCCCATGATGCCCAGTGTTGGGCCTTTATAGTCACATAGTCACAGGACAATTTTAGTCATTGGTTTAATTAACGTAATGATACTGTTTGCTCTCTGAAAAGTTCTTCAGCTTCTGTCATCCCATCTGTAATTCTGTAATCTGTAATCAAGCAATAGGCATAGGCGCTCTGGAGATCAGAACGTGCAAAGCATGTTGCAGGGACGAGACAGGAGCTGTGTGTGGGGAAAGGGCCCGGGGAGGTGGCACCGGGCTGCCCAGGGCTTTTGGAGCTGAGCCCTGTCCTGCTCTGCAGCGCACTCGGCCGCTGCTCTGCCCAAGTGTCTTGAAAACAGCATACACTCTCTCGTCTTCCACACTGTTTCTGCTTCTTGATCTAAAGTGCCTGAAGACCATGCCAATTTGCTCTTACCCCCATCAGGCAAAGGGAATGATGGTGGAACCTAAAAGGAATAGCATGCCTTGTCATTTTAATAGCTCAAATACCTCTTTTCCCCCGATGCAGAATCTTCGTGAGAAAATAGTGGCCCTCATTAATGCCTTGCATACAGACTCCTCATTGTTTTTACTTGTGCGATTTCTTTGCACTTGGATATAGAAGCAATAAATTTCCAGGGAAATGAAACTCACTTATCAGATTACCCAGCATCAAGTTTCATATTAGGAACGAAAAAATCAGTCTAACTGAACTCAATATAGCTGTAAACCAATATATGTAAGCCGTATCAGAGATTAAGCCTTTGTCATTGCATTTATAAGCTTCCCGTTTCAGTCTAGAAGGAATAACAATTTTCCTAGCTATTATTTAATAATGCAAAATAGTCCTTAAAACAATAAATTGAATCAATTCAGGCAACATTCAAAAGACCAAATATTCTCTCTGAGAAAAAAAGGGTGGCGCGAGCACATTTTCCCTTTTAAAATATATGTTAGTTTCCTAAGTTTTGAAGACAATATTTTTTTTTATCCTTTGGGTGATGCTATCAGACTTACTGAAAATCAGTTTATGAGGCAATTTAAAGTTTCTTATGTAGCAAAAAGCATCACACTTCAATGTCTTTTTTAAAATTTGAGACCAAGTTCTAACCAATTTTAACATTTTTTCAACAAAATGCTGTTTTATTTTAATTTTTTAAATGTAAATAAACTGCTTTGCTTTTAAAGCAGCAGCAATAACCACAAATGAATATACTTTTAACATGACTGTGCTGGTTAGCAGAAGGAAGAATGCGTGCGACGCACTGTAATTATCGGTATCTCTATTTTATGCTTGGGTTTTTAGAAACACAGGCATACTAATACAAACATACAATTAAATGTATGTATAAGTTACTGCATATACTATGTATGGTTAAAATTCTAATTAAAGCAGTTAGCTATGACTCTCATTTAGCAGCATGTGAAATGAGTAATTACACTTGCTAAAAAGAAGCTGGCAAACAACTGTGAAAGAGCAACCAACCCATGGATCCTCAACCTTCTAACCAGGGAGAAGTTGCTGGGGAGAAAAATCAGAAAGTGAAAACTGAATCTGGTTCCTTACCGAAGCTCCCTCTCCACGTGCGCCGTGATGCACTGTTGTAAGCAATGTTGTTTTTAATTTACAGTGCCAAAGAGACAGCGTCCTCTTTGTGAAATGCACACGCCTGCAATTTATTTTAACCAATTTTTTTTAATGCAAAATGCGATAGCCATTATACGAAGAGCTTCAATCCAAAGCATCTGTACAGTTGTCTAATTTGAACATTTGGACAAACAACTTCACTTTTAAAACTCCGTATAAGGGAGAACTTTGTTTAAAAAAAATTTAGGAACTGCATAATTGCAAAAAGATACTTTTTACATACATTTATACACTCATCACTTAGAGGAATGCTTTAAACTCTCATAAAAAATAAAAGGCGTTTGTAAAATGGGGGTAAAAATAAGAATGGAAAAACAAAATCAGAAAGAGGAGGAAAGGGGGATAAAAAGAAAGAAAACAAAACCCTTTCTGTGGCCTAAGAGAAAACAGCGCAGGGCAGAACGAAGAGGTGAAGGTCTAACTCCTGCAAGACTTGCAGCGCACCTTGGCTGAACATTCGCTTGGAGAACCTTGGTCGGACGCATTTTATGTGACAAGTTCCTTGTTTCTGAGCCTCCATTTTGGAGGGTAAAACAAGGCTTCGGTAGCGCGTCTATTTACCATTGTATTTCAATGAAAACAAAACAAAACAAAACAAAACGCTTTACCAAATAGCAATTTTTCCTTAATTGATAAATAACGTTTTATTATTTTTTTTCCTCCCCGCGTTCCCCCTTTAAAAAAACAGTAAGCTCATCTGCCCAGCTCCCCAAGTTCACCTGAAAAGTGCATGGCGAGTCTCCAATTTCAATGAGGGCCCTTTCGGACCTCCGCCACTAGGAGGCACTGCAGCCTGCTTTATGAGGGGGACGAAATCCGGCGAAGTGAATACTGCGCACAACCATGGCTCTGGTGTCATTCCCTATTTAATGGCTGTCAGTGAGGGGGAAAGACAACGTGGCGGGTAATTAAAACCAAATTGCAGGCAGGAGATGACTGCACAAGAATGATATTGTCATTAATACTGATTTAACATGCACCTGGGTAAGGTGAGGGAGCGCAGCAAGGGAATTCACACAGACGCCAGGGTTGCCTGATTTAAAATGTAGTGTTTCCAGCTGAAGCATGTTTAAAAACTGAATAAAACCATCATATTATGACAGCAGAAATAAAACGGAAACAAATGTTCTACATATGTCTATTTTAAAAAAAAGAAAGAAAAAAAATTTTTTTCCATGTCTTCCAGCTTGGAGGACCAAGCATGTGTCTCCTCCTCTGAAGTTCAAAAGTACTTTTGCAGAAGACTTTCCCCCACTGTTGCTGGCTTCTCTCATATGGGTTTCTAATCTGTTCATGTAGTTTTCTGTTTTCAGGAGAGAGAGAACATCTGATTGAAACAAACACCATTGATTTACAAAAATCATATACAATGAGGGAAAGATTTCAATCCCAGAAATATTTTAGGAGAGATGTTTAACTCACAGGATTCCAGGATTTTCCATTCATAAAGAACACCTTGCTAGAACAATCGAAATCTCGGGCTCAGGGCCGACGTTGGCCTAAGTCATGGCCAACGACTCATTTAGCATGAGGCGTTTGTCTCACCACAGTGAACCCCCAAATAAAGAAGAGGATCACTCTCATTCTTATGGCTCTAAAATTATTTAGTTTTTGAAAAAATAATACTGCAAAACCCAGAAAACAGATGCTGATCAGAGTTTGAGTTGAGTAGTCTATTCTGTTTAAGGAATGTGAAGTGATCAGGGGGATATTTTAACATTAACTAAATATTTCCATATTATGACTAAAAATTTAATTTACATCTGTTCCTCAGTAGAAGAAAAGTTCAGTACATGGACTTAATCATGTACAAATTAAAAACCACCTCTGATTGAAAGGATTATGGGTCATTAAAGGCAGAAAGGATACCAAAATTAAAAGTGTTTACGGAGAGGAAAAAATGGTTACGGTGGCAGAGTTCAGCCTATGCCTAAAACGCCTGGGCTGACTGATAAATTTCCTACTAGTTTCACCTTAAATGAAATGTGTGCATTATAGAAATGGTTATCCTCCTGCCCTGTGCCAAAAGAGATGAATCATTAGGGATGTCATGAAGATTTATAATCACCCTGTAAAGAAAGTAAATTCAAAGAGCATTCCTTGGGCAATAAAGAACATATTATAGAGAAAGAGCTCACTAAAGAAGTTTAGGTAGGAAAAAATGATCGGATGTCATAGTTGCTGGATCCAACCAATGGGAGTTGTTTTTATACCCAAATCATAGATTACAGAACAGCAATCAGATCTTCTGATTTTTTTCCACAGTGCTTTGCTATTAATATTTTTAAAGAGTTTTACATTTACATATGTCTTGTTTATGCATTTATTTGTTAGTCTGTGCCTTCTCTGTTTAGGAATGGTAACTGGATCCCAGAGCAAATAGATGTACAGACAGTGCAAGTAAACCTAATAATATTGGGGAAAAACACAGATAAAAGTTGGAATTTTGCTTTTATGAAGGCATCCACAAATTCTGTTGTAGTTTTATATCTACTATCAGCCATTGAGATTTTAGAGGACACTGTGAGAGATGCGACAGAAAGGGACTTTATTTCACTTGCCCTTTATAGAATGCCAAAGTAATTCTTCTCCAAGAAGGACATCTTCTGAGACTGCGATTCATCAAATGGCCAGACCTGCCCAGCTCAGGTTGGGCACTTCCCAACCAGATCGGCCTTTGAATACACCCAGATTTCAGGGAAGGAAACTGTCCTTTGGATGCCAGACAATCTCGTTTTCAAATTCTGTTCTCAAATTTGAACTGAAAAAGTCAGTGAAGCTCATCCCCACTCAAGTCTGAGGATTATCTGGGATCAGTGGCTTTTATGAGGGGAGAAAAAAGATCCCCGTGGTCTCAAAGGAGAAATAACTTAAGAGACGATGAGTACCCTCGCATTTCAGGCTGTACGAAAAGAACAGAGCATCTGAAAGCACAATTGTTAAGGAAACTTGCTGACAAGAGTGAAAAGGACAATCATTTGGAGGGAAAAGGATGCTTTGCTTTAATTAATATTGACTTAGGAGTAGCTCTATGTGGCAGGTTGTCCTGTTCTGACCGGTCTGTACGAGGGCACCTGTGTCCGAGACACGCACGGTCATGGAAGGAACAGCATTCAAGCTCTCCTTGTGATTTTCACCCCATTTACTTTTGGATGGAACCTGGCACTCACAATCTCTTGAACTGTTCTCCCAGGTTGCCAGTGTAACAAATATAATTTTCAGCAAGATGGCTGCTGCCAGAAGCAGGCTTGGAAATGTCCATTTTAATTAAACATTTTACTTTCAATTACATTTCACAGTTTGCACATGGGTGACACATGCTTTCATCATGGACTTTCCAGTTGCTATATTAGTACTGTTTTTCGGTTCAGGGAAATTTGGCGAAAATAACTCACATATGAAAAATCCAGTTTTTTCCTTGACTTGATCAATGGGATATTACTTTAAAAAAGGTAATAGTAACAGAATTGCCAGACTTCAGGGCAGGTTTCAAGGTGTCCAGGAGCAGGAAACTCCAAAATTAATAAAACAGCAATCGTATGATGACTTATGGCAGAAGTAGCCCTTATTTTATGTTATGTATGCCCTTTATTGAGATGAAAGAAAAATACAGCTATGCAATGTTTCTGTGCCACAAAAAGCTTTCAAAAATTGTTGTTTTTGTTGTTGTTGTTTTCAAAGTTAGTCAAAATGTATAATGTAACCTAAAAAGCAAAACAGACTTGGTTCCTATCCTCCAAAAGCTTATAATATAAGACATGCACTCATACAGACACTGGTTTTGTTTCCAAATGATACATAAACACATATTTCAAGAACCTTTTTAGATGACTCCAGATTAGAAAAATATCTTTACTGCAACAAGATAGGAAACTCATTCCTGGTGCTCTCTGGAGTGCACCGCTTGAATTATTTATCACTCCAAGCAGGCAGGGAAGAACTTTTTGTCAGTATGCAGGTGCACAGTGTTTCATTTTAAGCAGATAAAATGAGGGAATGATGCTGCTCGGGCATCATCTTTTTTAAGGTGCGTCTGAGAGGGGATTTCTGGAGGGGAAACAGTTTTTGGGAGACCATCTCATAGCATGTAAAGTGAAACATCTGTGGATTATCACCCTCCAAATTCAGATTTCTGACTCTTACTTAAGCAGCAGCTGAAATTCCGTTGGAGCAAAGCTCTTTCTGTTCAATCTCCCACAAATAGCCTCTGTGGCAATTGCTTAGGTGATGTCAATCAGATGGGAACTATGTTGAGACAGAGAGAAGTTTAATCCGGTTCTTTGTTTCACTTTTTGGCAGTGATTTTTATTTCATCAGTGTCATATGATTATTAAATGTGCAGTCCATGTCTTCCTTCTTTTATTTCTTCATCTTCCCTTCCTAAGAGAACAAGTGTATTAAATACAGGTAGATCTTCTTTAGTTATTGGTTTCTTACTATTTATATTCATTGTTGGAGAATCATCTCCTAAGTAATCGAGAGGCCAGATTTTACACTGCAGGAGATTATGAAAGTCCTAGCTTTGTCATGGGGTGGGGCACATAGGCTTGTTTTTCTTTCTTGAAGGAACACACAAAGAGGATATCTTCACCCAGTTTAGGTGTAATCGTTCCAAAGTCAAGAAAGCATCCAGAAAATGTCCCAGGATCACTGTGAATGATGCCGGAGCTGAGATTTCAAGATTAGCACTCTGTGCAGAACTGTTTTACCAAGTTTACATTTACTTTTTTTTTTTGAAAATAATTGCTTGCATGAGCTGAAACTCATGAAAGCTGCAGGAGACAGGAGATGATTGTTTTTCAAACGAGGAAACTGAAGTGCTTAGGCGAAGTCACACATTTGAATTTCTGGTGTGGAGATGTCGTACCTGACAAGCTGATCCATGGACCCTGCACGTCCCACAGAGCTGTGTTTGGAATGAAGAGCCAAGCAACACATCCCATTTAAGGACATGAAGTGTGCTCCTGCACAAATCTCCAGGAAGACAAAACCTTAAAAGATCAGCTGGACAAAAACTCCCTAAAAAAAGCATCTGTGGGCCACCCACAGGACAGCAGGCAGGGCTGGTCTTGGGATGCAACACATATTCAGAAAATTGGTTCCCCAAGGAACTCATGAAACATATAAGGCTGTACCCATGGAGATACAAGCATAATTTGTACACACTGCACGCCTGTGTCTAAATCTAAATCAGACGGGGGGAGTCTTTATAAGCGATTAAAGTAGTTCAGATGGTAAAGAATCTGCCCGCAACTTAGGAGACCTGGGTTCGATCCCTGGGTTGGGAAGATCCCCTGGAGAAGGGAATGGCAATCCAATCCAGTATTCTTGCCTGGGAAATCCCATGGACAGAGGAGCCTGGCAGGCTACAGTCCATGGGGTTGCAAAGAGTTGGACACAACTGAGCGACTAACACATATACACAGACACACCCACCCAACAATGAAATTAACCCATTCACCAAGATAGGAAATCTTGGCAATTTTCTACTAACAAGCTAGCTTTTATTATTACTATTATTAATGCTATTGTTGATATTTCCAGAAGTCATACTGCATGTGTGAAGTACATGATCGTGGATGAGCAGGGCGACTGTATGTCCCAGTTAGCATGAGACAGTCTTGTGTAAATGCTTGTTTCAGCATAATTGTAACGGCATCCCCTTTCACTCTCAAAAGGGTCTGAGTATGAACAATAATTTATTATGGTAACACACGTAGTGTTACACACATCCAAATTGTGACATATTGTTACCTGTGCCTAAAGCATCAGCCAGTCTCTCATGGAGCAGATTGTGAAGAGGGTTTCATAGATCATTGAGTAGCTATGCTGTCTTGCTTAGGATTTAGGCCAGAATGCGGGTGTGATGGGCCTGTAGGCAAACAGCTAGTGTGTGGCATGGCCACACGAGAAGCTTCAGCATTCCACCCTTTGTACTTCTGTGGTTTTTAACTTGCACCATAACGGTATGTGCAGAAATAAGTCCGTGGATATAAGTAAATACAGAAAAATCTTTCTTCTTGGGATGCTTCCATTTTCATATCAGCAAGATCATAATAATACCATGTGACTCTAAGGAGCAATTTATTACTGAACATCTATGCATTAATAGCTTGGTAAAAAGGAATACACATCTTTATCTGTTGCTTTACAATGATCTTATGTATTATCCACGCTTTGATAATTAAAAGGTAGTGGCTTATATCTTTGAATTAATGAGATTTTATAGGGATATGGTAGCAAATTATAAAAGTATATTGGCTTTAAAGAATTAATTTTAAAGTTAAGACCTTTAAAATATCCAAATATCTTCCTTCAGGATAAAAGCCCAATAGTTGGGTATAGATTACAAAAAAGTGAGAGAAGAAGGAAGGGAGGAAAGAGGGAAGGAAAGGAGAAAGGAAAAAAGGGAGGAAAAAGATAAGAAAGGGATTTTCCCCTCAAATGTCCATGAATCTATTTTCATTAAGTGTCCATCTTTCTTCAAATTTAAGGAAACTGCAAATAATTAGGTTACATATTTAATGGCTGAATTAGTAAAACTGATTATCCAAAAACTTAAATTTGGAACCCTTTTCTTCAGCATAATGTTTAACCTGTTTGTGAATATTGAGTGTATTTTAATGTGCAATGTACTGTCAATCCTCTTGTTTGAATTGCTACTCAACTATTATTATTATTAATAGTTTGCTTTCAGAGAGGAATACTGATCATGGTCTTGTTTTAGCCCTGAAAATACATTCAAATTAACAGAGTCACTGAATGCATTATGCTATTTTTGTTGAGTATTTGTGTTCAGGATCATTTGACACTGAAAAATATAATAGCCACTAAAAAAAATTCTTGTAGTGCTGTGCAAAAGAAATATGAGATGAGCCCACAAATGTAAGCTGTGAATGGCATTTAAAATTGTCTAGTAGAAAAAAAGTAAAAACAGGTAAAATAAAATTTAAGATTATATTTATTTAATCAGATATATACTTCATATATGGGCTTCCCAGGTGACTCAGCAGGTAAAGAATCTATCTGTCAATGCAGGAGATGTCAGGGACATGGGTTCAATGCCTGGGTCAGAAAGATCCCCTGGAGGAGGAAATGGTAACCACTCTAGTATTCTTGCCTGAAAAATTCCATGGATAGAGAAGCCTGGTGAGCTACAGTCCGTGGGGTCGCAAAGAGTCAGACACAAGTGAGCATGCACCTTCCCTTACTGAGATGTGGCTCTTTCCCATTACTTCACAAAGCACTGATTTCCTTCCAGAGTGAAAATGAACACCCAGTTCCCAAGGTGGCCATCCTCCACGCTCCCCATTCCCCACCGGGCTGAGTATCCACCTGCCCTGTGAAGCTGACCACCTGACTGTACTCCACATTATAATTTGATGATACTGAGGTATTTTTTTATTTTATTTTTTATTCTAAGTCTTCAAAATCTTGTGTATTTGACATTTGTAGCACATCTCAATTTGGACTAAGTACATTTCAAGTGGTCACATTTGTCTAGGAGTTACTAGCCTGGACAGGCACAGGTCTAGCATATAAGGTAGTAAAACAAATGTAGACACTGACTAATTTGTGTCCTGGTAGAGATACGTTAAATTGCTAAGAGATGGGTCCTGGTAATATACTGCCAGTACATGAGCTCTTCTTCCATCATTTACTATAGAATGACCTTGGGTAAGTAACTAACTTCTTCAGGTTTCTTTTTTTCTCCTTTGCAATATGCCAATAATAATAACAGCTTGCTTATCTAGGTTTGCAAAAACTAAATGGATGAATGTATATAAAGTACTGAAACCCTGGACACATGGCAAATGGTTAACAGTAAAAGTTAGCTTATTATTACTATTGCTGCTGCTGCTAAGTCGCTTCAGTCATGTCCAACCCTGTGCAACCCCATAGACGGCAGCCCACCAGGCTCCCCTGTCCCTGGGATTCTCCAGGCAAGAACACTGGAGTGGGTTGCCATTTCCTTCTCCAGTGCATGAAAGTGAAAAGTGAAAGTGAAGTCGCTCAGTCGTGTCCGACTCTTAGTGACCCCATGGACTACAGCCTACCAGGCTCCTCCGTCCATGGGATTTTCCAGGCAAGAGTACTGGAGTGGGTTATTATTATTATTAGCTTATTATTATTATTATTATAGCTTATAATTATTAGCTTCTTATTATTATTATGCATAAGCAGATTCAGCATTTCATCTGCTAAGTGTATATTCATATTGTAGACCAGGTTATTTATGAGTTTATAGTTATGAAACCAGCCTTAAGTAGCAAGTACTGAGCTTGGCATCTGCAAAGTGTCCAACAAATGATTTCGAATTAATGACATATGCTTTATTGATTCTGTTCTAAAATGTTAACCTTATTATCCAGTCTACGAATTGCAGTTCATATGCATTCCCCAAGCATGACTTGTCCCCTCAACTCACTATATTTTAAAAAATTCTTATAGAATGCCGTCTCAGATGCTGCTGCTGTAAGCATCTGCATGCATGTCATCGTGTGAATCTATTCTCTCATTTCTTTTGGATAGATAGCTAGGAGCTCCATTTCTGGGTTAGATGGTTATTTTATGATTAACTTGTTAAGAAGCTACCAACAGTTTTCAAAAGTAGCGGTACCATTTTATGTTTCCATCAACAATGTATAAAGGTTGCGGTGTCTCTGCATTCTCATCATCACTTGCTATTGTGTGACTTTTTGATTATAAGGATTTTAGTGGGTATGTAGTGATATCTCATTGTTGTTTAAATTTGTATTTCCCTAATGAATAGTGATGCTGAGTATATTTTCATGAGTTGCTTAAGCCTTTGCTGAAATTTTATTAAAATCTCAGCTCATTTTGAAAATAAAGTATATCTCATTATAGAGTTTTAAGAATTCTTTCTATATTTTGGAACTAATACTTTTCATCAGATATATGATTTAAAAATATTTTCACCCTGTGGTTTCTCTTCTTCATTCTCATTTGAATTTTGATTAACTAAAATTGATTGTAACAGAATTTTGAGGTTATATCTAAGAATGTTTTGTGGAATTGATAGTCAAGAGTATATTTTCAAACATGTCTTAAACTTAGAAGTTTTATTGTCTAGCTCTTCCATTTAAGCATATGATCCATTTTAAGTTAGTTTTTGTGTATGGTGTGATGTAAAAGTCAACTGTTTTCTTTCCATGTGGTATCTACTTGCCCTAGAACCATTTTTTAAAAAAAGATTATCTTTTCTTGCTAAACTATCTTGATGTGTTTGTAAAAAAAAAAAAAAAAAAAGATGTAAAGGAATTTAAAATCTGTATCATTAATGTAAATGCTTATGACTGCATAATCACATTGTATTGATTATTCTGTCTTGATTGTAATCTTTTAATTTACAGTAAAGCGGTAGGCAGAATCCTAAAATAGTCTCCAGGATTTCTTTCCCTAATCCCTGGGACCCTGGATACAATAATATATCATATCTTGATTCACTGCAGATGGTTATTGAAGCCATGAAATTAAAGGATGCTTGCCCCTTGGAAGAAAAACTATGACAAACCTAGACAGCATATTAAAAAGCAGAGACATCACTTTGCCAACAAAGATTCATATAGTCAAAGATGTGGCTTCTCCAGTAGTCATGTATGGATGTGAGAGTTGGACCATAAAGAAGATTCAGCAATGAAGAGTTAATGCTTTTGAATTATAGTGCTGAAGAAGACCTTTCAGCATCCTTTGGACTGCAAGGAGTTCAAACGAGTCAATCCTAAAGGAAATCGACCCTGAATATCCATTGGAAGGACTGGTGCTGAAGTTGAAGATCCAATACTTTGGCCACCTGATGCAAAGAGCCAACTCACTGGAAAAGATACTGATGCTCGGATAGATTGACGGCAGGAGTAGAAGGGGGCGAAAGAGGATGAGATGGTTGGATAGCATCATCAACCCAATGGACATGAGTTTGAGAAAACTCTAGGAGACAGTGAAGGACAGAGAAGCTTGGTGCCCTGTAGTCCATGGGGTGGCAAAGAGTCAGACCCGACCTAGTGCCTGAACATCAACGACATGGCAAGAGTGACTTTGCACATGTGCATATGTAATTACACTTACTAATCAGGTGACTTTGAATTAATCACAATGGAGTTCATCTGGCTGAGCCTAATCTAATCACTTAGTGTCTTACGAACACAAAGGTTTCTTTACCAGGTAGCAACACCTGAGATAGATTTCACGTGTGAGAAAGATACAGCATCCCATTGCTTCCCAAGTGTGAAAGAAGCTATGAGACAAGAAGTGCAGTGGAGTCTAGACACACAGATCAGTCCCTGACTGATAGTTCAGTTTTACAGCAGGAGGGAGGTGAATTTATCCAAGAAGAATAAGCTTTGAAGGGAAGATCGAGTTGAGAAAAAAGCAATGCAGTTTAGAGCAACTGGAATGACTGAGATCCATTTGAGATCAAAACTGCAGAACACCTTGATTTCAGCTTTGTAAAAAGTGTCTTACAGAGACCAGAGAAACCAGTGATGCCATGATGGACTTTCATGATGTATAGAACTGTGATATAGTAAATGCCTTTTGCTTTAAGCTGATAATTTTGTTAACAGTTTGCTACATAGCAAAAAAAAAAGACTACTAAATATAATGTAACTCCTCCAAATTTGTTTGCCTTTTTCAAAATTGTTTTGGATACTCCAAAATTGTTTTGGATATTTTCACTTCCATATAAATTTTAGGACTGAGTTGTCAAATTCTACAAAGAGGCATGCAAGGGTACTTTGAATTTTATATAGTAACTTCAGGTAGAATTACCATCTCAACAAAATTAGTCTTTCAACTTATGAATATTGAATATATTCATTTAAATACCTTAAAAATTCCTCTCAGCAATGTTTTGTTTTTATACACAAATCTTAAAATATTTTAAATTTATTTTAAAACATTTGATTTCTTTTGATGTTATTATTAATTGAATCATTTTCTTAATATTAGTTTTGAGTTATTCCTTGGTTGTATACAGTCATTGATTCCTGGATGACAAAGTTGTATCATCTGCCCTTGCTAAATATGCCCAGTTCTAGTAGCTTTGAGATGAGTTCCTTATGATATTCTATGTATGGGACTAAACCATGTGCAAATAATGACAGTTTTATTTATATTTTCCAAACTCTATGTCCCTTTACTTTTTGCACCTTTTTTTTTTTTTTCTTCATTGCACTTATCTGAATTTCTGGGAAATGTTGAACAGAAGTGGTTAGATTTAACACCCTTGTTATGTTCTTGATCTTAGAGGTCAAGAATTCAGTCTTTAACCCTTAAATTTGATGCTAGCTGTGGGTTTTTTATAGGTATTTTTCTTAAAATTAGCATTATAAAATAAAGTTATTATCAATTTGCTTAAAGATTTAATCACAAATGTATGATGAATTTTCTAAAGTGGTTTTCCTACACCCTTTTAGGTGATGCTGTGATTTTGTGAAATTCGCTCAGTCGTGTCCAGCTCTTTGCAACCCCATGGACTATACAGTCCATGGAATACTCTAGACCAGAATACTGGTATGGGTAGCCTTTCCCTTCTCCAGGGGATCTTCCCAACCCAGGGACCGAACCCCAGTCTCTCGCACTGCAGATGGATTCTTTACCAACTGAGCTGTCAGGGGAGCCCTGATAGCTTAGCAAGATGGACATTGGATTAATTGGTTTGGCGGGGGAATGCTAACTTAAGTTTGGATTCTTGGAGTAAAACTCTCTACTCATGAGGTTTGATGTTGCTGGACTTGGTTCATTAATAATATTTAGTGAAAGACATCCACAGGGCTTCCCTGGTAGCTCAGCTGGTAAAAAATCCGCTGCAACATGGGAGACCTCGGTTCGACTCCAGGGTTGGGAAGATGCCCTGGAGATAGGCATACCCACTGATAGGGTACCCACTCCAGTAATCTTGGGCTTCCCTGGTGGCTCAGATGGTAAAGAATCGTTCCACAATGCGGGAGACCGGGATTCAACCCCTGTGTTGGGAAGATCCCCTGGAGAAGGGCAGGGCAACCCACTCCAGTATTCTTGCCTGGAGAATTCCATGAACAGAGGATTCTGGCGGGCTGCAGTCAGTGGGGACGCAAAGAGTCAGACACAACTGAGTGCCTAAGCCCAGCACAGCACAGCACAAAGACATCCATGTCACCTTTCATGAGGAACACTGGTCTGCAGCTTTCTTTTCCTGTGATGTCTTTGTGAGGCCTCAGTGTCAGAGTAATAACAACCAACTTTGTAGAAGTTATGACATGTTTTTTTCTTTCTCTATTTTCTGAAACAGCTTTGGAAAGATTAGTGTTCTTTAAATATTTTATAATATTCACCCAAGAAATCCCCTAAGCCTGGAATTTCCTATTTGGAAATGTTTTAAATTACATACTCCATTTCTTTGCTTATTATCAATGTATTCAAATGTTCTATTCTTTCAAAATTTAGCTTTGGTAATTTGGACCTTTAAGGAATAGATCTAATTTATCTTAGTTGTCTTAACTTTTGACATGTACTTGTTCGTTACATTTCTTTATAAATAGTAGGCATTTACATCTCTCTTCTGAGTATTTCACTTATTTGTTTATAATACAGCCATTCTAATTTTGATGAGTAATCCATTAAATATTACAGTATATGAAATGAAAAGACAGTAGCTTCAAGATACTGAAATAGATCAAAAATATGGTTACTGGCATCATGATACTCTGCTTAAGGAAGATCTGTCATCCTCAAAGTGCCAAGACTCACTATCATTCACTCACTAGTGTTTGATGATTGGAACTGGAATGTATTCAGCCAAACAGGAGAATGATCATCATGTGTTTTTTGTGAGTTGGAGTGTGGCTCACTTGCTCCCATCACTATGTTACCCTCACAAGTAGTCAGAGAAAGTACTTCAAAGCAGCAAGCAGACATAGAGAGAAACATGGAGGAAGAAATTGACAATGAAAAAGTTTCTAAAACTTTTAGGCATTCCTCAGAAAAATGAAAGAGCCGCAAAAAACTAAAAATAAAAACAGTAGAATGAAGAAAACGTTTTTCCCAAACACACAAAAAGCTGAGATATAAGTAACAAATCAGGTCTTTTACAAATGCTATAAAAGAACAAATAAATTTTTATTGTCAAATAAAAAGTGTAGTCATAGGTTAAGAAACACATTCTCTGGTTGAAAAATATAATTAAAAATGCAAATTAGGTTAAATTTGGATATTTTTGAACTATTGAATGATGAAAGACACTAGAAACAGGTCTGTAAATTTACAAGGTGGAATTTTTTTAATACAGTACATTTCTAAATAACCCATTTTTGTACCATGAATTTCAAGTGTGTAAAAGATGAAAAAAAAAAACAAAATTTAAGTATGCATCTTTGAAATAATATATGGAGAAGATATCCCTGTCAAAGCAAGAGGTAAATAACATGAGGAATTTAATATCAAATTAACAAAAGATAATTCATATAATTAATTAACGATAGCAAAGATTAGTCAGTACAATTCAGTGACTTAGTTGTCTGACTGTTTGCGACCCAACGGACTGCAGCACACCAGGCTTCCCTCAGTTCAGTTCAGTTCAGTTGCTCAGTCGTGTCCAACTCTTTGCGACCCCATGAATTGCAGCACGCCAGGCCTCCCTGTCCATCACCAACTCCCGGAGTTCACTCAGACTCATGTCCATCGAGTCATTGATGCCATCCAGCCATGTCATCTTCTGTCATCCTCTTCTCCTCCTGCCCCCAATCTCTCCCAGCATCAGTCTTTTCCAATGAGTCAACTCTTCGCATGAGGTGGCCAAAGTACTGGAGTTTCAGCTTTAGCATCATCCCTTCCAAAGAAATCCCAGGGCTGATATCCATCAGCAACTCCCAGAGCTTGCTCAAACACATGTCCATTGAGTCACTGATGCCATCCAACCATCTCATCCTCTGTCGTCCCCTTCTTCTCTTGTCTTTGACCTTTCCCAGAATCAGGGTCTTTTCCAATGAGTCAGTTCTTCACATCAGGTGATCAAAGTATTATAGCATCACCTTTAGCATCAGTCCTTCCAATGAATACTCAGGATTGATTTCCTTTAGGAATGACTGGTTGGATCCTCTTCAAGTCCAAGGGACACTCAAGAGTCCTCTCCAACACCACAGTTCAAAAGCATCAATTCTTCAGCATTCAACTTTCTTTATGGTCCAACTCTCACAACCATATATGACTCCTGGCAAAACCATAGCTTTGACCAGATGGACCTCTGTTGGCAAAGTAATGTCTCTGCTTTTTAATATGAAGTCTAGTTTGGTAATAGCTTTTCTTCCAAGGAACAAGTGTCTTTTAATTTCATGGCTGCAGTCACCAACTGCAGTGATTTGGGAGCCCACGAAAATAAAGTCTGTCACTGTTTCCATTGTTTCCCCAACTATTTGCCATGAAGTGATGGGACTAGATACCATCATCTTCGTATTTTGAATATTGAGTTATAAGCCAGCTTTTTCACTCTCTTCTTTCACTTTCATCAACAAGCTCTTTAGTTCTTCTTCGCTTTCTGTAATAAGGGTGGTGTCATCTGCATATCTGAGGTTATTGATATTTCTCCCAGAAATCTTCATTCCAGCTTGAGCTTCATCCAGCCCATCATTTCTCATGATGTACTCTGCATATAAGTTAAATAAGCAGGGTGATGGTATACAGCCTTGATGTACTCCTTTCCCAATTTGGAACCAGTCCATTGTTCCATGTCCAGTTCTAACTGTTGCTTCTTGACCTGCATACAGATTTCTCAGGAGGCAAGTAAGGTGGTCTGGTATTCCCATCTCTTTAAGAATTTTCCACAACTTGTTGTGATCCACACAAACAAGCCTTTAGCGTAGTCAATGAAGCAGAAGTAATTTTTTTTTCTGGAATTTCCTTGCTTTTTCTATAATCCAATGGCTGTTGGCAATTTGATCTCTGGTTCCTCTGCCTTTTCTAAATCCACCTTGAACATCTGGAAGTTCATGGTTCATGTACTGTTGAAGCCTAGCCTGTAGAATTTTGAGCATTAATTTGCTAGTATGTGAATAGAGTACAATTGTGTGGTAGTTTGAGCATTCTTTGGCATTGCCTTTCTTTGGGATTGGAATGAAAACTGACCTTTTCCAGTCCTGTGGCCACTGCTGAGTTTCCAAATTTGCTATTATATTGAATGCAGCACTTTTAACAGCATTATCTTTTAGGATTTGAAATAGCTCAGCTGGTATTCCATCACTTCCACTAGCTTTGTTCGTAGTGATAATTCCTAAGCCCCACTTGACTTCACACTCCAAGATATCTGGCTCTAGGTGAGTAATCACACCATTGTGGTTATCTTGATCATTAAAACCTTTTTTGTATAGTTCTTCTGTGTATTCTTGCCACCTCTTCTTAATATCTTCTGCTTCTGTTAGGTCCATACCATTTCTGTCCTTTATTGTGCCCATCTTGGCATGAAATGTTCCCTTGGTACCTCTTATTTTACAGAGAACTAACCAAACTGATCATATGGATCACAGCCTTATCTAAATCAATGATTATGAGTCATGCCATGTAGGGCCACCCAAGACAGATGGGTCATGGTAGAGAGCTCTGACAAAACATGGTCCACTGGAGAAGGTAATAGCAAACCACTTCAATATTCTTGCCTTGAGAACCTCATGAACAGTATGAAAAGGCAGAAAGATTTGACACTGAGAGATGAACTCCCCAGGTCAGTAGGTGCTCAATATGCTACTGGAGATCAGTGGAATAGCTTCAGAAAGAATGAAGAGGCTGAACCAAAGTGAAAACAGTGCCAAGCTGTGGGTGTGACTGGCGACGGAAGTAAAGTCTGATGCTGTAAAGAACACTATTGCATAGGAACCTGGAATGTTAGATCCATGAATCAAGGTAAATTGGAAGTGGTCAAACAGGAGATGTCAAGAGTAAATATCTACATTTTTGTATCAGTGAACTAAAATGGATTGGAATGGGCGATTTTAATTCAGATGACCATTATATCTACTACTGCGGCCAAGAATCCCTTAGAAGAAATAGAGTAGCCCTCATACACAACAAAAGAGTCCAAAATGCAGTACTTAGGTACAATCTCAAAAATGACAGAATGATCTCTGTTCATTTCCAGGACACACCATTAAATTTCAGAGTAATCCAAGTCTATGCTCCAACCACTAATGCTGAAGAAGCTGAAGTTTAACAGTTCTATGAAGACCTACAAAACCTTATAGAAGTCACACCAAAAAAAAAAAAAAAGATGTCCTTTTCACCACAGGAGACTGGAATGAAAAAGTAGGAAGTCAAGAGATACCTGGAGTAACAGACAAGTTTGGACTTGGGAGTACAAAAAGAAGCAGGGTAAAGGCTAACAGAGTTTTGTCAAGAGAACCCACTGGTCTTAGCAAACACCCTCTTCCAACAACAGAAGAGATGACTCTACACATGGACCTCACCATGTCAATACTGAAATCAGATTGATTATATTATTATATACAGAGAAGCTCGAGCTTCTCCATCTTTATGGAGAAGCTCTATACAGTCAATAAGAATAAGACCCGGACCTGATTGCGGCTCAGATCATGAACTCCTTATTGCAAAATTCAGACTTAAATTCAAGAGAGTAGGGAAAATCACTAGACCATTCAGGTATGACCTAAATCTAATCCCTTACGATTATACAGTGGAAGTGACAAATAGATTCATGGGATTAGATCTGATAAGAGTGCCTAAAGAACTATGGATGGAGATTTGTAAAATTTCACAGGATGTGGTTACCAAAACCATCCCCAAGAAAAAGAAATGCAAGGCAAAGTGCTTGTCTAAGGAGGCTTTAAAAATAGCTGAGAAAAGAAGAGAAGCAAAAAGCAAAGGAGAAAATGAAAGACATATCCATGTGAATTCAGAGTTCCAAAGAATAGCAAGGAGCAATGTTAAATATGATTATAATATCAAGTTCTAACATCAGAGGTTATTGTTTTAAAAATATTATGGGGCACAAAACAATTGAGTAATACAAAATGGAAACAAAGGCACATTTTGAAGGAAAAAGTAACAATAAAATAAGAGTGTTAGTGGGGAAAATTATGCATCTAATTTTTCATTTTCATTAGAAGAACATATTTTAACTTTTATATTTAGAAAAATATAAACTAACATTCTTGGAAAGCTTAGTAATCATAGACAAATTTAGTATAAGATGGTTATCTTGAAAATACCAAGGTGGGGGAGTGAAGATCAAAGAAAGTTGAAGAAATTTCCCATTAAAAATAATGATTAAAAAAACTCAACTTATTTTCTCCAAAAGACTAGAAAGCAAAGTTAAAAGTACAGTAAGAAAAAAGTTAAAATATAAGAGAATATTACAGAAGTAATAATAAATAAAATACTAGCACTATGAAGAATAGCTCTAATAACCAATTCAAAACAAATAAAAAGATAAAAAGTAAATGCTTTGTCCAGGACTCACACAGAAGACACATTTTAAAAAGAAAAATAAGTTTTTAAATGGGCGAAGTTTAGAAGAAAATGTAAACAGAAAATAAGGAGCTCCACAGTATTATTACAAAGATGATATTATCAGGAGTCATTAACCAGAAAACAAGTTTTTACCTATTTACATTTACAAGGTGCTGTCCACAATGGCAATAAAAGCAATAGACAATCACATGCCAAATACCACACAACAAAAAGGCAAATCTACTATCAGAAATATGAAGAAAATTATCTGAAACAAACTTATTTTGGGAGATGTGGATACATATTTTAGATATTTCAAAAATATAACAAAAATAAAGACATGATAAATAGAAAACATAAGTTGACTTAATATATATTAATTTTTCTTACTACTCTATAAAAATAATGGCTAAGATTGCCTGAAGGCCTATTCCATGAGTTTTTACATGGGTTTTCAAGATAATGTTCATAACTACTTGAGGTATTATTTCTATTATATTTATTTGACCCATGAAAAATCAAACAAACAAAAAAACCTGACGTTGGATATCAGTTATTTTCCCTGTATCAGGTAACTAATAAATTCAATAATGATACTCAAACTTGGGTCTGTCTATTCTAGAAGCCATGGTCCCAAATTTGATCACAAAGTACAAATTACATATGAAAGTTTGGATGAACATATTAGAAATAAAGAAAACTACAACCTGGTAACTTTATTCTAGACCAAAAATTTTAACTTTCTAACCATTTAAAGAAAAATTTTCAAATATCTAACAAATCAATAGGATATTGAACTAACATCTGCAGACAGGGCTAAACTGACCAAAAAATATTTTGACCAAAACTATAAACAGAATATAAATTTCTTAATATTGAATATATTAATAATTTAAAAAGACTACATGAATCAAGTATTTAACTACAAATCATGTAAAGTATCTACAAAGAAAGCATAGGGTAAAGGGATATTTTAATTAAGAAAATAAAGGAAAACTTAATAACTTCCAATTATCCCATAAAAGAAAGTAAGCCTTTACATCTCTAATTATTTCAATAAAATTGCAGTTAAAATTCTAATTGAAAACTTTGGATACATGGACAAAACAAATCTGAAGTTCTTTCAGATGAATAAATAATGAAAAATATGCAGCAGTGTATTGAAAAAATTATAAACTAGCACTTTGCACTCATCTCACACGCCAGTAAAGTAATGCTCAAAATTCTCCAAGCCAGGATTCAGCAATACATGAACTGTGAACTTCCAGATGTTCAAGCTGGTTTTAGAAAAGGCAGAGGAACCAGAGATCAAATTGCCAACATCTGCTGGATCATGGAAAAAGCAAGAGAGTTCCAGAAAAACATCTATTTCTGCTTTATTGACTATGCCAAAACCTTTGACTGTGTGGATCACAATAAACTGTGGAAAATTCTGAAAGAGATGGGAATACCAGACCACCTGACCTGCCTCCTGAGAAACCTATGTGCAGGTCAGGAAGCAACAGTTAGAACTGGGTATGGAACAACAGACAGCTTCCAAATAGGAAAAGGAGTACATCAAGGCTGTATATTGTCACCCTGCTTATTTAACTTCTATGCAGAGTACATCATGAGAAATGCTGGGCTGGAAGAAGCACAAGCTGGAATCAAAACTGCCAGAAGAAATATCAATAACCTCAGATATGCAGATGACACCACCCGTATGGCAGAAAGTGAAGAGGAACTAAAAAGCCTCTTGATGAAAGTGAAAGAGGAGAGTGAAAAAGTTGACTTAAAGCTCAACATTCAGAAAACGAAGATCATGGCATCTGGTCCCATCACTTCATGGGAAACAGATGGGGAAACAGCGGAAACAGTGTCAGACTTTATTTTTGGGGGGCTCCAAAATCACTGTAGATAGTGATTGCAGCCATGAAGTTAAAAGATGCTTACTCCTTGGAAGGAAAGTTATGACCAACCTAGATAGCATATTCAAAAGCAGAGACATTACATTGCTAACAAAGGTCCGTCTAGTCAAGGCTATAGTTTTTCCAGTGGTCATGTATGGATGTGAGAGTTGGACTGTGAAGAAAGCTGAGTGCCGAAGAATTGATGCTTTTGAACTGTGGTATTGGAGAAGACTCTTGAGAGTCCCTTGGACTGCAAGGAGATCCAACCAGTCCACCCTAAAGGATATCAGTCCTGGGTGTTCATTGGAAGGACTGATGCTGAAGCTGAAACTCCAATAGATTGGCCACCTCATGCAAAGAGCTGACTCACTGGAAAAGACCCTGATGCTGGGAGGGATTGAGGGCAGGAGGAGAAGGGGACGACAGAGAATGAGATGGCTGGATGGCATCACCGAATCGATGCACATGAGTTTGGGTACACTCAGTGAGTTGGTGATGGACAGGGAGGCCTGGCATGCTGCGATTCATGGGGTCACAAAGATTCGGACATGACTGAGCGACTGAACTAAACTGAACATTTCTTAAAGCATACTAAAATGTTATCAAATTTTCATACTTCAGTAATAGTTCAAGAGTAAACATTTTGCACCATGGAAAAAACAACCCTGAAGTAAATCAAGCAAATATGGGGAACTAATGTGTAATAAAAAGGGCATATAAAAAAATCTGAAGAAATTTAATCAATAAACATAATAATTTTTCTTTCAGGTAATTTTATTTACATTTTTATGTATTCTAGTAATTAACTTGGAGAAAGCAATGGCACCCCACTCCAGTACTCCTACCTGGAAAATCCCATGGACCAGGAGCCTGCTGGGCTGCAGTCCATGGGGTCGCTGAGGGTCGGACATGACTAAGCGACTTCACTTTCACTTTTCACTTTCATGCATTGGAGAAGGAAACAGCAACCCACTCCAGTGTTCTTGCCTGGAGAATACCAGAGACGGGGGAGCCTGGTGGGCTGCCGTCTATGGCGTCACACAGAGCTGGACATGACTGAAGTGACTTAGCAGTAGCAGTAGCAGTAATTAAGTGGTACTAAATTTTTAAAATACTGGAAAATAATTTACATTTATGATAGCATTAGAACTATTCATTCTACTATATAAATGTATGCATATTATATATAATTTATATCTATATGTAAAATCTAAAGTTTATTTATTTATTGCTGTTATTCAGTCACTTAGTCGTGTCTCACTCTGCAACCCCATGGACTGCAGAACAGCATGCTTCCTTGTCCTTTACTATCTCCTGGAATTTGCTTAAACTTATGTCCATTTAGTTTACTTATTAACAAGTCAATAAATAATGAGCTCTCCCACAGGGCAGAAACAGGCATATAACATAGATAGAATGCAAGAAATAAAATATATTTTTATATTTTATTTATATTTATATAATGGTTAATTGATTTAAAAGAGAATTTTAATATTACTGGTAATTTTTAAATACAAATTAAAATACTGAAACTTTATGCTTCAGTTAAAGGCTAGGAAGACTGTTATCCAGTTGACTATATGCAGTCTAATGACAATTTTAAGTAGGTAAACTGCTACCATATGTATGGAGATCCATTTTGTGATATGTATCACAACTGAAAGTATGCATATTTTGATGTAGTAATTGCACTTACATAAATTCCTTCTAAGAAAGAAACAACACTAGTCTTTCACAAAATTTTAGAGTGTAAAAATGAGGAAACATTCTTTAACTTAAATAATGAGACTATCATAACTCTGTTTTCAAACCTGACAAGGGCATTTCAAAATGGAAATATCTCCTAATGAATCATCATAAAATACATTCAATAAAACAAACAAACAAAGAAAAATTAGTAAAATAAACCCAGCTATATATAGGAGACAAATATATAAAACCAAGAGTTGAGCATTTTCTTGGATTGCAAGATTGGTTTAACAGTTTAAAACTAGTCAGTACAATTGACCTGAACATGATGTTAAAAGAAAGAAATATTATCATAAATGAATGAAAGTCACGCAGTTGTGTCAGACTCTTTGTGATCTCATAGACTGTAGCCTGCTCCTCTGTCTGTGGAGATGGCCAGAATACTGGCTTGGGTAGCTGTTCTCTTTTTCAGGGGATGTTCCCAGCCCAGGGATTGAACCCAGGTATGTCTTGCATTACAGGTTGATTCTTAACCATCTGAGCCACCAGGGAAGCCCCAGAATACTGAAGTGTGTAGCCTATCCCTTCTCCAGGGGAACTTCACAACCCAGGAATTGAACCAGCATCTCTTGCATTGCAGGCGGATTCTTTACCAGCTGAGTTACCAGGGAAGGCCCACTATTATCAAATGGTCACTCAAAAATGCAATAAAGTATTTGATAAAAGTTAGAATCTATTCATTTAAAAAATCATATGCAATTTGGGGACATTCTGTGTCTGATTTAGACTTCCTAAATCCTAGAAGGTGTGTGTGGAGTGGGGAGAGTAGAACTTGTAAATGGATTAAAAAATGTATACTGACATGAAAAATTAAACAGGATCATAATGAAGGACAAAAACAAAGTGTTCTACCAGAAAGCAAGACATTATAAAATTTCAGTAAGTTAGCACAGCATTGGAAATATATAAATACTGAGTAAAATAAATTGAACAGAAAAGAATGCTCACTCTAAAATTTCATTTATACTAATTGCAGAAAATAAGCACAACTCTAGTTGGTATATATGCAGAAAACACTTTATACTAAAACAAAATCCCTTATTAAGGTTAGGAGACAATGTCTAGTTTTCCATGTCTCCTTAATGTTGACTGTTTTAGTAATATGCAAGATGATCACCCCTTCCTGCCAAAAGTAGTCTTAAGGCAGCCATATAAACTCTGTAACTCACATGTAATGTATATAGGGTGGCAAGTGCCTCAAACAGTTCTGAAAAGGTTGCCTCATGCAGAGACAAGGGTGGAAACAGAATATATTAAAACTGATAGATCAGGAGTAGGAAAAACAGATGTCTCTTTTCCTCCCACGTTATCCATCTTAGTAAGCATCTTCTCAAAATATGAAGGCTAAGAGAAGGGATAATCACAATAGTAATTTTCCTACTTTTAAAAGGATAATAGTATGTGACAATAATTGTGCTAGGACCTTTAGAGACATGATTTATTGGATTTGCTGCTCACAACAACATATGTGATAGCTGCTATTACACTGCCAGTTGAGGGAACAGGCCAGGAAAGGTAGATTCCACACTTTCTCCCACTTCTCCCAAGGAAGGCCTTTGCATTGTTTTATGTAGTTGAGTGAGCCCCTTAACCAGGCTGAAACTGACCTATCCACTTTCCTTTGAGTAACTGATAGATTTACTATGTTGTGAGTGGGAATTTTCTCAATGTATTATCCCTAATCTTATTATAGATTTTCACTATGAATTAATTACCCACCTAAAACAATTTTAAAATTTCTTCCTATGCTTGGAAAAAAAGACTCAATATTTGAAATAAAATTAACTAAAATTAATGTGCAATTTTTCTCTTTAATTATAGTTCCTTAAAAGTTTTCTTTGGATACTAAGTAATGAGAGTTTCAGTACCAAGGAGGAAAGTGCATATATTTTTTTGTAGCCCGTTGATGATCAGGAGATACTGAAATTGTCTCTACATTTGCTATGGTGTGGGTTGCATCATGGGTCATGTTGCCTTACTTGTAAGCATAATTGTGACAGGAAATATCATCAGTTTAATTATAGGCAAGACGTTGCTCATATTAAAAGGAGCAATTCATCAGGGGCTTTTGTAAAAACAAAAGATAACTTAATTTCATAAGACTATTTCAGTCTTACAATAAATCTTATTTTTCCAAAGTTTTTACCTTTGTGCATGGAAACTCAAATTTAGTCATAATCTATTATTTACAACTTTGTCTTATTCTCTAATCAGCTGCTCAAGCATTATAAAATCGAACAGCTTGAGATTAACATTCAGAAAAGCTTTACTCAAATGCCATATTATAGTTTAGCTATTTATCCATAATCAAATTTATAATAATTAGATAACATGCATAAGGATTTAAAATTCATCTTTTAAGTAACCTTATTTATAACTTTATAATTATATTATATGCCAATGATTATTAGAATCTAACATATTGAGAATGAATAATAGATTAAAGGTAGACTTTTATCTTTTTCTTGGTTATTCAATCTCACTAATTATACATTTAATAATGATCAATTATAAGTTAATGTACATAATTGTTTTATTGAATCTAAATCATAGTTAAACGTTTATTTAATAATCTTCGTTAGTTTTGCCCTTTACTATCTCGCAGTTAATTAGAGTTGCATTTACACACCTAAAATGTTAAGTTTAAAACTCTCTCTTACTTTTTCTGCTTCTTTGTCTTGAATTTAGAGTAAAAAAAAATCGATTTATTCTAACAAAACAAAAGCGTAGAGAATCAAATTTTAGATTTCAAATGACTGCACCAATTTTCTTTATTGGTTTGTTGATTGAGTATTTATGTGTTAAAGAGAGAACGATTTGCATTTTTACATGAAGTGATAAAATCATAACATGAAGAAAAACAGCTAAATTTAAGTTAGCAAAGTCTCAGTCCTATTTTAATATCTTTACATCAACATCTCATTGAATCTTCAAACAATCCTTTAAGGGAAGAGGAAATGAAAGCAAGGAGAAGTTAATTAAATTTTCCCAAAGATCCCCTGGAGAAGGAAATGGCAACTCACTCCAGAATTCTCGCCTGGAAAATCCTAAGGACAGAGGAACCTGAGGGCTACAGTCCAGGGGTTGCAAAGGAGTCGAAAACAACTTAGTAACTAAACAGTAACAACAACAAAGTCAAACAGATGGTGAGTGGGAGAACCAAACATCTGGACCGTGGTACTAACACTCTTAATCACTATTTTTTTTTCCCATGGTACTCCTTGCACTCAGTTTCAACTTATAAGTGCTTAAAGCCTGAGAGATGCAAATGCAACTATGTGAGTTATCACCTCCGTGCAATATTTTCCCACTGAAAAGCTATGACTGTATTTCTTGTTATGTAACACATATTTCTAATTGATAAAACAAAGGAAGATTTCCCATTTATTAAACCATGATTTTATTTTCATGGGCTGCAAAATCACTGCAGACAGTGCTGCAGCCCTGAAATTAAAAGATGCTTCCTCCTTGGAAAGAAAGGTATGACAAACCTACACAGCATATTAAAAAGGAGATGCATCATTTTGCCAACAAAGGACCACATAGTCAAAGCTATGGTTTTTCCAGTAGTCATGTACAGATATGAGAGCTGGAACATAAAGAAGGCTGATGCTTTTGAATTGTGGTGCTAGAAAAGACTCTTGATAGTTCCTTGGACTCTAAGAAGATCAAACAAGTCAATCCTAAAGGAAATCGATCCTGAATATTCAATGATGCTGAATGATTCAGTTCAGTTCAGTCGCTCAGTCGTGTCTGACTCTTTGTGACCCCATGAACCACAGCACGCCAGGCTTCCCTGTCCATCACCAACTCCCGGAGTCCACCCAAACCCATGTCCATTGAGTTGGTGATACCATCCAACCATCTCATCCTTTGTCCAACTCCCGGAGTCCACCCAAACCCATGTCCATTGAGTTGGTGATACCATCCAACCATCTCATCCTTTGTCATCTCCTTCTCCTCCTGCCCTCAATCTTTCCCAGCATCAGGGTCTTTTCCAGTGAATCAGCTCTTCTCATCAGGTGGCCAAAATATTGGAGTTTCAGCTTCAGCATCAGTCCTTCCAATGAACAGCCGGGACTGATCTCCCTTAGGATGGACTGCTTGGATCTCCTTGCAGTCCAAGGGACTCTCAAGAGTGTTCTCCAACACCACAGTTCAAAAGCATCAATTCTTCAGCGCTCAGCTTTCTTCACAGTCCAACTCTCACATCCATACATGACCACTGGAAAAACCATAGCCTTGACTAGATGGACCTTTGTTGGCAAAATAACATCTCTGCTTTTGAATATGCTGTCTAGGTTGGTTATAACTTTCCTTCCAAGGAGTAAGCGTCTTTTAATTTCATGGCTGCAATCACCATCTGCAATGATTTGGGGGCCCAGAAAAATACAATCTGACACTGTTTCCCCATCTATTTCCCATGAAGTGATGGGACCAGATGCCATTATCTTCGGTTTCTGAATGTTGAGCTTTAAGCCAATTTTTTCACTCTCCTCTTTCACTTTCATCAAGAGGCTTTTTAGTTCTTCTTCACTTTCTGCCATAAGGGTGGTGTCATCTGCATATCTGAGGTTATTGATATTTCTCCCGGCAATCTTGATTCCAGCTTGTGCTTCTTCCAGCCCAGTTTTTCTCATGATGTACTCTGCATAGAAGTTAATTAAGCAGGGTGACAATATACAACCTTGACGTACTCCTTTTCCTGTTTGGAACCAGTCTGTTGTTCCATGTCCAGTTCTAACTGTTGCTTCCTGACCTGTATACAAGTTTCTAAAGAGGCAGGTCAGGTGGTCTGGTATTCCCATCTCTTTCAGAATTTTCCACAGATTACTGTGATCCACACAGTCAAAGGCTTTGGCATAGTCAATAAAGCAGAAATAGATGTTTTTCTGGAACTCTCTTGCTTTTTCAATGATCCAGCGGATTTTGGCAATTTGATCTCTGGTTCTTCTGCCTTTTCTAAAACCAGCCTGAACATCTGGAGTTCATGGTTCACGTATTGCTGCATGATAGACTGATGCTAAAGCTGAAGCTGCAATACTTTGGCCACCTGATGCGAAGAACTGACGCATTGGAAAAGACTCTGATGCTGGGAATGATTGAAGGCAAAAGGAGAAGGAGGCAGGGATGGTTAGATATTATCACCAACTCAGTGGACAAGAATCTGAGCAAACTCTGGGAGATAGTGGAGGACAGAGGAATCTGGCGGTTGCAGTCCCTAGGATGGCAAAGAGTCAAACAACTTAGTGACTGAACAACAACAAATCATGTATGATTCTTGAATTCTATGTATATTTTTCACTATAAGCTCATCACAGTTGTGCTTTTATTTCACTTCAAATAAAATTAGTAGACCAAAACAAATGTGTTTTAAATGACTGAAGCAGATATCAAGGTAAGAATGGATTAAGACAATGACAACCCCAATAAAACTGAGGCAGAGTTTTAAATGTTTTGATGTCTGTGTGTGTGTAAGGACACTTTGGAAGAGAAATGGAAATAATTCTTTCATGCTTTGAAAGTAACTAATTTACACACAATTTTTATAGTTATTGAGTAAAATATAAGACATCGAAGTAGCCCTTAAGAAAATCAGTTTTGCAAAGCTATGAAAAAGTCAATATTTTTGAGTGTTTTTTATTTCCAAATACTATGTGAAGCACTTTGCATGCATTCTCATTTAACTAATCTTCCTACTAACCCAGTGAAATAAGTATTATGTGAATTTAAAGATGAGAAATCTGATACTCAAAAAAATTCAAATAAAATAGTAAGAAAGTAGCATGCCCTATCTGCCTTTTCTCACTTTCTCTTTTAAGAATTTTTAGCCTCAGAGTAATTTTAATATTGTAATGTTCACAATCAGAGGGTCATATTCCTGTTTCATTGCCTTTATACTAAATACGCCATATTTATGTACTGAATAACCCATCCAAGTGAGTATCCGTTTAATAGACAGCATCTTTTCATTCAGAGAGAATAGTCACTAATCTGCTAAGGCAGAAAAAGACATGTAATCCCTTAATATTTGAACACAGATGATTACTGAAACCAAACTTTCATGAGTGAGTTACAATATTGGTCTCCAAAACTGATTATCATTTTAAATAATTTTTGGAATGGTGCCCTAATTTTTAATTATATATCCAGTATTTTGTAATATGGGTATATAAAATCCAAATGTTATTAACCATTTTCTTAGGCTTTTACATTTAAAAATTGGCCTCCAAGTCAAGCTGGCTGATTACAGTTAAGCTTTAACACTCAAATGTATGCATTTTAAAACTTTCTGAATTGCAATTAATTGCACTTTTAAAAAGCATCCAAAGAAACAAAAAGTGTAATTTGAGTCATTTCATACAAGTGTTTACATGTAACAGAATCATTCACTATAAGCGGAAAACATTTTATACTCAACAAGTCTGGATTTATGATATAACAGCTCCCTTCAAAGCAATGTCTTCCAAAGGTCTCCAGACTTGACGTAAAATGAATTCAGTTCACCACATCAGGCCCAGTGACCTGGCCCCCAATGAGATACATTGACTCATTTTGCTTCCTTGCTTAATATCTTCTCTAGGTGGCAGACTGGAGAGATGGTATCTGGAAGGTGATTTGGTGAAAATGGTGGTAATTTAGCAGCAATCTTTGTGGCTACTATACCCCAGTGGGAGTCATTCCGTTCCCTAGTAAGTAAGAGCTTTGATCAAACATCTAAGTAGGGAGGCTTATGTGCTCAACATGGAGTTAAGTTGAAGAAATGGGTAAAACACACAGAGCTTATCCCAAGCTAACAGGCAACACTCTGCACAAGATGTGATGTGGATACACACTGAAACACGGAACCGTGGCGAGGGTTTAGATTAAATCACATCTGCAGCTGCCATCAGTATTCTTTCTCTTCGCTGTCTCCCTATTTGGGGTAAAGCTTATAAACAGACATGAGTACAGAATGATGGGTGAGACAAGTGATAAACACAGACAGAGAAAATGAAACTAAGCTCTCTTTCCTGCCTTCTCTCATTGTTCTTAGTCAAAAAGCAGAAATACGTTGACATCCAGAGCCTTATGATGGGATATTCACATATTTGTTTGTGATTCTGATAACTTTTTAAATATTGTTTTGGAGAGTAAATGAGAGAAACATTTCTCTTAACCCATCTATCTTAGCATGTAGAGAAAAAAATATAAAACATGCTGAATGTAAAATCACAATCAATAAAACCTGATTGCATGATTTCATTATTTTTTTACACAGACTTTAATGAGCATATACTGAGTGTTATTTCGGTTTCCCTCATCAGATTGAAAACTCATTAGCATAAAAAGATAAAACAAGAGGAGGTGGATTTACCGTGGAGCTAAAGAAACTTAAGTTTCAGACCAAACTGTTTATGTGATCATTTCTATTTATAAATATTGCAAAAGAAATTTATATTGTAATTGGCTATCATTTCTCAGGCTAACATTCTCCCACTGTTGTCTCCCCATAGCTCTGAAGCACTGAGGTGACCATGGGTTTATTGAGGATCTGACTAAAGGATATCTGAGTCATGAATTTATTCAGATTGAGTCTAATGGGACATATGTTCTTGTCTAGGTATTGGTGTCCTGTCTTGGAAAGGCTTCCATCAATATTTCTATATTTCATTTTTTATCCATCATGCTTTATAACACCAAGTTCAGTCCAGAGGACCTATTTTTATGTGAATATGTCTTACAATACCTAAAATATTTAGCTACAACAAGCACACAAGGTTTGAAGAATACAAACCTATGAGAACTTGTTTCAAAAGTAAACATTTAAAACTGTAAGCCAAAGATTTTTTTCTTCTGAATGCATACTCAGAACAAAATTTCTATTCTGTCAGTTATATAATCGAGAACACAGTGTATATAGTTATAAATGCTGTAAATTTTTTTCTTTTTGTTTTGAGTGAGATCATCACAAAATGAAATGTATCTGAATCCCTGTGTTTGTAGGATATATATCTATAACAATACCTTTATGAGGAAATCTCTAAAAACAATGCATGAGATGAGTTTTTTCCCATTTTGACCACAGCCTTAAAATTAAATGATACAACCATGAACAATAGATAACTCTGAATGGAATTTTCTAAAACATGAAACAAACAAACAAAAATTGTTGATCAAACATACGAAAGGAAACTGTGGGTTAGCTTTTTATTTTCACTGCAGAAAATAATATTACAACATTATTTCTAATGAAGAAACTATTAGAAATATTCAGCCCAAAATGGAGAAAAAGCATATTATAGATTTGTGCCAGAAAATAAGCTAATAAAAATGTTCTGCTGTTCGCTTGATTTTGTAATATCTGTGATATTTCTCAGCTTTTTAAAATTCAAAATTTGTTACGGTTTCTTTTCACACATGAAAGAAATATTCACTTTTGCATCTATTGTGCATTCATAATTTTAGATTCTAATTTTAAAGATAGTTTTCCAAGTCTTAGAAGCTGAAAACTCCATAAAACCTGTGTAAATCCCTGGAAGCAAGAATTTTATGATTCTCAATTCTGTATCACTGAGACACTCACAAAGCAATAACCCTAAGATTATCATGTCTAGAAGGCATGTGCTCTTAAAGGACTCATATTTTTATGATGCAAATTCTATTACCAGGGTTTCTAATAAATAACCATACTCAAATCCTACTGGTCCCAGACTTCTCTAAGGTCTTTTTTTGGTCAAATTTATTTTACCCATAAATATTAAGTTGTGGCTCAACTTCCAACCAAGATCACAGATAACAAGACTAAAAACAATCCATTGACATGCTTCAAAAAAAAAAAAAAAAACACATTGACATGTTTCTGAAAAGAAGAAATGCAGTTTTTATAACTGTCCATTTACTCAGTATAGCTTGAGCGATATTTAATAATTTTAGAAATATCTATTTTAAAAATCCCAGTATTAGTTTAAAAATCTTAAAATGCCTATTTTAAACAATTGTTAGGTCAGGAAAATTTAAAAAACAACAAACATACAAACAAATGGCAACAAGAAAACTGTCACCCTACTGGGGGGTGGGTGGGCAAGAAGTCATGCAAAAGAGTTCACACTGGGATATGATGATGATTTTAAGATCAAAAGAGTGTAAACATAAAATATAGAGATATTTGAGATAATGTATATGATAGGATCATCTGGAGAAATAAATTGGGGTAACACTGTGATGATTACTGCATATCAATATAATAATTAAGATTATATATTTTACATAGCAGAGAAACATTTCAAGTACTTACTAAGAGGCAAGATATTATATAGCTTGTGATTTTAAACAATCACTTTAATGATTTAATGACGGTGAAGTTGAACGCTGAAGAACTGATGCTTTTGAATTATAGTGTTGGAGAAGACTCTTGAGAGTCCCTTGGACTGCAAGCAGATCAAATCAGTCCATCCTAAAGGAGATCAACCCTGAATATTCATTAGAAGAACTGATGCTGTAGCTGAAGTTCCAATACTTTGGCCACCTGATGCGAAGAACTGACTCATTGGAAAAGACCCTGATGCTGGGAAAGATTGAAGGCAGGAGGAGGAGTGGATAACAGAGGATGAGATGGTGGGATGGCATCACCAACTTGATGGACATGAGTTTGAGTAGGCTCTGAGATTGATGATGGACAGGGAAGCTTGGCGTGCTGCAGTCCATGGGGTCACAAAGAGTTGGACATGACCAAGCGATTGAACTGAACTGAACTGAACTGAAACACCAGGAATGAATGGCAATGAGCCATGTTGGAGAATCTTGAGTAAGCACCAAATTCTACTTAGAAACTTTGTTTAATCTTTGGCTGACACCTGAATCATACACACACAAGGTAGAATCCTAACACACCAGCTTCCAAGCCTTAAAGAACTAAACTTGAGATTTCAATTCCATTCTTCTCAGGGAAAGCAAAAATTACAGTTTGAGTTCCGTCAAAGTAATGGGATTGTTACATTTTAAAAAGTCATCCTCTTCAAAATAATATAAAAGAATATGAAACTTCTACAGAATATACTTCCCAATGTCAAAAATAGAGTATAAAATATAAAAATAAAAGATACACAAAACAACAAGAAAGAAGGAATGAAAAAATGCAATTAATCTATTTGAAGTTCAATTCAGTTCAGTTCAGCCGTTCACTCGTGTCTGACTCTGCGACCCCATGAACCGCAGCATGCCAGGCCTCCCTGTCCATCACCAACTCCCGGAGTTCACTCAAACTCATGTCCATTGAGTCTGTGATGCCATCCAACCATCTCATCCTCTGTTGTCAACTTCTCCTCCCTGCTTCCATCTTCCCCACCATCAGAGACTTTTCAAATGAGTCAGCTCTTCACATTAGGTGGCCAAAGTATTGGAGTTTCAGCTTCAACATCAGTCCTTCCAATGAACACTCAGGACTGATCCCCTTTAGGATGGACTGGTTGGATCTCCTTGCAGTCCAAGGGACTCTCAAGAGTCTTCTCCAACACCACAGTTCAAAAGCATCGAATCTTTGGCACTCAGCTTTCTTTATAGTTCAACTCTCACATCCATACATAACTACTGGAAAAACCACAGCCTTGACTAGACAGATCTTTGTTGACAAAGTAATGTCTCTGTTTTTTAATATGCTGTCTAGGTTGGTCATAACTTTCCTTCCAAGGAGTAAGCGTCTTTTAATTTGATGGCTGCAACCACCATCTGCAGTCATTTTGGAGGCCCCAAAAATCAAGTCAGCCACTGTTTCCTCGTTTCCCCATCTATTTCCCATGAAGTGACGGGACCAGATGCCATGATCTTCGTTTTCTGAATGTTGAGCTTTAAGCCAACTTTTTCACTCTCCTCTTTGACTTTCATCAAGAGGCTCTTTAGTTCTTCACTTTCTGCCATAAGGGTGGTGTCATCTGCATATCTGAGGTTATTGATATTTCTCCCAGCAATCTCGATTCCAGCTTGTGCTTCTTTCAGCACAGCGTTTCTCATGATGTACTCTGCACAGAAGTTAAATAAGCAGGGTGACAATATACAGCCTTGACGTACTCCTTTTCCTATTTGGAACCAGTCTGCTGTTCCGTGTCCAGTTCTAACTGTTGCTTCCTGACCTGCACATAGGTTTCTCAAAAGGCAGGTCAGGTGGTCTGGTATTCCCATCTCTTTCAGAATTTTCCACAGTTTATTGTGACCCACACAGTCAAAGGCTTTGGCATAGACAGTAAAGCAGAAATAGATGTTTTTCTGGAACTCTCTTGCTTTTTCCATGATCCAGCGGATGTTGGCAATTTGATCTCTGGTTCCTCTGCCTTTTCTAAAACCAGCTTGAACATCTGGAAGTTCACAGTTCACATATTGCTGAAGCCTGGCTTGGAGAATTTTGAACATTCCTTTACTAGCGTGTGAGATGAGTGCAGTTGTGTGGTAGTTTGAGCATTCTTTGGCATTGCCTTTCTTTGGGATTAGAATGAAAAATGACCTTTTCCAGTCCTGTGGCCAGTGCTGAGTTTTCCAAATTTGCTGATATATTGAGTCCAGTACTTTCACAGCATCATCTTTCAGAATTTGAAATAGCTCAACTGGAATTCCATCACCTCCACTAGCTTTGTTCGTAGTGATGCTTTCTAAGGGGCCCACTTGACTCACATTCCAGGATGTCTGGCTCTAGGTGAGTGATCACACCATCATGATTACCTGGGTCATGAAGATCCTTTTTGTACACTTCTTCTGTGTATTCTTGCCACCTCTTCTTAATATCTTCTGCTTCTGTTAGGTCCATACAGTTTCTGTCCTTTATTAAGCCCATCTTTGCATGAACCGTTGCCTTGGTATCCAATTTTCTTGGAGATCTCTAGTCCTTCCCATTCTATTGTTTTCCCCTATTTCTTTGCATTGATCCCTGAGGAAGGCTTTCTTATCTCTCTTTGCTATTCTTTGGAACTCTGCATTCAAATGGGAATATCTTTCCTTTTCTCCTTTTAACGACAAACCCTGTGATGGACCAAACATTTGAATATTGAATATAAAAAGTGATATTTAAGCAGCTCCTAATTATGATACTCAGTGAAGTAAAATAAAATATGCTTTCAGTAAAGAAACAGATTTGTTATTTCAACAGAACAATACAAGGTATGAAAGAGAACGAAATGGAATTCTAGAACTATAAAATAAAATATCTGTATATGTTTATATATCTACATATATTTGTTTATTTATCTATCTATATACCAAATGATCTTAACAGCAGAATGGAGATGAAGAAAAAAAAAAAAAGCAACACAAAAACAACACTCCTCCATAAAAAAATCACTGAACTTGCCATTAAATAATCAGAAATTATTTGAATGAAAGAAGACAAGAAAAAAAAGTTAATAAAGCATTCAATAAAATGATGGGACCTATGAAACAATATTGAAAAGTCAACATATTGATGTTTTTCAGAGCAGAAAAAAAAAATGAAACTCCCTCAAATCATAGAACTGTTAACCAAAAGTTTCCTAATTTTGATTAAAGACAAAATTACAGATACATGGAACTCAGTGAAACCCAACCATTTTGAATGCTAAGAAAAACATACTAAGCCCAACATATTCAATCTGTTTAAAAAGAAAATCTAAAAAGCAGACAGAGAAAAAGCACAGGGTATGCAGAACAGCACAAGGCATGTAGCACTGTGATTCTATTTACCACTGTCTTCTCCGCAGAAACAATGGATAGAAGGTCAGAGTAGAACACTTAGAAACAACAGCTAACAATCCAGAACTCCTTATCTAACAAAAATATCCTTCAAGAATTAAATCAAAATTGATTTTTTTAGTCAAATGAAAACTAAGAGAAATTATTGCAAACTTGCAGTGCTAAAAAGGCCAAGGAAGTTTTTCAAACTGAAGGAAAATAGTTCCAGATGAAAACTCTGATCTTTTGGAAAATAATGAAATTTTTGAAATGATAAATAATTGGATAAAATTTTAAAAACTTCTCTGTATTTCTTTAAAATGTATAGGGCTGTTTAAAGCAAATATGCAGTATTCTGGAACTTACAATGCATGGAAACAAAGACTATGGCATAAAGGACAGAAAGGGTGGCAAATGAAGCTATGTCATTGCAAGGATTCCACATTTTCTATTATGTTACATAATATCGAAGCTGCAACCTTGCATATTGTATGTAATCCATAGAAATTTATTTAAAAATAGTGTCAAGAAGCATACCTAGGAATATATCCAATACATACATCAGAATGGAGTTAACCAAAATAAAGTAAGAAAGGAGGAACAAAAGAATACTTTGAATAAAATTGAAAACAAAACAAATGGTAAAGTAACATCAAATATTCATTAAAAATAGAATAAACAACCTAATTAAAATGGATAGAAAATGAAGACTTAACTAGATGTTTTGTACAACAAATATATTATAAACATAAACACATAGATAGATTGAAAGTAAACAGATGGGAAAATACATAATCAAAGCAATAAGCATAAGGACGCTGAATTGGCTAAGTATAATATCAAATAAACTAGGTTTCAAGACACAAATGGGTTATCAGAGATAGAATGCCATGTTTCATACTGAGAAAACGTTCCATTTTCCCAAATGTATATGCACCTAACAACAAGACTTCAAAATACTGAATGAAAAATTAACAGAATTAATTGGAGAAACAGAAAATTCCACACTCATTAGATTTAACAATTTTCTTTTCAGTAGAACAAATGGACTAAAATACAGTAAATAAAAGATCTGAATAATAATACCAACTATTTTAAGAGCTTCCCAGGTGGCTCAGAGGTAGAGAATCCTGAAGTGCAGGAGTTGCAGGAGATGCAGATTTGCTTCTGGGCTCTGTAAGACCCCTTGGAAAAGGAAACGGCAACCCCCTCCAGTCGTCTTGCAGAGGACCCTAGCAGGCTACAGTCCATGTGTTTGCAAAAGGGTCAGACACGTCTTAGTGACTGAACAGCACAACAATCTTAATATATTTAATATTTAGAAATACCATACTTCAGAACTATCACGCACATACACAAGCATACGCTCAGACACACACACACACGTTTAAAGCACGCACGGACTATTCACCAAGATAGACTACATTCTATATTCTGGGCCATAGACCAATTCTAAGCAAATTGAAATCATACAAAATGTTGCTCTATTACCATGATAATATTAAATTAGTCATCAATTAGCTATCCAAGAAAATGCTTAGTACTTAAAACTAAAATAAATAAATAGACTGGCATCACGAACAGGGCCAGCGATACAACTAATTAGTATTTTTCCTGACTTTGGTTTTTCTCCAGTCCCTGGCATTCACAAATTTACATTCTGTCTCTATAGATTTGTTAAATCTAGGCATTTCATATATATAGAATCATGGACTGCATGGTCTTTTGTATGTGGCTTTTTTCACTTAACACTGTATTTTCAGAGTTTATCCCTATAGTTACACATGGTGGCTCAGTGGTAAGGAATCTGCCAGTCAGTGCAGGAGACATGGGTTTGATTCCTGGGTTTAGAAGATCCCCTTGAGAAGGAAATAGCAACCTACTCCAGTATTCTTGCCTGGGAAATCCCATGAAAAGCAGAGGCTGGGAGGTTACAGTCCATGGGGTCACAAAAGAGTCGGACACAACTTAGGAACTAAACAACAGTGACACGTATCAGTATTTTCTTCCTTTTTAGGACTTAACTCATTGAACAGATATACTACAGTTTATCTGTTGATAAATATTTGAGTTGTTTCTCTTTTGGTTATTATGAATAATGTTCTGAATGCTGCTGCTGCTGCTGCTGCTGCTAAGTCGCTTCAGTCGTGTCCGACTCTGTGTGACCCCATGGACTGCAGCCTACCAGGCTTCTCCATCCATGGGGTTCTCCAGGCAAGAACATTTCCTTCTTCAATGCATGAAAGTGGAAAGTGAAAGTGAAAATGAAGTCGCTCAGTCGTGTCTGACTCTTAGCGACCCCATGGACTGTAGCCCACCAGGCTCCTCCATCCATGGGATTTTCTGGGCAACAGTACTGGAGTGGGGTGCCATTGCCTTCTCCCAATGTTCTGAATATTCATGCTTTTGTGTGGACATACATTTTTCATCCTCTTATATGTCAATAGATAGGAGTAAATTGGCTTGATCACATGTTTAACATTTTGAGGAAATGCCAAACTCTACTCTAAACCACTGTTTACCCCAAGGCCACGAAGACTTACTTCTCTGTTTTCTTCTAAGAGTTGCGTAAGTATTGCCTTTACACTTAGGTCTATGACCCATTTTCAGTTGACTTTTTAAAAATAAAATATGTTGTAGGTGTTCCATTTCAATCTTATCACGCAGAGATCAAATTGTTCTATCAACCTTTGTTGAAAAGACAATTGCTTTGCCTTCAATTGTCTTGGCACCCATGAAAAAATTAATCTAAGGGTTTATTTAGGACCTTCAATTTCACTCCATTGATCTCTGTATCTGTCCTTATTCAGTACCATACTGCCTCAATTATCATAGTTTTTGTGGTAAGGTCTGAAGACAGGAAGCATGAGGTTTTTCAAAATTATTTTGGCTATTTTTGGTGCATTTCAATTCCACATGAATTTTAGGAACAACTTGTCAGTTAACACAAATAGGATAGCTGGGGTAATAGAAACCTCATAGATTGACTTTTAAGGTGCTTTATCATCTGCTGATTTTTGGAAGAGTTTCTGAAGTATTTGAATAAATCATTTGTTAAACATTTGTTAGAACTCACAGTGAAGACATTACATGGGCTTTTATTCATGGATACTTTTATTTTTCATTACTAATTCAGTATATTTACTTTTTAAAGATCAATTCATTTTTTCTATTTCTTCATCAAGCAGTTTTGATAGTTGTATCTTTCTAGGAATTTGTCCATTTCATTGGACTAAGTTATTAGTATACAATTGTTCATTGTATTCCTTTATAATTATTTCTATAAAGTTGGTATTGATGTCCCCCTTTCATTCCTGATTCTGTAATTTAAGATCACTTTCTTTTTCTTCATAAATCTAACTAAAGTTTTGCCAATTTTGCAAATATTTTCAAAAAACAACTTAATTTTGATATTTCTATTTGTTTTATATTCTGTCTTGATAATTTCCATTTTACCTTTTATTATTCTCTTTCTTCTGCTTGCTTCATATTTAGCTTGCTCTTATTTTTTTCTAATTTCAACACATAGAAACTTAAGTTAATGACCTTCTTTTTAAATTTGCCATTACACCTCTAAACACTGCTTTAGCTGAATCCCATAAGCTTTGTTATGCTGTCTTTCTCCTCCAAATGTTATCCAATATCTCTTCTGATTTCTTCTTTGACCCATTTTATTCAGTAGAGTGTTTAATTTCCACATATTTAAGAATTTAAAAATTTTCCTTGTTCATTGATTCCTAATTTTCTTCCGTTGTAATCAGAAAACAAAATACTTCATACAATTTTAGTCTTTTACATTTATTAACATATTTTTGGCCTAAAATATGGCCTAATCTGGAAAATGTTCCATGTCTGTCTGAGAATGGTCTGTTTCTGATGTGTTGAATGTGCTACAGATGACTGCTGGGTCTGGTTAATTTATAGTACTTCTCAAGTCTTCTATTTTCTATTATATCTGCTGCAAAATAGTATATACATCATTAAAAGTGGGGTATTTTATTCTCCAACCATTATTGTTGAATTGCCTATCTTTTCCTTTTATTGTATCAATTTTTCTTTATGTATTTTGGGTTTCTTCTTATTTACATATACATACAGTTGTTATATCTTTTCAATGGAATGATCATTTATCTATATAAAGTGTCTTTTTCCTGTTCACAATTTTTCTCTTAAAGTCTAGTTTGTCAATTAGTATAGATACGGTAGACTGTCCCTGTGACTTGGGAACAGGCAAAGTTTTCTTAGGAAAAATAACAATTTAGACTTCAACATAATTAAAAAATTCTGCTCATAAAAAGACACCATAAAGAAAACGAAACAGAAGTACAGATTTGAAGAAAATATTTGCTAAACAAATATCTGACAAAAACAGCCTTGAGTATATATGTTATTAAGTCACTAATAAAAAAGTAAACATCCAAATAAAAATAGGCAAAACTATTAACAGATACCACACAAAGGAGGATATATGAATTAGATTGCAAGAAAATGAAAATACATTCAACATCAACAGTCATGAGAGAATTTCAAATTAAAACTATAAAAGATTCCAGTACTCAATGACCATATTGCCAAAGTGTAAAAAAAAGAAAAAAAACTGACAAAGCCAAATTATGGATAGTATCTTGTAAAACCAGACATTTCATACATGATTATTAAGCACTTTGGAAAATTTAAGATTCATCTATCCTACTCCTGCAATCCCATTTCTATTCATCTGACTAATTATTATCATTTATCCAATTTTATCAAACATTCATCCAAGTAAAACAATATATACCTATGAAAAAAACTTTTAAAAGAATAATCAGAGAATCAGATGTCCATCAAAAGGTGAATGCATAAACTAACTGTGGTATATAAATACAATGTAATATTATTCAACTTCTCTCTCTAAAAAGGAAAAAAAAATCCAACATGCAGCAACATATATATATTTCAAAATAGGGAATAAAGAGAGACACTGAAGAATTCCTACTGAGTAAAGTCCCGGGCATGAAAAAAATGTATATTGTTAGAATAGAAAAAAAAGCAGAATAGTAGTTCCCAGGAGCACATAAGATGGTGCTCAGTCACGCTGGCTGCTCATGTCATTAGAGGAGCTAAGTTCCTAGGTGTTAAAGATTAGTACACTCATTTCAAATTGCTTAGTCCAAGGGAGTCGAAGGGAGACCTGCATTCACAGTCTAATCATGTATAAACATCCAAATGTGAATTAGCACTCGATTAAGTACTTCCTTTAATTTTTCTAGAGTTAAGGAGGCAATGGTGTTTGACACTCCTACTCTTTCAGGAGGAATAACGGAGGCAAAGACAAGTCCATAATGTGACAGTGACACTGAGGATTAATTTTGATGTAACAAAACGAAATGACCCCGTAACATATCCCAGGAAATACCTTGTTGTATAATGCTACTTTTAGGCAATTCCAGAGAACATACTCATATCACACAAGGGAATAACTTACACCATCTACGGTTTTCAAGCTTTCAGCACTCTCTGCAATTAATTTTGAAGACTCACTCATGTATATAATGCGTTTGCCAGTGTACTATGAATCCTACCTGTGTTTCAGTGTGCTTCTCAGTTTCAAATAAATTAATTAGAACAAATATATAGCATATATAAAACATTAGTGTTAGTAAATCATCCCTTGCTTTGAAACAAATGTGCATATTTCTTTAAAATACAAGGAGCTCAATTACTATTCAACAATAGTGTAGGAGGGATTAAAGAGATCTGAATCTGCACCTGACCAATCAGGAAACTATAAACAGTATAAGCCATCTCCTTGGAAATGCATCTTCCCTTGGGGGCTGATTCCTGCATACATACCGAGGAGTTAATCATTTGCCATTGGCAAGAAACAAATAACAGCCATCTTCACACTGACATATAGTGTCTATCTCTCTATGGATTTTTCAAAGTAAATAGATTCAAGCTCTATCAGAATGAAGGCTTAGAAAATAATAATCACAGATTCTACTCTTTAAAGTCATTTGTCCTCCTGCTCCTGATTTTCATCAATTCTCTATAATTTTCACCCACTCTGTCTTGGGATCATGAGTTATCATTGGTTGCCACCAGAACACTCCAGGGTAATTTGTCTTATTGAAACATGGGTTGGCCTCATGGCTGTGAATAATCATTCACTCTAATATATATATATTCTCTAAAATTCTCTTTCGTGCTAAGGACAACATAATGCTGTCCTGGAACTGATAAGCCCAGGATTTAATGTTTTTTTGTGGTTTGAAAAGTGCTACAGTTAGTTTAATATGTTCATATTTTTTTAAAAATTTGCACCAGATTAAATAGATCTTCTGAAAATTAAATAGTTAATCTATATATTGTGTATGAATAAGAATCACTTTGGTGCATACAGAAGTCAGGACAGGTCTGGAAGTGGCAATGGAGTGGATCAGTTCAGTTCAGTTCAGTTGTTCAGTCATGTCCGACTCTTTGCGACCCCATGGACTGCAGCACGCCAGGCTTCCCTGTCCATCACCAACTCCCAAAGCCTGCTCAAACTCATGTCCATTGAGTCAGTGATGCCATCCCACCATCTCATCCCCTGTCATCCCCTTCTCCTCCTGCCTTCAATCTTTCTCAGCATCAGGATCTTTTCCAGTGAGTTAGCTCTTCACATCAGGTGGCCAAAGTATTGGGGTTTCACCATCAGCGTCAGTCCTTCCAAAGAATAATCAGGGCTGATTTCCTTTAGGATGGACTGGTTTGATCTTCTTGCAGTCCAAGGGACTCTCAAGAGTCTTCTCCAACACCACAGTTCAAAACATCAATTCTTCAGCACTCAGCTTTCTTTATGGTCCAACTCTCACATACGTGACCACTGGAAAAACCATAGCTTTGACTAGACAGACCTTTGTTGGCAAAGTAATGTCTCTGCTTTTTAATATGCTATCTAGATTGGTAATAGCTTTCCTTCCAAGGAGCAAGTGTCTTTTAATTTCATGGCTGCAGTCACCTTCTTCAGTGATTTTGGAGCCTAAGAAAATAAAGTCTGTCACTGTTTCCATTGTTTCCCCATCTATTTGCCATGAAGTGATGGGACCAGATGCCATGATCTTTGTTTTTTGAATGTTGAGTTTTAAGCGAGATTTTTCACTCTCCTCTTTCACTTTCATCACGAGGTTCTTCAGTTTCTCTTTGCTTTCTGCCATCAGGGTGGTGTCATCTGCATATCTGAGATTATTGATATTTCTCCCAGCAATCTCGATTCCAGCTTGTGCTTCATCCAGCCTGGTATTTCTCATGATGTACTCTGCATATAAGTTAAATAAGCAGGCTGACAGTATAAAGCCTTGATGTACTCTTTTCCCAATTTGGAACCAGTCTGTTGTTCCATGTCCAGTTCTAACTATTGCTTCTTTACCTGTATACAGATTTCTGAGGAGGTAGGTCAGGTGGTCTGATATTCCCATCTCTTTCAGAATTTTCCACAGTTTGTTGTGATCCATGCAGTCAAAGGGTTTGGCACAGTCAATAAAGCAGAAGTAGATGTTTTTTGGAGGTCTCCTACTTTTTCAATGATCCAGCGGATGTTGGCGATTTAATCTCTGGTTCCTCTGCCTTTTCTAAATCCAGTTTGAACATCTGAAGTTCTCAGTTCCTGTACTGTTGAAGCCTTGCTTGGAGAATTTTGAGCATTACTTTGGAGTAGATAAAACTCCTGAGTTGAATATGGCTACCTTTTCCTTCTTTTTTTTTTTTTTTTCCTGATGAATCTAGTTCTGCTGAGAATAAGGTGATTTGAAGGACTGTCATTTTGCTGATTCTAAAAGACATATAATGTGTTTTTTGTTCTGCTAACACTTCAGTATTTAAACAGCGATATAAAAACAAACATCTTAATAAGCTTTAAATGGCATTCCTGTACTTTCAACATATGACAGCAGTTTAACATTTCAATAGTAACAACAATGTATGATAGAAGTGGGGGAGACCCTGGCCAAGTTTTAGGTCCATTTTATGGTTTTGATAGTGTGAAATGTACTTAAAACATAAGTATTTTATTCTGATTCATTGACTTTTTTTGGTAGCTAGCCTTTTAAAAGGAAGATAGCTTTTACAAAGCACTTGTAAAATTACATTTAAAATACTTTTAGACGTCAATATAATTTCTTTAAGGCAATTGGTGAGTTAAATGCAAACACATCAGAAACATATGGATTGAATATTCCTCAAAGTACACATGGGCTCAAGAATTAAGAGCAGTAATGTTTGGAAAAACCAGTCTTGGGGGTTCTGCCAAAAAATAAAACATTTAAAAAGTAGTTTGATATATTTTCAGCAACATTAATTACTAGACAATGATGGCAATGCCCATTTTAATTACAAAACATACTACCATGTTAATAGTAGGCAAATTCCATTCAACGTGAATTTTCAGTGGGCATGATATTTACCAGAATCAACTGCTGACATCATATAGGTGTATCCCCTTGTCACTAACAACCACCAGTAGGACTGTAGGACCACGATAATCATTGTAATTTGCAATGGGTAGAGGTAGCTAACAGTTCCAATAATTTTCAGGTTCTCATCAGAAGCTCTTGCCTTCACATTGAGGTTTTTTTTTTTTTTTTTTTTCACATTGAGGTCTTAAGGGGAGCTAGAAGCAGTGCTTGCAGTGGCTACTCCCTGGTGGGGTGACTAAGCAGGAAGATGAACATAAGTGTTTCTATTTGGAGTATTATATTTAATGTTGTATCAGGTTAAGCATTCTTTTTATTTTTATTGAAGGATAATTGCTTTACAGAATTTTGTTGTTTTCTGTCAAACCTAAACATGAATCAGCCCTAGGTATACATATATCCCCTCCCTTTTGAACCTCCCTCCCATCTCCCTCCCCACCCCACCCCTCTAGGTAGATACAGAGTCCCTGTTTGAGTTTCCTGAGCCATACAGCAAATTCCCATTGGCTGTCTGTTTTACATATGGTAATGTAAGTTTCCATGTTACTCTCTCCACATATCTCACCCTCTCCTCACCTCTCCCCATGTCCATAAGTCTATCGTCTATTTCTGTTTCTCCATTGCTGCCCTGCAAGCAAATTCTTCAGTAACATTTTTCTAGATTCTGTATATATGTGTTAGAATACAATGTTTATCTTTCTCTTTCTGACTTACTTCACTCTGCATAATAGGTTCTAGGTTCATCCATCTATAATGTTTTACTGTCACTAGGAAGTACACAAAACCAGATATGTTTTTTGATTTGAGAACTATGAGAAGACCTGGATTTTCTGCTTTCGATTTTTGTGTCCTTGTGTAAGTTACTTAAGTTCTATGAGTTTCAATAGATTTTCTACCAAATAAGGTCAACAATCTGTGTAGAATAGATGTTTTCAAAGTTTAGCAATGACCTCTGAATTGTGCCTATCAGAGTGCCAGGGCACACAGGAGGGTGCTCAGTCAAGGGATGCTTGTGTCATTAGATGAGTTGTTCCTAGGTGTTAAAAATCAGTACGATCCTTTCAAATTGATTACATTTGATATATTATTTAAATTATCAATAAATATATATGGTATAATAATTAGAGATTATCCACTAAATATTAGTAATTATTATACTGCATAATTTAAGTATTAAAATTACATAATAAAATTATGCAATAATTGTCTAGTGTTAACATTTTTGAGATTGTCACTTTAATAGGGTTCTATTTTTCAGGCCCATTAATGAGAATGGGTAAATAGACTACATCGGATATTTACTACTGGAGATGAAAAAGGGAGGTGAGTTTATTATGTTTACAAATATTGTTATTGAATTCATAGATTTTCCCTGGATCTGTTATGCTATTTTTATATTTAGATACAGTTATACATTTTCAGTTTGTCAGGCAATCATTAATTCAAATAAGCCCTTAGTCTCTACAATGCATATTGGCACAATACACTCCCCCTCACACACACACATACACACACACAACTTCATTTCCTATGATTAGCATCCTCACTGACATACCAATTAAACAGCTCGTACAGTGATTTAAAATATACATGAAGTGAGCTGAAGAAAATGCTTAAGTCTTCCAACCAACATTCACATGACTCCCATGTTACTGCAATGTTTACTTCTGAGAAATAGCTAAAGACATTATCTGCTGAGAATTTTTAACACCCAGGAGATTTTACATGTGAATTATACTGGGGTTGTAATTTACTTATTGTAGCACCCTTTCTCATCAGAAATCTCTGATCTATAACAAAGTTTTGATTCATGGTAGCTAATTTATAGTTTTTAAAAGAGAAGAAAACAAGAGAGTGAAAATGACATCTTAGAATTTTTTGCATTCACTCACTTGGGAACCAGTTGATTCAGATGCAATTGAACTGAATACATAAATGAACTGGGCCTAACATGGCCTATAGGAGTGCATTTTTTAAAAAAATGTGTCTCAGTGTATTGAAAACCTTTTAGTGCAAGGTAGGGGGTTCTCCGTCTTTTTCAAACCATGACCCCACATTCAGGCACACACAAGCAGCTCTCTTCAGATGTGCCGAAGAATCTTTTGTTCTCCCGGCTTCTCCAAAGATCTGCTCACAGAATCCTACAGTGAGACACAGAGGATGTCATGGGAATTAGCGCAAAGGTTATGGGGTGCTCCTGGCACATGAAGAGGTCCTCACTGCAAGTGACAGAACAAATCCACTTCAACAGAAGGGAGGTCAGTGCCTGGGAATGGGCTGTAGCCCTGTGACACCCCCACCCTGATCAGTTGCAACCCAAGGACCCTGAGATTGAGAATCTCCACGTCAGTGGCACCAGTTCCCCAGCTGTGGGTCCTGTGATGGTCCCCCAGCATGTGCTTAATTGCTGTTCGAGAAACACTTTGCAGCTGGCAACACAAAGCGTATGGGATGACCCTCCATTCTCTTGTATTAACTGTCTTCAGCTTCTGAAGAGAAGTAACCTTGGGCCTCTTGTGAATATGGTCGCAACGTACAAATGTGCATCAGAGAGAGGCAGGCCAGGTGTGTGCTTGGGCTTCCTGTCTTCTTTCACTTATGTATGCACGTATATATGTATTTATTCATTTCCTTTTCTAAACGGGACCTCTCCGGAGAATTAAGTCTAGCGCCTGTGGTGCCTCAGTATTTCAACAGGACGCGTGGGAGTGATCAGGGCTCAGGCCGTGGGAGTGGGAGGTCAGCTCCAAATGCTTTTTCTGGAGGTGTGACTGCAGGCAAGATCGCCCCAGTTTGCATTTCCACTGTGCTTATTTCTAACCCAATCACTTTCTTTCCTTGATATTAGCAGTATTTATGGAGGTGGTAAAAACATGTCTTCATGTAAACCATGGCTGGTAAAGCAGAAAACCTGTCTTGGACTCATTCTATTTATATATTCAAAGCAAGTCATTACTTGGTGGTTAAAACAATTTTATTTCCCGTATAGTTTATTATTTTGTACTGAGGGCCTCTCTCACACTTTTGTTTCCCATAACAAAATTGTTTTTTATCTTCTTTAAGAGTTAGGGCTAGAATTTCCTTATAGTTGGGATGTGACTAGAAAGAAACTTTTCTAAAAATGTGAGAACTTTCTATCAGGATTGTGACTCTATATAGCAGTCTAAGAAAGGAGGGCAGTTGCATACTGTTCGTTGTAGAAGGATGAAAACAGCTTTAAAAATCTATTTCATATGCACTTAGAGACGAATACCCACATTGCTTTTTTCTTCTGATTCTTGGCTAGCTCCTAGCCATGTTAGACTTTTGTGTTTCTCTATTCTCAGGATTCCTTTTTTCTTTTTCTTTTTTTGAGCAGGGGCATCTTTCTTTAAATGAGTAATTCAGATTTCAAATTTAGAACATTATTGTGCAACCACATCTGGTACAAAAGACTTCACCAAAACTGGTGATGTAATTATATGCTAATTTATTTATGGAGTCATTAATAGGCTCAGAATTTTCAGCCTAAAGTGACCGTGTGACTCTCCAGTTCTTGTGATAGCTACTATTCTTTACTTCACTCTGTAGTTCTACTGTAGTGCTTTACTAGTAAGGATTTTCCTACAATTTAACTCAAAAAGAAGTCTGAAAATATAAAACCACAGAAGTATACCCAGTAGTCATTAGGCAATTCGTTTGAAGTTGATGTTGAAGAATTACCCCTTATATATCTCTCTGCTTTCTCAGATACCATAATAGACAACAAGTCTTATTTAGGAGTTCCCATACTTTTATGATTTTTCACTGCATGCTGAAATCTTTGATACATATTTTTTCTTCTTTTCTGGAAATAAATATACTTGGAATGGAAATATTAAATCTGTTCATCACAACACAGACACTGAGCAAAGTTCTTTCCTCAAAGCATGACACTTGGGGAGAGGAGAAATTCCTGGGATTTGCTTTATAGGTGAATACCTGCACTCTTATCCGCGGAAGTAAAATAGTCGGCGGACCACATGGCGATGTACTTACTTAGATAAGACTAAGGAAGGCACCAGCAGAGAGATGAGGTTATTAGGAGATACTGTTGCACAAGCAGTACTCTGAATTCAGAATCAAATAAAGAATTACTAAGGAACCTTCTTCTATTTTGCAGTTTGTCTTTTGTCTTACATTTTGACTATATTTTTACCTTATTAAAAAGCTCCCCCAAATTTGGTAGTCCTCTTAACAAATAATAAACATTAAAAAGAAATATGGTTTATATGTCAAGTTATTTGGTGACTGAATGTAAGTGAGACTTAGCTAAGAGTCTATGTATACCTCTGTCTTGCCTACAGCAGTGAAGATGAGATGGGAATCTCTTTAAGGGCTCTGTTTACTAGTAGGCAGTATAGAAACTAATATTCTTAATGCATATTTAGGGTCCATTATTAAAGTGTGTGTTCACTCTTTCCACAGAATTGAGTATACAAATCCAAGTCTGTAGAATTTTAACTTACAAGTGGGCCCACTTTGTGAAAATGAAAAACAGATCATTTTAAACTGTGAAGAGATACACAAATACAAACATCGATCATCATTACCCTCATCATTGGTGTTACTTATTTCTCCTCAATTTACAGAGCCCTTTTCCATGAACATTTTCTCCACTAGTAACTATTTACTTGATAAAATTATTTTGGGACTTGTGTTTGCAGTCAAAAGGGAGGAACTCAGATCAGACTGATCCTCTCTCCCCATAAATAATAACAAATAAATGCAAATCACTTTTAGTACTGGTTTTCAAGAGACTGGACATCAGGCAGAAAAGGACATTTATTTCTGAGAAATGGCAAACAAAGGTGGTAAGTCCTATGATTTCTCAAGATCACTAACTTGTGGGAGTTTCTAGGCCATAGCACAGAGAGGTCAATTTCCTGAGTTAAGGAGATGGCTTTTAGAATTCAGGAAAACCAGTACAATTAAAATTTTCAGAACCAAGTACTTAAAGGAGTCTCCATGAATATTCAGCAAAGTGCTGATCTGCCCATAAAATCAGGAGAAGATCCATTCAAAGAGATTATAAAGAATATATAGAACATGGTTCCTATACAGGGCTGGGAGTAGTTCCTATTTCTATCAATGGGGCACTGTGTAGAGTATTCAGAAAGGTCTTTACTTGGTAACAGGAAATAATTAAGCACAGACAAAAAAATCTGATCTCACCTAGTAAATGCTAAAATTAAGACCAAAAGGTTCAAATGGTTGCCACATAACTTAACTGCATCCCACAATACAGCTCAGGAAGGTTACCAGAAGAAAAAACATATCAAGTACAGATAAAGGTAAAGTTGCTAATGTCTGGCATCCAAAGTTACAAATCACACAAAGAAACAGGAAAATATGGACATAATAAAATGAAAAAAATCAATCATCTGAAACTAACCAAGAACCGATGCAGAATTAGAACTAGTGCATAAGAACATAAAACAGCTATTTTAGCTATGTTCCATAAGCTCAGAAGGTTTAATAGAAACATTAAAATATAAATGAAAAAAATGCAAATCAAACTTCTAGAGGTTAAAATTACAAGTGAGGTTAAAAATATGCTGGGTAGTATTAACGACAGATTAGACAACTCAAGGACAGAACAATAGAAACAATCCAAAAGGAAATTCAAAGAAAAATACAACAACAAATTTAAAAAGAACATCGAGTAGCCTAACACACATTTAATTAGAGACTTTGATAGAAAAGAAGTCATTGCTGTTGTTTATTCACTAAATTGTGTCTGACTCTTCACAACCCCATGAACTGTAGCCTGCCAGGTTCCTCTGTTCATGGGGTTTCCCAGGCAAAAATACCAGAGTGGGTTGCCATTTCCTTCTCTAAAGGATCTTCCTGACCCAGGATTGAACCCACATCTCCTGCATTGGCAGGCAGATTCCTTACCACTGGGCCATCTGGGAGGTCCATATAGAAAAGAAGAAGGGGAACCCAAAAAGATGATCCAAGAGACAGTGGCAGAAAATTTTCTAAATATGATAAAGTTATAAGCCCATAAATGCAGGAGGCTCAAAAATGACCAAACACAGAAAACAAGAAGAAAATTACACCAAATCATATTATATTCAAATTTATGAAAATCAATAAAGAAAATCTTAAAGTATCTAGAGGAAAAAGTCACTTTAATTTCATAAGCATCTAGGTAAGAATTATACAACATTTCTCCTCAGAAGCCATCCAAACATGCAGATAGTGAAGAATCAAAGTACTGAAAGATAAATCAAAAGCGAAAGAAATACCATTTCAGATCCTTTTTGAATTATAGATAATAAACCAATAGAGAAGATGAAGTTGAGTTGTTGTTGTTCAGTCGATAGGTTGTGTCCAACTCTGCAATGCCATGGACTACAGCACATCAGGCTTCCCTGTCCTTTACTATCTCTTGGACTTTGCTCAAATTCATGACCCTTGAGTCAGTGATGCTATCTAACCATTTAAGAACACACAACTGATACACAAGAAGACAATGAAAGAAATAAAAAAGAAATAGAGGAGACCAATGTAAAAATAGTGAGAAAATAGGCTTAATCTAAACATGTCAATATGAGGTGAGTGTAAGTGGTTCAGACAGCCCATTAAAATGAAGAAAGTATGAGCGATCAAATGTAAAACAAGTTTATGCTGACTATAAAGACACAGCCAGTTAAAAGCTAAAAGGATAAAAAAGACATACTATTCTAACACTAATAAAAAGAAATCTATAGTGATTTTAATATGATCAGATTAAGTAGACTTCAGAGCAAAGACTATTACCTGGGAAAAAGAAAGTCATTCTTCCATAATGATAAAGAGGTTAACTTTTGTTAGAAAACATTACAGTCATAAATATCTATGTGCCTGATGATGACATTTTAAATAACCAAAGCAAAAATTTATAAAACTTCAAGGAGAAATAGACAAATCTAAAATAATAGCTAGAGAATTCAATAGACTTCTCTCAATCATTAATTGAAACACTAGAGAAAAACCAGTAAGGATAGAAACAGAACAAAATTATCAACCCACATATTCTAAACTGATACTTTAACAACAGTAAAATACATATTTATTTTAAAACACATGGAACATATGTCAAGGTAGGTCATATTCTGAGCCTTAAAAATTTAAATAAATTTAAATAATTCAAGGCTAACAAAGAATTCTCTCTGACCATCACTAGATTATAACAGAAGGAAATAACATAAAGATCTCTGGAAAATCTACCATTTATTTGGAAACTAAACAGCACACTTCTAAATAATTCACAGTTAAGAAGAAACCAAAGGGGGAATGACGATATTTCAATTAAATGTAAATAAAAACAGAAACTTTCTAAACCAAATAAAGAACATCTATGATAATCCCAAAATTAATATTTTACTTGATGATTAAATAAATACTAAATGCTTCTCACCAAGATCAGAAACAAAGCATTTCAATTTTACCATTTCTCCTTAACATTTGCCTAGAAGGTCTTGCTAGTGTAGTAATGTAAAAGTAAATAAGTAAATAAATAATGAACATCCAGAATGAAAGGATAGAAATATAATTTTACTAAGGAATTAGATGAACAACTCTATGGTAATTTCAACGGAACCTATAAAATAAAGAACTAAAACTAAAAACTATATTTAGCAAAGTTGCAAGATACCATCAGTTCAGTTCAGTTCAGTTCAGTCAAGGCTATGGTTTTTCCTGTAGTCATGTATGGATGTGAGAGTTGGACTGTGAAGAAGGCTGGGCGCTGAAGAATTGATGCTTTTGAACTGTGGTGTTGGAGAAGACTCTTGAGAGTCCCTTGGACTGCAAGGAGATCCAACCAGTCCATTCTGAAGGAGATCAGTCCTGGGAATTCTTTGGAAGGAATGATGCTAAAGCTGAAACTCCAGTACTTTGGCAACCTCATACGAAGAGTTGACTCATTGGAAAAGACTCTGATGCTGGGAGGGATTGGGGGCAGGAGGAGAAGGGGGATGACAGAGGATGAGATGGCTGGATGGCATCACCGACTCGATGGACATGAGTTTGAGTGAACTTTGGGAGATGGTGATGGACAGGGAGGCCTGGCGTGCTGCGATTCATGGGGTCGCAAAGAGTCGGATACGACTGAATGATCAATTTTATTTCTATATGCTATTTGAGTCAAAGTTGAAATTAAAAAAAAAAAACACCACTTACAATAGCATGACTCAATGTGAAATACTTTAAGGATAAAATGTGACAAAAAATGTGCAAAACCTATTTACTGAAAAATGCAAAGAAATTAAAGAACAAATGGAAAATCAAATTGTACTGCTTAAATATATACAATAAAAAAATAAATAGGGGCACATCAAATTGTTCGTAGTTCTGAAGATTCAAAATTATTAAGAAGTTTCTTCTCCCCAAATTGATCTTTAAATTCAACACAATTTCAATCAAAATTCTAGTAAAATTTTTTTTGTTCAGAAATTGGCAAAGTGGTTCCAAAATTTATAGGATAATTTGAAGATCTGGGCTTCCTCAGATGGTAAAGAATCTGTCTTCAATGCAGGACACCAGGTTATATTCCTAGATTGGGAAGATCTCCTGGAAAAAAAAATAACTACCCACTCCAGAATTCTTGCCTGGAGAATTCCATGGACAAAGGAGCCTGGTAGACTATAGTCCATGGGGTCGCAAAGAGTAGGAGACAACTGAGCCACTAACATTTTCACTTTCTTTCATTTTCAAAGATCCAGAGTATCCAAAAACTTTGAAAAACAAAAAAGTTAAAAGATTAATACCACCTGGTTTAATTATAATGAATGGTAATTAAGACAGCATGACATAGGTATAAAGATAAACAAATACACCAAAGGAACAGAATATCATGCAGAAACAAAATATACATATATACATGTGAACATCTGGTTTTTACAAAGATGCCAAGTCAATTCAGTGAGGAAAATATAGGCTTTTCAACAAGTGATTCCGGAGCAACTGGATGTCTCTGTGCAAAAATAAATAATTGATTTACTTCTTGTATCACAGACAAAAATAAACACAATATGAATCACAGACCTAAAGGTAAAATAAAAGACAACAACACTTTTGGACAAAAACATAGGATGAGGGAAGCAGTGGAGAGTACTGTAAACCAAGAATTTGTAAGGTGCATGAAGAAATTGTAAAGAAATGGATAAATTCACTATCTTAATTATACTAGTTTCATGTGTGTATGCCAAAGTAACAAAATGTAATGTTTAATTATGGGCAGTTGTATGTCAATTATACCTCAGTAAGTCTGTTAAAACATGTTTTGTTTTAGGAAGTCACAGAGAATAGACAGGAACTAACGATTATTAAACACCTATTGAATACAGTCTATTCATTCAACTCCTTCATTATGATTTAAGTTATCCTTGTATAACAGTGATTGATAATATTATTTTTTCAAACATAAGTAAAATGAAGTTTTAAAAGACAGGATATATTTCTCAAAAATACTCATTTATGATAATAATACTCATTCAGATAATAAGAATGTAAACCCACAGATCTTTGATAAATTTAGCTTTTATACTACTGAGATGGGATAAAAAGAGCACCATGGTCATCAACTGGGAAGAACTGAGTTGAAGTTTCAGCTCTGCACTTGGCTACTTTGTAAACTTGACTAATTACTTAACTAGCCTAAAAATGTTGAGGGAATGTATGAACAAACAACAGCATTAGTCTCAGAAAGTTTGAGAATTATATTAAATAAGGTATGTAAAAGTACAATAGTGTATATAGTTGCCTTAGCAAAGCAAAACCACAGAGTGGTTGGCTTAAACAACATAAATTTAATTTGCAGGACAAAAGGGCATGTCATTGATTTGCTGTAAGACTATATTCTATATATATGTTTTCATGTAAATAAATGAAAATCTATATCAGAGTTATATTTTAATTTTTATTCTAAATGAAAAAAAAACCTTTTTACTTGAAAAAAAATATAAGCCACATTGTTAATAAAGTAAGAATAAATTCTAAAAAAAAAAAAAAAAACAACAACAACAACATAAACTTGGCTCTGACAGTTCCAGTGGTAGCAGGTTTGGTGTCTGAGTTCTTACAGATGTGTGTCTTCCTGTTGTGTCCTCACGTCGATTTTCTCTGTGGATATACATCCCTAGTGTCACTTCCTTTACTTGTAAAGACACTATTCATATTGTTATCCCACATTTATGACCTCATTTCACCTTAATTGCCTCTTTAAAGCTCCATCTCCAAATAAATCATATTGTAGTTAAGGTTTCAACATATGAATTTGGGGGTGGGGGAGTGAGAGCGAAAGTCACTCAGTCGTGTCCAATTCTTTGCAGCCCCATGGACTATGGCCCACCAGGCTCCTCTGTCCATGGAATTCTCCAGGCAAGAATGCTGGAGTGGGTTGCCATCCCCTTCTCCAGGGGATCTTACCAACCCAGGGATTGAACCTGGGTCTCCTGCATTGCAGGCAGATTGTTTACCATCTGAACCACCAGGGAAGTCCGGGGTAGGGGTGGGTGTGTGGACACAATTCAGTCTATAACAATATTCAAGCATGGAAATTGGTCTAGGATACCTCTTGCGTTTTCACATTCCTTTTTCCCCCAAAGACAATCATTATTCTTGGTTCTAAACTTACACCCCTTACAGACTGTTCCTAAATGTTATTAAAGTTTTTACAATCTGAAGCTAACTTACATAAAATGGATTTTAATCTCTTGAAGACTAAAACCAATTTTTGGTTACCAAGTCAGTGAGCAGAACAAGTGAGAACGTGTAGATATGCAATTACTTCATTTACTGGCACTGGTTCCAAAAAACAGAAGAAAAAATGGATGAAATGCACTTAGATTCTTCTTCAAGTTTTCAGTTCAGTTCAGTCAGTCAGTCATGTCTGACTCTTTGTGACTCCATGAACTGCAGCACGCCAGGCCTCCCTGTCCTTCACCCAACACCTGGAGTTTACCCAAACTCATGTCCATTGAGTTGGTGATCCATCTAACCATCTTATCCCTGTCGTCCACTTCTCCTCCTGCCTTCAATCTTTTCCAACATCAGGGTATTTTCAAGACTCAGCTCTTTGCGTGAGGTGGTCAAAGTATTGGAGTTTCAGCTTCAACATCAGTCCTTCCAAAAAATATCCAGGATTGATCTCCCTTAGGATGGACTGCTTGGATCTCCTTGCAGTCCAAGGGACTCTCAAGAGTCTTCTCCAATACCACAGTTCAAAAGCATCAATTCTTTGGCGCTCAGCTTTCTTTATAGTCCAACTCTCATATCCATACATGACCACTGGAAAAACCACAGCCTTGACTAGACGGACCTTTGTTGACAAAGTAATGTCTCTGCTTTTTAATATGCTATCTATGTTGGTCATAACTTTCCTTCCAAGGAGTAAGTGTCTTTCAATTTCATGGCTGCAATCACCATCTGCAGTGATTTGGGAGCCCCCCAAAATAAAGTCTGACACTGTTCCCACTGTTTCCCCATCTATTTCCCATGAAGTGATGGTACCAGATGCCATGATCTTCGTTTTCTGAGTTTTGAGCTTTAAGCCAACTTTTTCACTCTCCTCTTTCACTCTCATCAAGAGGCTCTTTAGTTCTTCTTCACTTTCTGCCATAAAGGTGGTATCATCTGTATATCTGAGGTGATTGATATTTCTCCCGGCAATCTTAATTCCAGCTTGTGCTTCCTCCAGCCCAGCATTTCTCATGATGTAGTGTGCATAGAAGTTAAATAAGCAGGGTGACAATATACAGCCTTGAGGTACTCCTTTTCCTATTTGGAACCAGTCTGTTGTTCCATGTCCAGTTCTAACTGTTGCTTCCTGACCTGAATACAGATTTCTCAAGAGGCAGGTCAGGTGGTCTGGTATTGCCATCTCTTTCAGAATTCTCCACAGTTTATTGTGATCCACACAGTCAAAGGGTTTGGCATAGTCAATAAAGCAGAAATAGATGTTTTTCTGGAACTCTCTTGCTTTTTCGATGATCTGCCGAATGTTGACAATTTGATCTCTGGTTCTTCTGCCTTTTCTAAAACCAACTTGAACATCTAGAATTTCACGGTTCACTTATTGTTGAAGCCTGGCTTGGAGAATTTTGAGCATTACTTTACTAGTGTGTGAGATGAGTGCAATTGAGTGGTAGTTTGAGCATTTTTTGGCATTGCCTTTCTTTGGGATTGGAATGAAAACTGACCTTTTCCAGTCCTGTGGCCACTGCTGAGTTTTCCAAATTTGCTGACATATTGAGTGCAGCACTTTCACAGCATCATCTTTAGGATTTGAAATAGCTCAACTGGAATTCTATCACCTACACTGGCTTTGTTCATAGTGATGCTTCCTAAAGCCCACTTGATTTCACATTCCAGGATGTCTGGCTCTAGGTGAGTGACTGTACCATCATGATTATCTGGGTCCTGAAGATCTTTTTTGTATAGTTCTTCTGTGTATTCTTGCCACCGCTTCTTAATATCTTCTGCTTCTATTAGGTCTATACAATTTCTGTCCTTTTTTGAGCCCATCTTTGCATAAAATATTCCCTTGGTATCTCTAGTTTTCTTAAAGAGATCTCTAGTCTTTCCTAGTCTATTGCTTTCCTCCATTTCTTTTCATTGATTCCTGAGGAAGGCTTTCTTATCTCTCCTTGCTATTCTTTGGAACTCTTCATTCAAATGGGTATATCTTTCCTTTTCTACTTTGCTTTTTGCCTGTCTTCTTTTCACAGCTATTTGTAAGGCCTCCTCAGACATCCATTTTGCTTTTTTGCAATTCTTTTTCTGGGGGATGGTCTTGATCCCTGTCTCCTGTACAATGTCAAGAACCTCTGTCCATAGTTCATCAGGCACTCTACCTATTAGATCTAGTCCCTTAAATCAGTTTCTCACTTCCACTGTATAATCATGAGGGATTTCATTTAGGTCATACCTGAATGGTTTAGTGGTTTTCCACAATTTCTTCAATTTAAGTCTGAATTTGGAAATAAGGAGTTCATGATCTAAGCCACAGTCAGCTCCCGGTCTTATTTTTGCTGACTGTATAAAGCTTTTCCATCTTTGACTGCAAATAATATAATTAATCTGATTTCAGTGTTGACTATCTGGTGATGTCCATGTGTAGAGTCTTCTCTTGTGTTGTTGGAAGAGGGTGTTTGCTATGACCAGTGCATTTTCTTAGCAAAACTCTATTAGACTTTGCCCTGCTTCATTCTGTACTCAAAGGCCAAATTTGCCTGTTACTCCAGGTATTTCTTGACTTCCTACTTTTGCATTCCAGTCCCCTATAATGAAAAGGACATCTTTTTTGGGTGTTAGTTCTAAAAGGTCTTGTAGGTCTTCACAGAACCATTCAACTTCAGCTTCTTCAGCATTACTGGTCTGGGCATAGACTTGGATAACTGTGATATTGAATGGTTTGCCTTGGAAACAAACAGAGCCAGATGGAAACTATATTCATTATTAAAATTACTATTTCTTCATCTGCAGATATTCATTTAATTTTTTTCTATATTAATTTTTGTTTTATTATTTTGTCTGCAGTGGTGGGGGGGGGTCACATTGAGCAAGCAAAGTTGGGCAGCTCAAAATGTCTTAGTCAAATTAACTTGATTTTGGTTAACCTGGTTTTGTGCTTATGAGAATTCAAAAAAGTCAAATTCGACATTCTACAGTTCTGATATAGCCATTTTCTTATGGCTTTGTCGATTTGTGCACTGTTGGTGCTTCCTAGACTGTGCTAGTGGTAAAGAATCTGTGCAGGAAACATAGGAGATGAGGGTTTGGTCCCTCAGTTGGGAAGATTCCCTGGAGAAGGAAATGGCTCCCCAGTCCAGTATTCTTGCCTGGGAAATCCCATAGGCAGAGGAGCCTGGTGGGCTATAGTCCCTGGGGTTATAAAGAGTCAAACATGATTAAGCATGCATACATATATAACTTTTTAACTTAATACATTCTACTTCTAAATAATGCTGATGTCTGCCTCTGTTGTAATAGATCCCTCTCTCTCATCAATGTATCGATAGTTCTTCCAAATTCCCTTACGAATATCTTGCATCTATAAGGACTGAGTGTTCTGATTTCTTCTCCCACTCCTGGATATTTAAAGTGTTAAGAAAAGTATTCAAACTGACAGAAAAAGTGTTCAAACTGATGGAAAAGTATTCAAAATACTTGTGAGAGGTATATTTGGATATGATCTGCAAAGCTGTTTAAAAAATCCCATGAACTGTAAGCACTGTAGAATTACATGTTAACAGTTCTCAGTTGAAGTGTCCTATATGAGGATGGAGTCTTTCAACCTTTTCAGAAATCAGTTGGTGAATTGAGTCAAGGGTTCAATAAGAAGCATTTTTGTTTATTATTTATAATTTTAAACTTTTGCCAAATTTGTGGCGCCTTAACTGACTTAAATATATGTGGTATTATTTAGTTTCAGTAGATTCAGAAGGTCACATTTTCTCTTGTATTTACAAAGTCAGGATTTAAAAATCAATGTTAATATGACATATGAATCTCTTAAGTCATTAAAAATAGTATTTCTTTATGACTATTTTATAATTATATTGTGTTTTAGTCAATATAGGCTTATGAAATTATAAGTGGGAGATTATAGCATGTTCACCCTTCAAATATATTGACACACTCTTAAAAGAAATTTAATTTACAATAATATTTGGTAGTAAAAATTCCAGGAAAAGCAAAGTGTGTTAGAGTCTTTCATGATCCTCTTTGAATAATGGTGAAGTTCGTTGTTTTTTTTTTTTTCTTTTTCTCTTTTGCAGCTTAGTATTTATTTGAATATGTCTGGGAAAATCATTGCCCATGCTTGTGATAGAAAGTTTTCATGATACATCAGAAAACCAACAAATTTAGTGTTTCCTCTCTTTCAAGACTAAGGAGACTAATGTTGAATTAAAGCAAAAACACAAACTTTGCATGAGCCATCCTTCCTTCTATCTTTGTGTGTATCAAACTGCAAGTATCAGTTTGGAGTTGAGGAGGTATGGGCCAAATCCTAAAGATTCCCCAAGCTGTTTACTCTAGGGAGACCTGAAATGTCAAAATCTATGTCATCTCAGTTATCATAGCACATCTTGCTACATACCATGTAACCTATGAGGGCTGCTGCCATGAAAACCCATAAAGGTTCCATCTCTATGAATAGCATCTCTCCAATTAAAGCCATCTTTACTAAGTCAGCTCATTTTCAGACAGAAATATCGATTAACTCACCTATAGTCAGTACATAGACGCATTCCTTAATGAGAATTATAATGACCTCTGAACTCTGCTCTTTCACCTTGTAATATACTCTCTCAATTTTTGGTTAAGTGGTCCAGTGGCATATCACTAGAGATAGGAAGACACTCTAGTTCTTTATTGTTGACATGAGAATGCACAGAAGACACACTCAAAGCCTCAATTTAATGGGGATTGGAGTTGGGAGCGGTGAGTAAAAAGGTCACTTCTACAGAATGCTTTCTGTTGTTTGACAGGGCCCTGCTAATCAACTGAACATTACTGGGCAGGGGGTGGGGGGCATTTGTCCATCAAATAATATCGTCACTAAGGAGACATACTATTAAGAAACCACAGATTGAACTTTCAGGCTAACAGTTATTTAAGTTGCATAATTCTCTATGACAATGAATATATTATTTACAGTATTCCCCAAAATAACTTCCAACTGCCAGATACAACCCTAGGTTACTGTTCAGGAACTGGATACCATGCCATTAAATTAACACTGAAAATTCATGCACTGGACAGTTAAGTCAGCATATCAACCCAATGCCTCCTTCTTTCACTTTACCTATCACAAAGTTGATCACCATTTGATATATAAGGCATTGCTGACACAGCTTGCTATGATGCCAGTTTACCAAAGAGATTGGAAAATTTGTTTAGAGAGTGCACACACTTCTTCAAAGATAAATGCACACCAGAGAAAATCCTAACAGCTTTTAATTTCCATGCTTTTCAGTTTTATTGTTGTAAATGCAACTGTTTATAGGACTAATGACACAGGCTGGCTCTGTCAAGTCAATTACACCAGTAGGCAGTTGGATCAGATTCTTTACTCATGTTCCATTTACACTATGTGGATGTCTGATATTTGACTAAATTGAATTGCACCAGAGCGCCATGGTGCTTTCCATTCTCTGCATCTCCAAGCACTTTACAGAACAATGAAATAAATGATAATATGCTGGATGCAGGATGGTGACTGTGCACAAGCATGTGAGGCCAGAGCTAGGCAGTGAGTAACAGTCAATCGACAGCTTGGTTTGTTATATTAGATGCCTCAGCTATGGCAGTATTCCGTGAGAGGAACCTGATCATTGTGTGTGTGTGTGTGTGTGTGAGAATGTGTGCTTTGATTTGTAGTTATTATTGCTTGTCTGTTTTATAGGGTAGAGAGGAAGTGGGGTCAGTGAACAGGAAAAAGGAGAGATTTGTGATGTCAAATGCTCGTATTAGTGACGGTAGAGCAGGAGCATCTGGACTCTGGTAACGTGTGGACAGATGCTGAGCCGGCTCCCCACACACTCCTCAATGCCAGAGCACTTTGCTACTGACCCACATCTAAGCATGCAATTCTGGTAATGAGACACCTAGTGTGCAGAGATCCTGATGGTCCCAACTGATGCCAAATTGTGGGAAGATGCACAGCGCAGGGAGGGCTCTTTAGGAGCCTGTGACTTGCTCACTCATTGCCTTCAGGAAATATGCCATGATATTGTCATAAACTGTCGAGTTCTGAAATGCGGACCAGACACACTAATCCCAATAGCAAACCTTGAGCAAGCAGTAACATTCATCGTGATACATAAAGAACTGGAGACCTGGGGACGTTCATTTGTTTGCTCTAGAGCACCTGGCATTAGAATTTGAACCCGGATCTGTCTAAACCAAATCATATTCTTTTAAAACTCTGTCACTCAGCTTCTCCTACAAGCATATTATTGTGCAAAACTTGGTTCTTTTTTAGGGCCAGAGCCTTGATAAAACTCACAGCATCATTTTCAAAGAACTACACATAACATTTGTTATTTTATTATTTTATTAATTCAAATTAGACCTTATTTTTAAATTAATTTTCTTCCCATGTTGTTGAGATGCAACTGATATACAGCATTGTATAAGTTTTAGCTGTAGAGCAGCATGGTTTGATTTGCACATATCACAGAATAATTACCACAATATGTTTAGGGACCATCCACATTAATTTTATTTTTTAACATCTCTGCCCTAAAGTATAGTGTCAAAAAATAACCTGTTAAACCATAGTAAAATATCCTAACATAACATATCTTGAAAAGAATTAAAAAATCTAGACTCAACTAGAAAGCTCTCATTTGGGAATTGAAATTCAATGATCAATTTGTAATTAATACTACTGATAGGAAGAAGTCACTTACTAAGTTTTCAGATTTTTATAATCCTAAGTATGTATGTAATGAGGTCATCACTGTAAACGGACAAATCTGGGGATGTTCATTCTGTGGGTGTTCATCAGTCTTGGGCTATCATTTATCTATTAGTTTGAGCTAAATGAAGAGCAACATAATCACCTTAACAATAACAGAAGAAAACCAAAGCTATATTTTTTCCCACTCTGTCTCACAAGGAAACAAGGGGTGTGACCTTCCTCCTTTCCTATTTCTATCTACTGGAGGCCTTGCTAACTTTCTTTCTCCAGTGCATTTTCACCATCTTCCATGTATTTCCAAGGGATGACAATCCTGGAAATGACCTGCCAAGGAGAGGAAGCAGTTTGGACCAGACCTGTCAGGCCCAGGAAGAAGACATGTAAGGTGACACTTTCAGTGTCCCCTCTCTCCCGTCACCTTAAAAATAAGCTCAGTCTGAGAGACTTAAGAGCTCACTTTACACTAAACCCTTTCCCTCTTTGCTGACCTATCAAAGTTTTATATAAAGAAATGTTTAGAAAGCCACGACCACAGCCCAAGGCCTCTGCTGGGCCCTTACAAGGAATAGCAACCCTATAGACCATAGGCTGCGAGGCTCCTCGGTCCATGGGATTCTCTAGGCAAGAATACTGGAGCATGAAGTTGCCATGCTCCCCTCCAGGGGATCTTCCCAACCCAGGGATCAAACACACATCTCTCACATCTCCTGCACTGGCAGACAGGTTCTTTAACATTAGCGCTACCTGGGAAGCCCAATGTATTGATAGTCATTTTAATAAAACTCCTCAGGAAGTTTAGTTAAGAGCTATAATTTTTGCATCAGTTAAAAGCTTGGTGAAAAATGTGCTTTAAATAAACACAAGATTTATCACCATTAAATTTTCAAAAATTTTAAAAGCTGTATAATGATGTGATTTGGCATGGGTTGATATATTTTAATAACCACCTTCTCATTTTCGAATGAGTGATAAACAAAATATATTAAACATATAAATTTTAATCTTCTGCAGTAATCTGCTGAGTAAATTTGTGAATGTGGCTTTATCTCTTTGCTTTCATTTTTCTGTTTCCAAGACTCAACACAGTTTGTGGAAGTGTCATGATATGTTATAAAATAAGAACCTTCAGTAAAAATCTAGTAAAATTTCTAAATAATAAAGAAATGTCTCAAATAAACTGTCATTAATCCTCGAGATTTGTTGCCACTTAATAATTGTCTCAGATACTAAGACAATCTGGGAAAAAAGATTAAAAAATGGTTTTTAAATGCATTATGACTGTTGTGAACATTAATAATTGTAAACATATTTTTTGAGTTCGCAAAACAAAGACATCTAGAATAACATGAGATCTAAATAAAGCTGAGGGAACTGTCCTGAGTTCACAGAAGCCAAGGAATTCAATAGCATTGATGACAAAACAGCCACCGATAAAAATTGAAAACTGGATTAGAACTAAACACCATGTCCTAGCACCTCTGAAAAGGGAGAATTTCATTATTTTGCAGATAAAGAGACTGGTTTAGTGAGGCAAAGTACCTTCTCCAAGGACATCTGACTAGCAAATTTAGGAGAAAGAATTTGTTTTCCTTATTCCAAGCCCAAGTTATCTGTTTATTTGTCCCATCCTCAAAAAAAGTATCTTCTTTATCTAAAAACTAATCAGATAATTTATTTTTAAAAAGCAAGTGAAATTTATGATCCAAGTTTTCCCTCTTCTTACTGATGTCCAGCAGTTCCTGAGAGTAGAAGAATGGTGCGTCGTTGCTCTTTCCAATATACTGAGGAGGCAGTACTGAATCTTGTGGAAGCCAGCAGACCCAGGGTTCAGATTGTCAGAAGATAAATATTGGTTTTACCACTTACTAGCTATGTTATGTTGGGCAACTTGTATAACCTGTGTTTGGACTACTGTTATCTGTATAAAGGAGGCCATAAGAGTTCTGATCATAGCAAACACTCTCTTCCAACAGCATAAGAGACAACTCTACACATGGATATCACCAGATGATCAATACTGAAATCAGGTTGATTATATTCTTTGCCACCAAATGGAGAAGCTCTATACAGTCAGTAAAAATAAGACCTGGGGCTGACTATGACTCAGATCATCAGCTCCTTATTGCAAAAATTCAGGCTTAAATTGAAAACAGTAGAGAAAACCACTAGACCAATCAGGTAATACCTAAATCAAATCCCTTAAGATAATACAGTGGAGGTAACAAATAGATTCAAGGGATTAGATATGGTAGAGTGCCTGAAGAACGATGGACAGAGATTTGTAACACTGTACAGGAGGCAGTGACCAAAACCATCTCAAAGAAAAAGAAATGCAAGAAGGCAAAGTGGTTGTCTGAGGAGCCCTTACAAACAGATGAGGAAAGAAGCAAAAGGCAAAGGAGAAAGGGAAAGATACACCCAACTGAATGCGGAGTTCCAAAGAACAGCAAGGAGAGATGAGCGTTCTTAAGTGAACAGCGCAACGAAATAGAGGAAAGCAATAAAATGGGAATAAATAGAGATCTCTTCAAGAAAATTGGCAATACCAAGGGAACATTTCATGTAAAGATGGGCACAAGAAATACAGAAATGACAAGGACCTAAGAGAAGCAGAAGAGGTTAAGAAGAGGTGGCAAGAATATACAGAAGAACTATACAAAAAAGGTCTTAATGACCCAGATAACCATGATGGTGTGATCACTCACTTAGAGCTGACATATTAGAGTGTGAAGTCAAGTGGGCCTTAGGAAGCATTACTACAAACAAAGCTAGCAGAGGTGATGGAATAGCAGTTGAGCTATTTAAAATCCTAAAAGATGATGTTGTTAAAGTGCTGCATTCAAATATGCCAGCACATTTGGAAAACTTAGCAATAGTCACAGGACTGGAAAAGGTCAGTTTTCATTCCAATCCCAAAGAAAGGCAATGCCAAAGAAAGTTCAAACTACCATTCAGTTGTGTTCATTTCACATGCTAGCAAGGTAATGCTCAAAATCCTTCAAGCTAAACTCCAACAGTATGTGAAGTGAGAACCTCTAGATGTACAAGCTGGATTTAGAAAAGGCAGAAGAACCAGAGATCAAATTGCCAACATCCACTGCATCACAGAGAAAGCAAGAAAAACATCTACTTCTGCTTCACTGACTACACTAAAGCCTTTAACTGTGTGGATGACAACAAACTGGAAAATTCTTAAAGAGATGGGAATACCAGACCACCTTACCTGCCTCCTGAAACATGGAACAATGCACTGGTTCAAAACTGGGAAATGAGTACATCAAGGCTCTGTATTGTCACCCTGCTTATTTAACTTATATGTGGAGTAAGTGTTAGTCACTCAGTTATGCCCAACTCTTTGCAACCCCATGGACTGCAGCCAACCAGGCTCCTCTGTCCATGGGATTTTCCAGGCAAGAATACTGGAGTGGTTTGCCATTTCCCTCTCCAATATGTGGAATACATCATGAGAAATTTCAGGCCGGATGACTCACAAGCTGGAATCATGATTGCCTGGAGAAATATCAACAACATCAGAATTGCAGATGATACCACTCTCATAGCAGAAAGTGAAGAAAAACTAAAGAGTCTCTTGATGAGGGTGAAAGAGGAGAGTGAAAAATCTGGTTTAAAACTCAACATTCAAAAACTAAGACATTGGTATCCAGTCCCATCACTTCATAGCAAATAGATGGGGGAAAATAAAAACAGTGGCAGATTTTATTTTCTTGGGTTCTAAAATCACTACAGATGGTGACTGCAGCCACAAAATTAAGACACTTTCTCACTGGGACAAAAGCTAGGACACACCTAGACAGTATATTAAAAAGAAGAGACATCACTTTATAAAGATCTGTATAAGTCAAAGCTATTGTTTTTCCAGTAGTCATGTACCAATGTGAGAGGCGGACCATGAAGAAGATTGAGTGCCAAAGAATTGATGCTTTCAAATTGTGGTGCTGGAGAGTCCTTTGGAAAGCAAGGAGCTAAAACCAGTCAATCCTAAAGGAGATCAATCCTGAATATTCATTGGAAGGGCTGTGCTGAAGCTGAAGCTCCAACACTTTGGCCACCTGATGCAAACAGCCAACTCACTGGAAAAGATGTTGATGCTGGGAAAGACTGAGGACAGGAGGAGAAGTGGGTAATGGAGGATGAGATTGTTGGATGGCATCTCTGACTCAATGGACATGAGTTTGAGCAAAGTCCGGGAGATTGTGAAGGACAGGGGAGCCTGGCATGCTTCAGTCCATGGGGTCCCAAAGAGTCAGACCTGACTTAGTGACTGAGCAACAACAACAGCTCTTACTCTGTATGATCATTATGCAGATTGGATGAAATGAACTCATACACTCACACAGTAAGTTCTCAGTAAACGTCAGTAATACTACGGATATTGGTAGTTAAAAACACAGGGAGACATACATCAGCAAAGAAGATACCCATTTCAATGTTTTCATCTTATTCTTTACTTTCTAAACATTCATGCTTTTGTCCATAAATATATATCCTTTAGGTTTTTACTTTCTTGATGTATGATCCTGGTGATTTTTCAAGTCAGTGGAAATACGTTTTGGGGATAGTTTTGACTGTGATCAATGGGGTATGTGAGACAGGGAGTGTCGATTGCCCTTAAAGGCATCTGGGCATCACCTCCCATAGCATCTGCGCCAGGGCATTTGATGGCATCCGAGGGCCGCAGTACATTGTTTCTATTACCAGTTAAGCCAATTACCTGAGGGAAATTCACTCACCTGATTTTCCATTAGCATTGCTTCCCCAACCAGAACATGTGTTATTTTTCATGAAATGATCACCCTGCTCCAAAATACAAACACATTAAAGACGCCTAATTATGTATCATGGTCTTGTTTAGTTGTTAAGGGAACAGGACAGAATAGGAATTTGTGAAGTTAAACTACTAAATAGCAGGAAACTTTTTTTGTACAGGTAAATTGTGATTTAAAAATGTGATGATGAAAATGTAAACACAATCATTTTAGAAAACTTTATGAAAGAACTAGAATTTTGCATATATCTGGCACATTCTCAGCTAAATTGACCTAATGTATTTCCAGAAATATGTCAATTAAAAATGTGCCCTTTGGAGGAGAGGGAGGGAGTACAAATTCCAGAATAATAAATACTGGGATAAAATCAGAATATTGGCTTCCAGCTGGCATAGCAGAGGTGGTCATAAATGAGAAAACTAAAACTGGAGTTAGGCAGCCATTCAGTAGAGTCAAGCTGCCACTCTCCTACCGTAAGACCAGGATGCCTCAAATTCAACTTTCATTAATTTCTTACCACTGGGGCCTCTATACTGTTATAAAAGAACCTTCTTCCTATTACCATATTTTCTTTATGAATGTCAGTTGCCTTTCTAGACTTCAGTAAACATTTTTTTTTTCTTTTCTGATCCAGAATTTTAAAGACTATTTTATGTGCCTCTTCACTAAAAGTCTGTAGCCCATCAGGCTCCTCTTTCCATGAGATTTCCCAGGCAAGGAGACTGGCGTGGGTTGCCATTTCTTTCTCTAGGCGATCTCTGTGATCCAGGGATCGAACCCATGTTTCCTGTATTGGCAGGTGGATTCTTCATCACGGAGCCACCAGGGACGCAAAGAACTGGACATGACTGAGTGACTAAGCAACAACAACAACACTAAAAGTCTATTAGGTTGACAAAGTGAAACAGTTGGGGCGAAAATCAATCCAGTTGCTTCATGCTTAGTACTAAGACATGCATACTCACTAATTCTGCAATAATCTGACAAAAGAGACTGAATTTGAAGTAGGTATTCATAAACAGGGCTTCTCCAGTGGCTCGGTGATAAAGAATCTGCCTGCAGTGCAGAAGTCGCAGGACACCAGGGTTCGATTTCTGGGTCTAAAAGACCCCCCTGGAAGAGAGCATGGAAATCCACTCCAATATTCTTGTCTGGAGAATTCCATGAACAGAGGAGCCTGGCGGGCTACAGTCCATAGGGTCGCAAAGAGTCAGAGACCACTGAAGCGACAGCATGAATGCATGCATTAATAAAAAAAAAATATTTCAAACATCCTAATTTTAAAATAATTCTGATTTTAAGACTGTTACTAACCTTCCTGGGGACAAAGGCCTCTGTGGGATTCCTTGTTTAACCACGCCATCTGTCATCAGGATTTTAAAGAGAAGACTGTTTGGGGTCTTTATTTGCTTTACTGACTCACTTAATGCATGTACATTTATTTTAGAGACAAGAATACAAGTTAAATTTTATCTTATCCTGTGCTATTTTAAAATCAAGTATCTGTCTGGCTGGAAAAGGCTATGGTACTATTTTGTTTTGTAACTGAGAAGGTGCTGAACTTCATGATGAAGGAATTAAGTTCTCATGGGGTAGTTGGCTGGTGCTGTCTTTCAGGGACATCATCATCCTGAGCTTTATTTCCCACCAGAATCGCTCTTCACCAAATGAAGTCAGGGAACTCAAAAAGCCAGTGTTTTAGAAACAAAGACTCCAATCTGCGAAGCAGACCACAATCGCATTGTTGTCAGAAACTCTGAATTGGATCTGCTCACTAAATTCCCTCTGTAATTTTGTCAGGCACATCTGCAGCTCTGTCTGTATTCTGACCATTCAGGCACCATGTGCCCTGTTCCTCCTTATTTCTCTTTTTCCCCTTATCTTTCCCTGTTTTGTTTTTTCTTTTCTTTTCCATGTCTTTTCTTCTACTGGCAGCTGTTTCCCCTGACCTCTTATATCTAAAATGGCTGGGCTGTGTAGTTTCAGCCCACGTCATGGGGCTCCTGCAGAAATTGTCTTGTTTACCATCTCAATGAAACACTATCTTGTCAATAGATCAGACAACATGACAGTGATGATGCCAGAAGCTTCCTCCATATACTGACCATCTTCTTTCCATGGATGGATGGTGTCTGAGGAGGCGGTATTTTCCCCCTATGATATTGAGTAATATAATTCCTATTCACATCTCAACTGCCTGCATTTTACTTCCAGAAACACCCTGCTCCATTTTGAAACTTGGTTCATTCATGTGTTGGGGCTAGAGTTCGCTTTCGTAAAGGGAATGGTCTGCCTCTATGGGTCTTGCTGAAAGAACATGGTCTCCTTGTCGCCCTCTCCTGTTACAATGGGAGGCTTTGGAAAGCAAGAGAATTCTCCACAGCTCTGTGCTTTTAGGAAACAGATTTCTCACCATCCAGGGCTGGGCACAGTAAGCCTCATGCTGCCTGACAAGGCTGAGTTGTGGCCACTTCTCCAGAGGAGACAGAACACTGTTTTCATGTAACAAGATAAGGCGGCCAAGCTCTATCTCCTGAAACACGCTTTATTTTTGTTGCCGCTGCCCTCTCGCCTCCCATCGCCTCCCCCTGGTCTGCTCTGGGTGCCCTCCTGAGAAGCGCCTGTGCTTCGTGACTGCACTCCTTTCTGTGAATTAGAGCTGCCCTAATGCCGCAGCCACGGGAGAGTGAGTGAGGGGCCACAGAAGCATCGAGGCCATTTTCTGCCCGGCTCAGTCAGTGAGGCAACCTGATGGGAGAGGCGTTTCATTCCATTCCAGCCGGTGCCGTCTTCCAGAAAGGGAGACATTCTGTTAATTTCACTGAAGGCAAATATTTATTTTCTTAACATAGCCCTGCATTTTTTTTTAATACAGTGATTTTATTTTACCGTGCGAGCCTTCACTGAAACTATTCCCTGAAGCCATAATATTCAATTTAAGGCAGCAGATGTATATTTTTATGCTTAAATTTTCAGCAGATCAAAGGCATGATTTTTATCAGCCTTTCTCCTCAACTAATATCATTTTAGTTTTTAAAAATTGAGAAAGTTTCCTTAATCATTATCTTTTATGGTTAAGAATAACCATATGGTTAAGGATAATCATTATCTTTTATGGTTAAGGCAGATTGCTAAGAATTTTTGAAGTAGACAAAAGGTCTAATAAAATCTAGTATTCATGTTAAAACATAATCAGGATTCGGATGAGAAACCCAAAGGTTTCCACATTTTTCTCTATTTCTTTAACAGAAGAGGTAAGGAGCAAGTAATGTACAAATATTTTTTTATCTTTTTCCAGAATTCACATTTCCCTTGATTATTTTTTAATGTATCAGTTTGCTCATTCATCACAAGAATAGATAAGCTGCTATCTAGTTTTAATTTCAGATATCCAAAATCGTGTAGCAAGCTAAATTGTTTGTTTCCGATTCTGCCAGAAGAGGATGCAATTCTTTCAGAGGGTCATGGATGAGAATAAGCTTCATTCAATGGAACAGCCAATCCTAAATCTTGGCATTCTCCAGCTCTGCTGTAAAACTCTATTACCACTTCCTCAAAGGGTTAATGGCACTACCGTAAGGGGGACAATTCATTCTCTTGCTAAACGCGATGACAAATAACCATTATTCTTTCCAACTGCACTGATAATCGGGACAGCTTAAACATTTTCGCCGGTATAAGTGAAACCATTAATCCTCTTGGATTTCATGATAAGTGGTGACTGGGAAATAATGACTGTGTCATTGAAGGCAAGAAAAAAATGTTAACAATTAAAACAAGTTAGCCATTATCTTACCGGGTACTGAATCGCTTTCACATTTCATTAGCAATATTGTAAATGATATGTACCTTATTAAAAAGCTCTTATTATCCAAGAAACCTAATTAGTCAAAAATTCTCAGTCACCACTATCATTTTCTAATGATACAGGTGCTACCGTGGGTATAGCAATGTGGGGAATGTTTCTGTTTATCTATAAATGATACACAATATGGAACCATCTCCCCAGAAATATCATAGAACATAGGTATAACTCATTTATTAGAACACATGATGGTTTATTTCAAGTGATCCACTCAGCTATTATTGAACAAAATCTGAAATCTTTTTCTTAGCTAGCAGTGTATTTAAGCCAAACATTCGGCATTTTGCCAAAGGATTATAAAAATTTAAGAAAATAACAATTACAATTTTATATGGTGTTTTGAAGATATTTTGTCCTCTCCTCATGTTCAACCCTTAAGCTTCTCATAAAGGAAACTGATGAACTGACCCTGAGAGTTGCTAAACTGACATGCCTGAAAGGAGGGGTCTCAAAAGAAACACCCAAGATCAAGTTTAAATCCAATAGCTTTATTCTCTAGACCTACAAAATCATGAAAAGTAATACCAACATTTCTGTGGGAGATAGTATGAATACAGAAAGAGGTACCCAAATAGTATTAAATATTTACATGTTTATTAGAATGAATTAAGCATTTGCAGGACAGTTGTACTCTCAAACATGACTATACATTTTTTCTTTGGAAGTCAAATTAGAAAGAGGGGTATGCGTGCAATATATGACACATGTGGTATACAGCACAGCACAGTAACATATTTAACACTGAAATGATTCACGTCAAGCGCTTAGAATCCCTGACATTTATAAGTGCTCAATAAATGGCAGCTATTTTATAATCATCAATATATCAGATTACTCCAGGAATATCTAATGGAAGATGTCTGCATATATATGAATATGAGACAGACATAAATAGACTCTCCTGCAGAATATGTGTCATAATAGACATGACAGAAGTCAGAGGCCTTCCTTCTGAAGTCAAATTCTGCAATTGTCAGTATCACCAATCACTTTACAGAACTGTTAAATCTTGCTTTCTTTCCTCTTTCAGTTCAGTGCCTCCTTTGTGCTCAGCTCTATCCGTAATTGTCCTAAGAGGGAGTGTTAGCAGCTCAGTTGTGTCCTCCTCTTTGTTACCCCAAGGACTGTAGCCCGCCAGGCTCCTCCGTCCATGGGGATTCTACAGGCAAGAATACTGGAGTGGGTTGCCATTTCCTTCTCCAGGGGATCTTCCCGACTCGGATCAAACCCGGCTCTCCTGCATTGCAGACAGATTCTTTACCATCTGAGCCACTAGGGAAGCAATAAGAAGGAGGGAAGAATAAAATAAAGCCTCATATGTGGCCCTTCCCCTCAGCTTATCTTTGATCTCTCAGGGAGTTTCCCCTAGAAGTCTTGCATTTAAAAGTCTATAAAGTTTTGTGCAGTTATTTTAGAAAATTATATATTTTTAAAGAGTCCATATAAAATATGCTAGAATCATTTAAAGAAATAGCAGAAAGACTGGGGAAAGTACATGGAGAATGAAGATGGGTCAAAAGAAAGAAAGAAAGTCTGGAAAGGGGAAGGAAGAGAAAGAATAAAAGTTCATTCTGAGTGTTTGTGCATTATACTGCTACTGCTAAGTCACGTCAGTTGTGTCCGACTCTGTGCGACCCCATAGACGGCAGCCCAACAGGCTCCCCTGTCCCTGGGATTCTCCAGGCAAGAACACTGGAGTGGGTTGCCATTTCCTTCTCCAATGCATGAAAGTGAAAAGTGAAAGTGAAGTCGTTCAGTCGTGTCCGACTTTCAGCAACCCCATGGACTGCAGCCTATCAGGCTCCTCTGTCCATGGGATTTTCCAGGCAAGAACACTGGAGTAGGTTGCCATTCTTTAAAAATCTATGAAGACAAAACAAAAAATATATCTCATATATAATGCTGCTGAAGACAGCATTATTACCTCCACCTTACAAATGAAAAATCATGTTCTATTTACATTTGAGGTATGTTTTAAGATTATTCAATTAATTATTGGTTCCAGCTGAGGTGATGCTAAGGCAATTGTCAGGGACTAGCTTCAAATCAAAGAGGGGCTCCAAGGAAATCACAAAAGCCTGTTGAATGTATGATGCTTTTGAAGCCCAAGAGTTGAGAATGGACCTGATCACTGTCTCCATAATGGTGAACATTCTTCATGTTCCCTCTTGAGGAGAAGGCCCTAGAGCTTCTGCCTCTAACCACCTTGAGGCCAGTTTCCTCATCTTCTTTATTCCCTAGTCTCCTGCTATCTTCCTACCAGAACAAGAAGTCACTCAGCTGTTTCCCGGGTAATTGTCACCAGCACACTCAATGCCTAAACTTAGCTTAGAAACACAGTAGTTTAAAAAACACATACATCAAGACCAAAAAATATATAACCTGGATTATGAAACAACAAAATGGGAGTGCAAATGATTCTATCAAGAACTCTTAGGAAAACTACAAAAGTTGATGATGGACCTTGGAGCTTCTTAGCACTGACAGCAAACACAGAGCAAACGTCATCTAGACCTTATGGTCAGAGGTTCACCCCTCTGTTCTGCCCAGGATGTAGAATGCCCCCAGCTGACGCCGCTGTTCCTTCTGCAGAGAACCAGCTTATTCGGTAAGTCCCAAAGTGTTCTGCCCTTTGATAATAATAGTAAATATAATGGAAAAGTGTTTCTACTCTCTTCTTTCTTTAGTCGCCAAGTCACATCCAACTCTTGCAACCCCATGGACTGTAGCCTGCCAGGCTCTTCTGTCCATGGGAATCTCCAGGCATCTCCTAACTTTCTCTCCCTTTTAAATTTATATCATGCCAGTGATGGTTCTTCCAAGAGTTAAATAACCATTGCAATTGAAATAAACATTATGTATTTCATAAAAATAAACTGATCTCACTGCCATGGCTACTTTGTCATAGAAATGGGATGGAGAAAGGGTTCTCTAAGAATTGAATTTTGTCTCCTAAAATCCATACGTTAATGCCCTAATGCCCAATATGTCTCTGTTTGGAGATAGGACCTTTAAAGATATAATTAAATTTCACTCTCTATGACAATCTCCAGGTCCATTCACATCTCTGCAAATAGTGCAATTTCATTCCTTTCATGGCTGAGTAATACTCCATTGTGTGTGCGTATGTGTGTGTGTATATATATATACATATATATATATGACATCTTTATCCATTCCTCTGTTGATGGGCATTTAGGTTGCTTCTATGTCCTGGCTATTGTAAATAGTGCTGCAATGAACATTTGGGTATTTGTATCTTTCTGAAAATAAAAATCATGTATTAATGTATATATGTAGAATCTAGAGAAATGGTGTGGATGAACTTATTTGCAAAGCAGAAAGAGAGATATAGACATAGAGAACAAATGCATGGATATCAAAGGGGGAAGCTGGGAGGTGAGATAGATTGGGACTGACATTGTATACATTATACTGTGTATAAAAGAGATAACTAATGAGAACCTACTGTAAAGCACAGGGAACTCTACTTAATGCACTATGGTGATGTGAATGGGAAGGAAGTCCAAAAGGGAGGGGATATAAGTGTATGTAAAGCTGATTCACTTTTTATGTACAGCAAACAATAACACAATACTGTAAAGCAATCATCAGTTCAGTTCAGTTCAGTTCAGTCGCTCAGTCGTGTCTGACTCCTTGTGACCCCATGAATAGCAGCACGCCAGGCCTCCCTGTTCATCACCAACTCCCGGAGTTCACTCAGACTCACGCCATCGAGTCAGTGATGCCATCCAGCCATCTCCTCCTCTGTCATCCCCTTCTCCTCCTGCCCCCAATCCCTCCCAGCATCAGAGTCTTTTCCAATGAGTCAACTCTTCATATGAGGTGGCCAAAGTACTGGAGTTTCAGCTTTAGCATCCTTCCTTCCAAAGAAATCCCAGGGCTGATCTCCTGTAGAACAGACTGGTTGGATCTCCTTGCAGTCCAAGGGACTCTCAAGAGTCTTCTCCAACACCACAGTTCAAAAGCATCAATTCTTTGGCGCTCAGCCTTCTTCACAGTCCAACTCTCACATCCATACATGACCACCGGAAAAACCACAGCCTTGACTAGACGGTCCTTTGTTGGCAAAGTAATGTCTCTGCTTTTGAATATGTTATCTAGGTTGGTCATAACTTTCCTTCCATATTCCAATAAAACTAAAATAAAAAATAAAGATGTAATTAGGTTAAATGAGGCCATAAAGGTGAGACCAGTCCAATATGACTGCTATTCTGACAAGAGGAAGAGATAACAGGGACCACACACACATAAGAAAGACCACGTGAGAACACAGAAAGGTACCATCTGCAAGCCAAAGAGGGGGCCTCAGGATAAACCATGTGAGACAGCACCTTAGTTTTGGACTTTCAGCCTTCAGAAACGTGAGAAAATAAAATTTCTGTCACTTAAGTCACCCAGTCTATGGTATTTTGTTATGGCAGCTCTATCGACTAACCCAGTGCCTCTTGCATAAAAGGAGAAAAGGTGCAGTGGTGATGTGATGCTCAAAAGAAGTACCAATGCCAGGAAGAGATTGTGTTTCCCAAACTGTGTTCCTCAGACACTCTTTCCCCAGGATGTTGACAAGGATATAGGAAAAGTGACATCAAAGGAGTTTGATGAACACATAATTCATCAGGTCTCTTTGCTATAGCGAAGAATTTCCCAGAGTTTTAAATAGTGTAACATGCACTGGAGTCCTCAGCCTGAGAAGATCATGGACAGAGTTTCCCAAAGTAAGGACAGATTTTCCTTATAATGCTGTTGGACCCCTTTGGGGTGCTGGTGGGAAGAAAAGGTTTGAAAATACAATAGCAACTGGTGGATTTGGAGAAAGTCGCTTTAATTTTCTCCCCCATGCTCACCTTCACCATCATGAAGACCTCATCTGGCAATGTCTGTAAGCAGTGAGACAAGGCAATGGGAGGCATGTGGGTAAGGTTCCGTGCAATGATTCAGGCAAGGAAGTGAAGGAAGGGGTTGAGGACCTGGCTTTGGAATCACTATGGCTTTAACTGACTGCACTACATTTTCTATGCAATCATTCAATTCTCTGTCATTGAGCAAGGGACTGAGCCTTGGCTTCTGACTTTAAAAATGCAGGTATCAATGCCTTAGACATAGTAGGTGCTCAAACTGAAGGAGACCATTAAGAAGAGGGCAGGTAAGGAGGTATGTTGCTTCCCCAATGATTCAGTAGTAAAGAATGTGCCTGCAATGCAGGAGGCGCAGGAGACAGGGGTTCAATCCTTGGGTGAGGAAGATCCCCTGAAGGAGGGCATGGCAACCCACTCCAGGATTCTTGCCTGGAGAATACCATGGACAGAGGAGCCTGGCAGGCTGCAGTCCATGGGGTTGCAAAGAGTTGACCATGACTGAAGTGACTTAGTACACATGCAAGGAGGCATGTCAGGGATCACAGGGCAGTCTGCCTGGGACGGCTGCTCCTGGTATCATTCCCTGTGCACGCTAACCATTTTAAGGTCATAGGCTGCTAAGGGTTTTGCATTCTTCTGTCAGAAGTGTAAGTCAGTTCTTATGAAAGAAAGTGTGTGTTTTCACTGGTGTAGGAATTTCTGGTGAACTCACCAGTGCACCCAGAAAAACGATGTTTGTTACATGCTTCCATCGCACCTCCATAATCCTCCACCTAATGTTTTTTTATTCCTGGGACTGCCTCCTCCCTGTGCTCTCTCCATCTGACAACCTCCTACTCTGCCTCCCCGTGTGCACTCTAGCATGGCCTCTTCAGGAGCATTCCCCAGCAAGTCCCCAGCAAGTGTGACACAAGTTCTCTGCCCTTCTTCCTCAAGTGCTCTCCATGAGCAGACCTTCTTGCATTGAAAGCCTAATAGCCCTCCTATGTCCTCAATGCGGGACACACACACCACGGAAACATGAAAGATGTCTCATGATCCATGTGCTTCAGGTACTGTGGGCATGCAACAGACATTTGTTGAGCAGACAGAATAAAAACAATCATTCTTTTCAAACCTCCACCTGGACTGTGTGATTTTTTTTTTTTTTTGATGTACCCTTGTATCTATAAAAGGAAAAAAACCTCCCCAAAGCTATGCATGTTAAATCACTATCTATATATTTGATACATATTTTCATTAAATGAATGAATTGCATAAAATCTGACCTGTCTTGGCTCCAGGTAGCCAATTGTATAATAAGAGGAGGTATCACCCTGTCTCAACTTAGTTTTGACCCTGCCACACTCAAACTACACCCTCTTGTCTTCTGAAAGCCTCAGATGGGGTGCTGCCACAGCTAAAAGCAAACTATAACAAGGGTTTAAAGGAAACACACTTGTCACTGTTAACAGCAATTGACGATTCTCTCATAACAATGTTCCCCATGAAACCATTTTTCCTTAGATCCAGCTTATAATTTAAGGCTTCTGAGATCATGCAGAAACCCAGACATAAATCCTGCTAATGGAGTCATCCCTAGAGAATCCCTTCAGTGGTCCACTGAGAATGCCTCTTCCCTTCTTCTCACAAGAAGCCTGGAATGACCCTTTCGGAAGACACAACTTTCAAGTTCACCTGGCCCCTGAGGTCCTGCAAGTTGCCTACCCCTGTTCTCACAATCTTGGTTGCCCTGAGGACAGAGATCTGGTCTGATAAGACTACATGCTGGCCATGATCAAGCTGTCTGAGCACAGAACCACTCCTGAGAAGGGTCCCATATTTCAAATCATCACAGATACTTCTTGATCCTTTTAAATTTATTTTCAGAAGAAATATTCATTGTTTTACCTTTTAAAACCTTGATTACAAAAACCTTCATGAAATTTGTACTTCCTTATATCAGTGCATTGATTTAGAAATAACAAAGCACTTCTAAATCCTGGCCTTATGTAACACTCATGACTATGTAGGAGGATAGATTCCATTGATTGGAACCTATTCCATTGATAGATTCCATTCCATTGGAACCCAAGGTTCAAAAAGATTAAGATATTTGTCAAAGTCACATGACTAGAAAGGGGTAAAACTTTAATGCAAGCATAGCATCTTTGATTTTGATTTTTTAAAATTATTACTGAACCCATTTTTTCCTGCTTTTCAGATGCCATTCTAAAGCAAAACTAGAAGTGAATACTGGAGGAGACTCCTGTTAAGCATGTTTCCACTCAATTGTTTGCTCTGGAAATATCTGCTGTCATTTTTTAAGTAGGTCTGTGAAATGAAGATTATAATTATTCTTTTTGCTTATCTGATAACTCACTTACTGAAACTATCAATTAGTCTGTGCAACAGAAATCTTCAGAATCTGGCACATAAGTCAGCATACACTATAAGATCTTCCTGCCAAGTCTGTGTCAGTGTCAGAGTCTGAGCCCACATGAGAAGTCAGGGTATGATCACAAATGTAGGTAGCATTGCTGTGTAACCAGGAACAGGCACGGGAAAAAGTCAACAGAATAGATGTGAACTGATGGACTCATATACAGAAAAGACTTCACTCTAAAGGGCCTTAACTTACAACCATCTGGGAATGCATCATGAGAGTCAAAGTGTGCCATGTTAGTGCAGAAATGACTGAAGGGAAGATTCCCTGGGCTTTCCCAATCTCCCTGCACTGGCCAAGTCTGAATTACGTTCAATTCAATTTGTTCTGACCTTTCCTACTTCTTAAGAGCAAATACGTACATGTAATTCTTTCCTTGAGGGTAGACTGCTCAAAGAACAAGCAGTCATTCATGGCAAAGCAACACCCATGAAAGCCAACACTTCAGGAAAGGACATGTAACCAGAGCCCCAGTGCTGTGAATTGCAAACTAACATGTTGCTTCAGGACAGGTCGAATGGAGTGGGAGTCAGATCCTGGCTCTGCTTTGGAGGTCCCGGTTTATCGGAGCCTGCCTCAGGTCATTACTCCCGAGGTGAGAGTCTTGTAACTAAGGAGATGCTACAGGCCAGCGAGGCCTGTCGTGTTCCATCTACTCTCCGGGCCTCAGCCTGTGTCTGCAGGTGTTTCTCTGTATTGAATCTCTCTGGGGAATCCTTGGCTTCACAGCAAAAGCCGGCTGAAGTGAAAGTGATTTGATTTGGATCCTATTACAGGCACTTTACCTCTTCTATTTCCGTGATAATAGCAGATTGGAGTCGATTATTGTACTGGGAGGGGAGTTAATGTGATGTCGAGAAACATTGGGAAAACTGGCACAGGGAGAGAGGGAGAGATAAAACTTTAGTGCAGATTGAAATCTGCAGCCCAGGCCAGGGCGGCCACTGGTTAAGCGTCCACTGCAAGCCGCGTGGTGTTTTGCAAAGGGTCGGGGTCATTTCCCTTGCTGGTGCTGGTTAAAGGACAACGGGCGCTTTGGCTCCTCAACTTAACGGAACCAGCCTCTCATGCCCTCCTAATCCCTGCCTTTTCCTCTGCAGCTTTTCCCCGGCCATGCTGCCCAGTAGCCCAAGGACTACAGGAATCCCAGCCCTTGTGGCCTCCAGTTCTTTTCTCAGGAGGGCAGGAGGTGCCAGCCTTAAGCAACTCACCTCTGATGGTCACACAAGCCACAAATAAATCTAAGCTTAATTTAGAAGTACTGCTTTATGTTTGTTCCCAAAACAGAGAAAACAATCTCCAAATATTCCTACATCCAAAGGTGTGCCTGTCAACACTCCTTCCCTGTGGTCCCCAGAAGGAAGGAACTGTGGATTAGAAAAATATTATGCACCATATCAGTTACCCCTAATAGAATGAAAGAGCAATGCTGGACCAGCTAAAAACTGAATTTGTCAAGAAGTAAGTAAATATCCCAGCATGATTTATCCCTTGCATTACGATACCCATCTCTATTTATCCATTGCCTTATGATGATGTATCACCATCATCGCAATGATCTTACATTGAACATGGTCATATACATTATCTTAGACTTGAATTTTCATTCCTGAAAAGTGCCCACTTACAATCCTGCTTTCTGAATGTGCCATCCTAATAAGATGCGTTATGCATTTGAGACTAGATTTCCATGTCTCCGGACTTCTATAAAAGGGATATGGCAATTGTTATTTCAAAAGGTAATAGAATAAAGTGGGCAAAGAGAATCTTTTTCACTTTTGCTTCTTTCTCGTTTGAAGTATGATATACATACAAAACAGCACATGTTTCATATGTTTATAAACTGAACATATGTGGATCAAGAAACAGAAATAGCCAAGAGTTTCAGAAGCTACCCTCCTGCTCCTTACCTCCACCACCAAAGCCAGCCTCTGCCTTAACAGTCAAGCAGCACAGGTTAGTTTGGTCTGTTTTTGAACATCAGCAGAATTACTCATCATGGATCCTTCTGTGTCTGGTTTTCTGCACAAACTTGTTTATGAGATAGATACAAAATGTATACAACTGTGGGTTGTTCATTCCCAAAGTATTTATTGTATGAATATACCCCAATTTATTCATCTATCCTAATATTCTGGCCATGTGGATAGTGTCCAATGTCACGACACAGTAAATAGTGCTGTTCTGGGGTAAACATATATAAGAATTATTTTTTAAAAAACTAGTCTAAAAATTTTTTTTTAATTAATTAGAGTATAATTTATTTACAAGGTTGTGTTAGCTTTTGCTGTACAAGAAAGTACACCAGTTATACATATACCCATGATTTTTTAGATTCTATCCCCATTTAGGTCATCACAGAGTGCTGAGTAGAGTTCCCTGTGCTCTACAATTGGTACTCATTACTTATCAGTTTTATACTAGTAGTGTGTATACGTCATTCCCAGTCTCCCAACTTATCCCCTACTCCTGCTTTCCCCCTGGTAACCATAAGTTTGTTTTATAACCTGTGGCTCTATTTCTGTTTTGTAAATAAGTTCATTTTGACCATTTTTTTAGATTCCACATAGAGCCAGCACATGGAAGCAATCTAAATGTCCATTGACAGAGGTATGGATAAAGAAGTTGTGGCGTATACATACATATATACGAATATTACTCAACCATAAAAAAGAACTAAATAATGCCATATATAGCAACGCGGATGGACCTTGAGACTGTCATACTGAGTGAAATAAGTCAGACCCAGAAAGATAAACATCATATGATATCGCTAATATAAGCATTCTTATTGGGTATATTCCTAGCTCTCTAACTGCTGTCACAAAGGTAGTCATATGTCCAGCTTTAATAGCTACTGCTAAACAGTTTTCCAAAGCAGTTGTACCAGTTTTAACTTCCACCGGTAGTGTCTAGTCAAATAGTTTGGCCAGTGTCTCCAAAACTTTGGCCACCTGATGAGAAAAGCCAATTCACTGGAAAAGATCCAAATGCTGGGAAAGACTGAGGACAAGAGGAGAAGGTGGCAACAGAGGATGAGATGGTTGGATGGCATCACTGACTCAGTGGCCATGAGTTTGAGCAAACTCTGGGAGGTGGTGAAGGACAGGGAAGCCTGGCGTGCTGCAGCCCATGGGGTCACCAAGAGTCACACACGACTTAGCGACTGAACAATAATGACAAAGCAGTGTCTGGTAGATAGTCCCTTTCATCACCAATATTTAGCATTTTCTGCCTTATAACCTTTCCTATAATTCTTGGTGTGTATCATATCTCACGTGAAATTAATTCCCATTTCTCCTGATGATTAAAAATTTGTGTAACTTTTGACATATTTATTGGTTATTTGAATATCCTCTTTTATTAAACATATATTCAGCTACTTTATTAATCTTTCATATTGAATTGTCTCTTACTGATTTGTAGGAATTCTGTATATATTCTGGATATGAGTTTTCTGTGTGAAGACTCTGGTTCGATCTCTGGGTCAGGAAGATCCCCTGGTGCAGGAAATGGCAACCCACTCCAGTATTCTTGCCTGGGAAATCCCATGAACAGAGGAGCCTGGTGGGCTACAGTCCATGGAGTCGCAAAGAGTTGGACATAACTGAGCATGCAGAAGCAGATGTGTACTGCAATATATTCCTCCTCAGTTTAGAGGTCATTTTATTCACTTAATTGTGGCCTTTAACAGATACTCTTGATTTTAATATAATCCAATATATAATCTTTTTTCTTATGGTTACACTTCATAATCTGTTTAAGTAAGCTTTTCACAGCACCTTGTTTAAGTAAACTCTATAATGTTTGGGTTTTATTATTAGCATGGACAATTATATATGTAAATCTTGTCCGTGTGTTAGTAGCTCAGTCGTGTTTGACTCTTTGAGATCCCATGGACTGTATCCCACCAGTCTTCTCTGTCCATGGGAGTTCTCCAGGAAAAAATATCGGAATGGGTTTCCATGCCCTGCTCCAGGGGATCTTCAGGGATCAAATCCAGGTCTCCCACATTGTAGGTAGATTCTCTAGTGTTTGAGCTACCCAGGAAGCCATATGTTTAAATAGTGCTTTATAATTTGCAAAGTAAAAACTAACTTAATTGGAAACTCAGTCCTGTGAAGTGGACAGTTATTTATTTTTTTCTCTGTCATTTCACTGAATATATTAAACCAATATTTACTGAGCTCCTACAATGTGTCAGTCATGTACTAAGTACTTGGAATACAGCAGTCCCTGTTTGCATGGAATTTTTATTCTAGTGAGGAAAGGCAGAATTAACCAAATAAATAAGAAAAGTGTTGTGTATTAGGAGGTAATTGCTCTCGAGGAAAAATAAGACAGAGAATGAAGGTACAGAATGATGAAGAACAGATCACAATTTGACAAAATAGAGAGGGACATTTCCATGAGACTTAAAGAGGAACAAGTATAAGCAAGAATGAAAGAACAGATAAAAGGAAGGAAGGAAGGGAAGAATGGATAAGATCCAAGAAGTCAAAAGGAGTAGATTAGGTATGCATGGAGGGGAATCAGAGTATGGACTTCTGGTTTATAATTTGAGGGGCACACTGGAAGTGAGGCATGTTTTGGAAAGATAACTCTGGCTGTTGTGTTGAGCAATGACAGTAGAGTCGAGTGTCCACTGTGAGAGACCAATCAGCAGGCAACTGTAGTAGCCTGGGTGAGAGCTGATGAGGGTGGCGCTGGAGGTGGAACGACATAGTCAGACCCTAGACAAATCTTGAAGGGACCAACAATAGCCCTTTCCTAAGGTACTGCAGGTCCCCACTCCAGCACTCTCGCCTGGAGAGTCCTGTGGACGGAGGAGCCTGGTGGGCTGCAGTCTGTGGGGTCGCTAAGAGTCAGACAAGGCTGAGCCACTTCACTTGCACTTTTCACTTTCATGCACTGGAGAAGGAAATGGCAACCCACTCCAGTGTTCTTGCCTGGAGAATCCCAGGGACGGTGGAGCCTGGTGGGCTGCGGTCTATGGGGTCCACAGAGTCAGACACGCCTGAAGCGACTTAGCAGCAGCAAGGTACTGTAGGTGGGATTTGAAGAAGGGTTCTCAGAGATAACTGCAAGAATATGAGCCTGACTAAGTGAAAGGATGCCTTTCACCTGATGCAAAGAACTGACTCATTTGAAAAGACCCTGATGCTGGGAAAGATTGAAGACAGGAGGAGAAGCAGACAACAGAGGATGAGATGGTTGGATGGCATCACCAACTCAATGGACATGAGTTTGAGTAAACTCTGGGAGTTGGTGATGGACAGGGAGGCCTGGCATGCTGCAGTCCATGAGGTAGCAAAGAGTCGGATACAACTGAGCAACTGAACTGACCTGAAGCGAAAGGATAGAATTTCCACTAACTGAGATTGAGAAGACTGTGAAAGAATGGATTCAAGAAGAAAGATCCAGAGGCCAGCTCCTCCCCTTTTTTGAGTATAACTGCTTTGCAATGCTGTGTTAGTTTCTGATGAACATTTCTACTGGGCTTGCCAGAACTGATGAATTCCTTTGTTTATTAACTTCCTTGTGGTAATGTATGAAAAAAATTACTAATAATTGTGAAATGAACTAGTGGATGAAACATTCCCAAAATAATAAAATCCAAGTTGATCATAATGTTTCCTAATTGTTACAGCTTCCCCCCGCCCCCATCTAGCCATAGAGAGAAATGTAAATGGCAGGATGTTCCATTTATTTAAAATACTATGAATTTTTAAAGGGAAATGGCTTTGGCTCCTTCCATAGATGCATAGTCCAGTTGCTGTCTTACTTCCTAACTCAATAATTTCTATGAAAATGTCAATGTGGTACAAAGGCATTGCTCTTCTGTAATCAGCTTTCAAATCTTTTTCATAACTAGGATTAAATAAAGAACAATGCATTGCCATGCAACGTCTGCTATGTATGTGTCCCTGAGTACAGTATTGCTCTATGTGACCATCTTTGCTGCTGCTAAGTTGCTTCAGTTGTGTCCGACTCTGTGCGACCCCATAGACGGCAGCCCACCAGGCTCCTCTGTCCCTGGGATTCTCCAGGCAAGAACACTGGAGTGGGTTGCCATTTCCTTCTCCAATACATGAAAGTGAAAAGTGAAAGTGAAGTCGCTCAGCCGTGTCTGACTCTTGGCGACCCCATGGACTGAAGCCTACCAGGCTCCTCCATCCATGGGATTTTCCAGGCAAGAGTACTGGAGTAGGGTGTCATTGCCTTCTCCATGTGACTATCTTTACTGGATGGGATATATTTGAATGTGGAGAGTGTGACAGAGGCTTTCTAGATGCTCATTCATTACTATTCCTTCCCAGTCCTCCTACAGGAAAAGACTACATTTTCCAGTCTCCACTGTCATTTACTTGGGTCATATGGCTGGGTCCTACTAGTGGAATTGGAAAGAATCAATAGTAGCACTTCTTACTTTCAGTCAAGTCATTATTGTCACATAGACTGAACTATTATTTTTGAGCTACACCCAGTGAATAGATAGTTGGATACACCTATCTCCATCTTTAAGGAGCTCCAACCCCCATGCAGACAGCCACACTCCATAACTATAGACAGAAAGCATTGCCCAGAGCTATAGCTTCCAGATGTAAAAGAAGTACAGAGTGATAAAAATTATTTTCCTTTGTCATTAAAGAATTGTAGAAGTAAGGAGAATTTATATAAATGAATGGCACCTGCGGAAGAAGCCAGCAGGTAGAAATAGAGAGGAAGGGAACTACAGGCAGAGAAATGGGTGAGAAGTAGAGTGAAATATCAAGTAACTCGATCAAGTTGGAGCTGTGTGCAGGAGCACTTGGCTTCAGGTGGTGGAGGTAATCACGAAGCATGTCTTTGTCTCTGCTTGTTGTAGCTTCCAGTAAGATTCCTAGAAGAGGGAATAATGGCCTACAAGAGAAAAGGGAGTCAGTGAAGGGACAGGGATACAGCCCACAATCACTCAAGGCCAATTCATCAGTAGGAGACGACTAGAAGGACGGGTTGGCAAATGCCGATATAGGGCTTAGCTACAAGCCTGGGATAATGAATGGCTGAGGATGACTTCATGGGACTTTTTAAAAATTAATTCAGCTGTCAAAGAAGAGGCAGGATGATGTAAGCTATAAGAGTGGGGTAATTTATGAGATTTCGGAGAGTTTTTAGCTTGATTTTTCAGTAATATCTCTAAAGAAGGTCAAGGACAAAAACTCTATACATTTTTAAAATTAAATGGTTTCTTAAAAAAGAAGTTGGACATGGTTGTTATAAATCAGCTGAGTAGCATAGTGGCATGATGCAGGGTGTTATTCGGGGCATATAAAAACATTTATTGAAATTCATGCTTAAATTTTGACTGGGTTCCATAGCATGTGATTGAATTATCATGAAACATTGTTCAGCAAGGATAGAAGCTTAAAAGCTTCTATTACTGACTTTGTTTTCTCCCATTTTACAGAGAGCTGTGTACCTCTAACGCATCAGATACTGTGAACATTTATGGATATCACATTCTAACACAGATAGAAGGGAATGACTGGCCAAGTTAATATGTCTTTAATTATTCAGTAAAGTAAGTATTATAAGCAGCTAAGTCAAAAGGCATATGATAAATCTGGGAAATATTTTCAATATGAGAAATTGTTAACTGTAGCTAATTACTTTTTGGAATCAAGGGTGGAGATAAAGAGATACTTTATTTTAAACATATCTCTCTGAATTGATTCAATTTTCAATATAAACTTGTTTTACTTTTCTAAAAAATATTACTAGGTAGTTTGAAAAAAATGGAAATAAATTACATTAAAAATGTATTGTGAGATTTCCAAGAGACATAGTGCTTTTGACTTGAGAATCAGGAACACTTTTATGGAATAGACAGGATTCAGACTGTCTTGCAGAATGGATAAGCTTAGATACTCAAGTATATGGCAAATAAAAGTTGCTGAAGAAAGTGAAAACATCAGGATAAGCAAGGCTCCTGAGACAGATGGATGGATGTCATTCAGAAGAATTTATGTAAGTGATAAATGTAGATCCAGTGGGTCTACAAGAGCCTACTAGAGAATCCAGACTGTACATGTCCTGACTACGAGAGGACATCAGTTAGGAGACAACTGTAGTTGTCCAGGTGAAAGCTAATAATGCTGTAGACAGGGTGTGATAATAGGTATGTTTCAAGGACATGGGATGTATATTTATTAATAGACTGGATATGGAGTGGAAAGAGTGGAAGGAGTCAAGAATGACTCTAAATTACTTTGGGCAAAACAACTGGATAAAACTTGATGTTATCTATTGAGAAGAGGATGACTAAGGATGAAGCATATTACATGAGAGAAATCACAGGGTCAATACTGGCAAACTTAAGTTTGACACAACTATTGAACAACCAAATGAAGATGCTGCATCTAGATTTAAATCAAAAGTCAAAAAAAATTCAGTACCAGAAAGAAGAATTTGAAAATCATCAGCTTAAAATTTTCAGTCGGTTCAGTTCAGTCTCTCAGTCGTGTCTGACTCTTTGCAACCCCATGAATTGCAGCACGCCAGGCCTCCCTGTCCATCACCAACTCCCGGAGTTCACTCAGACTCACATCCATTGAGTCAGTGATGCCATTCAGCCATCTCATCCTCCGTCGTCCCCTTCTCCTCTTGCCCCCAATCCCTCCCAGCATCAGTCTTTTCCAATGAGTCAACTCTTTGCATGAGGTGGCCAAAGTACTGGAGTTTCAGCTTTAGCATCATTCCTTCCAAAGAAATCCCAGGACTGATCTTCAGAATGGACTGGTTGGATCTCCTTGCAGTCCAAGGGACTCTCGAGAGTCTTCTTCAACACCACAGTTCAAAAGAATCAATTCTTCGGCTCTCAGTTTTCTTCACAGTCCAACTCTCACATCCATACATGACCACTGGAAAAACCATAGCCTTGACTAGATGGACCTTTGTTAGCAAAGTAATGTCTCTGCTTTTCAATCTGCTATCTAGGTTGGTCATAACTTTTCTTCCAAGGAGTAAGCATCTTTTAATTTTATGGCTGCAGTCACCATCTGCAGTGATTTTGGAGCCCCCAAAAATAAAGTCTGACACTGTTTCCTCTGTTTCCCCATCTATTTCCCATGAAGTGATGGGACCAGATGCCATGATCTTCGTCTTCTGAATGCTGAGCTTTAAGCCAACTTTTTCACTCTCCACTTTCACTTTCATCAAGAGGCTTTTTAGTTCCTCTTCACTTTCTGCCATGAGGGTGGTGTCATCTGCATATTTCTCCCAGCAATCTTGATTCCAGCTTGTGCTCCTTCCAGCCCAGGGTTTCTCATGATGTACTCTGCATATAAGTTAAATAAGCAGGGTGACAATATACAGCCTTGACATACTCCTTTTCCTATTTGGAACCAGTCTGTTGTTCCATGTCCAATTCTAACTGTTGCTTCCTGACCTCCGTATAGGTTTCTCAAGAGGCAGGTCAGGTGGTCTGGTATTCCCATCTCTTTCAGAATTTTCCACAGTTTATTGTGAGCCACACAGTCAAAGGCTTTGGCATAGTCAATAAAGCAGAAATAGATGTTTTTCTGGAACTCTCTTGCCTTTCTGATCCTCTGCCTTTTCTAAAACCAGCTTGAACATATGGAAGTTCACGGTTCATGTATTGCTGAAGCCTGGCTTGGAGAATTTTGTGCATTACAAGTGTGTGAGATGAGTGCAATTGTGCAGTAGTTTGAGCAAACTTTGGCATTGCCTTTCTTTGGGATTGGAAAGAAAACTGACCTTTTCCAGTCCTGTGGCCACTGCTGAGTTTTCCAAGTCTGCTGGCATATGGAGTGTAGCACTTTTACAGCATCATCTTTCAGGGTTTGAAATAGCTCAACTGGAATTCCATCACCTCCACTAGCTTTGTTCGTAGTGATACTTTCTAAGGCCTACTGGACTTCACATTCCAGGATGTCTGGCTTTAGATGAATGATCACACCATCGTGATTATCTTGGTCATGAAAATCTTTTTTGTACAGTTCTTCTGTGTATTCTTGCCACCTCTTCTTAATATTTTCTGCTTCTGTTAGGTCCATACCATTTCTGTCCTTTATTGAGCCCATCTTTGCATGAAATGTTCCCTTGGTATCTCTAATTTTCTTGAAGAGATCTCTAGTCTTTCCCATTCTGTTGTTTTCCTCTATTTCTTTGCATTGATCACTGATGAAGGCTTTCTTATCTCTTCTTGCTATTCTTTGGAACTCTGCATTCAGATGCTTATATCTTTCCTTTTCTCTTTTGCTTTTCACTTCTCGTCTTTTCACAGCTCTTTGTAAGGCCTCCCCAGACAGCCATTTTGCTTTTTTGCATTTCTTTTCCATGGGGATGGTCTTGATCCCTGTGTCCTGTACAATGTCACGAACCTCAGTCCATAGTTCATCAGGCACTCTATCTATCACATCTAGTCCCTTAAATCTATTTCTCACTTCCACTGTATAATCATAAGGGATTTGATTTAGGTCATACCTGAATGGTCTAGTGGTTTTCCCTACTTTCTTCAATTTAAGTCTGAATTTGTCAATAAGGAGTTCATGATCTGAACCACAGTCAGCTCCTGGTCTTGTTTTTGTTGACTGTATAGAGCTTCTCCATCTGTGGCTGCAAAGAATGTAATCAATCTGATTTCAGTGTTGACCATCTGGTGATGTCCATGTGTAGAGTCTTCTCTTGTGTTGTTGGAAGAGGGTGTTTGCTATGACCAGTGCATTTTCTTGGCAAAACTCTATTAGTCTTTGCCCTGCTTCATTTCGTATTCCAAGGCCAAATTTGCCTGTTACTCCAGGTGTTTCTTGACTTCCTACTTTTGCATTCCAGTCCCCTATAATGAAAAGGACATCTATTTTGGGTGTTAGTTCTGAAAGGTCTTGTAGGTCTTCATAGAACCGTTCAAATTCAGCTTCTTCAGTGTTACTGGTTGGGGCATAGACTTGGATTACTGTGATATTGAATGGTTTGCCTTGGAAACGAACAGAGATCATTCTGCCATTTTTGAGATTGCATCCAAGTACTGCATTTTGGACTCTTTTTTTGACCATGATGGCTATTATACATATTATGACATAATATATATGTTACTAACATTAACAGTTATACATGTTACAAACAACTCAAAATCCCAGAAAACAAACCAAAATAATCACATGGCCCACAGCCTTGTCTAACTCAATGAAACTATGAGCTATGTCATGTAGGGCCACCCAAGACAGATGGGTCACAGTGGAGAGTTCTGACTAAATGTGGTCCACTGGAGAAGGCAATGGCAAACCACTTCAGTATTCTTGCCTTGAGAACCCCATGAACAAGATATGACACTGAAAGATGAATGCACCAGGTAGGTAAGTGCCCAGTATGCTACTGGAGAAGAGTGGAGAAATAGCTCCAGAAGAAAAGAAGAGACAGAGCCAAAGCAAAAACAACACCCAGTTATGGATGTGACTGGTGATGGAAACAAAGTCTGATGCTGTAAAGAACAATATTGCATAGGAACCTGGAATGTTAGGTCCATGAATCTAAGGTAATTAGAAATAGTCAAACAGGAGATGGCAAGAGTGAGCACTGAAATTTTAGGAATCAGTGAACTAAAATGGACTGGAATGGGTGAATTTAATTTAGATAACCATTGTATCTGCTACTATGGGCAAGAATCCCTTAGAAGAAATGGAGTAGACTTCATAGTAAACAAAAGAGTCCAAAATGCAGTACTTGGGTGCAATATCAAAAACAACATAATGATTTCTGTTCATTTCCAAGGCAAACCATTCAACATCAGAGTAATCCAAGTCTGTTCCCCAACTACTAATGCCGAAGAAGCTGAAGCTAAACCATTCTATGATGACCTACAAGATCTTCTAGAATAAAAAAAAAAAAAAAAAAAGATCTCTTTTTCATCATAGTGGACTGGAATGCAAAAGCAAGAAGTCAAGAAATCTCTGGAGTAACAGGAAAGTTTGTCCTTGAAGTAAAAAATGAAGCAGGGCAGAGGCTAATAGAACTTTCCCAAGAGAACACACTGGTCAGAGCAAACACCCTCTTCCAACAACATAAGAGATGACTCTACACATGGACATCACTGGACGGTCAGTACCAAGATCAGATTGATTATATTTTTTAGCTGAAGATGGAGGAGCTCTATACAATCAGCAAAAACAAGAACAGAGCTGACTGTGGCTCAGGATCATGAACTCCTTATTGCACAATTCAGACTTAAATTGAAGAAAGTAGGGAAAAGCCACTAAACCTTTCAGGTATGACCTAAATCAAATTACTTATTATATAGTTCAGTTCAGTTCAGTTGCTCAGTCATGTCTGACTCTTTGAGACCCCATGAACTGCAGCACCCCAGGCCTCCCAGAGTCTACTCAAACTCATGCCCGTTGAGTCGGTGATGCCATCCAACTATCTCATCCTCTGCTGTCCCCTCCTTATATATTATATTATACAGTGAAAGTGACAAATAGATTCCAGGGATTAGATCTGATAGACAGAGGGTCTGAAGAACTATGGACAGAGGTTTGTGACATTGTACAGGAGGCAGTGATCAAGATCACATCCAAGAAAAAGAAAGGCAAGAAGGTAAAATGGTTGTCTAAGCTGGCCTTACAAATAGCTAAGAAGAGAAGCTAAAAGTAAAGAAGGAAAGGAAAGATATAAGCATCTGAATGCAGAGTTCCAAAGAATAGCAAGGAGAGATAAGAAAGCTTTCTTCAGTGATCAATGCAAAGAAACAGAGGAAAATAATAGAATGGGAAAGACTAGAGATCTCTTCCACAAAATTAGAGACACCAAGGGAACATTTCATGCAAAGGTGGTTACAATAAAGGACAGAAATGATATGGACCCAACAGAAGCAGAAGATATTAAGAAAAGGTGGCAAGAATACACAGAAGAACTATACAAAAAAGATCTTCACAATCCAGATAACCATGATGGTGTGATCACTAACCTAGAGCCAGACATCCTGGAATATGAAGTCAAGAGGGCCTTAGGAAGCATCACTACGAACAAAGCTAGTGGAAGTGATGGAATTCCAGTTGAGCTATTTCAAGTCCTAAAAGATGATGCTGTTAAAGTGCTATAACCAATACACCAGCAAATTTGAAAAACTCAGCAGTGGCCACAGGACTGGAAAAGGTCAGTGTTCATTCCAATCCCAAAGAAAGATAATGCAAAAGAATGTTCAAACTACAGCACAATTGCACTCATCTCACATGTTAGCAATGTAATGCTCAAAATTATCCAAGCTAGGATTCAACAATACATGAACCGTGAACTTCCAGATGTTCAAACTGGTTTTAGAAAAGTCAGAGAAACCAGAAACCAAATTGCCAACATCTGTTGGATCATTGAAAATGCAGGAGAGCTCCAGAAAAACATCTACTTCTGCTTTATTGTCTATGCCAAAGCCTTTGACTGTGTGGATCACAATAAACTGTGGAAAATTCTGAAAGAGATGGGAATACCAGATCAATTTACCTGCCTCCTCAGAAATCTGTATGCAGGTCAAGAAGCAACAGTTAGAACCAGACATGGAAAAATGGACTGGTTCCAAATTGGAAAACAAGTACATCAAGGCTGTATATTGTCACCCTGCCTATTTTACTTATATGCAGAGAACATTATGAGAAATGCCACCTGGATGAAGCACAAGCTGGAATCAAGATTGCTGGGAGAAATATCAATAACCTCAGATATGCAGATGACACCACCCTGATGGCAGAAAGTGAAGAAGAACTAAAAAGAGCCTCTTGATAAAAGTGAAACAGGAGAGTGAAAAAGCTGGCTTAAAACTCAACATTCAAAAAACTAAGATCATGGCATCTGGTTCCATCACTTCATGGCAAATAGATGGGGAAACAATGGAAACAGTGACAGACTTAATTTTTGTTGTCTTCAAAATCACCACAGATGATGACTGCAGCCATGAAATTAAAAGATGCTTGCTCCTTCGAAGGAAAGCTATGACCAACCTAGACAGCGTAGTAAAAAGCACAGACATTACTTTGCCGACAAAGGTCCATCTAATCAAAGGATGGTTTTTCCAGTAGTCATGTATAGATGTGAGTTGGGACATAAAGAAAGCTGAGCACTGAAGAATTGATGCTTTTGAACTGTGGTGTTAGAGAAGACGCCTGAGAGTCCCTTGGACTGCAAGGACTAATGTTGAAGCTGTAGCTCCAATACTTTGGCCACCTGATGAGAAGAACAGATTCATTGGAAAAGACCCTGATGCTGGGAAAGACTGAAGGCAGGAGGAGAAGGGGATGACAGAGGATGATGTGGTTGGATGGCATCACCGTCACGATGGACATGAGTTTGAGCAAGCTCCAGGAACTGGTGATGGATGGAGAAGCCTGGTGTGCTGCAGTCCATGGAGTCGCAAAGAGTCGGACACAACTGAGTGACTGAACTAAACTGAACTGATACATGTTCTGATACTGATACATGATACTGAAGACTTGGGAATAGACATGTGCATCTAAGGAGAGAGAATCTGGTCACAGAGGACGCATGAATTACTAGAACTTAGAGATCCAGACTGAGGTGCAAGTGAACTCAGAGAAAAGAACTGAGAAGAACATTTGTAGAAAGAAATAAATGTCATAAACCAGTAACAGTTAAAATACCTAGTAGTATGGGAGGCAACGGGGTTTCCAGGGTGGCACTAGTGGTAAAGAACCTGCCTGCAATGCAGAAGACAGGGGATGTGGGTTTGATCCCCAGGTCAGGAAAATCCCCTGGAGGAAGGCATGGCAACCACTACAGTATTCTTGCCTGGAGAATCTTAAGGACAGAGCAGCCTGGAGGCTACAGTCCATAAAGTTGTGAAGAGTCAGACATGACTGAATCAACTTAGCATGCATGATTGTGTGCATGTGAGGCAATGATGAGGAAACCTAGTGTCTGAAGAATAGCCTTAACAAAATCTTACAACCAAATGTCACACAAGATTCATTTTGATATTTGGCAAAACTAATACAATTATGTAAAGTTTAAAAAATTAAAAAAAAAGATCTATCTGCTCCAAATTTTAAACATGTTTAATAATAGCAAGTTTTGCCAAGGCATATGAGCAATTTTAAATCTTTATCTTTCCTTCTGATATATATATAAGAATAAATATAAAAGAAAAAGATTGTAGTAAAATAACTGAAATTAGTTACACATACAAGAAGCAGCCCCAGATGGACTTAATATGTATATGCTAAAAAATGGAGAAATCTAATTTCAGCTTGGATAAGTAGAGAGCTAAAAAACAGAAACTCTTATCCTTGCAACAGGAAAACGCTCATAGGGAGCAAACTGACCACTTTTCAAAATCCATCTGATATGTGAGGTCACCTCAATGGTTAATAAATGGGCTTTCCAAAACCTGAAAGAAAAAAAATAAAAAAGGAGATGGACCTGCCAGCCATAGCAAATCAGCTATACAGAGAGAAAAAGAGACTTAATTCTAAGGAGGATTTTGAATAAAGAGAGGGATTATTAAACAGTGTGTAAATATCTCCCCACATTACTTAATCATAGCAAGGGGAAACAGTAACTATATGTCCATAATATATAATGTAGAAATCAGATAACACCTTGCCTGGGTGATGGATATTATCTGTCTTCTCGTGAATGCATCTCTTATGTAAAACTCTGAACTGAAATCTGAATCTGACCATAAGGAAACATCATACAAACTCCAAATGGCAATGTTCTATTCTGCAAAGACACCAATGTTATATTAGACTAAGAAAAACTAAAACATAAACTTCCAGTAATTGTATTAAGTATGCATTTGTGCCCCTGTATAGATAAAATAAAGTTCAATTTAATTCCTTTACTGCTCACATTAAAGGAAATAATTTAGATTTGTAAATTCTGAATTCTTAGTTTTATTGTATGAAAAATTTCATGGTATTACATTGTAACATAACAAATCAAATCAACTTAAATGGACTGAAAAAAATTAAATCAAGATCTTATTAAGCAGAATCCTTTTAGTTTCATCTTGTGTGTTTGTCAGTGGCAACCCACTCCCGTATTCTTGCCTAGAGAATCCCATAGATAGAGGAGCCAGGCAGGCTACAGTCCATAGCGTTGCACAGAATCAGATATGACTAAAGAAACTTAGCACAGCACATCGCATGTGTGTCGGTCAGTTAACAATAGCATATTTTTTGACCATTATCTTGCTTATTTTTTTAAATGTAGGATGGATACAGTTGGGAAAGCTGGAGTTAAAAATCATATGGAAAATTCTCATTTCAACTAGCAGAAGAGAAGAGGATGGATATAACACAAATAGCTATGTACAATTTACAGAAGAGGTAAAGGTAATATTATTATGAAAAGTGAAGCAAAGTGAAAGTGTTGGTCACTCAATCATGTCCGACTCTTTGCAACCCCATGGACTATAGCCTGCCAGGCTCCTCTTCCGTGGAATTCTCCATGCAAGAATACTGGAGCAGATTGCCATTTCCTTCTCCAGAGGATCTTCCCAACCCAGGGATCGAACCTGGGTCTCCCACATTACAGGCAGATTCTTTATCCTCTAAGCCACTAAGGAAGGCCCTGTATAATGGAATCATTTGGGCTATTATAGCAAGTCTAGAAATATAAAATAATGTGAAGAGAAAGAGATCTATTGTTGCAAAACTTTAACTACAAAGATACTACTGTGCCCCAGCCAATCATTTTCATTCTAGCTAAATTTTAATAATTAATTAGAGATAATACATTAATTTAACACAATTGAAAAATTACCCTAACAAAATTTATTTAAAAATTAAAGAGCAACTACAAAGTGGATTTATTAAAAATAGGATACTTCCATGTATTTCTATGTATTACCATATAACTCTGGCTTTCTGAATTTCTAACTTCATTCCAACTACATTTGCTTTATGGTCCAACCACCAGAGTTATGCATCTGAGCTGTAGTTAACAAAGAAGCAAATTTTGCTAAGTTCTGTTATTTTTTCCTAAAACAACATTCTTTAGAAAATTTACATGGATAATCTTATTAAGGAATATATGTGTTTTCATGTGCATGTATTCATACAACCTATTTAAAATGTGCCAAGTATTTTATCAACATCAGTGTTTAAAACACCTTGAGACACACATTATTTTTCAGGCTATGAGAATATTTTACAGTAGTGCCTTCTTTTACTCATGAGTTGATAGGTTTAAAAATACAGCTTTGCCATTTGAGAAGCTGCATAATTTACAGTACACTGAGAGAAGAGTAGATTTGCCTGTGGTGTTCAGGGATTGGCTCAATTCCAGATACAAGCCACATCAACAAGGGAGCCTGTGCGGGATGGGATGCTGGCATTCTCTCTACCTCAGAGGCAAAGAAGATTCCAGAGCTCTGCAGGAGGTCCCCCAGAGGTCCGACTTCCCACGTTGTTATGGGAACTGTTTCTCACAAAAGAAACCGAGAATGACAGTCTCTGAATTAAAAAAAAAAAAAAGAAAGAAAGATACGCTGTTTGCAAGCCAGGTACATAAATTTGCTTACTTCCTTACTTGCAATGGGAAGATGTTTGTAGAGGTAAGAAGTACTCATTTCCCTTGAAAACGTGGGAGTACCAGTTGGAAGTCAAAACGGTGCCATTTTTTTCCTACTTGCACTGAAGTGTGAATGAATTATTTGTTGCAATGGCCTGGGGGTAATGTACCATGCAGTGCTCAGAAGGGCACTATAGACTTGGAGAAATGCAATAGAAATGTACCAGTTTCTTTCACCAACTCCTGGCTTCAGAATAACTGTCTTCAGTCTCTCGAACACCCTTCCTGATCACCTTGTCTGTCCTGTTTCCCAGGCTTCTCCTAGCCTTGTAGAAAACCTTTCCTGACCTATTCATGATGCTTACTTTATTTCTTCCTTGACTCTTGTCCACAACACCCAACTTTTTGTCCAGTTTTATTGGGATAGAATTGACATACAGCACTGAATAAGTTTAAGGCACACAGTATACAGACTGACTTACATATATCCAAGAATAATGACAATAAATTTAGCTAACATTCATATCTCATATAAATACCACAGAAAGAAAAACAGTATCTTTGCATGTCATAAGAACTCAGGATTTATTCTCTTAACCTTCATACATATCATACATCAGTGTTAACTACAGTCATCATATTGTACATTACATCCCTGGTATTTATTCATCTTGTAACTGAAAGTTTGTACCTTCTGACCACCTTCTTCCAATTTCCCTTCCCCCAACTCCTTGCTTCTGGTAACAACAAAATTTGATCTCTTTTTCTATGAATTTGGAAGCTCAACTCTTTCACAGAAATTTTGACAGCAGAAAGCAAATAAGATTTCTTATTTATTTATTTGTACCACACATCATCTCAAATGACAATCTGTTCCTCGGTGCCTCCCTCCTAATCAACTTCTTTATCAGTTTGGATGAAAATTTTCCTGATGTGGCTAGTGCTGCTTCCTGCCAAATATCTAATAATTTTGTTTCTATCCAAATCGATTCAATAATAATGTTTATAATTTTAAAAGGATGGATTTGCTTTGTCAGGTCAGACAATAATGTTTAGTTCAGGGAATGCATGGAGAGAAATTGAATTCATTAATAAGCAAGACTACTTCTGAAAAAAATAGAAATTTACAGCAGCCTTCAAATTGTACTGGAGAATCAGCAGGCCACTCATATTTACCTGATACCATCCACTTATACATTTTCTATAATAAAACCAACAACTGGAATTCATAACATAAAACATGCAAATCTGGTATTTTTTTAAACTAATTTTTTTTCATATTTTTTTCTATGTCTACATCTTCATCTCCTATCAGCTGCCAAAAACTTACATTGAGGTAAGAGGTAGATGGGCCTCCCCAAAGTGAGCAATTTGAGTTCATTCCCTATAGAGAGAAACTCCAACATATCAATAGCAGGACAGTCCATAGAGGAGGCTGGGCCCTGCCCAGATAAAAGATAAGAGACCAAATATTTCTCATTCTCAAAATCAAGGAAACCTTCCCAGTTAGAAAGCTCCTTGGAGGTCAAAAAGGAGCCAGCCCATAGTAAGCGACACCAATCAACCATTGTAGTTTAGTTGCTAAGCCGTGTACCACTCTTTGCAACCCCATGGACTGTAGCACACCAGGCCACCCTGTTCTTCTATCTCTTGAAGGTTGTTCAAACTCATGTCCATTGAGTCAGTGATGCCATCCAACCATCTCATCCTCTGTCGTTCCCTTATCCTCCTGCCTTGAAGCTTTCTCAGCATCAGGGTCTTTTCTAATGAGTCAGTTCTTCTCTGGTGGCTCAGATGGTAAAGAATCCACCTGCAATGCCAGAGACCTTGGTTGGGAAAGTCCCCTGGAGAAGGGAACAGCTACTCACTCCAGTATTCTGTCCTGGAGAATTAAATGGACAGATGAGCCTGGTGGGCTACAGTCCATGAGGTTTCAAAGAATCAGACATGACTAAATGACTTTCACAATACGGACTCAGAGAACCTTGCAAATCAAAATGACTGGACAAAGGTAACCCAGAAGAAATGCCCTGTGTAAGTGATTTAAACTGCCAAGAGGGCACCTCTCTCTCTCTCTGAGTCTGCCCCTGTGTCTATCCACATGTACTGTACTCTTTTTTCCTCCTAATAAATACTTAATTTTTTTTTTTTACTACTTTTTGTCTTCATGGGAATTCTTTTCTATAAAGCTGAAAGGTCAGGGCCTTGTCACTGACTATTGGTGTGGTGGTTAGGATTCTGTGTTCTCACGGTCATGGACTAACCTCAATCTCTGCCTGGGAATCTAAACCCTGCTTCAAGCTGCTATAGGCCAAGGCCACCTGAGATCAGTACAACCCCAATAAACAGTTAGGCCTCATCAGCAGGCCTGGTCCCAGCTTAACTTCCTTTGCTAACGCTAATTTTCACATTTATTTAATCAGAATTTATTTAATGAGCCTTTACTATATTCCAGGGAAAAGAAACAGCAACCCACTCCAGTATTTTTGCCTGGGAAATCCCATGGTCAGAGGAGCCTGGTAGGCTACAGTCTACTGGGTTGGAAAGAGTGAGAAATGACTTAATGACTGAGCACACTCAACTATACTCCAGACACTGGATAAGGCACTGAAAATAAAGCAGTAAACATGACTGTCTCTCATGAAGCTTGCATTCTGATGAGAAAAGACATAAAATAAACAAGAAAACAAATATTTACATGACTTTCCGGAGGTGATCAGTGCATGTGCTGTGAAGGAAATGAAACAGGAAATGTAAAAGATAAGCAGAATGGGGGTACCAACTTTTGATATGGAAGTCAAGAAAAGACTCTATAGATGACTTTGACTTCCATGAGGGGAACTGTACATAAGAAAAGACACAAGCAGCGAGAGCAGGTCTGCCACAAAAGCCCAAGCAAGACGTCTTGGTGGCATGACTAGGGTAGCAGAAATGGCAACAGGAAGCAGTCAGGATCTGCACATATGTCAATGGAAGAGCCAACAGGATTTTCTGACCAGTTGGATGTGGGAGAAAAAAAAAAAATCATGGCAGATTCCAGTTTCTTTTCTGCCAGAGATACATGGTAAATTGGGAAGGCTGTAAGAGGAGGGAATTGAAAGGTCAAGGGTGTAAATCGAGAGTTCCTCTCAGGGACTTCGCTGGTGGTCCAGTGGCTAAGATTCCGTGTCCCCAGTTCAGAGGGACCCATCTGATCCCTGGTCAGGGAACCACACCCCACCCGCTGCAACTAAGAGTTCACATGCCACAGCTAAAGATCCTGCATGCTGCAAGGAAGACTGAAAATCCTGCATGCCTTCACTAAGACCTGGCACACTCAAACGAGCAAATAAGTATTAAAAAAAAAAAAAAAGGGTTCTTCTTAGAACATGCACCCTTGAGATGCCAGTGGGAGAAGTGGGAAGACTGGAGAGAGATGTAAGAGTTGATAATTACTGAAATGTGTGGGTTGAGAGTGAGGGAGGAGGGAAGAGAGGGGGACACCCAGGTTTCCTCCTTATTGAGCTGGGTGAAGGAAACTTTCATTCACTGAAGAACAGGTGGAAGAGGAAGTATAGACCAAGGGAAAGCAGCACAAGCTCCATTTGGAATATGACAAGGTTGAGATACATGAGATTATAAAGAAGCTCAAGGTGGGGTAGGCAGGGATCTGAAGCCCTGAAGAATTTTGAGGCTGGGACAGATTTGGTACCTGTAACCCATAGATGGGATCTGTAATTGTGATTGGTGATGAGAGCTTCTAGTCACTGTCTTACATCCCTTCTTGTACGTATTGGTCAAATCCCTGAAAAAGCTGTAGATGCTCTTAGTTTCCATTTCCTAACCTTCCACTTGCTCCTTGATCCACCATATGAATGAGAACACTAGTAATATCCCTTCGCTTGACACAACAGACTTTCACCACAATGGCCACAATGTTGCTAAATCCAGCAGATGATTTTCAATTCTCATGTTGACATCTCAGGGCATTCCCTCCTTTTCCTTTGATTTTTATGACACAACATTCTTCTGATTCTTCTCTGACTTATCTTTTTGCTGCACCTCTGCTGTTTCTTTGGTAGGATCATCGACCTCTACCCATGCTTAATCACTCACCTGTGTCTGACTCTTGGGCTCCTCTGTCCATGGGATATTTTCAGGCAAGAATACTGGAGTGAATTGCCATTTCCCTCCTCCAGGGGATCTTCCTGACCCAGGGATCAAACCTGTATCTCCTGTGTCTCCTGCACTGCAGGCAGATTCTTTACCCCATGAGCCATTTGAGGAATAACACAATATTCTTTCTATTCTTTTCCTACTTAACTTTTTTTGCTGCACCTTTGCTGATTCTTTTGCAGGATTGTCAGCCTCTACTCAGTCTGTATCATTTAAAGTCTCTCACCCTGTGCTTCTCATTTTTTGCCTTTAAAGAATCTCACTCAAGTCCATGGCTTCAATTACTAAGGCTTCAGATGCCAATGGTCAGGGTTGCTTCATGTAATGTATGACAACACCACACAGCCAGTTATACAAATGTACAGTTACCCCTGAATGCTTTGCCCCGCACCTCCAGAACCATCCAATCCATTACCCAATCCTTTCTACTTCACCTGCCAAATTATTATTGAGTCCATTTGTTTCTTCACGATCTCTGTTACCATTTCCTGGAACATCTGTCTCCCTTAGCCCCTTATTCCTGCAGCTCACATAATCTTTTCAAAGGACAAATATGATACTGTGACTTCCATGCTTAACACTATTGAAAGGTATCTTATCATTCCTAGGGAAAGAACAAAATGCAGCACTGCACTCTCTGGCCACTGCTTAACTTTCCAGCTGCATCCCACACCTCCCTCCTTCAAATTCTCTCTCCTCCAGCTCCAAAGTCTCTCTCTCTGGTCCTCTAATCAGTTTCTCTTCTTTCTTTTCCACCATTAGGATTTTACACATGCTCATCTTTCTTTCTCTAACTCCCCTCCTCATTCCATCCAGTTTTCTTCTACCATCCCGTAGAGCTTAAGCAGCTCAAGCTACTTGTGCTTCAGGAAACCTTCTTTTTGAATTCACTCCACCCCTAATCTGCATTTTGCTGTTCTGTTACTCAGTCACTAAGTTGTGTCCGACTCTTTGCCGTGCTGTTCTTCACCATCTCCCAGAGTTTGCTCAAATTCATGTCCACTGAATCGGTGATGCCATCCAACCATCACATTCTCTATCGTCCTCTTCTCCTCCTGCTTTCAATCTTTCCCAGAATCAGGGTCTTTTCCAATGAGTCAGTTCTTAGCATCAGATGGCCAAAGTACTAGAGTTTCAGCTACAGCATCAGTCCTTCCAATGAATATTCAGGGTTGATTTCCTTTAGGATTGACAGGTTTGATCTCTGTGCTGTCCAAGGGACTCTCAAGAGTCTTCTCCAGCACCAACGTTTGAAAGCATCAATCCTTCAGCGCTGAGCCTTCTTTATGGTCCAGCCCTCACATCCATGCCTGACTCTCTGTTCCCGCAGAGTCCTGTCCTCTGTTTTGCCTCTGTGTGCTTTCAGGTGCTTGTTTCTGTGTTTGTTTCTTGAAGCTGTATTTACCCCACAACAGAGACTGTCTGCTCACTCCTGAAGCCAAGCGTCTATCCCCAGCCTTAGCACCTAGTGTATATTCATTAAATATTTATTCAATAAATTAAAGAGCCCTGGAGTAAGTGTTTTTAAAAATAAAAGGGAACATTCTTTTGAACATAAGAGTTTTCTGGGCATCTGTATTATTCCACAAAATAGTCATTATGAGAAGAGATTGATTTTTGAGAATTCGATCTTAATACTGATAGTCAGAAGTCACGTGGTACCTTCAGGCTCTGCTAGTGTAAGAACTGGCATATGTTCAATGACGTATATAAATGCTGAAACATCAGTAAAGCCACTCAGCAAAGCCTGATTCAGTGACCTCTTCCCTGACCCTCTTGATCATACATATTTGGCCTGTCTCTAAGCCTTCACTTTTGATCTGCTCATAATATTCTGGCTACCACATTTTAGGTCATAAAAGTCTATATCCCTGTCTTCAGGGCCTCATCCAGGTGATGCATATGGGCTCCAGGAACAGGAGGATAGAAAAAAAGATTCTATTATCTCACAGTATTTATAAGGGGCTTCTGTACAGTCCTTTTTCCTGTCTAATTACATGAATAAATGTACTCATGGAGCATACCAGAATCACAATTATGAAATCTCCTACTTTAGGTCTTAACTTTCAAAAAGGGCTAGATGAACATTTTTTGGAATCAAGAGCTAATGAGTTATAGGAGACACTGTACAGCACACAAAAAACAAATTTTTCATATTAAAAATAATGTAGGGTGGGATAGGAGAGGACAGAGAGGCTCAAGAGGGAAGGGGTATATATATAATTATGACTGATTTGCATTGTTGCATAGCAGAAACCAAAACATTGTAAAGCAATCACCCTCCAGTTAAAAAAACAACAACAAAACGTGTAAACCTCCAAAGAAGTGGGATATGATATTTATTGAGACCATATTACATTCTAAGCACTTTTCCCGCATTACATTGTTCTTAGGAAATTTTCAATATAGAGATATTGTTATCATTCCCATTTTTACATATGGAAACTGAAGTTTAAAGAGGTTAAATACCTGATCCAAGGAGTATACAGCGTTAGCAAGTGGAAGTGCTCCTAATCACTACACGGTAATGCTTCCAGGGAGAAAGCGAATGAAAAGAAAGCAGGCAGACTCCTTGTAGCCATAACTTTACTTCCAGAAAAGGCAGAGTCCTGTAATTGAATGCCACTGAATTTAGAGTCAGAAAAAAATGGGTCTGAGTCTTCACTCTAATCCTCATTAGCTTTGAATTAATCACTTAGGCTTGGAAGGTCACTTTCCTCAAATTTAACGTGGGGCTAATAATGTCCTTATTCAGGATGGTAGTGTGAATTATCACATGACCTGATGACATCACACAACATCTGAGATACCACCAAATTTTCACTCATTACTCTGTCAACCTCAAAAGCATGACTTAAGAAGATAATGTTGTTAAATATTATACAAGTGTATATACATACACATATAGTATTTACACATTTATAGGAGAAATGCTTTAATAAATTCAAGGATCTTGATTAGCTATAACACAGCTCTCGCTGCCCAAAGACAGAGCAAATTCCCCAACCATTTGACCATCTGCAAAATATTAAAGCTTCTGCCACACACTTCACAAGTCCAGTCTTTTTTGTCCCTAAAGCCCACTCGCTCTGCCTGAAGTGGGCAGGCAGGCTGCACAGACAGCCCTGCAGATGGGAGGCTTCAGTGTGGCTATGGGAAAGCAGCCTCCGAAACACTTAAGGAAAAAGCATTAGGTCCAATCTCGAAAATTAATGTTAACTTCAGATGTTCAGATTTGAGTGGGGAAGGCCCTGGTCTACTTCAGACAGGATCCAGTTATCTCACTTAATAACACAGTTGTAAATCTGAACAAAATTAAAAAGAGATCAAACCTTGTAGACAAACGCTTTGGCTAAATGCCCTCTCTTGTGATCTGAATACCAACTACTGTGTTGTATAGTCATTTATAAAGGGGCTTGGAGGTAGGCAATAGTGGGGGGAAGGGGTCATTAATTTCAGCCCACCCAGAAAGGTGTTAACTATGCCCCATCCTTCTGGCTAGATGATAATTAAGCCGCCTCCTTTGTGCCTCCCCAGAGGAGGCATATATACTGTATTACTCCACAGCACAGTTAGTGCAGTGGCACTGCAGTGAATCAAATCTTGTTTATCCTAAGGATGGGGCGGGCTCATCCAGCTAGGGGTTTTATTTTTAATTGGGGTTCACAGCAGAGTGAACACCCTTTAGCTGAAAATTCTGGATAGCTCTGGGGCGCGTTTGGTTAACTCCCTCCCTGCCAGTCTCTTAGAGATTGCTGAATACCATCCATACAAATACTTCCTCCTACAAAAGGTCTAGCAGGCATTTCGTGTGACAAGAATTCTCTCAAGTCTTTCCCAAGAGTATGTGATATCCCCAAGAGCTTCATTAGTCTTCACATACTACTTTTCTACTTTGGGATCAGAAGCCAATTGTTAGCATCTAAGACAGTGTTAAGCATTTTCACATCCATTTTGCACACTACGATCCTGAAGCTTTGAGAAGTTCCAGTGTGTCCAGGAAAGAGGCCAGCTAATTGGAAAGCAAAGTGTAGGATCTCCCCACATTCATGGGCTGGAATAACATGAACTCTGTCCTGGGGACCTCTGAGCAGCAGTTTTGGGTAAAAAGAGAAACTGTGCCTTGGACTGCCTTTAATTTTGACCAAAGCCACAGTCTGGCCTTTCTGTCATTGCCAGGTGAGTTTGGAGCTGAAGAGTTCTGCTTGCTTTGATCCTAAGAACAATGAAACGTAGGAGCAAGACCCCAAGTAGCCCCAAGATTAGGAAGATGTCTGCTTTGCAGTCCTAGCCCCCGTGGTGTTGCCTGGGACACCTCAGGCCACCATGCTTCTTTGCTGTGTGGCTCATAAGGGATGTACCAGATCTGATTCAATTAACTTCCCTGAAACTCAGTTTTTGTCATTTGGTAAAAATAAAGGTAAAATATAAATTTTACCAACTTGCAATGATGACTCAAACAAGTAATGAATGGAAATACTTGGCACCTTACAGGTACTTCATTCATATCATTATTTTTTCATAATTCTCATTTCCATGTATAAATGTATACATGTATACATTTATACATGTATACCCCTTGTCTGCAAGTATCTGAAAGGCAGGATGGGACAGATTCATCTCTGACAGCCCCTCCATGAATGTTGACTGAATTAATGTTAGCATTTCAAGTGGTATCTAAATAGCACTTCATTCAGAGTAAGAAATTGTCAGACTGCATCATACACAATGAATAACAATTCAAGCCTAAGGCAGGGTGGTCATTCATTACCAAAGTAGGGTTTAATGAATCTGTTTCAGAACATAAGAGTGTTAACAGACCAGTTGAAAGAGAAATGCAGAGGATTTATCATGATGGAACTGGAAATGGGCTGAGAATCTAAAGATTCGGGTGGGACCAAAACAGATGAGTAGTTGTTCTCTGGAGGAAAAATGCAGAGGAAAATTTTGGAGGCTAAGGCAAAATAAAATAAAATGACGCTTCTATGAACCACGGAGGAAAATGTGTGCCTTTAGTAGTACATGTAATGTAACCATCTACATCTCAGACAGATGGTTGTGAGATGCCCAAAGCAGAGAAGGTTGACTGGCAAGAAATCCAATCCATCAACATTCCAAACTAAATTCAGTGGGAGAATCCTCATAAATGGTTCAGACGTGTCTTAACGAGGCAGTCAGCAGGACTGAAGTGGACAGATCTAGAATCCTCACCCTTTATGCTCCTTTCCCATGCTCTCTTCAATCAGACCAACACACTTCTCATTTCACCCCCTTCAAAATTGATATGATACATCAGTTTGCATTGAGGAAAAAAAGACTTTATAAAAAACATACCATCAAAATGACTGGAAGTGAATAAAGAAGTTGTACTTCTGCTGCAATGATGATAAGGTTTAAATTCTGAGCTTGGTATTTTTAAAAATCCAATGCTTGCATCTACCTAGAGCAAAACATCAACAACCACAAAACCTCTTAGGAGAGAGGAGTGAGAAAGCTAATTCAAATCTCTGGGCCGGTGCTTCTTTGGGTAATGTGCTACCTGACACGGGGCATTAATATTTCAGACGCCAGAGAGGAACTTGCCTGTCACACAACGAGTCAGTGACCTGACGTCTACTAGCCGGGTGCTCAGCAAAGGGCAACCAGGGAAAGGGGAAAGGAAGAGACGGCCCTAAGGCAAGCTCAACATTTAACTGGCTTCAAACAAAAGGAAGGATCAATGTAGATCAAAGCAAAATGAAGAAGAAATTTTAAAAGATAAATGTAAAGGAAATGTAAATATTGCTTTTAGAAATGCATCAGCATGTTTCTCTGAGGAAAGATATGTATGGGTTTCAACAAAAATGTTGTGACTTATTTCTTTTAAAATTTACATGAGAACAACTCTTTCAGCTGTAATAAAATGAAGCCACAGCAAAACATAAGGACAATGAATACTCAAAATGAGAATTAGAGTAAATTTAAAGACATGGAAATCTTTCTACTTTATTCAGTTTTGCAGTTTTTGCAACTCTTACCCATATATTTAAATATAATTAAAACTGAGTCTAATATTCTCTTTGGACAAGCAGGAAAAACATGCATTCATCCTTCCTAATCTAGACAGCAAATGTCATTTTGCTCAACTCAGACTTGCCTGTGTCTGCAGGACAAGTCTGGGCTAAATTTGGGCCAGAAAAAAAAAACCCTTCACTTTTTTAGTTTTCTTTCTGAATTATGTGGCGGATTCATTTCGATATTTGGCAAAACCAATACAATATTGTTTTTGTAATAAGTTTAAAAATAAAATAAAATGTAAAAAAAAGAAAGGGGATTTTATATTCAGTTGTATATTCTCTGAAAATAGTATAGTATATAGAATAGAATTTTTAATGTAATCATGATAAAATATACAACCATAAAGTTTATATTTTAACCCTTTTCAAATGTAGAGTTTAGTGGTATTAAGTCCTATACATTCACAATATTGTGCAACCATCACCAGTACCCAAGACCTTTTTCCATTTTGCAAACTAAAACTCTGTGCCCACTAAACACTACCTTTCCAAGCTCTTCTCCCCCCAGCACCCCACGACGACTCTGTACCATCTCTGAGAATCTTACTACTCTAGAACTTGTGTATGTAGAGTCACATAGGATTTGTCCTTTTGTGTCCAGATTATGTAACATATTGCCCTCAAGATTCATCCATACGGCAGCACATGTCAGAATTGCCTTCCTTTTTAAGACTGAATAACATCCAATTGGATGCATACCACATGTTGTCTCTCCATTCACTGATCAACGGACACATGAGTCATCAGACATATTGTGTGAATGAATGGAGGGATGAAGGAATGGATAGATAAGTGAAGAAATGAGTAAACCAGTGAATAAGCAGAAGGGAAAGACTTATATTTTGGAGAAAAACAGAGCCAGGTCAAAACCTGGTCTAACACGACCAACTTTGTAACCTGGGTAGGGACTGCACCTCCCTGAATCTCATTTTTTTATCTGTAACAAAGAGAGGGAACTCAATTAGAAAACTAACCAGCACAATGACTGGCCCTTGGAAAACGTTGTCTACTCTCCATCTGTGAGGCCCCAGGGCCAGAAGGGTTGGTCATTCTCCCCTCAGCTACTTGCACTGAATAACAGCAGAGCTGGCTACATGGATCTCAATCTCTGCAATGACCGTTAAGTCCCAGCATACACCATGCCCTCTTTGAAACCTCTTTCACAGACTCTCAGAAGAGAAGTAACCTGTGAATTATCTGCACAAGGATAAAATTCTACATATCAAATCCATGCACACCAGTAATCTGTTACTTGACAATGTGATGTTTGTAGGACAATCTCAGGTGAATACAAAACACAAAATACAAAAACTCCTAGACTGATTATTTCATGGCAATCCTTGAAGGGTGGAACCTCCAGTCTTACTCTAGAAAGCTCAAGTAGTATACAGAAATCCTATCTTACCTAGGGAACGCTGTAATACCACCTTGCTTCTTTGGATGAGCCTTGGTCTAGACCTTGAAGGTATTCTGTGTCCAAGAAAATGTTCTCTGTGAAGTCTAAATCTATGCCTATTTGAATAACCACATCCTACCATCCTTCCCTTTTGGCCTCCAAAGAGCACCCCAGCCATTGAGAAGAGGCCAAAGTCGCTTCCATTTTCCTATGAATCAAAGATGGCTGCTCTCTCCCAAGTCGGGTGGACAAGTCAAGTGCCTGGAGTTGGGTTTCCTGTCAGCTTAGGCATCTCTAGGAAAGGCAAAAGGACCAGCTACCTCAGTTTCCAAATATGCCAAAAAAAGTGCCAATCTTTTTGTGCAACAAGTGCCCCACTGTGTGTAGATAAAGATGCTCTGGGGGCGGTCATCTTTCTTTCTATTATTACTTTGCCTTCAGTGATTGCCGAAGCCCTCGAGTGCTTGACGTGCTTGCCTAGAAGCAGCAGTGCTCAGTCCCTGCTTGAAAGGGGTCGACAGCATGTAAGTAGTTAACCCTTGCCCTGCTGAGCAAGCCCAATGTGATCACACACATATAAACATTTTCTCCATGTGGACGAGCAAAGAGAAGCAGCTATTTCGGCTGGCGGAAGCTGTGCAAAAGGTCAGCTCCACCTCAAAATCAAAGCTTCACAGGTAGTATAGGTGAAAACCCCATGGAGAAAATAAAACTGGAGCTACAAAGCTGATCTTGGTTCACAGACAGTTTTAAAAAACTGCCCCATGTTTTGAAAGGCCGGTTAATGGTGCTCTTTTGCAAATTACCACTCATTGGGTAGTGACCAGACTGATCAAGATCATTTTGATCCTGTTACTCTTGGGAAGTAGAGCACTTGAAATTCAGCATCATTCATTCTTGCTGCACGTGCTGGAGCCCCAGGACTTTGATTTTCTTTCGGCTTCTGAATGTCCAGCTGTCCCTAAGGCCACATGGCTCGTAGGCTTATCTTCTTTTTAATTTAAATCTAGATGATGCCCCAACCACAAAAGCCACTAACGCCCACCCTACCCCCGACAGACACACATGGGGCTGGATTATTGCATTTACCTCCCCCCTAATTAACAAGCGTTGTCTCAGTCAACAATTATTTTTCTCAACATATTGGTTAAAAATCAAATAAACAGGGGGAAATTGAGAACTATAAAGAAAATGTGTAAGAATTAACCAGACAGACAATTTGCTCTGCTTAAACCAGATGAAAACTGAGGTTTATAAATTTGAGAGTAGAAGATTTATACATAAATAAATGTGTATATATACATACATACATATATGTTGTTTTTTCCTTTTGGGTTTTGCAGCCTAATATTTAAAAGTGAAATATTCAGTTATTTGAGGGTGGATGATTTTTAGCAAAAGGGTTTATCATTTAGTAATTGGAGAAATAAAAGCCGCCTTTCCAACATGGCATTAAAACTCTCTAGTAAAATAGGGAAAATGAAGGTCTAAGATGACAGTCTTTATCAGAGTGTTTATAGAGACATTATATGTTCCCGTAATTGTTTAGGCCAGTGAATTAATGAATCCTCTCTGTAAGTCTCCATTTGAAATGATTTCGACGGTGTCTGCAGCTCGGCTGCTTTGGAAAAGCCTGTTGTCTGCAGCTCGGGAGAAGGGCCTTGAACCCTGCCATTCAATCCCTTTCAGCCCATCAGCTGAGTCTAATTGCCAGAAAGCACACGAGACCCCCAAGCCTGATTGTTCCCTCACCTCCTTTGAGGTTTGGAGGCATGAAAAGCAAAAGGGGAAAAAAAAAAAAAAGCTCCCTTTTGATCTTCTGTTTCTCTCTCTCTCCCTCTCCCTCTCTCTTCCTTTTTTTGTCTGCCCACTCCTACTCTGAGAATGACACATTTCTTTATAAGGCTTCTTCTCCTTCTTATAAAGACAATAATTAATAAGGCCTTTATAAAATGAGGCTTGAATTGGTGTCACCTCAGGGGTGGTCTGGGGCTCTGAAGTGAAACCTCGGTGGGCCCCGGCCTTGTCCGGCCTCTGCACAGGTCAGGTTTAAATACCCTGACCCCAATTTTCAGTCTCTTTCCCTAATGAGGCGATTCGCACAAGGATACAAAATTATACGAGAAGAGAGAGAAGACAAAAGAGCCAAGGTGTAGTTGACACCACACAAGCCACATTTTATTATTATCTTTGTGCCCGTGACATCACAGCTGTGGATGTCCTTAAAGCAAAGCGTTTTCCCCCGGTTCCCATGGTGAGCTGTGCGGAATGACTTCGCAGACCCCCGTGAGCTTGACAAGCTCAGAGAGGAGTGGCCTGGCGGAGCCAGTGACCAGCGCCCGGGTCTTCCCCGACTACAGGAGTATTACCCGGGGCGCTTTCTGAATTTCTGCACCACTGCCTTCTGTCAATGGCTTGGATAAAACTGCATTATTTGTATCCATATAATTTTACAGGCTTATCATGTTGACATCAAGAGTTTAAAACGTTCTCCCGTGCCTGTTATCTGCCCTGGATCTGGCTAAAAGCAGGCTGGCTTTGAACGGAGCAGGATGGGAATACAGTCTCTTGCCAGAATGTCTAAGAGCCTTTTAAAATAGCTGAGTAACCTTAGTAAATGATATGCGTACTTTGTCCAGAGTTGCTAATCATGGGGTGGATAATTTGTATGAATTATATCTTTTTGGCTTAAAACATTTTTTCACCAATAAAATGATGCGACTTTGAATGGAAGAGAGAGTTAGTTGGGAGTTGTAGTCAGAAATATAAAGCTAAGTTTTTTCTCCTTTGCTATGACTTCTTGCATCCGATACTTTTCAATCAATTTTGAGCTGATCTCAATTCATAATCAAAAATAAATAGAAAGAAAACTACATTAAGAGAATCGGGTGGATCTCAATGTACAGCCAAGTTTCAAATGCTAAAAGACTACCAATCCAAGAAAAAAAAAAATGTGTTTCAAAATAAATATTCTAAATCCAGTTATACCAGTTATACAAAATGAAATGAATTGAGATATTTTTGTTTTTAAATGATGTTTTTGCTGTTTTGTCAAATGGGTAGATCTCTTTCATTTCTGCTCATAAAGAATGGTATCAGATACTTTCAGATAGATTACAGCAAAATAATCACCATCCCCAAAGAATCACTACACATTAACTTCATACAAATATGAGTAATTAAATAAGACCACTGTCTCTGAATAATGAAGGGAAGAAAATGTATCATAATATTAGATTTTACTATGATATGGCTGATCCTTAATGGCCTTTACTTAATAGGAAGTGTGGGCTATCAGTGTATTCTGTTTAAATTGCTTTCATCTCAGAATTCTGTTCACTGGTGCCATGATGGTCTAGGATTTTTTTTTTTTTTTTTGAGGTTTAGGCAGAAAGAAATGTCAGTTAACTTAAGAGGAAAAATTCTTTGAGTAAAATAAATAGAAGAGGGTTTACAAAGAAAGAAAGAGGTCTCTGCCTCCCAGGATGATGGGAGATGATGTTGAGAGATCCTTCTCCTTGTGAGAAGGTGGACCATGTGAAAAGTTATGGCCAATGAGCTATGAGCAAAGTGATGAGTATCATTTCTGGATCAAACATTTCACTGCCATGGCAAGACCTTCCGGAGACCTCTTCTCACTGGTGTGATGACTGATGATGACGGTTAAATGATAACGGTCAATCTGGATGCTCTACTTAGAGCATCTGTGTCATAGCAGGGATATGTGTGAGCAATCAGCCTTAGCTGTTTGAAGCCACTGGCATTTTAGGGCTGTGTGTTACTGCAGCACAACCAGTATACTCTGGGTGGACTAGACAAATTCCACCCAGTTGAGCTGAGACAAAGCACACTGTACCGCCTTGACTGAGGGACAGCAAAAAAGATGTGAAGATGTCATATACAGGGTACCTTCCCTACCACTTGAAATTGTTGATCATTATATGATTTCACATACATGTGGAAACAAAAAAAAAAAAACAAATGAACAAACAAAACAGAAACACATTCATAGATAAAGAGAACAAACTGCTGTTTATCAGAGGAGAGCTGGCTAACAGGATGGATGAAATGGATTGATGGGATTAAGAGATAAATTTCCTGGTATAAAATAAATATGTTACAGGGATATAATGTATACCTAGGAATGACTGTCACTAATATTATAACAACTGTCATATTACATATCATCATATGATAGTAACTGGACTTATTGTGATGATTATTTCACAATGTATAAAAATACTGAATCACAATGCCATCTACCTGAAACTAACATGGTATTGTATGCAAATCATAACAATTTAAAAAGCTACCTAAAGATGAAGGATATCAACCAACCCAATTCTCCTTAAGCCACATAAAGGTTACATTGATTACATTAGATATGAAAAATACTGAAGACCAGGAAATGAAAAAATAAATATCCATAATATTTTTGAGAGATCATTTTTGTCTTTAGGAAATACTACATGTGAAGTTGTATGGATGAACATATCTGATAAATAACATAATACTTTGTTTAGTAAAATAGAAATCAGCAATTATAAATTTCAATACCTTGGTGGGATCAATCAGATAACATACATTTACAAATTATTAATCAGGAAACTGTAAAACAACAGAAGTATTGCTTGTGGAGCTGGAAAGACCTACCAAGCCTGAAGGTATTCAAAATAACAATAATAGTAGTAACATGATAATGGAATTTAACAATGGACAGACCAAACTTGTGGTCTAAATTCAGCCCTTGCATAACAGTTTTCTACCCCTAGGAGATGATGTCTTTGGACTCAAAGTATTTTGGAGACCCTCCATGAGCTTCAAGTATACATTAAAGAATCCTTCATTAAAACAATTTTTTACTATGAAATTGTTTTAAAGTAGAAAGATTTTCATGATTGAGGACTGGTTTTGGCTCATGTGTGAGACCTGAAATACTTTCAAATAAATTGTTTTCAAATGGACCTGGGCTTTGATTCCAACTCTGCCGCTTGGACTGATGTTACTTAGAGCACTAAACCTTTCTGAGTCCCATTTTTTTTTTTTTTTTCTGGTGTAATGGTGGAGGGGGTGGGGTGTACCAATTCTCAGAATAACAACATCTACACAGTTAGAAAGCAGGTCTGAATAGGGTGAGAATCAGCTGTCAAGCATTGCTCCTGAGTCCGTGGGTCCACAGCCAACAGGATAGCTGACTAGGAGTCAGAGTTGGAGATGCACAGATGCTAGCGGAAGAGGGACATCGGAGCAAGAGGCAGCATCTGCGCTGCAGAGGCTACCATGCCTTCTGAATTTGGGCAGCCAAGGACAGCACTTTCTTCTGTGCTATTCCAGGTCCTCACAGCTTGGAAAAATGTATCTTCCAAGGGAAAACCGAAGTCTTTAGGATCGTAATAGGTATGCATCCCCCTCCATCAATCGTCTGGAGAAAGAATTTTTAAGGATCAAGTCCCTTTCTCTGTGCTATTTCATCATGCACACAGCAACTGGAAGGGAGCCTGACCTCTGGACTCCTTAGCCAGGCACCAACCCAATGAGCCACTAGCTGCACACTGAGCGTGCACAGGCAGTCACACCAGATACCTGCCTGCGTGTTACGAGCCGTTCTCTTCTTCCATCATTTGTCAATGCTGCAGTGTTGGTGGTTATTTTTGGCCACAGTAGTATTCCTTGAAACAATTAGGAATATGGAAAATAAAACATGTTTTAGAATAACTCTTTACCCTAACTGTCTTTACCTTTATGATTTCTGTCAAAACTTTAACTGGTTGTTCTCTAATTTGAGAACTTGATCCTTATGTCTCTACACATATCCTACCTACACTTTTGAGTTTTTTAAGAAGATCTATGGAGAAGGCAATGGCACCCCACTCCAGTACTCTTGCCTGGAAAATCCCATGGATGGAGGAGCCTGGTGGGCTGCAGTTCATGGGGTCACTGAGGGTCGGACACAACTGAGTGACTTCACTTTCACTTTTCACTTTCATGCTTTGGAGAAGGAAATGGCAACCCACTCCAGTGTTCTTGCCTGGAGAATCCCTGCTGTCTATGGGGTTGCACAGAGTCGGACACGACTGAAGTGACTTAGCAAGAAGATCTATAATGGAGAAGACAGATTGCTAGATTTCTCACTGAATAACTTCTCATACCGTAAAATGAATTTATGAGTTATCCAGAGATAATTGTTAAGATGCAGATTTCAACTCAGCAGGTCTGGGAGGGGATCTGAGTTTCTACATTTTTAGCAAGTGTTTGGTCATGGTGAAGTTACTGGTCCCCAGACCAAACTTTGAACAGTAGAGATTAGACAAGTTCCTCAATGTAGCTGAGCTTTATTTACCAAATTTGTAAATGGATTTAATAGCACTCACCTTACAAGGTTTTGGGTAATAAACATATAAGAGTGAAAATGTGACTAATTTATAAATGAATATCACTACAAACAAAGCTAGTGGAGGTGATGGAATGTCAGTTGAGGTCTTTCAAATCCTGAAAGATGATGCTGTGAAAGTGCTGCACTCAATATGCCAGCAAATTTGGAAAACTCAGCAGTGGCCAAAGGAATGGAAAAGGTCAGTTTTCATTCCAATCCCAAAGAAAGGCAATGCCAAAGAATGCTCAAACTACCACACAACTGCACTCATCTCACATGCTTGTAGAGTAATGCTCAAAATTCTCCAAGCCAGGCTTCAGCAATACGTGAACCGTGAACTTCCATATGTTCAAGCTGGTTTTAGAAAAGGCAGAGGAACCAGAGATCAAATTGCCAACATCTGTTGGATCATTGAAAAAGCAAGAGAGTTCCAGAACAAAATCTATTTCTGCTTTATTGACTATGCCAAAGCCTTTGACTGTGTGGATCACAATAAACTGTGGAAAATTCTGAAAGAGATGGGAATACCAGACCACCTGACCTGCCTCTTGAGAAACCTGCATGCAGGTCAGGAAGCAACAGTTAGAACTGAACATGGAAGAACATACTGGTTCCAAATAAGAAAAGGAGTACATCAAGGCTGTACGTTGTCACCCTGCTTATTTAACTTATATGCAGAGCACATCATGAGAAACGCTGGGCTGGAAGAAGCACAAGCTGGAATCAAGATTGCCGTGAGAAATATCAATCACCTCAGATATGCAGATGACACCACCCTTATGGCAGAAAGTGAAGAAGAACTAAAGAGCCTCTTGATGAAAGTGAAAGAGTAGAGTGAAAAAGTTGGCTTAAAGATCAACATTCAGAAAACGAAGATCACGGCATCTGGTCCCATCACTTCATGGCAAATAGATGGGGAAACCGTGGAAACAGTGGCTGACTTTATTTTTCTGGGCTCCAAAATCACTGCAGATGGTGATTGAAGCCATGAAATTAAAAGATGCTTACTCCTTGGAAGGAAAGTTATGACCAACCTAGACAGCATATTAAAAAGCAGAGACATCACTTTGCCAACGAAGGTCCGTCTAGTCAAGGCTATGGTTTTTCCAGTGGTTATGTATGGATGTGAGATTTGGACTAAAAAGAAAGCTAAGAGCCGAAGAATTGATGCTTTCGAACTGTGGTGTTGGAGAAGACTCTTGAGAGTCCCTTGGACTACAAGGAGATCCAACCAGTCCACCCTAAAGGAGATCAGTCCTGGGTGCTCACTGGAAGGACTGATGTTGACGCTGAAACTCTTATACTTTGGCCACCTGATGCGAAGAGCTGACTCACTGGAAAAGACCCTGATGCTGGGAAAGACTGAGGGCAGGAGGAGAAGGGGATGACAGACGATGAGATGGTTGGATGGCATCACTGACTCAATGGACATGAGTTTGTGTAAACTCTGGGAGTTGGTGAAGGACAGGGAGGCCTGGCATGCTGTGGTTCATGGGGTCGCAAAGAGTCAGAAACGACTGAGAGACTGAACTGAACTGATCAAGCAGAAGGGCTTCCCTGGTAGCTCACTGGTAAAGAATCTGCCTGCCAATGCAGGGCTTAATCCCTGTGTCAGGAAGATCCCCTGGAGAAAATAGCCATTTACTCCAGTATTCTTACCTGGGAAATTGACAGGTCAAATTACTGACTAAAGACAGAAATTTTTGAAATGAAAGTTCTTATTTATTTATCCAAGACTCTCAGAGCCAGATATATTTCAGAATTCAGAGTCTTAAAATTTTGGAAAAGGATATTGCCTGATAGCCTCAGTGAGGTGTGGGGTAACCCCCACTTCCCTACCATTATTCTAATGCAATATTTCTGATTAAAATACATGCCAGTCACAGTAAGTAGGAGAAACAGAGTTTGCAGTAGCCTCAGGGCAGTACACGTTATGTCTGTCACCGGATAAATTATGGAGCAACAAAACTTTTTGTTTTGAGCTTTTTGAACTCTGAAATTACAGACGAGGAGCTGTATATTGATAGTGCTATAGAATTGTAACTGAGTCTGTCACTCACCACTGCTCTCTCTCTCTGCCATCTATTCACATACATGCATAAACAATTTAGTAATCTGTTAGTATATCTCATAGATGAGTTTTATTTTCTTGCTTATCAAATTCCTTTATTAATGTGTAAAACCTGACTTTCAAACCCCCATACTTGTTCAGACATGTGTCCTGAAGGTAAGGAAGGAGAGATGCTACTATAGTAAGGAAGTGATTCCACAATAAATGGAGCAGAGCCTGGAAAAAACACCCCTAAATTCTTGATGTCACTCTGAGAGTCTCACATGCCCTTCATAAACTATCACATGCCCTGGCATGGGAGAGGGTCCTGAAGATAATGGTGCCTCCCACCCGCTGCCACAAAGGGTATATTTCACAATCTACCTCTAGGACAAAGGGAGGGCTTCATTTTTATATACAAATAACTGTATTAAGGCCTATTTTACATCTTATATAATGGGGAGGGATACTTTATAAATGATCTTCACTACTAAAAATTTACAGCTTGAACACCATTTCACTCTCATATGCTTGAATGGGTAGCTCAGATGGTAAAGAATCAGTCTGCAATGAGGAGACCCAGGTTCAACCCGTGGGTCAGAAAGATTCCCGTGGAGAAGGAAATGGCAATCCACTCCAGTATTCTTGCCTGGGAAATCCCCTAGACAGAAAAACCTGGTGGGCTACAGTCCATGCGTCACAAAGAGTCAGATACAACTGAGCAAGGGATATTAATGTTAACTATAAACTTGCCTGGACCATGTGGACGTGGATTTTGGCTATTCTCCTTGCCAGCTGTGTGATTTCAATAAACTATGTGGTCTCTCCTAACCTCGGTCTCGTCATCTATAAGATTGGGGTAACATAATGTCTCCCCTCTTATTTTAATGATGGGACTAAATAATAGAGCTGTCCAAAAAGTACTAACTCAATATTTAGTATTATAACATTCAATAAATGCTAGTTATTATGGTTTGTAGGATAAAGAGATCACCGGTCTTTAAGGTATATTCATTACTACACCATGTAAATCTGTATATCTTTATTTCTGTAATAGAGAATAGTGCTGTCAAAACTGAAAAATTCAAACTGAAGTATCTAAGTTCCTAAGTCTTTTCTAAATAGAGATATAGACATTTTAAAATTACAACAGTGTTTTATTTCAGAATGGTACAATCATTCAGTGTAAAATGGCTCTAAATGCTTTGAAGTAATTGCTAAAGTTTCATATCCTAAATTTTTTAAAACATAAAATGTGCATACTAGATAATCTTATGTAAAGTATTTTGGAACTTCACTTTTTTTTAATTTAATTTTTTAACTTTACAATATTGTATTGGTTTTGCCATATATCAAAATGAATCCGCCACAGGTGTACATGTGTTGCCCATTCTGAACCCTCCTCCCAACTCCCTCCCCATGCCATCCCTCTGGGTCGTCCCAGTGCACCAGCCCCAAGCATCCAGTGTCGTGCATCGAACCTGGACTGGCAACTCATTTCATACATGATATTATACATGTTTCAATGCCATTCTCCCATTAAAAAGAATGCATCTGAGTCAGTTCTAATGAGGTGGATGAAACTGGAACTTCACTTTTAAATGCTTCATTTTTTAAGTGATAAGACATTTGTTGTGAAGAAATAAAAAAATCATTATGAAAAAAAAATAAATAAAATAAACTTAAAATTTGAATACCATTTCACTCTCGTGTGCTTGAATAGGATCTGCTAATCTGATCTGAAAATTCCAAAAACTCTTCTGATTCATTTGATAGCTTTTTCTGGTTTGTTAATTTAAAATAGTACTCTTATTTAATTTACTTAGTGATGTATGCTGTTTTTCCAATTTTGAGGACATTTGTGGTTTATGAAAATTAAGATGTAGGTCCTTTTCTTTCTGTACCTTGCTCTTTGTGGGTGTGTGTCTTCTGAAATATTTGTTTTTGATGCAAAAAGTCAGGGAAGAAGAGCACGAAGAGAATGTGTGTAGAGAAGAGAAGTGTGAAGAACTAAGATTTCAAATAAACTTCTTTTAGTTCTATGTAAATTAATTCCCTAATGTAAGGTTATAACTTCTATATACTTTTTTAACAGAAAGAAATCTCCCTGGTGTCAAAGTACTAACTTTATAATTCTCTTTTCACCCTCACCAACTCCCAGCAATGGTGTCAAACTTAATTAACTTGTGGCTTAACCACATTTACAGTGTCCCTGGGCCAGTTTTTATTAAGCAAGTGAATCAGAGAGAGGGTCAAGGCTATTTTTCCTCCAAGTGAGTCACTAAATGTACTTTGCTGTGTAGGTGGACATAAAATCAGTGAAAATATGCAAAGTCACTGAGTTTGTAATAGATTCTCTTTAAAAAAAAAAAAGGTTTTAAAATTAGTTTTCTCTTTTTAATTTCCCAAATGAATGTAGGGGAAATGGTGAAACAGTCATAGATTCAAAGTCCAACAATTAGGTGTTCCTTTTTTTTCTCTGTTTGTGCTCGTTACCAACACAAAAGAGATAAAATAATAGTGAACTCTAGTTCATGTTCTAATCTAGTTTTAAGTGCTTATATAACAAAACACTTGAATGAAAGTGCTCCTCTCTCATTTGATATGAAATTTAAAATTAAACAATAAACATTTAATTGTGTAACATTTGCTTTTCATTGAGAAACTGAAATGATGACACTCAAGGTAAGATTCAGAACTACTGCAAACGTGTGTGTATAGACACACACACGCACACACACACACACACACACACACACATATACTCACTTTACATTTTTATAGAATCTCTACCATTATGATCAGCTTCACAGAAATCAAACTACTTATGGCAAAGGATAAAGCAAATCAACTTGTCAATTTCCACCACTTCATACAGCACATATTTAAAATTATACTTGAAACAGCCAGAGCTAAAAGCAGACAAGCACTTTTCACAAGTAAAATTGTAGTAATAAAAAATTTCATAGCTTCATTGTTTTTTCCAAAATGAACACACGACTGAAATTCACAACTTGGAAAAATTCTGTGTTATTGGCACAACAATTTTACCCAGTGAAGTAATTAAATCAGAATGAACCAATTCTCTGGACTTCAACTTATTCTGGCTGGGAATGACTCATGACTTTTCTCATGATATGGAAACTGCTGGTTTAAGGGCATGTTTAGTGGAAATGTTCTCATGATCAGCTCATTCTGAGAGTGTGCATCTGGAAGCCTGCATCCTTCCCCCTGAAGTCAACACATATCTAAGAATCAGAGAAATCGCAATACCATGTCCCTCCTTGTGAGGTCACCCACCACTAATGAGCTCAGTAATAAGTACATATCAGCCATCAGCCCACTAATGCTCATCCCCAGGGTCCCCTCCAGGGAAGCTACTCAGACTGGAGCCCAATAAAGACATCTGTGCGTGTCTCCCCTAGATGCAGCGCCTAAAGAAGTTGGTAAGTATTCTTTATTACATGTCATGATGTTCTTGTATAGTAAGAAAAATGTCAACGTATCTGTGGACTAAAATATCTGAACACTGTATTCTCTGGGATGAGTCATTATTCCTTTGATGATATGACTGTTTAATTCTCCTATGGACTTTCCTTATAAACCATGGACTTCACTCTTATAAAATATGAAAAGTATATTTCTCCCCACTAAATAGTATTTGATTATATTCATAAATAGAAAACAAAATGGAAATTTGGCATCACTGAATATACATCCTTTAAAATATTGACTGCAAACATACCTTTGGTCACTCAGAAAACTTTGCCTTAATTATTATACAGAATCAAAGACATAATTTCTCATACCCTGAGATACAGGAAAAATCAAAGAATTCAATTTTAGATCTATTTTACTAGGAATACTGCCCAGAACTGCTTTTTCATAAAACATATGCTTGTAAACAATTTAATATGTAGATATACAAGGTTATGGCTTTCCCAGGTGGTGCAATGGTAAGGAATCCACTTGCCAATACAGGAGACACAAGAGATGTGGATTTGATCCCTGGGTCGGTAAGATTCCCTGGAGTAGGAAATGGCAACCCACTCCAATATTCTTTCCTGGAAAATTCCATGGACGGAGGACCCTGGCAGACTAGAGTCTACAGCGTCGCAAAGAGTTGGACTCAACTGAGCATACACACATCACATTACATACAAGGTTGTATGCAAATACTTACCCAGAGAAATTATTTCAATGACATCATGGGCTTATTTTATTGGGATTAATACAGTCCAGATGCTGTTTTGCAACTTGAGCCATCACTATAGAAAATGGAAAAGTAGGTGCATTTCAGTTGAAATTCAATGGTTGGCCTTTAGGTTGCACTTGAAATTGAGTTGGGTGCAAAGAACAGGGAAAAGAGAAGGCAAATGCTTTTAAAGTTCACCATCTCTGTGTTCCCTGCTCTGTGGGGAAAGTAAGTAAATAAATAAATAGGTAAGAAACTTGAGCAAAAGGGGATTCTACTTTTAAAGTTCTGCTCAGAAGAGTCTTAGGTATGAAACAAACATTATTTCTGACCCTAAAACCTCTGAGAAAGATGTATATTTTTTCTAAAAGTTTCCTTGACGGCACAATAATGAAAAAGGGTTCATTCAACTGAGTACAGTAATACTTCCTAACAATTCTCTTTACCTGTCCATCTCCCTAAAGCTACTCTTTGTGATTTACTTAAGTCTGTCTGTCTTTAAAGATCCCATCCTCCTCTAGTGCTCAGCCTCACCATTTCTCATCTCTCCTCTACCCTACCTCTTGTTTCCACTTCATCCTTTTCTCTCTACTATGCCTATTTCTCTCTACTCCATGTGAAGCAATTTTCCCTCCTCTATTACCCAGCTATGCAGCTCTACCCATAATCATGAGATTCAATAAAGATCAGCAGCAGAGTCACAAAGGAAAGGCTGCAAACTATGCTAAAGTCAGGCTTATCAAGGTGTAATTTACATAGAGTAAGATTTATCCTTTTGAAATGTAAAGTTTAATGAGTTTTATAGATATGCATATTTATGTCACCACCACCACCATCAATAAATAAAGGTTAATTATCTGAAAAAGTTCCTTCATGCCTCCTTACGATAAATCCCCTCCTTCCATCCTCTCAGGAAACCATTCATCTGATTTCTATTTCTGTAATTTTGCCTTTTCCAGAAGTTACCTGTATTAGTTTCCTAAGTCCGCTGTAACAAAGTGTCAAAAAATCGGTGACTTAAACAATACAAATTTATTATCTCAAAGCCCAAGACGCTAAAAGCCTGTGACAGCTATCAGCAGGGTTGCTTTCTTCTGAGAGCCATGACAGAAAACTCTGGTCCAGGCCTCTTTCCTTGGTGTGTAGACGGTCATCTACTCCCTGTGTCTTCACATAATCTTCCCTCTACAAATGTGTGTCTGTTTCCAGATCTCCCCTTTAAATAAGTATACTAGTAATTGGATTAGGACCCACCATAACCCAAATGACCTAATTCAACTTGACTACCTGTGTAAAAACCCGATTCATGTTGATGTATGGCAAAACCAACACAATATTGTAAAGTAATTAGCCTCCAATTAAATAAATTTATATTGAAAATACAAAAAAAAAAAAAAACACCTTATCTCCACATATGGTCACATCAGAGGTACTAGGGCTTAGGACTTCAAAAATGATATTGGGTAACACAACTCAACCATACATCACATACATGAAATAATATAATACATAACCTTTTCCTTTGGTCTTCTCTCATATAGCATATTGCTTTTGAGATTTATCTAATATTTTATTGCATATGTCACAACTTTGTCCCCTTTTACTACCAAGTGGCATCCCCATTTATGGATGTATCACAATTTTGTGTTCATTTACAAGTTGATGGATAGTTCAGTAATCTCTAGTTTGGGGTTTTTATTAATAAACAACTATAAGCTTCTGCATGTAGATCTTTGTATGCATGTACGCTTTTACTAGATAATATCTAGCAGCAGAATTGCTGGGACATATAAATGAATGTCTAATTTTAAAAGAAACTGTCAAACTATTTTCTAAAGTTCCTGCAGTATTCTGCATTCTTATCAGAAATATAAGGTATTTCAGTTCTTCCACACCTTCACCAGCATTTTGCATTGTCCATTTTCTTAGCTCTCACCATTTTAGTAGATGTATTATGATATGGTTTTAGTTTTCATGAGTACCTTTTGATGTGCTTTATTCTTTTTTTTTTTCTTTTATCTCATTTTTTATTGGACTGCTGTCCTTTTATTGAGTGGTGTTCTTTATAAAATCTGAATATAAGACCTTTATACATATATGCTTTATGAATACTTTCCCCATGATCTGCTACTTGTCTTTTCATTTTCTTAATTGGGTATCGCAAAGAGAAGAGCAAGCAGTTCTATTTTGATATTTTGACCTTGTCATGTAAACAACTAGAAGAGGGCCAATGTCTGAATGAGTGTTAACAAGAAAAATTTACTAACTTCACATATTGAGTAAATGTTTAGTGACACAAATGAGAATACTGTTAGGATAACTCCTTATTCCTCCTGAAGATTCCTCCCATTCCTTGAAGATTTTACCCCTTACTAATTGAATATCTGCTACACTGATACAACTCATGTTCCATCTCTTGGTGATGTTAGTATCCATCTGGTTGATTGCTGATTTGACTTAGTTTACCTCTCCTTTCTTCTGCTCTCCTCCTACTCCACTGGTTTCACCTTTTCAACACTCTTCTCAAAATCCTACTCATCTCCTTGATCCTAAGCTTGAAGAGCCCCAGGGCTCAGCTTTGTGCTTTCAATTAATACTCATTCTCTAGGGACATGCAGTTACTCCTGGATTTAGTACTATCTATAAAAAATGACTCTCAAATCTCCTCACTTTATTCAGAGTCTTCAGGCAGCAAAAGCTGTTACTTTTCAAGTAGACTGTGGACATTTCATGTTTAACCTAAGTTCAGAATACAGTGAGGACTTATGTAGCAGCTTGATAAAGGTCCCCAAAGATAGTAAGACCTAATGCCTATAACATTATTTTGAAAGGTAAAGACAAAGCAGACATGAATGAGACCTTGACTTGGGGAGATTATTCTGAGTTGTCTGGTTGGCCCTAAATGCAATCTCAAGAGTCCTTATAAGAGAAAGGCAAGAGATACATTTGAACACACACAAAGCATAATGCAATGAGAAGACGTGTAGAAACTGGAGTAATGTGACCATAAGCCAAAGAATACCAGAAGCTACCAAAAATGGGGAGATGCAATGATTATATCCTAGAGTCTTGAGAAGGAGTACAAGCAGCCCATCAATGCCTTGATTTCAACCCAGTGATACTGATTTTGGACTCTGGACTCCAGAATTGTGAGAGAAGGAATCTCTGTTTCCTTAAGCTACCCAGTTTGCAGGAAGTTGTTACAGTAGCCACAGAAAGTGAATGAAACTTAACCTGGACATTGTTGGCACAGCAGAGAAGACTGGGCACAGATGTGGATCATCTGGTGGACTGAGAGTCTTTTATTCCCTGATTGACAAATGACAGTCCTAATAGAGGTTAGAGTTAACCCTGTAACATCAAGGTGAAGGACTTTCAAGAAACCTGAAATCTCCCTTTGGGTTTTTTGACACTAGCTTTGTTACTCTGCACTTGTCACTTAACAACTCTGGGACATATCTACCTCACTCGGAAAACTCAATCCTAAACCTAAATATTCCCAAGACTAACAATCTATGATTTCATCCAATATTTTCACTTGTGCCTATTATGTTCAAGATGTATTTTCTTCATAAACTGTCTTCGTCTCAGACTCCCCTGATCAGAGGCTGGCTTATCTGTTGTTTGCTCAATCACCAAGTCATGTTCAACTCTTCAAGACCCCATGGGCTGCAGCACACCAGGCTTCCCTGTCCCTCACTATCTCCTGGAGTTTGCCAAAGTTCGCGTCCATAGCACTGGTGACAGCATCCAACCATCTCATCCTCTATCTCCCTCTTCTCCTCCCACCTTCAATCTTTCCCAGCATCAGGGTCTTTTCCAAGGAGTCAGCTGTTCACATCAGGCGGCCAAAGTATTGGAGTTTCAGCTTCAGCATCAGTCCTTCCAATAAATACTCAGCATTGATTTCCTTTAAGACTGACTGGTTTGATCTCCTTGCTGTCCAAGGGACACTTAAGAGTCTTCTTCAGCGCCAGAGTTCTGAATTCTTTGGAGCTCTACTTTCTTTTTAGTCTAGCTATCACATCCATACATGACTACTAAAGACCACAGCCTTGACTATACGGACCTTTGCTGGCAAAGTGATGTCTTTGGTTTTTAACACAGTGTCTAAGTTTGTCATAGCTTTCCTGCCAAGAAACAATTGCCTTCTAATTTCATGTCTGCACTGCCTTGGCATGGCGAAGGGGCTTGCATAACTTAATGAAGCTACGAGCCATGACATGCAGGGCCACCCAAGGCAGACAGGTCACAGTAGAGAGTTCTGACAAAACGTGGTCCACCGGAGGAGGGAATGGCAAACCACCCCACTATACTGCTGTGAGATCCCCATGAACAATATAAAAAAGCTGGCTTTTCTACTTTTGGCAAAAGCTGAGCTTCCCTCAGGAGCCTGCCTTGTAGAGAAAGTGAAATCTCATTGAATTCTCGTATTCGGGACCCCAGTGTCTGAGTAACATCTCCACGTGGTCCCAGTTTTTACACGAATATCAGATGAGTAAGATTCTCTTCTGGTTTTCAGCTGCCATAGATCACTCATAGTGAATTTCCCTATCACCTCCTGACAGAATTTCGTTAGTTCCCAGAGAGTTAATTATGTCTATAAGAGTTAATTTGATAGGTTAATTACATTTTATTTCTGTTAAAGTCAGCATTGAGACTTAAGTCATCCTAACTCTGATATCCAATACTTTTATAGTTTCAAAACTCTCTCTCTCATTCTTACCAACACATAAGCATTCATTCTCTCTCTCTCAACATTCTCAATAAAAACAAATTCTAATATAAAATCTTTACACATAAATTCTCCCCAAACTGAAACACTGTATTCACATTCATATCAGAAATGTCTCTAATCTACTTGTACTAATATTTTTTTATCTTCTGCTCATCAGAAGTACTGAATAGTCCTTCATCTTTCACCAGAAACCCACCACTTACCCTTTGAAGATTCCATTAAACTGCCCTGTTCTCTCACAAGAAGGAAACAAGTTCTCAACAGAAAATATTTAAACACATACCATGTCCATACATATTAACAGACAACACATATACAAACAACTGAATAATGGTTCAGAAGGATTATGATGTATAACCACCACGTCCACACAACGGCAATAAAAGTTCAGGGTTTTTTAGACAGCAGAAAACACAGAGTGGAGATATGTGTTAGATCTACTGGATTCCATACTATTTGATGCCATTGATGGGGAAAAGTATGAGGAAGAAGGCAATTACCCAACAATGGATATCAGTGATACCAACAACACCCTTAGTTTACGGAGACTCTGGTCTTAGGCACTGCCATGTTTAGCATGAGGCAGACAGACAGACTCTCTTGGAGAGATGAAAAAGAGTATGTACAGAAGAGTTTCATGAAGTAGAACCAAGATGTGGGAAGAAGTTCTTAGTGCAATGCCTTAACACAGCAGACCCTCCACAGACATCATTGCCAGTGACAGCAGCAGCAGCAATAGCTTCCCGTGCACCAAACGGGGGTGTAGAGGCAAGGAGTTGTACAGGGGTGGGAGGGGGCAACAGGAGGATAAACTCACCAGGAGTAGTGTAAAGCATACAGATGACAGTAATGAAACTCACATCTTGAAGAAGACCATTTTGTTTTAAGATGACTCTAATTTTTCAAATCTTCATTTTTAGGAAAAATGAACTCTACATTACTAAATTTCAAACTTCTGGTTCAAATGGTCTTCTCTGAAGCAACCAGAAACGTATAACACTATCCTAAATATATTCAAGAGCCATAGAAATTTGATAATATCCCTTAGTAGTTCTAAAGAAGTCTTACACTATGACATTTTATTCCACTTCTAAGATCTTTTCATCAATAAATATTCAAGATATAAAGATATCTATAAATGTTTATCTCAGTATTCTTTGTTAAAGAGAAAACTAAAAACTTTTTTATAGAGAAAACTACTTCATTATAGAGAACTAAAAACTACTTAATGAGCCTACAATAAATGACTGCTACTGTGATATAGTCATGACAAGTTATTTTATGTCTATTCTTAAGATTTTTGATAAAAAATAAATATATATACATAGAAATGTACAAATTCATACCATATCAATCACTGTTCATTTCTGGATTGTGTAAACTTGGGTAATGTTTGTCTCACTTTATATATATCCAAATATATATACATAAAACACTTGTTTTTTCAAAAGGTTCTTTCACTGATAATGCATTTGTTTCAATTAATTACACAGATAAGTTAAAACTGTAGAGGCAAGTTATAAATTATGAAGTGGTCAATTAATGTGTGTTTTAATGTCTATTGAATGCCTACTGTGGTCTGCTGCTGCTGCTGCAAAGTCGCTTCAGTCGTGTCCGACTCTGTGCAGCCCATAGGCGGCAGCCCACCAGGCTTCCTGTCCCTGGGATTCTCCAGGCAAGAACACTGGAGTTGGTTGCCATTTCCTTCTCCAATGCATGAAAGTGAAAAGTGAAAGTGAAGTCGCTTAGTTGTGTCCGACTTTATCGAGCCCATGGACTGAAGCCTACCAGGCTCCTCCGTCCATGGGATTTTCTAGGCAAAAGTACTGGAGTGGGGTGCTATTGCCTTCTCCGTGTTCTTCTATACAGTGCAGCTATTTTAGAGAAAAAAGGGGAGCAGGATTCTGAAACTTTGTGACATAAACATGATCTCCTCTCTTTTCACTTCCAACTTCCTTAAAACAAACAAGCTACTGAAGCCCATACACAACTGGGCTCAATTGAAGTCCTAGGTTTTGTTGGATCTTCTGAAGGAAAAAGCAGAGTAAGAGCCTTCTATCTCCCACAAAGTCTCCAAGATACCTTAGGAGACCAATTTTAAAAGCCCTGATAAATGAACTTCTATCATAGTGCCATAAGGAGTAATGCAGACCAATTCCCAAATTAAACTAGTAAAAATTATAACAATGACAATTTAGACTCTCAGAAAATGGCCCTAAAGATATGCAGAAAATGAAAATATATTTAACTGAAAAATCTACTAAAACATTTTAAGTGAGTCTGGGGCATTTGAACCATGGCCAGCCAGCTCAGTGCTTTGGAAATTCCACACCAGATTCGTGCACTGTAGCATGTGGAAGGATTCCTTTTCAACAGCTCTCAGTTAAAGGGCTACAGTATCTTTCTAGGAAAGGACATCAAGATTTCTAATCATGCTTCAGTTACCTGTTGCAGACATTATGTTCCAGTGAAATTCAGTCAGGAGTCAGTTCTTAAGTTCAGTCTCTCTTTGTGGGATGGAGGCTCTATTTTAAGTGAAGACTACTGGGGCCCAGATTACCCATACTTCAGTTTGCTTGTCCCGCATTTAAGAAGCAAGTAGAGAAACCAGAGGTTATAACGTGATCTATACCCCTTCATTCCCAGTTGAATGCGTACTTTATAATGAGTATCTCTCAGAAAGAAATATATCTTTGTCCCCACCCCCAACTTCAGAGCCCTAACTCAGATATTTTGCCTCAGGGTAAATGCAGTCCATAAAACAGAAAGCTCTGAATCTCTTCCCAAGCAACTGACTTAATTGAAACAGAGTGTGGGGAATTGAACCCAAAGGAATTTTCAAAACAATGGAAGTATGATGAAAAGTAATTAAAAAGAAACTGCTGGATTGCTTAGAAATATAAGGTGTACTATTATTTGACTAATTTTCCAGAAAAAATAAAAAAATCAGGGAAAGAGACCAAAACAATTTCAAATGAAGACCTTAAAAACTGTTCTTGTAAAGGAGCCTGAATTTCACTGAATCGTTCTGTAAGAAATTTATGCCTCAGGTCATTTTTGATGACGGAGAAATAAGCCAGAAATTAGTGGAGCTTAAGAGCTAGATGTTATTACAACAAACAAACAAAAATCATCATTCCAGGATGACAGTGCTCATGAAGACTTCACCTCCATGTGGCAATGACAGTGGCTCACATTATGGGGGTGAAATATACTTTGCTAAAATAATCTTGCTAGTCAGTAAACAAAGTAAGGAACAAACAGCAAAAACAAGTCCCAGAGAGTAGAAAGGGGAACATCCAAAGTTTCTACAACATTAAATATAAGTTGATAAATTTCTATAGTAGAACATTCACACAATTGCTACCTTTTTAAATATCTAGTTCCCCTAAAATATATATCAAATGTACACACACACACATATATATATACACACACACATATACATTTGTAAATATATATGTGCTAAGTCACTTCAATCAGTGTGTCCAACTCTGTGTGACCCCATGGACTGTAGCCCACCAAGCTTCTCTGTCCATGGGATTCTCCAGGCAAAAATAATGGAGAGGGTTGCCATGCCCCCTTCTCCAGGGGATCTTCCCGACCCAGGGATCAAATTCACAACTCTTATGTCTCCTGCATTGGTAGGAGGGTTTATTACCACTAGCACCACCTGGAAAGCCTTTATTTATATATATACACACACACACATATATATGTATATATATGTGTATACACCTCATGCGAAGAGTTGACTCATTGGAAAAGACCCTGATGCTGGGAGGGACTGGGGGCAGGAGGAGAAGGGGACAACAGAGGATGAGATGGCTAGATGGCATCACCAACTCAATGCACATGAGTTTGGGTGAACTCCGGGAGTTGGTGATGGACAGGGAGTCCTGGCCTGCTGTGATTCATGGGATCACAAAGAGTCGGACACGACTGAGCAACTGAACTGAACTGAACACATATGTATTATACATATATATATATATATACACATTTGATATATATATTTGGGGGGACTGGATATTAAAAAATGTAGAAACTGTGTCAATGTTATACCAGAGCAATTTTATCAATATGAGATGTATATAGATAGGTACAGATGCAGTTATAGGCATATCATGCAAGTAAATAGGAAGTTCTGACACGTACACAGAAAAAAGCAACTAAACAATGGAAAAATATACTCTGTGAGATCAACCACATGTGAGCTGTAACAGACAAAAACTTCAATATGACCATTATAGATATATCCCAAACTAAAGAGAACGATGCTAAACGAAGTAAAAAAATGTGATGATAATATTGCAGCAAAGGAAAATATTAATACAGAAATAGAAATAATGTGGGCTTCCCTAGTAGCTCAGCTGGTAAAGAATCCACCTGCAATGCAGGAGACCATGGTTCAATTCCTGGGTTGGGAAGATGCCCTGGAAAAGGGATAGGCTACCCACTCCAGTATCTTGGGCTTCCCGGGTGGCTCAGACAGTAAAAGAATCTGTATGCAATGCAGGAAACCTGGGTTCGATCCCTGGGTTGGTAGGAGGGCATGGCAACCTAGTTCGGTATTCTTGCCTGGAGAATCCCTGTGGATAGACGTGCCTGGAGGGCTACAGTCCATGGGGTCAAAAAGAGTAGGGCATGACTGACAGACTAAGCACAGTACAGCACAGAAATAATGTAAAAACTATAGCAATTTGAAGCTGAAAGATACAACTGGAAGAAACATTCCTTAGAGGGATCTACTAGCAGATTTGAATTGGCAGATGAAAGAATTAGTGAACTTGAAAATAAATCAATAGAGCTTATGAACTCTGAGTAATAGAAAAAAATGAAGAAAAATAAAAAGGTGGAGAGAAATGTGGAAAATCAATAGGTTCACCAATGTATGCAAAACAATTAACAATGTAACAATAAGTACAGTTCAGTTCAGTTCACTCGCTCAGTCACGTCTGACTCTTCCTGACCCCATGAATTGCACCACACCAGGCCTCCCTGTCCATCACCAACTCCAGGAGTTCACCCAAATTCAGGTCCATGGAGTCTGTGATGCCATCCAGCCATCTCATCCTCTGTTGTCCCCTTCTCCTCCTGCCCCCAATCCCTCCCAGCATCAGAGTCTTTTCCAACTCTTTGCATGAGGTGGCCAAAGTAGTGGGGTTTCAGCTTTAGCATCATTCATTCCAAAGAAATCCCAGGACTGATCTTTAGAATGGACTGGTTGGATCTCCTTACAGTCCAAGTGACTCTCAAGAGTCTTCTCCAACACCACAGTTCAAAAGCATCAATTCTGCAGTGCTCAGCTTTCTTCACAGCCCAACTCTCACATCCATACATGACTACTAGAAAAACCATAGCCTTGACTAGAGGGACCAGACTTATTTAAATGTAAATAGACTAAATGCTCCAATCAAAAGACACAGGGTAGCTGAATGGACAGAAAAAGAAGACCTATCTAAATGCTGCCTACACATGACTCAAACGATTTAAAGACACAAATAAAAAGTGTGAAAATGATGGGGTGGAAAAATACATTCCATGGAAATGGAAAGTTGGGGTAGCAATACTCATATCAAACAAAACAGATTTTCCTTAAAACAAAGACTGTAACAAAAGACAACAAAGAGAAAAAGAGGAAAAAAATATTTAAAGAAATGATAATTGAAATGTCTAAACCTGATGAAAAATTTTAATCCACACATCCATGAAGCCTAAAGGACTCTAAGTAGGATAAACACAAAGATATAGAAAAACATCATAGTAAGAAGATAAATAGGAAATAGGAGGCTTGAACACGCTGTAAACTAAATTGACCTAACAGAGCTCTATAGAACACTTAAAAGAGTAGAATATATACTCTTCTCAAGTGCACAAAGAGAATTCTCCAGGATAGGCCATAGAACAAAATTTAATATATTTAACAGAATTGAAAGACTATAAATGTTTATGAGGGCCTGGCTCAGCCCTTAGTGGCTCTGAGTCAGCTAGTCACTTCAGTCACTCATCTCTCAGCTGCCCTCGAAGACCCTGAGGGGGCTGATGGGCACTGGGCATTGTGAAATCCTGGCGGCGGCAGCAGCAGTGGGGAAAGCAGGGGCCGCCTGGGATGTTCAGTCATGACACAAGTGCTCACGGAGCAGATCCAGACGGCCACGTCCTGTTACCTCAAACGTCGGCAGTACTAGGATGTGCCTTGCCGGCTGAAGCAGGGTCAGCGCTGGTTGCAGAAAGCCCAGGAGATGGCAGCCAGCCTCGCAGCCCAGTCAGAATCTGGTTGTGCCTTCACAGTGTCTGCACCCTCTTGCGAGGGAGAGCCCCAGCAATATGAAGTACAATAGGAAGGCTGTGGAATTTTCTCACCGACTCTGACACCTGGCAGAGCCGTCAAGTGAGGAGGCCAGTGCCGATGACGTCATCGAGCAGCTGCGGACCACGCGGACCAGTAAGGATATCCTGTTTACGTGTAACTTCCGGCTGCAGGGCTTCCTGGACAACAAGTACGTGGTCTGTCGACCGGAAGACAAGCTGCTATTCCTTTCGCTGCTGCCCCCAGAGAGACGACACTGCACTGGGCAGAGTCATCGCCTGGCACATCGTGCCCGGTTTGCGGCCCGCCAAGAGGATGGACTACCAGCTCTACGCCAGCGGTGGCTCCTCCAGCGGCGAAGGCAGCGGCCTAGAGCCCACTGATGTGCCAAAACCTGTCCTGCGGAACGAGGAGGCGCTGGAGGCCCTGCGGGAGAGCATCAAGCGCATCTGGGACAGCCCCCAGTCCCTCACCACCATCTGCTTCTACGCTTTCTACAACACGAAGCAGCTGCTGAACACGGCGGAGGTCTCCCCCGGACAGCAGGCTGCTTGCCACCGGCTTTGACAACTCCTGTATAAAACTGTGGAGTGCGTGTTCCAAGAAGTTAAAATCCCAACCGCCTCAAGTCGACGCATCTCACATCCACTTGGCTCGTGATGTCCTGCAGGAGGAAGAGGACGACAGCGCAGTTCTGGAGATGAAAGTCCTGCGGGGACACTGCGGGCCGGTGTACGGCACCAGGTTCCTTCTGGACAGCTCCGCGCTGCTCTCCTGCTCTGAAGACATATCCATCAGGTATTGGGACCTGGGCGGCTTCACCAACACTGTGCAGTACCAGGGCCACACCTGCCCCTTGTGGGACCTGGACATCGGCCCGCACAGCCTGTATTTCGCCAGCGGGTGCCACGACTGCACGGCCCACCTCTGGTCATTTGATCGGACTTATCCTCTGCGAATCTATGCCGGACACCTGGCGGATGTGGACTGCGTCAAGTTCCACCCCAATTCAAATTACTTAGCCACGGGCTCGACCGACAAGACGGTGCGGCTGTGGAGCACCCAGCAGGGGAACTCGGTGAGGCTCTCCATCGGCCACCGCAGCCCCTTGCACTCCCTGGCCTTTTCCTCCAACGGTAAGTACCTGGTGTCCGCAGGCGAGGACCAGCGGCTGAAGCTGTTGGGACCTGGCCTCCGGGACCCTCTGCAAAGAGCTGCAGGGCCACACGGACAACATCACCAGCCTCACCTTCAGCCCGGACAGCAGCCTAATCGCGTCAGCATCCATGGACAACTCAGTGCGTGTCTGGGACATCAAGGGCACGCACAGCCGTACGCCCGCAGACGGCTCATCCAGAGAGCTCCTGGGCGTCTACACCCACCAGATGAGCAATGTGCTGAGCGTGCAGTTCATGGCCTGCAACCTCCTGCTGGTGACCGGAATCACACAAGAAAATGAGGAACCTCGATTTGTATATTTGATGTAATGAGTTGGTGCGTGCAAAGGGCACAAGACCGCAAGCCTTAGGACAGACGGATGAAATCACTGCCTGACTGTGAAAGACCCACAGATGTCCCGAGCCCACCACCCTCTTCTCAGTCTTTCTCCAGTGTGGAAAGACAGGGAGAGGAAGGGTGGTGATGGGAATGAACATGAAATCTTGAAACACAGAAATAGTTCTGTGTCCTCCTGTGGCTCTTTCCAGTCTCTGGCGCCAAGGCGACCTTCCTTCACTGGGGCTGCACTGGGCAGGAGGATGTTTGCTGGGTGCCCTCCATAGGAGCAATGCTTCAGGGTCACTGAGTGGAAGGGACTCTATCAGGGTAAGAATACGGGGGTGGGAATTAGGAAATGGGGCAGGGTCATGCTGGCAAATGTCTTTCCTTTTCTGTGATTGCAGAGAACTAGGATTCTTTATTGTGAAGAAGAGGAAACCCAGCACTGGCAGAGAGCCTTCTCTGCTCTCATCTTTCAGGTTTTTCTCCTGGCACTGGCTATGATACTTGGAAATTTGAGGTTCAGGGGATTCAGAGAACTTGGTTGCTCAGTCTATTGGGAGAAAGGAGAAATTTCTGGGTGACAGATCATTCCAGCTGATGTTTCTAGAAATGGGTGTGTGGATTTCACGGAGAAAGTTTTTGGCTCTTGCATGCATGGTGGGAAAGAAAGATTATTTTGGGGATTGCACCTCTATTAACAGTTCTATCCCCTGAAAAGGCAGATTGTGGTAAAGAAATGAAAATATTTGGAAGTGAAAAGTGGTAAGATAGAAAGTGTTGAATTTCCAGATAATTCTGAGGTGTGGCTTTTCCAATGTCTTTTTCTCCTGAAATGGTCCCTTCTACCTCCTGCTTTCCAATAGCAGTTTAATGAACAGTCTGTGAAACATATCTTAAGTATGAACACACGCATCAAAAACTGCACTCTGAGGATGAAGCAACTTCTGATTTGTTGGAAAAGGATTAAAAATTTCTGTTTCCTGAAGAGAAATTTTTTGTATTTTGTTTTCTATTAATATGTATTTAGTTCCAAAAAAATCAAGGTTTATGATCTTGTAACCAAAGTGGAATAAAATTTAAGTCAATAATAGAAAGAAATGGAGGAAACTCATAAATATGTGAAAATTAAAATAGCACATTCCTAAATAACATGCCAAAAAAGAAATGAGAAACTATAAATTACTTTTAATGAAATAAAGACACAACATGCCAAAACTTATGAATTTCAGTAAAAATAATGCTTAAGGAATTTTTATAGCTAGAAAGGTCTACATTAAGAGATCAATAACCCTTCAATTAAAAAATTAATTTTAAAAAGTGAAGCCTATGTCCAAAAGAAAATAAAAAGATTAGAGCAGAATTAATGAAATAGAAAATAGAAGAACAATATAAAAATAAATAAAACCAAAAATGGTCATTTGAAGAGATCAATAAAATGGCAAAGATTTCATTATGTTGACAGAGAAAATAAGCAAAGATTCAATGCAAAGACAGAGAAAAGAGCAGATACTCCTTTTGACTCTACTAAAAGGGACAATGAAAACTATATGAAAATAAAAAACTTAGTTTAAATGTACAAATTCCTGGAAAAACGAAAACTAACAAAGCTGAATTCAGAAAAAAAAATACAGAATCTGAATAGTCATATAATAAAGGTTTTAATTAGGAACAAAAAACTTTCACCACCACCAACAAAAAGTCCAGGCTGATATGGTCTCACAGTTGAATGTTTGCCAAACATTTGAAAAATTAATTTTATATGGCCAATATTCTTTTGATAAGACCAGTATTGCCCAGATATCAAAACAGATGAAGACATAATAAAAAATAACACTACATAATAGTTATCTATTATGAATACAGATGCAGAAGTGCTCAAAACAATATTAGCAAGTTAAATCCAACAGAGTGTAATAATGGGCTAATCTATGGAGACAGAAAGCAGAACAGTGATTGCCTAGGACTGCTGGTATGGGTGATTAGCAGAGAGGGGATAGTTAAAGTGTATGAGGTTTATGTTTCGAGATGATGAATGTGTTCCATAAATGATCAGGATAATGATGACAAACTTTGTGAATATGCTAAAAAACACTGAATTGAACAATTTAAGAGGTTATGTGCATTGCATCTCATAAAAGACATTACCAAAGTAAATACTTTTTAGTATAATGTGTCATTTGACAAAAGCTTTTTCTGTGTCTGTTGAGATGATCATATGGGTTTTTTAATTTATGTTTTAATTGGAGGGTAATTGTTTTCAGTGTTGTATTGGTTTCTGCTGCACAGCAATGAGAACTGGCCATGATTTTATATATACATACACACACACACACACACACACACACACACACACATAGGAGAAGGCAATGGCAACCCACTTCAGTACTCTTGCCTGGCAAATCCCAAGGACGGAGGAGCCTACTAGGCTACAGTCCATGGGGTCGCTAGGAGTCGGACAGGACTGAGCGACTTCACTTGCACTTTTCACTTTCATGCATTGGAGAAGGAAATGGCAACGCACTCCAGTGCTCTTGCCTGGAGAATCCCAGGGACAGGGGAGCCTGGTAGGCTGCCATCTATGGGGTCGCACAGAGTCAGACACGACTGAAGCGACTTAGAAGCAGCAGCAGCATATATGTACGTGTGTGTGTGTGTGTATATATCCCCTCTCTCAAAAGCCTCCCACCTCTCTCCTGTCCCACTACTCTAAGTTATCATAAAGTGCCAGGCTGGGCTCCCTGTGTTATATAGCAGTTTCCCACTAGCTATCTATCTTATATGTCAGTGCTACTTTCTCAGTTTGTCCTACCATCTCCTTCCTCTGCTGTGTCCACAAGTCCATTCTCTACGTCTGCATCTCCATTACTTGCTTGAAAATAAAATCATTAGTACTACTTCTCTGCTGCTGCTGCTGCTAAGTCGCTTCAGTCGTTTCTGACTCTCTGTGACCCCATAGACGGCAGCCCACCAGGCTTCCCCGTCCCTGGGATTCTCTAGGCAAGAACTCTGGAGTGGGTTGCCATTTCCTTCTCCAATGCATGAAAGTGAAAAGTGAAAGTGAAGTCACTCAGTCGTGTCTGACTCTTAGCGATCTCATGGACTGCAGTCTACCAGGCTCCTCCATCCATGGGATTTTGCAGGCAAGAGTACTGGAGTGGGTTGCTATTACTACTTCTCTAGATTCCATATATATGTATCTGTAACTGTATGATCATATGGTTTTTAGTCTTCTGTTAGTTAATTTGGTAGATTGATAGATTTGTGAAAATCGAAAATCCTTGTGTCCCTGGAATAAATGCCACTGGATCATGGTCTATGATCCTTTTAATGTATTGTTGGATTCAGACTGCTAATATTTTGTTGAGGATTTTAGGGTCTACGTTCATCAGTGATATTTTTCTGTACTCTTATTTGTGATATCTTTGGTTTTGGTATCAGGGTGGTGTGTTCAGAAATGTTCCTTCCTCTGCTATTTTGCAAGAGTTTCAGAAGGATAGGTTTTAACTCTTAAGTATCTGATCAGATTCACCTGTGAAGCCACCTAGTCCTGGACTTTGGTTTATTGGGAGTTTTCAAATAAAGGATTTAATTTTATTGCTGGTAATTTGGTGGTTCATTTTCTCTGTTTCTTCCTGGTTCAATTGTGGAAGATTGTACATTTCTGAGAAATTTTCCATTGTCTTCTAGGTCATCTATTTTATTGGGATATATGTTTTTTTGTAGTCTGCTTTTGTGATCTTTCGTGTTTCTGTGATGTCCGTTGTAGCTTCTCCTTTTTCGTTTCTAATTTTATTGACTTGAGACCTCTTCATTTTTTCCTTGATGAGTCTGGCTAAAAGCTTATCAAATTGATCTTTTCAAAGAACCAGTTTTTAGTTTCACTGATCCTTTCTATTGTTTTCTTTATCTCCATTTATTTCTGCATTGACCTTTATGATTTCTTTCCTTCTGCTAATTTTGGGTTTTGTTTACTCTTTTTTTCTGTAATTGCTTGAGGTGTAAATTGAAGTAGTTCATTTGAGATTTTTCTTCCTTATATCACATTTTTCTAAGGTAAAATTATAATGCTATTAACTTCCGTTGTAGAACTGCTTTTGCTGTGTCCCATAAATTTTGGATAACCCTGTTTTCATTTTCATTTGTCTCTACAAATGAAAGACTCTTGTCTCTATATTTTTTCTCTTTCATTTCTTCAGTAATCCATTGGTTACATGTTGATTACATATTGTTTCAGTTCAGTTCAGTCACTCAGTCCTGTCTGACTCTTTGTAACCCCATGAATCGCAGCACACCAGGCCTCCCTGTCCATCACCAACTCCTGGAGTTCACTCAGAATCACATCCATCGAGTCAGCGATGCCAACCAGCCATCTCATCCTCCGTCGTCCCCTTCTCCTCCTGCCCCCAATTCCTCCCAGCATCAGAGTCTTTTCCAATGAGGCAACTCTTCGCATGAGGTGGCCAAAGTACTGGAGTTTCAGCTTTAGCATCATTCCTTTCAAAGAAATCCCAGGGCTGATCTCCTTCAGAATGGACTGGTTGGATCTCCTTACAGTCCATGGGACTCTCAAGAGTCTTCTCCAACACCACAGTTCAAAAGCATCAATTCTTCAGCACTCAGCTTTCTTCACAGTCCAACTCTCACATCCATACATGACCACTGGAAAAACCATAGCCTTGACTAGATGGATTTGTTGGCAAAGTAATGTCTCTGCTTTTGAATATGCTATCTAGGTTGGTTATAACTTTCCTTCTAAGGAGTAAGCGTCTTTTAATTTCATGGCTGCAATCACCATCTGCAGTGATTTTGGAGCCCCCAAAAATAAAGTATGACACTATTTCCCCATCTATTTCCTATGAAATGATGAGACCAGATGCCATGATCTTAGTTTTCTGAATGTTGAGCTTTAAGCCAACTTTTTCACTCTCCTCTTTCACTCTCATGAAGAGGCACATGTTGTTTAGCCTCTATTTGTTTGTTTTTTTGAAGTTGTTTTTTCTTGTAGTTGATTTTCAGCCTCATAGCATTGTGATCAGAAAAGATGTTTCGTATGATTTCAGTTTTCTTAAATTTCCTGAGACTTGTCTTGTGGCCAGCATGTTTTCTATCCTGAAGAAGGTTCCATGTGTACCTGAAAAGAATATGTATTCTTCTGCTTTCAGATGCAATGCTCTATAAATATCAATTAAGTTCATCTGGTCTAATGTGTTATTTTTTAAACTGGCTCAGACGGTAAAGAATCTGCCTGTAATACGGGAATCGTGGGATTCGATCCCTGGGTTGAGAAGATCCCCTGGAGGAGGGCATGGCAACCTACTCCAGTATTCTTGCCTGGAGAATCCCCATGGACATAGTCCATGACAGGTTATGGTCCATGAGGCACAAACAGTTGGACAGGATTGAGCAACTTAGCACACACAGTTGATTTACAATGTTGCATTGTGCATGCATGCTCAGTCATGTCTGATTTTGTAACCCCATGGACTCCAGCCCACCAGGCTCCTCTGTCCATGGAATTCTCCAAGCAAGAATACTGGAGTGGGTTATCATTTCCTCCTCCAGAATGTTGTGTTAGTTTCTGCTGTATAGCAAACTGGATCAATTGTGTGTATACATATATCCACTCTTTTTAGATTCTTTTCCCATATAAGCCTTTACAGAGTATTGAGTAGAATTCCCAGTGCCATACAATAGGTTCTTATTAGTTATTGGTTTTATATAGAGTGGTTTGTGTATGCCAATGAAAATCTCTCAATTTATCCTTCCCCTCCTTAGCCCCTTGGTAACCATGTTAGTTTTCTAAATCTTTGACTCTATATCTGCTTTGTAACTAAGTTCATTTGTACCTTTTTTTTTTTTTTGCTTCCACAAATGATATCACATAAGATTTGTCTTTCTCTGTTCAACTTAATTCACTAAGTATAGCAGTAAGTATAACAGTCTCTAGGTCCATCCCTGTTGCTGCAAATGGAATTATTTTGTTATTTTTATGGCTCAGTAACATTCCATTGTATATATATGTACCACATCTTTATTCCTTTGTTGATGGACATTTTGATTACTTCCAGGTTCTGGCTATTGTAAATAGTAGTGCAGTGAACATTGGGATGCATGTATCTTTTCCAATTATGGTTTTCTCTAGATATAGCCCAGGAGAGGGGTTGCTGGATCATATGGTAGCTCTGTTTTTAGTTTTTTAAGGAACTTCCATACTGTTCTGTATAGTGCCTGTACCTGTTTAAATTCCCAACAACAGTGTAGGAGGGCTCCCTTTTATTCACACTCTCTCTAGCATTTATTGTTTATAAATTTTTTATCATGGCCATTCTGACTGATTTAAGGTGATATCTCATTGTAGCTTTAATTTGTGTTTCTCTAGTAATTACTGATGTTGAGCATCTTTTTATGTGTTTTTGGCCATCTGTACATCTTCTTGAGTGAAATGTCTATTCAGATCATCCACCTGATTTTTTTTATTCAGCTGTATTTTTTTTTTTTTTTAATAATGAGCTGCATGAGCTGTTTGTTTATTTTGGAGATTAATCCCATGTCACTTGCTTTGTTTGCACATATTTTTTTTCCCAATCTGAGAGTTGTCTTTTTGTTTTGATTATGGTTTCCTTTGCTGTGAAAAAGGTTTTAAGTTTAATTAGGTCCCATTTGTTTATTTTTGTAATTATTTTCATTACTCAAGGAGGTGGATTGACAAAGCTTTTACTGAGATTTATGTCAAAGAGTACTCTGCCTATGTTTTCTATGAGTTTTATAGTATCTGGCCTTACATTTAGCTCTTTAATCCATTTTGAGTTTGTTTATGATATTAGGGTTCTAATTTCATTCATTTATATGTAGCTATTCACTTTTCTCAGCATTACTTATTGAAGCAATTGTCTTGCTCCATTGTGTATTCTTGACTCTTTGTCATAGATTAGATGACTGTAGATGCCTGGGTTTAATCTGTAGACTTTCTGTCCTGTTCTATTGATCTGTATTTCTGTTTTTGTGCCAGTACCATACTGTTTTGATCTCTATTGCTTTATAGTATAGTCTGCAGTGAGGGAATCCAATTACTCCAGCTCTGTTTTTCATTCTGAAGATTGCTTTGGTTATTTGGGGTCTTTTGTGTTTCCATACAAATTATAAATTTTTTGTTCCAATTCTGTGAAAAATGTAAATGGACTAAATGATCCATTTTACCAATTATTGGTAATTTGATAGGGACTGCATTGCATATGTAGATTTCTTTAGTCAGTATAGTCATTTTCACAATATTGATTCTTCCAATCCAAGAACATCTGTTTGTGTCATCTTTTATTTTTTTTTATCAGTATTTTATAGTTTTCTGAGTGTAGGCCTTCTGCCTCCATAGGTAGGTTTATTCCTAGGTATTTATTTAAGGCCAATGTTTCCTTATTAGAGTTTATGTCTGGATAATGTGTCCATTGACATATATAAGGTATTAAAATCCCTTACTATTACTGTTTACTGTTGATATTTCTTTTTATGTCCATTAATATTTGCCTGTGTATTTATGTCCTCCTATGTTGAGGGCATATATTTCTACAATTGTTACATCTTGTTCTTTGATTGATCATTTGATCATTACATAGTGTCCTTCTTTGTTTTTTGTAACAGTCTTTATTTTTAAAGTATTTTTTTCTGGTATAAGAATTGTTGTTCTGGTTTTCTTTTGATTTCCACTTGTGTAAAATACATTTTTCCATCTCCTCACTTTCAGAGGATGTGTGTGTCTTTAGATCTGAAGTGAGTCTTGTTGGCAGCAAATATACAAGTCTTGTTTCTCTAGGTATTCAGATACTCTCTGTCTTCTGATCAAAGCATTTAGTCCATTTATATTTAAGGCAATTGTCGGTATGTATATTCTTAGAGATGAATGAATAAAGAGAATGCGAGATATATGCATGTGTGCATGCTAAGTCCCTTTAGTCATGTCTAACTCTTTACAACCCTGTGCACTGTAGCCTGTGAGGCTGCTCTGTCCATGGGATTCTCCAGGCAAGAATACTGAGTAGGTTGCCATTTCCTCCTGCAGGGGATCTTCCCAACCCAGGGATCCAACCTGTATCTCTTGCATCTCCTGCATTGTAGGCAGGTTCTTTAACACTGAGCCATCAGATAGCCCCATGTGATATGTATATGTATATAAATACCCTATCTGCATCTATATATATGTTTATATAATACTACTCAGCCATAAGAAATAATAAAATTTTACCGTTTACAACAATAATAATGGACTTGGGGGTATTATACTAAGTGACAGAGAAGGCAATGGCACCCCACTCCGGTACTCTTGCCTGGAAAATCCCATGGATGGAGAAGCCTGGTAGGCTGCAGCCATGGGATAACTAAGAGTTGGACATGACTGAGCGACTTCACTTTGACTTTTCACTTTCATGCATTGGCGAAGGCAATGGCAACCCACTCCAGTGTTCTTGCCTGGAGAATCCCAGGGACGTGGGAGCCTGGTCGGCTGCCATCTCTGGGGTCTCACAGCGTCGGACACAACTGAAGTGACTTAGAAGCAGCAGCAGCAGCATACTAAGTGAAATAAGTCAAACTGAGGAAGCCAAATCTTATATGATACCACTTATATGTGGAATCTAAAAAAATACAACAAACTAGCGAGTACAAGGACAGAAGCAAATTCACAGATGTGGAAAGCAAACTAATGGTTACCATTGGGGACTGGGAAGGAGAGAGAGGCCATAGAGGTAGGGGATTAAGAAGTACAAATTATTATATATAAAGTAAGCTATAAGAATATATTTTTAATAACTATAAGTGGCATATAGCCTTTAAAATTGTGGAACATAGTTTTGTAAGCTTGTAAAATATAATATTGTACATAAACTGTACTTCAATAAAAGATACTAATTGTAGAGCAAAATCTAGACAAAAAGGTCCTAGGTTATTTTCCATAACTACTGAATCCTGGAAAAATCTTTGCATAGATATTCATAGCTATCAGAGAGGGTTTTCATCAGCCCTGCATGTATACACCTGATATTCTTATTACTGAAGAGACTGCATTTCCCCTAAGGAAAAGATACTATAAGGAAAGGCGGAATAGGAAGGCTATGGTTCCTTGCCTCAGCAGGAAACTGACAGTCGGCTAGACCTATGTAATAAATAGATGGCGGCATTTTTACTATAGATGAGACACTCAACTTTTATGATTTGCAAACAGTCAAACCAGTGTTTCAAACCAAAAAGAACAGACAAAATTTCATCTATCACAGCTTACCAGTCCCTGTCCAGCAGCTATAAAGAATAGCTGAATGACAGTGACAAAAATGGATGACAATGGAGGAGGAAAAATAATTAGAAGAAAAAGTTAAAATAATTAAATCCAAAATAAAAAGTATCTTTTCTGAGCTAAAATAAAATAAAAATCTTCCTAATTTAGTAATGTTTTGGATGTATTGAGTGAGAACCTTTAAACCTCTACAACTAACTTAGCAGACCAAGTCCAAGAAACATCTCAATCACATGAAGGAATTGGGTACAGAGATGTAAATCATGAGGAAACAGATAAAAGACTTTGAAGATAGGCTCATAGATCCAGGATATATATTATACCAATAATAAGATATCCAGAAAGAGAAAATTATATAGTAAGACTCTCTGCTATTGAATCTTTAACTTAGCAGTATGCATTTAAGGTTTGTACATGTTTTGGGATGAAATAATGACAACACATTTCTTTTATTGATGAATAATATTCCATTCTATGGCTGTACCATAGCTTGTGTATCAATTTACATATTGAAGGTCGCTCTGATTGCTTGCAATTTGAGGGAATTATAATAAACCCGCTGTGATCATCAGTATGAAGGCTTTTGTGTATGACAGAAATTTTTTAACACATTAGGTCAGCACCTAACACCGCAATTGTTGGACCACAGTTCTACGTTAAGACATGTTGACTTTGTCAGCAATAGTTGAACTATAATCAGAAGTAACTGAATCAATCACTTTACGTTCCTACCCATAATGAATGAGAGTTCCATGTGCTGCAAATACTAACCAGCTATTGGTACTTGCGGATTTTTGTATTTGTTATTTTAATAAGCTATTTCTTTATATTTTTATTTGTGTTTCCCTGAAGACAAATGATCTTTATCAACTTTTCATAAGCTTTTTCATAATGAAGGAAACAAAACAAAAAGGCAAACCACTGAATGGAAAAAGATATTTTCAAACGATGTGTCTGATAAGGGATTAATATCCAAATTATGTAAGAACTCATACAACTCATTATCAAAATAAACAATCCCATTAAAAAATGTTTGGAAGACCTAAATAGACGTTTTTCCAAAAATGACATAAAGATGGCCAACAAGCACAGTACTCATCATGACTAAATCATCAGGGAAATACAAATTAAAACCACAATGAGATACCATTTCATAAATATGAGAATGGTTGTTATCAAAAAGACAGTTAACAAGTGTTGGTGAGGATTTGGAAAAAAAAGAACACTTGTACACGGTTGGTGGGACTGCAGATGACACAGCCACTGTGGAAAACAGTATGGAGATATCCCAAAAATAAAAAGTATAGATACCATACAATCCAACAACCACTACTTGGTATTTGTCCAAAGACAATAAAAGCACTAAATCAAAAAGATATATGCACCTCTATGTTCATTGCAGCATTATTTACAGTAGCCAAAATATAGAGGTAACTTAAGTGTCCACTGATGGAGGAAGGAAAAAATAGATGTGTGGGTGTGTGTTGGTGTATATATATATATATATAGATAGATAGATAGATAGATAGATCCAAGGTGTGTGTATATGTATACACACACACATATATAGTGGAATATTACACAGCCAAAAAAGAATTAAATCTTCTCATTTACAAAAACTGGATGAATCTATATGCCATTATGCTAAGTGAAATAGAGAAAGATAAATGCTCTATGATTTCACTTATATATGAATTCTGAATAATAAAGGAAACATAAGTATGACAAAACATATTCATAGATACAGCACACAAACTGGTGATTGCCAGAGGGGAGGGAGAGGAGGGTGGGTAAAATTGGTGGAGAGGATTAAGAAATACAAACTTCCAGTTATAAAATCAGTCACAGGATATAATGCACAGCATAGGGAATATAGTGAATAAAATTGTCATAATTTTGTATGGTGATAGACAGTAACTAATCTTCATAGGGTAATAATTCTGTAATATATAAAAATATCAAATCACTTTGTTGTACACCTGAAAATAATGTCAATTATACTTCAATTAAAACAAGTGTTATTAAAATCTACCTTAATTTTTTCTTTCATGTGTTGTACTGTTTCCTATCTAAAAGCTCATCACCAAGTCTAAAGTCACTAAGATTTTCTAAGATTTTCTCCTGTATTTTCTGTATTTATATACTTGCTTCAGAACCTCATCATGTTGATTACTACAGCTTTATAGTACATTTTAAAACTAAAAAGTATGAGTCCCCCAATTTTGCTGTCTTCCAACACATCTTTTATCTATTCTGGATCCTTTATGTTTTAATACAGATTTTTGAAGTCTTGCCAATTTTTAAAATATATGCATGCCAGAATTTTATAGGGAATTTTTTGCCTGTAGATTAACTTAGAATAAATTGCCACTTTATAATTTTAAAATACTGATTACTTAACACAACAAATATTTCTTTCTCACCTTACATGTTCTCTTGGGATAACAGTAGGATAGTAACATTGTCCCTGCTCTACAGAGCTCCCAGTCTACTGGAAGTGAAAGTGAAGTCACTCAGTCATGTCCGACTCTTTGCGACCCCCTGGACTGTAGCCTACCAGGCTTCTCTGTCTGTGGGATTCTCCAGGGAAGAATGCTGGAGTGGGTTACCATTTCCTTCTTCAGGGGATCTTCCCGACCCAGGGATTGAACCCCCGTCTCCCACATTGTAGGCAGACGCCTTAACCTCTGAGCCACCAGGGAAGCCCCAGACTACTGAAGGACATCAGAAATAGAAATTAAAAATTGTGCCTCAATATATTTATATTGTACTGACTTTTAATAAAGGCATGTGCCTACTCTATTTTTGCACAAGGGGTGGGAGTGACCAGCTCTACCTTGTAGTGGAGAAATGGAAGGTGACAATCTGATGCAGTTTGCGTGAGTGATGACCAAGCTAGCTATTGAAAGATCAATGTAAATTTCACAAGTAATGCATGGTAGAGGTGGTTCTTGGGTGGTAGGAGTTGCAAGAAGGTACAGTAAATGGCCAAATCATGAAGAATTTGTATTCCACACAAAGGAGTTTGAACATTTATTCATAAAATACTAAAATGCAGGGAGCTAGTGAAACATATGATCAGATTTGGTAGATGAACTGAAAGACAAATTCAATGTGGAGAGTGAAGAATGCACCAGAGCTAGAGTGGGCAAAAAGGCAGAGGCATAGATAAGGATAACCTATCATGTAAATGAAATTTACTTTATATGACTCATTTATTTGACACATGATCATTGGTTTCCTTTTAATGATTGCTCCCAGAATTTTCCTGAGCTGTGACAAAACACCAACTTCTCTATACTTCGTAGATCATCCCTCTTCATATTTTTGTTTTCGCATATTTCAGTTTTATGTCCATTCTTTTACTTTACGCCTCATAAAAACCAGCATGTACCTAACCTCTTTAAATTGGATCAACAAATTCTGTTAATATACTTTATCGTATTTATCTGGACCAGATATTTGAAATGTAAATTTTAGAAAACATTTTGATCATAGTTATTTTAATAAGGACTTTCTTAAAATTACCTTACAACAATGAGATTTAATTTTCTTTTACCAATGTTTTTCTCTTACCTGTTCTGAACCTGTTCTATACTGTCTCCTCATAAAAAATAAATAAGAGAAAAAGGAAAGATAAGACTGAAAACAGCTTATTTAGGTTGGCTTTAGTTCAAGTAAAGCCAAAATATCCCAACCCTAACCCAGATTAAATTGAAACAGTTTTGTATATGATTTCAGAGGAAAGGACTCTACTGGAAGAAAAAAAAATGCATGACAACTTCTGTGTAATTATTGACCTATTTGTTCTTAGTATACTTTCATGAAAAGTTCAAATGGCATTTCCCAAATTGTCACCAATAGACATAACAGATATTTGAGCAAGTTTGCATCTGAACAACTATTAAAATAGATTTGCCTAAATTGAAATGATTTTACTGTTTTATATTCTCAGATTGTCCTTTTGAGTCAAGTTTGGATATCAAGAAGGACTGCATGATATGTATAAAGAATTTAGAAGGAAAACTACCTTGAGTACTAGAAAAAAACAGAAATCTAAGTCCTACTTTATCAAAAAGTCTAAATATAACTCTTCTCCAACACTGATATATCCATCTTTGTTTGTCTTCCTTAGAGAGTTCAAGTATAGCCTATAAATAACTCCTATTGGAATATCTTGAGAGAGGGGTTAACATATTGATAAATACACTTGAGAGCAGCTAAAGGAATTTGTGATTGATATAGTTCCAGAAGGAAATAAAGGACCTGGAGACAGGTTCAAGCATACAAATATGCCAATCATAGCAAATGGATGCACAGGGTGGTAAGTGTGGGTTACTCTCACAGCAGTGGGCTGTGTCAAGTTACCCAAGTAACTGGATATAACTGGATATAATAATCACACACTTGTCTTAATGTGTCACAATCTTAACAGGACAAACCACTGTCCACTTCAAATGGAGACAGTCTGGCAAACCTGATCAGATTATTGCTGTCATTATTTCAAGCAAATTAACAGGTTACAAGATTGTTCACCTTGTCTGACACCATTGTGAAGTTTGACAGCCTGGATGTCAAATGAGAAAATACATCAGACTGATTTGCAAAGAGCTCACCTAAGATGACTCTTTCAGTCCCAAGGGTGTCCACTTGGATGAATGGTTAGCAATGAGACGCTTCCCTGGGGTCAGTTTAGCACTGAACACAGTTGTTGTTTCCTCCAGAAGTCCCTGAAATAGTTATGCTCTGGGGTAAGGCTTTTGAAAAGGGCAGCCTGACCATTAAAACCCAATACAGTTGCCCTCTTTGTATCAGGGATTTCTCACTGGAAATCATGGCTTCCCAGGCATCACCAGGGATCCACAGCTATATATACAGGAAAAACAGTTTTGAGTGTCATTTATTAATACTATCACAGATTAGCAAAAGGGGAAAGCTTGGTCGGTGAGTTTTAGAAGGGCAAGATCCCTCTTTAACAAACAGTTATTTCTTCTGTATCAGAAAACAGCATAACTCTTTACTGTCCTGGCTCCCTCACTGTCTTAACTAAGTCAGCTCTGTATTTCCGGACTCTCTGGTACATGTCAGTGTGTGTGCATCTGTGCCCACGTGTGTGCAGGGAGCACTGGTACCATACTTTCTGTGTGGGTGCATGCATGCTCAATTACTCAGTCGTGTGTGACTCCTTGGGACCCTATGGACTGTAGTTCTCTAGCTCCTCTGTCCATGGGATTTTCTAGGCAAGAATACTGGATTGAGTTGCCATTTCCTCCTCCATGGGACTTTCCTCACCCAGAGATTGAACCCGCATCTTCTGCATCGGCAGGCAAATTCTTTACCACGGAGCCACCTGTCCCTAATCCTAATCCTAAACCGTTCCTAATCCTACCCCTGTCTCAGCTTAAATATGTCATGTCATTCAGGATGTAAAAAGGAGTGGTAGATAGTCCCAGCCTCCCATATTCTACTAAGTCAGGGGTAATTGACTTTTCTTTCACACTGTTGATAAGTGCTAAGGGAGTTCTGCCTCCTCTTCAATTTCTTCCCTCTTAAATTCCTAAGTTCCTTTAAAAAAAAAAAAAAATAACTCCACCATGACCAACTTGTCTTCACTATGTGATCAAAGCAAAAACTTAGTAAAAATGTGGATAGCAACATTTCTAATATGTGAACATTGTTACTACTGATACATCTGACTGTTTTATTCCATCTGCTATTTTCCCTGTATTTTTGTGCACACATTTTTAAACTTGCATTTTCCCCTTTCTGCCTTCCATTAGATTTACGATGCATTATTTGTTCTCATTTTTCTCTTCTATTGTTTGGAAAAATTTCTCTTCTACTGTTTGGAAACTTTTCCCCACTCTTGATTGGAAACTTAGGATCAATACAATTAGAATTTGATTCTTAAAAATTCAAAAACAAAACAAAATAAAAACTAAACTCTCAGGTAACATTAGGCTAGATTTATCAACAAATGAGAGTACAAAAGGAAAGAATATTAAAAGTAAAAAAGGAAATACAACCAAATCAAAAAGATACAAACAAAACTATACCAGGATACTTGGCCCATTAAAATACTCTTGTACTTATAAATATTTAAGTTCGTTCTGTAGCTTGAAATAGCAAATTGGAGGGGATTTGTAGAGTAAAAAAGACTCTTTAATTTGTTTCTATTAATGCTACTCCCTATAGTACTTCCCAGGTAGCACTGGTGATAAAGAACCCAACTACCAGTGCAGGAGACCAAAGTGAACAGGTTCAACCCCTGAGTTGGGAAGATCCCCTGAAGAAGGGCATGGCAACCCACTCCAGTACTCTTGCCTAGAAAATCCCATGAACAGAGGAGCCTAATGGGCTGCAGTCTACAGGGTGCCAAAGAGCTGGACACAACTGAAGCAACTTAGCCTGTACGCACACACCTGGTACTACGTTTCAGCTGCTCTCAGACCTGTGTAAGGAACTGTAAAGGATCTGGGATGTTTATGCTACTTCCATGCTAAGAAGTTAATCTGCCTCCAGTTTTATAAATCCTGGTGGTAGAAGACACAAGACTCCTGGGTCAGAAACAGAAGACTTCTTTACTCAAAGCATAGCAGGCAGTATGAGCTTCAATTTCATGGCAGTTACAATTGTCCATCAAATCCCAAAGGGACAGTTGGCACATAGAGCTAGAAGGATGCTGTATACAAAGTGTTGTGCATTATGGCTGAGGAATTTTGAGCTCAGGAAATCCTGTTCATTTATAAGAGTTTGCTAGAAAATCTGTCCAAACATTGACCCAGGAGAAAACATTATTTTGGTTGTTGTTTAGTTGCTAACTCATGTCTCACTCTTTGCAACTCCGTGGACTATAGCCCCCCAGGTTCCTCTGTCCATGGAATTTCTCAGGCAAGAATACTGGAGTCAGTTGCCATTTCCTTCTCCAAGGGATCTTCCCGACTCAGGGACTGAACCCTGTCTCCTGCATCAGCAGGTGGATTCTTTACCACTGAGCCATTGGGGAAGCCCATTGTACTCATTTTCAAGCAAATATTCCATCTGCTTTCTGGAAGGAGAAACCATCTCCATATCGCAAGGCTGTGCTTTATATAAACATCTTTGAAAAGATACTTTGGAACAAAAATTGTCAGTGACTACTCACAAGATATAGAGAAATGTGAGAGATTCAATGGAAAGTTGATTCTCAAAAATTATTTGTGCTGCTACTGTAGTGTAGTTAAAATATCAGTGTAATTTCTCCCTGAGCCTTTGCTACATCCCCCTGTGATATCCTGAATATAGGGAGCAGCACTGAGAAAGCTCACCTTTGCTCTCCAAACAATACCCCTCACGGTGGGTAGGGGTTTGGGGGCAAAGCAAAACAGTTGCTTCAAATAATTGTTGTTGTTCACTCACTGAGGTGTGTCTGACTCTTTGTGAATTCACGGACCGCAACATGCTAGGCTTCCCTGTCCTTCACTGTCTCCTGGAGTTTGCTCAAACTCATGTCCATTGAGTCAGTGATGCCATCCAACCATCTCATCCTCTGTCATCCCCTTCTCCTGTCCTCAATCTTCCCCAGCATCACAGTCTTTTCCAGTGAGTCAGCTCTTTGCATCAGGTGGCCAAAGTCCTGGAGCTTCAGCTTCAGCATCAGTCCTTCCAATGAACATTCAGGGTTGATTTCCTCTAGGGTGGACTGTTTTGATCTCCTTGCAGTCCAAGGGACTCTCAAGAGTCTTCTTCAGCACCACAGTTCAAAAGCATCAATTCTTTGGGACTCAGCCTTATTTATGGTCCAACTCTCACATCTGTACATGACTACTGGAAAAACCATAGCTTTGACTATATGGACCTTTATCAACAAAGTGATATCTCTGCATTTTAATATGCTATCTTGGTTTGTCATAGGTTTCTTTCCAAGGTGTAAGCATCTTTTAATTTCATGGCTGCAGTCACTGCCCACAGTGATTTTAGAGCCCAAGAAAATAAAATCTGTAACTGTTTGTAGTTTTTCCCCTTTTACTTGCCATGGAGTGATGGGACTGGATGCCATGACCTTGGTTTTTTGAATGCTTAATTTTAAGTCAGCTTTTTCACTCTCTTCTTTCACCCTCATCAAGAGGCTCTTTATTTCCTCTTCACTTTCTGCTATTTGAAAAATTAACTGTCCAGGTGTTTGCTAGAGGTAGTTGTTTGCACCCTCTTCTAGCAGACACTCAAATAGTTAGTTATGACATTTTATACCTGGGTAGACTTTCATCTGAAATTTCTAAAATGGTTTCACTGTCTTAGTAGTAGAATGTTCTTTGCTAACATATCCAGAGTAGGAAAATGGTGTGGGGACACTCATATTTCCATCTAAGACCTGCCTCTGCAAATCATCTTAAAGATGATGAGATATAGAATATATCCTTGTTTAGAATATGTAATGAATGCAAAATATGTGCATTATTGATCTAATGTGCTGATACTTAATGGCAACTCTCCTAAAATGTTCCATAACTTCTATAAATGTTAATACTTCTTGCTAGCCTCAATAACTATCCTCTTAAGCAAAAAAAATTGGCTATAAACTATTCATTTCTTAACTCTGTGGTTCCCATGTATTTCCAGAAACATTAAACTCAACATTAAAAATAAAGGCATGGTGAAAGATAATAGTTGCTGTGACTTTTGTTTCAAAAAATACAAGACTCAATTGTGTTTCAGAAACCATTACACAGAATGTATTTGAGGAGGTAATAATTCTTTTCCATGAACTCATGAACCTGATTACATCATGTACTCAGTGACCTTATGCTTTTAATTTTCTACTAAAATTAGTAGTAGCAATTTTCTATGTTTTAAATTGATTGAACATAGAAATTTTCTGCTATGTCTCATGATCTCCCAAAGTATTATTCAAAAGTATGAAGTACTTTTAAAATATCTTTTGTGACTATTCACATCTCTGTTCCATAAAGTGAAATTGATAAACTAAGATCTGACAAACTTGCAGTTTGAATTTAACATTTTATGCTAAAAGTAATAAAAATCATGACTGTGTTTGATATGGTTGATGATGATACCAGGGAAGTCATTCAACCTGGTTAATCTTATTTAAAGCAATATTTCACAGCCCTTTTATTCATGCTATAGATAGATTACCTCTTATACAGATCAGTGATGTATTATTCCAAGTACTAGCTATAGAGTATTGTTATTTATATGGAGCATGCTAAAAAACTTATCCAAACTATGTACCAGAAAGAAACATTTTCTTTATTATATTTAATAATTTAACCAACATTTAACCAGATAAATGAGCAGTATTTTTAAAAAACAAAGTTATGTGTTTCCATAAATGCATATGTATGAATCATAACTGTGCATCATTTCATCTAACTTTAGTTATCTTCTTAAGAGCCCTATTTCCAAATATATCCACTTAACGGATTAGGGCCTCAACATACAAACTGGGGAGACACTACTCAGTGAATAACAGAGGCAGCCTTAAGATTCCAGGAAGAACTTCCAGTAAGTATCCCTGAGGTCTAAGGCAAAGGATAATTTCTATCCATCTGCCTTCAGTGAATACCTGTGAACACAGAGTTAGAACCATTCACAAATCAAAACAGGATCCGCACTCCCGTTAACTGAGATGGAAGACATTGACCAAAATATTTCCCATGAATTTCTCTATAAGTGGTTTTCATGTGCTTATTTGAAGACTACTATAGGAAACCAGAATTTTCGTGGTCCCTTTGAAGGACTGCAAGTACTTACAGTAAATTCCATGCTTGGCAATAGTCTCAAATAGTCTCAAAGCTCTCCCTAGGACCATGACCAGTACCTCACAGAGTCTATAAAGATGTCCACAGTCAGGCTGGTCTTCACACACGGGGTGCCACCTCAGTGCTTTGCTGAAGCATGACTAGAAACCTTTATTGCCCAGAACACTATGTTTTATATCATTAAAAACATTGTACTTTTCCCCCTGACTACTATTCACACAATTTTTCTCAGGCTTCACATCCCTCCTGCTAGCACTAAAGAAAAGTGAAAGTGTTAGTCTTTCTGCTGCTGCTGCTTCTGCTAAGCGGCTTCAGTCGTGTCGGACTCTGTGTGACCCCATAGACGGCAGCCCACCAGGCTCCCCCATCCCTGGGATTCTCCACGCAAGAATACTGGAGTGGGTTGCCATTTCCTTCTCCAATGCATGAAAGTGAAAAGTGAAAGTGAAGTGGCTCAGTTGTGTCCAACTCTGTGCGACCCCATGGACTGCAGCCTACCAGGCTCCTCCGTCCATGGGATTTTCCAGGCAAAAGAGGACTGGAGTGGGGTGCCATTGCCTTCTCCAATTAGTCTGTCAGTCGTGTCCAACTCTTTGGGACCCCATGGGCTGTGGCCTGCCAGGTTCCTCTATGGAATTCTCCAGGAAAGAATACTGGAGTGAGCTGCCATTCCCTTCTCCAGGGGATCTTCCCCACCCAGGGATTGAACCAGATTTCCTATATCAGAGGCAGATTCTTTTTGTCTAAGCCACCAGGGAAGCCCTACTTTACATGGAATTGGAAAACTGATGACCTCTCCCACTAAAGGTTGGGAAAACCTTCCCATGGCACAAAGTATTTTCAGTGTACCTTTTCTGTGAGCTCTGGCACATGAATGTTCCTTAGAAATCCACACTAGACAGATTTTCTGCCATGGCAACATGGTCAACCATGAAAGTTCGTATTTTAAAAGAATATTTTCTAAGATAAGAAATAGGAAAGAGTTGAGTCTGGGCAAAAGTCACTGGAGAGGTTATCTCTGAAGCTTTTACTTGTTCATTCATTATTTCTGGCATAGGACTATTGGCTTCTTTAGCTTTGCAAGGAATAAGTCCAAACCATCAGAGCTGGACAACCAGGAAGCTCTCTCTACTTACCAATATATTCATATTAAAAAATGACAGCTGAACAACAAATCCTTGGCTGGGGGTTCACATAATTAGGTAAGTTGAAGTTTCTGACTGAAGAAGATGATTCCAACAGGACTTAGATGGAAAATGAGGGACAGAGAAGTCCTTTAGTCTATGTTTACAATAAAGGAAAAGAAAACTTGAGAGACAAAGCCTTTGATATTAGAGGTAATAATATAAAAAGACAACTAATGCAGATGAAAAGCACTGGTCGAAGGTGGGTGATATTAAATGAGGATACAAAATAAGAAAAACAGAAGAACAGAGTCAACATAGCAGAAAATAGTAATGTAACTACAAAGTTTGAAGACTTTCACAGAAAAAGCACACAAAAACTTTGTTAAGCCCTTTCTATGCACATCATAGAAAAATATCCTTGACTGACTTTGTAAAAAGTAATATCAGTAGTGGGACTGTTTTAAGGTTTTTAAATTCAGTGGCTCAACAGTGTTCTCAAAGACCCAAACTCTTTCTGTATTTTTCCCATATCATCTTTAGAAGTAAAATAAATATTCAAAATAGTAATATAACTCATTACAGAACTTGAATTTTTATAATCAGTTGAAGAGACAGAACAATTCTAAACACACTAACCATAGATACAGCTTTGAAGATATCTGCTAGAAACATTATGACAAAAATTAAAAATAAAATATTTCAGAATATTTTCTTTATAAAAAATGCCAATAGCATAGTATGGGACACCAATTGGATACAAGTAAGAAACTCTTTAAAACAAATGATTAAGTACCAAGAATAATTATTCTGCTTATGTTTTTAATATTCTCTCAATCGATAATTATATACATATAAATTAATGTTATTTTCACTTTTTGAGAAATAATTTTATTTTTGAAAACTATTATTAATTTTTTTGGAGCATACTTGCTTTACATGTTGTTTTAGTTTCTTTTATACAGGAAAGTGAATCAGTTATACATATATCCCCTCTTGTTTAGATGAAAATGTTTTTTGAATAGAAGGCTTGTACGTGTCTACTCATATAACAAATGATTCTTGTCTATCAGTAAATACATATTTTGAAAATTATGTTTTAATTACATTTAAGACCCATGGCATCTCTGGTTGCTGCTGACTTTTCAGTACAAGGAACAAGACATCAGTTAAATGTGAATGAAGGAGGAAATAGAGGTTTCAGGAAAGAATAGTATGAAATAATAGCATCAGGTTTTGCTATTTTTTTGTGGTCCATAAGTCAGCAACAGAAGTACCTGAGAGCCTCATCAGAAACAAGAATTTCAGTCTTCTCTTTCAGCCATACGAAACTAGAACCTGCATTTTAAATATGCCAAGTGATTCATACCCACCAAAATAATGAGAAGCACCGGATTTGGACTGGAAATGAATACACTGGAGAAATATAGTACAATATCAACTATAATGTTATAACATTCAACCAGCTTAGTTGAATGTTTCTCCAATTGATAAAGATGTGCAGGTGTGTCTGAAAAAAAAACAATGGACTTAATTGATGAAGGGGTATTTCCACTTAGCAAGTTGAAATGAGAGACTCAGAAAAATTGATTAATGGAAGAGAGTTATTATAGTGATACACCATGGAATTGAACATATATGGTCTGGAGAGTGAAGGCATAAAAGAGAAAAAATAGTAAAACGGAAGCAGGTCAATGGATTGTGATGTTCAGTGGGTGGAAGGACTGTTGGAGTTGGGGAACTAAGAGTAAACTGGAAAATAGGGAATGTTGATCAGAGGGGCTGTTCACAGTGGAAATAATGGGTAAGTTATAAATATTGGTAATGGAAAGATCTAAGCCATTTAGCTTTTGACTCTGGGAGTAAGTAACTTGTTCAGGGTAGAAAGTAAGACTTACTGATAAGAAAAGGTCAAGGGAATGAGAAGCAAGATAGTAGACGGGTCATCTATGTGGATAATGAAATCAGCAAGAAGTTTCATAATGGTGTTAAAGAGAAGGACCAAAGCCAGCAACAGAAACCTCAAAGGAGCAATTGAGAGAGCCAGAACTCTATAGAAGACTGCAAACAAGCGGTCAGTCAGTTCGGTCACTCACTTATGTCCAACACTTTGCAACCCCACGGACTGCAGCACGCCAGGCTTCCCTGTCCATCACCAACTCCCATTACTCAAACTCATGTCCATTGAGTCGGTGATGGCCATCCAACGTCCTTCCAATGAACACCCAGGACTGATCTTTAGGATGGACTGGTTGGATCTCCTTGCAGTCCAAGGGACTCTCAAGAGTCTTCTCCAACACCACAGTTCAAAAGCATCAGTTCTTCAATGCTCAGCTTTCTTTAGAGTCCAACTCTCACATCCATACATGACTACTGGAAAAACCACAGCTTTGACTAGATGGACCTTTGTTGGCAAAGTAATGTCTCTGCTTTTTAATATGCTATCTAGGTTGGCCATAGCTTTTCTTCCAAGGAGCAAGCATCTTTTAATTTCATGGCTGCAGTCAACATCTGTAGTGACTTTGGAGCCCCCCAAAATAAAGTTTCTCACTGTTTCCATTGTTTCCCCATCTGTTTGTCATGAAGTGATGGGACGGGATGCCCCTTCTTAGTTTTCTGAATGTTTAGTTTTAAGCCAACTTTTTCACTCTTTCACTTCTATCAACAGGCTCTTTAGTTCTTCACTTTCTGCCATAAGGGTGGTGTCATTTGCATATCTGAGGTTATTGATATTTCTCCCGGCAATTTTGATTCCAGCTTGTGCTTCATCCAGCCTGGCATTTCACATGATGTACTCTGCATATAAGTTAAATAAGCAGGGTGACAATATACAGCCTTGACATACTCCTTTCCCAATTTGGAACCAGTCTGTTTTTCCATGTCCAGTTCTAACTGTTGCTTCTTGACCTGCATACAGATTTATCAGGAGACAGTTCAGGTGGTCTGGTCTTCCCATTCTCTTTAAGAATTTTCCACAGTTTGTTGTGATCCACACAGTCAAAGGCTTTGGTGTAGTCAATAAAGCAGAAGTAGGTGTTTTTCTGGAACTCTCTTGTCTTTTTGATGATCCAACGGATGTTGGCAATTTGATCTCTGGTTCCTCTGCCTTTTCTAAATCCAGCTTGAACATCTGGAGTTTCACAGTTCATGTACTGTTGAAGCCTGGCTTGGAGAATTTTGAGCAGTACTTTTCTAGTGTGTGAAATGAGTGCAATTGTGTGGTAGTTTGAACATTCTTTGGCATTGCCTTTCTTTGGGATTAGAATGAAAACTGACCTTTTCCAGTCAGTTACAAGAGGTAGTTACAGGAGGTAGTGGGTGGTATAATCTGATAAATTAAGATTCATACTGGGTAAATGGGAGGGAGGTGGTGGAAAAGAGCAATGTTGAGCAAGAAAGACATCTATCCCACCTCCAGACCAAATTATTAAGGGTGATAACGGAATACAGACTGCCATATCAGTAAACAAATGTCACCGTCTTCAGCAATTGCAGCCACAGCTGATGGTGAACTGGTGAGCCCTGAGGAAACTCAGGGAGGAAAGAGAACCTGCCATCCAGCAGCCATCAAACTGCAGCTACTACCCTTGCTGAGCTCAGAGGAATCCCAGGATGTGAAAACACAGCATACTGGCCCCAGATAACTGAGGTGCCAATCAAACGAATGATTTCAGCGAGCCCAGACTGTTGCGTCTTCCCATACATAGAAAAGAGCTAAATTCCTCAACTTGAGATTTCTAGTTTTCTATAGGTGACAACAATTTTTTTGGTTCCTACTTCCTGCCATTTGTTTCAAATTCCTATGTAACCTAGCTCCTCTCTCCCCTTGCTTTCTTGGAGCAGTTCTCTCAGGTTTTCTTGAGATGTAGTCTCCCAGCGTTGAAATCTTAAAAATTCCCACTGAATAAAACATAACTCTCAACTTTTAGGTTGTAGATAAATTTTTTAGTGGGCAAAGGTATGTGGAAGAGAAGGGAGCTACCCTTTAAGTGAGTGGAGATGGGAGGAGAAAAAGAAACAACTGTCATCCAGCAAAATGGGAGAAGATAAATAGCCCTGAATAAGTCAGGGAGAATAATGGGGGAAGCTGTAGGATGCTTTAGAAAGTGTGTAAGATCAGGAGTATCTTTTCAGAAGACACAGTTCTGGGGGCCTCTTTTTGTTCCTGCCCATGGCACTGTGGGAGCTGAGTAGGGGAGTCTCATTCGGACACACAAAGGATTCTAGTCTCTCTCCTTTTCAATTAAACATAAAAAAAAAAAAAAAAAAAATTGGAACCTGGCCTAAGATGTGTATAACTTTTCACACTCAACAGAAATGGTGAGTTTCTATAAGCTGAAAACACCCATGTAAACAGCACCCACATGAAGGATCAGTGCATCACCAACCCACTTCGTATTTCCCTTTGAGTCACCTTCAGGCTACAAAATAACTACTACCCTGTTTCTCATACTACAAACACATTTTTTGGTGTTCCCTTTGGACATCATCTGTTGATGCAGGCAAGAGGCAAGGAAAAGATGGTCTTATCACAAGTTGGCAGTGCTTGGTGGTGCATTGTTAGCATAAACGCCTTGGAAGGGGCAGATTTAGCTGTAAAGCCTGAATCCTCTGGAATATTGATGGCTTCTTCCCTGTACTCTTACAGCATTTTGTGCCCACCTCGATAATAGTAAGTTTAGTACAATACTGTAATTATGTTTTTATCTCCTTGCTGCTTCCAAACACACACACACATATGTGTGCATTCACCTGCGTACATGCACACACACACATATACACAATCCTTCAATTCTTTAAGCCAGCAAGTTTTCTCCGTTTTTTTTTTTTTCCATTAAAAAACATGGTAAATGTTTAAAAGTGTGTGTTGGTTAGAAATAAATGTATATCTCTGTCATTTATATTAAAACCAAATGAAAAACAGAAATTTCCAGACAATCTTGGCGTTTATGCTAATCCTTTCTTAGAACTACATATATACGCATTGTATAAAGCTTTCAGTCAATCATCTTGGAAAAGTCTTAAAAAGGAGTTGATTTTAAATATTCTCATCACCAATTAAATTACTTCTATGAACCCATATTGTGAATTATGTTATTGTAGGAATGATTTTTTTTACAGTTAATCAGGACAAACTTTGATATCTCACCTGAAATACTTCAACAGGTGTCAAAAGTACTAATTAAGTACTAATTTCATGCACAGAGAACTACTTTATAAAGTTCTAGGAATAAATGAGACCTAGAAAGCACGGTTCCTACATCAACATTGTATTTTGGCAATATCCCACTGAAAAGAGAAGCAAGGCAGTTAGGTCATAATATTTGCAGATGAAGGAACCAAGTCACAGGAAGATTCAATGGCCTCCCCATGACAGTGTGAATTTGATACAAAATACCTTTTATTCTAGCCCACATTTTACACTGCTTACAGATTATCAAGGCCTGAAACTTCACTATCAGTGATTTGGCCCTTGGAGTAACTATCTGTCCTCTGTGAAAATAAAACCATCCTACTCTTAATATTAACATATATCTCTTAGTTTTAAGAAGTTGGTTTTGGTAGAGATATGGGAGAGAACTCATGCTAAAAGCACCAGAGTGGGACCGTTAGAGACTGGGAAAATAAATGTGAAGGGTCTATTGTCTTAAAGAAAAAGCCTTTAGTCTTCATAGAACTCAAGTAAAGTTGATACTTTGGTTTTGAAGAAAATCCCATCCATTCACTTCATGATGTTAAAAAGCAACACATAAATTGGTACTGTTGGAGCTGCCAATAATTTGGTGTCAATGTGCCTTTCTCCCAAATTCAATGATTTAGTCCATTTAGTTGATAATTAGTGAGGATCTACATGCCAGGCATTTACCTATATATGAGGGATACAGCAACATGGAAAACAGGGTCCTTGCTCTCAAGAAATTCATATTCTAATGCAGAAGTTACTGTGCTTGAATAGCTAATTTTAGCTACTGTCAGTGATACATTTTGCCTCTTCAGTTCCCAGTTATGTGTCAGATACACCTATATTTCCTCAACTCAATCCTTTCCTACTAGAGTATAGTTGATTTAAAAGGTTGTGGTAATTTCTACTGTACAGCAAAGTGATTTAGTTATATGTATATCTTGCCTGGAGAATCCCATGGACAAAGTAGCCTGGTGGGCTATAGTCCATAGGGTCACAAAAAGTTGGACATGACTGAAGTGACTTAGCAGGAGTTAGCATGCATGCATATATATATAATGTATATATATACATATATATATGTATATATATTGCTATTGCTAAGTCACTTGCTATTGCCGTCTATGGGGTCACACAGAGTCGAACACAACTGAAGTGACTTAGCAGGAGTTAGCATGCATGCATATATATATAATGTATATATATATATATATGTATATATATATATATGTATATATATTGCTATTGCTATTGCTAAGTCACTTCAGCCCACCAGGCTCCCCCGTCCCTGGGATTCTCCAGGCAAGAACACTGGAGTGGGTTGCCATTTCCTTCTCCAATGCGTCAAAGTGAAAAGTGAAAGTGAAGTCGCTCAGTCGTGTCCGACCCTCAGCGACCCCATGGACTGCAGACTTCCAGGCTCCTCCATCCATGGGATTTTTCAGGCAAGAGTACTGGAGTGGGGTGCCATTGCCTTCTCCATATATATATTAGGTTAATATATTTATTAAATATATAATAGTGTATATATTTTTACATTCTTTTCCATTATGGTTTATCACAGTATATTGAATACAGTTCCCTGTGCTATACAGTAGGACCTTGTATCTTCATACCTGATAGCCCACATTTCCAATGATGACAATATCCTCCATACACTCACTCAAGTTGGACACCTAAGAATTATTCTTGGCAGTTCTCCCTGTCCCAGCACTCCCAGTGATCAGTCTTCCAGCCTCAGTGGCCCTCCCGCTCCTTCCATCTTCATCAGCATCACCATTTCCTCCCACCTAGACCACTGTCACCTCCACCAGGGAGGTGCCTTGGATCCTCAGCACTCTGACTTCAGCCATGCCCTTTGCTGCTCATGGAGTGATCTTCCAAAATGTAAAGTCTCCTCATGACAATCTTCTGAATAAAAGCTTTTCAAATAAAGTTCAAAATGTATGGATTTAGCCTACCTTCCCAGGCTGACCTTCCTCTAAATAAGCATGAATCACTGATACATTTCTTGATTCTCTATTTTTCAAACCCTGACACTTTGCTTCTTGATTTCTCTGCTTCTGGGAGTTTTTCCTCTGTCTTTGCAGGACTGTCTCCTTTTCATACACTGGGCATCTTTTCAAATAGTACCTCTTCAGGGGTGTCTGCTCTGGTCATCTTATTAAATGTTTTTTGGGACTTCCCTGGTGCTCCAGTGGCTAAGACCCTACTATCCCATCGCAGGGGGCCTGGGTTTGACATGGTCAGGAAACTAGATGCCACATTCTACACCTAAATATCCCATATAATGCAATGAAAAGATCCCACTTGATGCAATGAAGACCAAAGATCTGGTGTGCCACTGCTAAGACCTGGCACAACTAAATAAACAAACATTAATTTTTTTCCTACATATCTCTGTCTCGAAGCAGATAACTCTCATTATTTTGAAAAATTATTACCATATAAGATCACCTGAGGAATTGATGTGTTTAGGGATTATTTTCTCTATCCTCTATGTAAGTAAAAGTGTTAGTTGCTCAGTTGTGTCCAACTCTTTTGTGACCGCATGGACTGTAGCCCACCAGGCTCTTCTGTCCATGGGATTCTCTAGGCAGGAACACTGGAGTGAGTAGTCCTTCCCTTCTCCAGCGGATCTTCCTGACCCAGGGATCAAACTCAGGCTTCCTGCATTGAAGGCAGATTTTTTACCCTCTGAGCCACTAGGGAAGCCTCCTATCTTCTGTATTAGAGAACAGCTTCTGATGCCCAGACCTGAAGTCAATGCCTGGAACAGAGGAGATTTTCAGGGGTTACTTGCATAGGGGATAGTATCTTCTGTCCAGAATGTTCTTACCCATTTTGAGATTTTAAAACTCTCAAATGGTAAATTGTCCCCTTTTGTGTGATCCCACAACCCTTTTATATATTTATGTTCTAATAATTCTCACATTACATGGCAATTACTGGCAGAGTAGGTTAAAAATAATATGTTGCATCTTATACCGCATCCACCTTCTAAGGATGGTGAAAAGCTGCTGATTCCATCTTCCTAAAAAGTAAAAGAGAAAATGTTAGAAGTTGAAGGATATATGTATATGGTAGAGAAAAAGAGGGAGAAAAATAAGTTGATAGAAAGTTGTGTTTATCAATGATGCAGCACATACCTTTTCAGAACAACCTAGGAGTATAGTAAAATCCACTAATACTTACAAAACCTCAGAGAAATAAATGGAGGAGTTTGTCTTGGAAAATGTGCGTTTTCTGGGAAAGTTTAGAAGTCATTGAAAAGGTTAATATTTTCAAAATTACAGAATTGAAGCAACTGGAGATCTTAGAGCAATCATATCTGAGTTAACTTGTTATATAGTTCCATGCACACATAACGCAGATGAAATTATCTACATAATGCTGTGCATGTGGTAATAAAGATAACTATAAGCTATAAAGACCATTCCACATACCCCTCACTCAATCTCTGAACAAGCATGTGAACAAGGCAAATGTGATTAAGTTCATTTTGCAGAAAAAGACAATTATTCTCAGAAAACTCGACCATGGATCAACAACTTGGGGTTTTGTCCTTGTTCTTCCTTAATCACTGTCTCGGTACATCTTCTTTCCGGCCTTGAAATAGTCAGCTTCCACCATTTTTGTTATCATTTCCAAAGACATCAGATAAAAATCTAGTGATTTTAGCACACAATCTGCATTTTTTTTCTTTGCATGGGGATCATGGAGTTCTTTGAGAACTACATGGAATCTATGGACTTTTCACAGAATATTTCACGTACACACATGACAATAGATCTTCTAGGAATCACTGAAAATCATACTGAGAACCTCTTTGTAGGCTCTAAAATTATTCTAATATTCACATTCAGGTGATCTTAAGTTCCTAACTGAAGGCTACTAGCAAAGGGTGAACTTCTGAGGAGCTTCTTAAGTTAATTCATAGAAGTCTTCATAAGCACTACCTTCTTCATTCTCTAGTTGTGTGGAATTTCTGAATTGCATTGAAGGCTTGAATTCAAGCTAAACTGTAGGTTTAAGAACTACATTTGGCTCTGTGAGATGCAATGAGCAGCCATTTTTTTCTGGTTGTCAATAATGTTCAAAAAGCCAAAACATTACTGCCCATTCCTTGGAATACCCTTGGGCTGGAAATGCACAGTTTTTTGCAGAGTATGTGTTTGTGCCTTGTGTATGTGTTAATCCCTGTTGTGTCAACAGGGATTAACAGAGCTGCTCTCCCATTAAGAGAGGATGGTGTCCCCAGGGAAGCTGATATGTAAGCAAATGACAGTGATTTTAAAAGGCATGTGTCCCTAAATTGAGACTACACTGGTCACATTTTGCATTTTGTAAACAGTCATAGCCTTATGGACTTTGAATAAATGAGCTCCCCAAAGACCACACTCCCTGTGATAAGTTTATCATCTGTGGAAGTAGCATCATCTCTTCCACTTCTGAAAGGTGATATGACTCATAGACTCATCTTTGAAGAGAAGCTTATACCATAAAAACATCCAGCTCAGTGTCTTATATATGAACTTAGTAAAACAATAACAACAATAAGAGACACTATGGTTTTAGAAAAGGCACAGGAACCAGAGATCAAATTGCCAACATCCTCTGGATTATTGAAAAAGCAAGAGAGTTCCAGAAAAATATCTATTTCTGCTTTACTGACTATGCCAAAGCCTTTGACTGTGTGGATCACAATAAACTGTGGAAAATTCTGAAAGACATGGGAATACCAGACCACCTGACCTGCCTCTTGAGAAACCTGTATGCAAGTCAAGAAGCAACACTTAGAACTGAACATGGAACAGACTGGTTCCAAATAGGAAACAGAGTACGTCAAGGCTGTATATTGTCACCCTGCTTATTTAACTTATATGCAGCGTATATCATAAGAAACGCTGGGCTGGAAGAAGCACAAGCTGGAATCAAGATTACCAGGAGAAACCTCAATAACCTCAGATATGCAGATGACACCACCCTTATGGCAGAAAGCGAAGAGGAACTAAAAAGTGGAGAGTGAAAAAGTTGGCTTAAAGCTCAACATTTAGAAAACTAACACCATGGCATCTGGTCCCATCACTTCATGGGAAATAGATGGGGAAACAGTGGAAACCGTGGCTGACTATTTTTTGGGGGCTCCAAAATCACTGCAGATGGTGATTGCAGCCATGAAATTAAAAGACGCTTACTCCTTGGAAGGAAAGTTATGACCAACCTAGATAGCATATTCAAAAGCAGAGACATTACTTTGCCAACAAAGGTCCGTCTGGTCAAGGCTATGGTTTTTCCAGTAGTCATGTATGGATGTGACAGTTGGACTGTGAAGAAAGCTGAGCACTGAAGAATTGATGGTTTTGAACTGTGGTGTTGGAGAAGACTCTTGAGAGTCCCTTGGACTGCAAGGAGATCAAACCAGTCCACCCTAAAGGAGATCAGTCCTGGGTGTTCATTGGAAGGACTGATGCTAAAGCTGAAACTCCAGTACTTTGGCCACCTCATGCGAAGAGTTGACTCATTCGAAAAGAGCCTGATGCTGGGAGGGATTGGGGGCAGGAGGAGAAGGGGATGACAGAAGATGAGATGGCTGGATGGTATCACTAACTCGATGGACGTGGGTTTGGGTGAACTCCGAGAGTTGGTGATGGACACGGAGGCCTGGCGTGCTGAGATTCATGGGGTTGCAAAGAGTCGGACATGACTGAGCGACTGAATTGAACTGAACTGTTTGCAAAATATCCAAGAACAGCGGGAAACATCTAGGTAGAGAATTAACTTGACGTTAATGAGAAAACCTGGTGTGTGTCCAATTGTCCCTTTTTAAAATGATAGAAACAAAGAATTTAAGTTACAGACTTTCATCTTAGAGAGAGCACTTTATCCACAATGTAGACATTCATTCATTCCACAGATATTATTGAGCTCCTACTATATCCCAGGAGCCCAACACATATCCGGGAATGAAACAGGAATACTTGCCTTCTTGGTGCTTACATTCTAGTTGGGGGAGGGGTGGGAGTGGTTAAGAGTTGTCTTCCAGAATAAGGAAATAAATTATCCCTGTAAATAAGTAAATTGTATGACCATGTTAGAAGGAGAGGAGTTTCATGGACAAAAAGAGAAATAGAGCTGGGTATGGAAAGCAGAAATTCCGTATGGTCAGCTAGATGGCCAGTTTTTAGACATGTCTGAATAAATGTCATTCTGAACCATTGCCATGTGCCTCACTCTCTCTAAGTATCCCCTGGAGTAGGGCACTGGTGTGGGGCAGTGTCTCAAGAAAGCATCTATTAAAGTGTGGCCAGATTAGCCAGTGACCAGGCTGGAAGGCAGGCTGTATTGTCTTGGGGCATCTGCCTCCTCACTCCTCACAATAGATAATTGCCTTCCCAGTAGACACCCAGCATCTTTATGTTCCCTCCGTCCTCTTTCCTGATAACCTGCTCCTCAAGTCTTCTCGCAGGGAAGGATGTATACCTTAATCAGCGTGCTCTACCAGGCCTTCAGAAGAGGGGACTATCTTACACACGTGCTACTAAGGAGGATGGAGTCCAGTTGAGATGCCAGGGAAGAAAACATGATGGTGAAGCTGCCAGTGTTGACAGTCAGGCAGTGGGTAAAAGGGAACTGTTGTGTCAGAAGGTAATGACAAGCTTCACATCCAGTAGAGCTCTCTGCACTCCATGGCTTACCTCATTGCACATGGCAGATTTCAGGAGGTCCGTGTTCATCCTCCCACTAAAAGCACTGTATAATGATTGAATGAAACAGATTGGTGTAATTTTAAAACCAGTTGACCGTTAAGGATGTGTTCAGTTCCTCGCTCAATAGGGGATATCTTTTGGAGTACATATTGAATCAGTTTTTGTGATCGTTTGAACAAAAGCTCATTCTCTGCAAAATTACAGTTATAACTGCAAAGATTTTGTACACTTATTTGCTTGTTTGAAATGAACAATGTTTATGGCAACATTCATATTTCATTGGGAAGGTCTAAAAAGTTAGGAATTAAATGAAGGATTCCTATTCTGACTGTTACCAAATGACAACTTTCTTATTTGTAAGAGATACAACCTACTATTTCCTAAATCTCACCATTTCACATATAGCGGCTTGTGAATTATTGCTGAACACATACAATCACAGGTGAAAATTTAGCAGAATCATAACAACATAGTAAATAAAAAAATAATCCAGACGTTGATGCTAAAAGTTAAACAAACAAGCAAATACAAAGGAGTGATGGGAAAGCTCTTTTCTAGTAAGTAACAAATATCAGAGGAAAATCAGGGTTAGAAAATCATCACTTTGCAATGACCATGGTAATAATTAATATAGATAAGAACTATCAATGGATCCTAAAACTATTGTGAGATTTTGTTAAAGAATAGTGTGTCCACATAGTCTAGAAATATCTCCATTTGGATTTCTTATTAATTACAGAGCAAAAATAAATTAGAGGTCTTTACACGAGAAAAATAGTGTATAAACAACCTAAATCAAGATCATGTGCTTCCTGATGTGGTTCACAGAGAAGGACAGGGTAAAACTTATACAGTAATCCTGCCAGAAAATGAATAACCTGAATCAAATCATGAGGGAACAATCACACAACTCCAAATTGGGAGGCTTTTCAAATAAACACCTTTATTTAAAAACACCTTTTTAAATAAAGAGTCTAGACAGCTAGTCTATACTCTTCCCAACTATCGAATGTCACAAAAGAAAAGACTAAAACTAAGAAATGGTTTCTGTTTTTAAAAAAGTAATAAGATGAACAACTAAGTGAAATGTGTGATTTTAGATTGGAAACAATTGAAAGGAAAAAAACAGTTGAGACAACTGCAAAATATGAGACAAAATATTGAATTTGGACTATTTATTAGATAACACTATTTTATATGTATTTCATTTCCTTAGTTTCAAGAACTACATTTTAATTATTTTAAATGTCATATTCTACTATGAAAATATCCTTGTTCTTATAAGAGAAACATGTGGAAACACTTAGGCATTTGTATCTTATATGGTTCAGCAAAATAATATTTCTGTATAATAAAGACATTAGCTGGCTTTTGTCCCTGGGCCCTGGGAGGTCTACTCTAAACACTTGGAACTTCCTATCTTTAGGAGTGTCTCTTTACAGCCTTGGGATTATCTGTCTTTTTTACTTTTGGTGGTTCCCTTGGCCCACATCTGATTGTTTATGCTAATTGGGTGACTCATGGTGAATCCCTACATAGTTGATGCTAATAAAATTATTCAAGATGGAAGAGAGTCAAGCCAAAAAGATCAATCAGGTAACTAGAGGGTGGGGCTTTGAGCTACTCAGCACCCACCCGTTCTTTGGGAAGAGGAGAGGGCCTGGATATTGTCATTTGACTAATGATTTAAGTGATGATGTCTATTTAATGAAGCCCCACTAAACACTCTGGACCCTAAAGCCTGAGCAAGCTTCTCTAACAAGGGCAACTTCACATGTGGGGCTCTCCCAGACCTGCCCGGCTGTTTCTAATTTGCATCCTTTTGTTAGGATAAAACTGTAATTATAAGTAAAGAGCTCTCCTGAGTTCTGTGATTCAATCAAGCAGACTATCAACCCTGAGCAACTTAGGAGAACCCCTAAAGAAAGTTGAGCAGAAGTGAGGATCTAGCTGGTGCCAGACATAAGAAGGACAGGGAAGTCTGACCTAATTCTGGGAAGATGACAAATTGCACGTTCATTCATTCATTCATTCATTGTAGATTGATTGTACAATTTTTTACAAGCTTCTGTAAGTCTAGTGTTTTAAAAAGCAATATTTTATTTTTAAAAGTGTATGGCTCTGATATAACTTTAGAAAGTGGGGAAATTAATCTGAAGACAATGTTCAATACACCGTCTGTGCGCCTCTATGATCCTGTCACAGAAAACACTGAACTTTATCTGGTTAGGCAAACAATTAGATTGTTAGATAAATTTTTCTCCAGAAGTTAACTATTTTGGATTGAAAACAGCTAGTCTAAGCCAGCTTGATTTTTTATGCTTAAAAGTGCCCCAAACTAAATATTAAATACTAAACTCATGACATCACTAGCATGAAAATGAAAACACTTTCCAGGTAGACGTGGGGGAAGATTCCAATGAAAGTCTTTATGCTAAACATGGTATTCTTATCAAGAGTGTAGTACATTCAGTTGATGGGCTTCCCAGGTGGTTCAGTGGTAAAGAATCTACCTACCAATGCAGAAGACACAGGAGACACCAGTTTGATCCCTGGGTCAAGAGGATCCACTGCAGGATGAAATGGCAACCAAGTCCAGTATTCTTGCCCAGAAAATTCCATGGACAGAGGAGCCTGGCAGGCTACGGTCCATGGGGTCACAGAGAGTCAGACACGACTTAGTGACTGAGCACGCACATGTGAACATTTAACTGATAGAGATCCTTAGCCATCCAAAGACATTTTAAAAATCTGTGCCTGGCTCATAGTGGATGTTCACTGAGAAGCAATAGTAATGAATAATGGACAAGAAATATGAGGGATTTAAGGAAATGGTGATAGCAATGATTCTCTCATTTTGCATAGCACTTTTTATTCTATGAGCTAAAATAAGTTTATGTAGCATATTATTACCAAGCTGGAGTGGGATACTGGGTAGACAGCTTGAATTAGCACTATGATACTAAAAGAAAATTATCATGAAAACAAGTAGCTTCTCAAGGTCATAGATCGCAAAGTATCAGCCAGTCTCTTCCCACCTGTCATAAAAGTACTCAAATTGATGACTTTGATAACTCTTCTTTATAGAATTCAAGAGAGAAAGAGATAGACATACAAGGAAGACACAGTGAGGGAGAGACAGAAACAGAGAGACAAATAGAAGCAGAGAAATAGAGACAGCAGATAACGGAAAGAGACAAAGGACAGAGTCAGAGACAGAGAAAAATGCAGGAGAGAGGAAGTCAGGAAGAAGGATGGGAAAAAAAAAAAAAGGAGAGAAGGAAGTCTTTACCTTGTTGAAAATGTATTACATTAACAATTAAATACAGAACTTGAATTTTAATTTCTTTTAACTTTCTAAATTGCTGTGGTTTCACTGTTCAGCAGCTACCTGTCTTCTGTATAATGACTTTTGTCCTCCATTATGCATTCATTGTCTATATCACTATCTCAGACAGATGCTTTTAAAATAAATTTCATAAAATCTTGCACACGTTGCTTGTAACTTCTTTAGCCATAATACAATATGGCCTTGAAAATGCATATTAATTCAGTTGTAATCAACTTACATGAATGAAGGAGAAATACTTTACTCTGTATCATTCTCTTTCTTTCTCTCCTCTGCACACATTATATATGTTACATGTTGTATTTTGCAACACTGCATTGTTTTTTGGCTATCATTCTGGGTTCGTCCACCAGGTAAAATCAGTTCCTTTTTTTCCCCGGGTAAAATAGTCAAGTTCCTGACACTTGCTTTCTTTTCTCAGCTATATGAAACAGCTTAAAGCATCAGAATGCTTCAGCTAGACTTTTTAATTATATATCTTAGTAGTCCAGTGTATTCAGGAGCAGTACTTAAATATTCAACCTGAAATGGACTCTGTAATAAATTAAGCAAACTACTAACTAAAGCAACTTTGCTTGGTGTATCTGCCATCAGAAGTGACAATTCATCTAATTAGTTTGCAATACTGGATACATTCTAAGTTATTTCCCTCCTTTTTTTTTTTTCCATGGCCACAGTGCATGTACAGCCCACAGACATATTTCAGTTCAGTTCAGTTGAGTTGAGTTGCTCAGTTGTGTCCGACTCTTAGCCACCCCATGAATCGAAGCATGCCAGGCCTCCCTGTCCATCACCAACTCCCGGAGTTCATTCAGACAGACATACTTGATTTCTATTAAAAGATGACTCCCACCAGCCAACACATTAATGAGTATTTGTTCAGTGCCTAATGATTTATACAAGGTATAGTGTTGAGTCTGTGGTGTGTGCATGTTCAGTAGCTCAGCGTGTCCAACTCTTTGCGACCCCATGGACTATAGCCCACGAGGCTCCTCTGTCCATGGGATTTTCCAGGCAAGAATACTGAAAGAAAGGAAAAAAAAAAAAGAATACTGAAGCAGTGGTCATTTCCTGCTCCCGGGAATCTTCCCGACAAAGGGATCAAGCTTGCATCTCTTGCACTGATAGATGGATTCTTTACCACTGCACCATCTGGGAATGCCACTGAATATGTGGATGACCCAACAAATAAAAATGATCCACTGGGGAGTGTTACAGCACGTCTTAGATATCTCATACTACCAGTGGGTGACCTTCAGTGACCAACAAGTTTCAAGGAAGGTGCAATTAAGACTATGTGGCCCTTTCTATTATTCTTAGAAATATATCAGCGTACCAGTGAAAGAATAAAAAGATTAAGGATAACCTTGAACTTTCATGTCTGAATTGACCAGTTGATGATTATCAAAATCCATCTCCCCAATTATCATTAAAAAATCATTGGCAAACTTTGGAAGTCCAACGGGTTTTGACTGCAAACATGCAACTGTCTTGCAATCTGACTCATAACCGATGAACGGCAGTGCTCCACTGTGACCCACTGGGTCGGACTGTTTCCAGTGGTTCCCAGAGGGGCTGAGACAGGCACCAGATATTGAAGGGTGTGAAGGACTTAAAGGAGCAAAGAAAGGCCAAGAGTTACATGTGTCTAGGGGGAAGGGACAAGCTGAACAGTATGGAGAAGTCTCGAAACAACAAAAGAGCAATAATGGAGGCTGGGACCCAGGACAGGGGCATAACAACAGGGAAGAAGCTCAAGGGATGTGGTTGAAGCCAACAGAAAGAGACTAAAGTGCTGGACTTTTATTCCTTAAGCTAAAGTAATGAGTTTTCATTTAAACTTCTCTATTTCAATGCTATCACATAATATATTTGTTATATTTTATTTTATTGTTTACTGTTTTGGTGTATTTGGAGGGAGATGAGCACTGAGGAGACGTGTGTGGTAAAGACTCAGAGCATATCAATAACTTTACTTAGCAGGCAACAGCAACAAACAGGAATTGGAAAAACAGGATCTGTTGAGCCTTCGTGTTATTTACCACTTACTGGAATGTTGGCTGAAAAACAGTAAAATAAATATTTCATTTTACCCAGCATCATTTAAAAAGTAAATAAGACACAGAGCTCTTCTAAGACAATTTCTGTGGCGGTATGGGGTAGCTATAATGGGCTTCAAGCCGCATAAAGTTTAAGCTAATATTCTTGGGCTTACGAGTTTACACCTCCCTCTCCCCTGAAACAGTTCCCTATATGATTCCCATAGGTAAAATCATCTCAGTGGGTTTCGCAAAGCAGTGTAAATAAGTGCAGGTTTGCATTAAAGCTCCGACTACATATTAAAGGCAAATCAACAGCCCTTACTAATAGAGATGTTCAAAAAAGATAAAACACCTCAAAGCCCAGGCGCTGGGTTTGTGCTGCTATTTCATGTCAAGGCAATTATAGTGATAGTATTAGGGAAGATGAGGGCGGGAGTGGTGTTGTCATCCAGGGGGAAGGGAACGCGAGCCTTTAAGTAATCATGTAGAGCATGCAGAACATCTTAGAGCTGGGGGAGGAACAAAGCTCCACGCTGTCGGAGTATTGATCCACTCCAGAAGGTGCAGGGAGCCGCCCGGCCGTGATTGCCTTCCCCGCTGGGTTTAGAGAGGTCTGAAAGAATACAGTATTGATCTGGCCCCGTTCCTGAGAAGTAACTTAGAGATAAGCCCTGACTGGAGGCCACCAACCTTGAGAACAAACTGTTGCAAAACGCCCCTCTTTGCCATGAGTCCGACGTCAGCGCTAATGCTGTGGGGGTGAGGATGAGAGTGCACTTAAACCCAGTCTGAGAGGAGTCGCCCACGTGCCTTCTTCCCCACCTGGCTCTCCCCAGGGGTCTCCAAAGACCGAAACTGTCAGAACAGTATTAGGAGTGGAAGGAGGGGAGGACAGAGCTGAAGTCCCATTTGCGAAGGAAGAAAGATTGGCGTTTCTGAAGCTTTGTGTCAGTTTTTAAAGTCTGAGTGTTTGCTCCAATCTTAGTCAACCTTCATTTAGTGCAACTTTTAAATGAGAATAATAATAATGCCTGTTTTGCAGATTGTGGTCTGGATTCAATGCAATGCAAGGACCTACTGAGGAAATGATAGCCCTTAATAGTCAGGGTCATGTTGGGGGGAGAGGGGACGGGGGCGGGGAGCGGAGTGAGGAATCCACTACCTCAGAAAGACTTTCTCCCAGACACTAAATCCTATAAATCAAAAACAAACCAAAAACACTTGTCAGGGCAAAGGAAACGTCCAAATTTTCCACTTCCAGAGCTGTGTTTGGAGTTAGTTCATCATTTTAGTCGCTGTGTACTACCAAACCTCAATTTCCAACTTGGAAATTTTTTTTAAAAAGCGGACTGAAAATTCTTTATTTGCATACCACTCGTTGTTTCATGGTTTCCTGGTGGAAATTACTGTAACCACAGGATTTTGCATGGTTTCAACCTCCAGCCACAAGTTAAAATTGGACAGATGTTACTGAGAAGTTGGGGAACTGGACTGTTAGCTGGGGACTTATCCTGGTGTATCACCAGATCCAAATACAAATTCATTTGGACTGGAAGTTTAGGGTACAGCAAGTATAGTTTTTCCATTTGCTAAGGAAGATGGCTCCAAGTTTGTCATTCCTTGGGGCAAGCCACTCCAGTAATACTTCTGCGGCAGTTATTAATCCTACATCACTTCCTCAGCCGGGGGGAGTCAACATTATCTCCCTGATTTATGCTGTGTGTCAAATGGGGTACATCTTTACTTCCTAGGTACCGAGGATTCTACGAGTCTCTGTAAAAGGACTCAGCGTTTGGTGTGATTTTTCTTTCCAAATCGGTATCAGTTCCTCATAGCTATCATGAAATTGTTTCATCAATTTCTGAATTGAATGTGTTGAATGAACAGCCACTTCTCTCAGACAATTTAACCAAAAATGAAATTTATAATTTTGAGCTCAGCTCAAAAAGGTACAGAGAGATGAGAAAGCCCCACCTTTCAGGTTACTTTCCCCAGCAGCAAAGGGAACTACAGCAAACTCCCCAGGAACAGGTCTTGCGGATTTAAAGATCATAATTGTAATAACAATAACATCTCACCATTTTCAAAGCGCTTCTCTGTGCATTGTCTGTTTTTCATCGTCCTCAAGGCCCCTGGAGGTCAATGCGCACATTCAGCCTGGCTTCATTTGACCCACCTCGGCTTGACCACTGCCGGACTTTTTCCCAGGCAAAAGGAGAACACCCGGGAGGGTGCACAGCCTGGACAAAGAGGCTGCCGAGGTGGTTTGATTTCACCACAATCATTTCATCTGTCTTAGCAGAAATCCCCTGGGCCGCCCTCCCGTATACAAACTTGCCTTTGTTCACACAGCTCAAATAGAAAAGCTTCCCCTTCAAAATTTAACCGTCTCTCTGAAACATTTAAAGGAAATGTGGCCCGTAATTGTTCAACATGAAATGCAGGCTCGTGGATCCTTTGTACAAAGGCTAATATTTAATCTTTTAAAGCTCCTAGGAAGTGTCTTTGAAGCTCTGATTTTGTCAAGCTAAATAAAATAATGCGAAATATGTGTATTCTTTAGGAAAAACAGTATTTATCTGTACTTTCAGCACACCTTTGGTCACTCCTGCACCCTAATACCTCACCATGCAGAGAGTATTAAGATCATTGGTTTTCTGAAATGTATCCATAATTGAAAAGTCTTCTCTTCCCACCACCACTTTCAAAAATATTTGGAGAGATCCCTGATGAAAAAAGGCAGAAACGCGTAAGTTTTAAAATTCCCTGCATATAAAAAGAGCCAAATGGGTTGTAAAACGGGCCACTGTTGTGTAGCCAGCCACTGCCTCCCTGATAGGCCAGGTCTGTGAGCACGATGGTTACCCGTATGATAAGAGCGCCAAAGGTCTTTGTTACCTCTTTCAGCTCTTCTTTTTTCGTCCTTTCCTAGTTTTGCAGTTCCAAGAAAAGTCAAGGTGAAGAGTTTAATGCCTCTGAAGCTGGGGCAAGGAAACAAAACTGCCTTTTCCAGTGGTCAGTGGAGAATACTGGGAACACTTAAAACAGAGTCACTGAACTGAACAACCTTGATGTGACCAAGGCAGAAACATCCCCTTTAGGAGATCCCCACGGGGTTCCCTTCCGGCTGCGGGGCCGGAAGGTCAGCCCATCACTATGGCCCTCCCTTTCAAGCGCATGGGCTGACGGTCAGAAACAGGTTCCGCATGACTGGTGGTGCGCAGACGGACTCCGCAGAGAGAGACCCTTGACCCACCAGAGGGGGAAAACCAAAGCAGGGATCAGGCACTTTATTTCAAGGGTGTGTGTGTGTGTGTGTGTGTGTGTGTGTGAGTGAGTGCATGCACGCATGTGTGAGAGAGCACACATTTCAAAGGTGAAGGAAGCCTTTCAAATCTGGACCCCGCTACATACCTACACACACACTAGGCAGAAGAAAAAATGGGAAACAGAAATGAGAGATTGTCTTTCAGATGTCAACAACGTAGACACAGAGGCTATGGGTGGCACCGCACAGTTAGAAATTTATATTTTAACTTTATCCCACTTTTTAAGGAAGAGAGTGAATATAGTGGTATTTATATACTTTTGCAAAAAAAGTTTATTCTGCAGCTAAGCTCTTCTGCCTAGGTAGGTTTCCTATCATTAATTGATACATGAAAACTTGACCATACAAGTTGCTAGAAAATCCCATTCTTGTTATCTTGTAAAGGATTTTCTCTGCTACAGATATACAGTGCTGTGGTATACATTTTGATTACATGGTACATTCTTGGATGTGCATAGTAATTAAAAAAACAGCATAACCACACTCATGGGAGGCACTAGCAAGTTCTGGAAGCATCTAGAGATCCTTTGGCCTAAATCCTTCCCATTTGCAAATTGGAGGCAATCTGGTTTCTACACAAGCAGACTTACTTGTGAGCCAATGACTGGTGGTTATTCGTACCCTGTCCAGCAGCTCTTGAAACTTCCTGTAAATAAGGAAGTAAGTAAGATATCAGAGATGCTAAGTGTAGTACTGGTCACTTTTGTTACTTTTCAATCTTCCTTCTACTGAAGGTTTCTGGGTCAGAAACCTAGAGACTGTGTGTCCCAGTAAGTCATGGGCTAGAACAGGAGTCACAGTAGTTGAGGTGATGGTACCCAGGCTGGAGAATCCTTGTGGTGGATTCTACAGAAGATGAGACTCAAGCATAACTGAGCCTCAAGCATACCATAGAACCTGCAGTAGAGGAGGCTCAAACATAATTCCTATATTCAGCAAATTTTATGCAGACCCTACTTTATTTCAGAGCTGGAGATACTTAACTACTGATGGACACAGCCAATTCTCATGAAGCCCACCCCCTAGGAAGGATGGCAACAAGGGGCAGGTAATTCTCCTTGTGTTAAGTTGCATGAAGAAGTGATGAATTCTAATGGGGGCCATAAGATAAGCAAACAGGCTGAGGAATGGGGGAGGCTTTCTGGAGAACAGGATGTTTGCATGATAAGGGAAGAAAATTAATGTACATGTGACTTACAAGACCTGATTTTACAGATTGTCTGTTGTGACTATCACATACAATAATTTTCAAACACAGACTCTCCTTTCCAATCCCACCCTGATTTATATTCCTTTAGCTATCACAACAAACGAGTCAGGTTTGAAAACTCTCTTTCAGTTAAATTTGGGCATTTTAGCAGGGAAAAAGTCTCAGTAGCCTGTCTGATGAGTAGAAAAGGGATTATATTTTGGCATCTGTAATCAAACCCCATAGAATAGCCCTAATTGATTTTAAAACTCATATTTCAAGCATACATTTTATTTTCAAAAATACTGCCTCTGCAGTGTCTTACATCTTGCTGTCATTTCATAATTTATTGCCTTTACAAGATTCTGTGACTATTACAAAGCTTAAGCCACAGGTTTTAAGCAGAAATGGGGTTTCTTTTCTCACAAAATTTGGAATATTAAATTCTCCCTGTTCTGAATGAACAAAAAAGATATCTAATTTTGTGTAGGTAGGACTAAAGGTGGTTGCAGGTATAGCCTTTTCAGAAGAAGGAAATAAGACTTTTAAAATGTGGGATTTGAAGATAAACTATGAAACGTTGACTTGCCAACTTGCAACGTATCAAAATGTCAGCTCAGCACCTTAAAGAGTCTAAAGGGATTATTCAGCCCAATTTTCTCTGTGCTTAATGCCATATCCTGGCTTAGAGTCAGGCTCTTCTGGAAGAACATTTAACTCTTTCTGCACATCATGGCCTCATTTCATGCAATAAGGTTGCCATTTCCTAAATGAGATTCTAATAGTCTGAAATATTTCCCTCCGCTTTGAAAGGACCCTTGCTTCGAGGATATAGCTTACATACTGCGATAACATCAGTCATTCCCTAGCAAGAATACACCAAAATCACTCTTATGCCTCCATTAGTAGGGCCTAACAAGAATGGGAATAAGAATATTCTTAGCATTACCCCAAGAAGGAACAGTGACTGGAATCTCATGACAACCTCCTTTAAGCCTGTGGGCATTGTGTGATGGCTTTAATGAAACCACACAAATCTTTAACCATGACATCTAACCTCTGAAGTTTGGATAAGTCACAGAACATTTGGAAGGGACCTTGGAGGTGGTCATTCATTTTCTGTATGATTCATGGATTTCCTCTACCATTCTTCTGACAGGTGGACACAAAGATTCTGAGTTCTTTTTTCTCAAAGGTCTCCCATCTCAGAAAGCCACCTATTACCTTGTTTGATGGATCCAATTGAACTTGATCTTTATACTTTGTAGCAATTAACTTTCAGAAACTTTTACTGCTTGAGCTACTTCTGTATGAATGGGTTTCAGAGAGCAGAGCCATTATTTTCCCCTAGGATATCCCTTGATTTTACTTAAAATCCATTTCTGTATGCATTCACCCATTTACTGGGCACCCACTATGGGTCAGACACCCAACGAGTTGCTGGGGACTCTGCAGCAAGCAAAAGTGATTAATTCATTTCCCTCATGGGACTAACATTCTGGATTGGGTGTAGAGGGAGCAGATAAGCAAACAAATAAGGGGAAATGGAAAGTATCAGGTAGAGGTGAGGGCCACGGCGTGCAGGGTAAGGAAGGGAGCTGCGAGTTTGTATCGGTGGTCAGGGGAGAACTTCTCAAAAGGTGACAGGTGAGTGTGGGTGGAGGAGACCTGAGGGAGGGGGCCAAGAGGAGACATGCAGAGGTCCCAAGCCCTCCCATTCTGGACTAGCAAATGGATGTCACCTCCCCTATTGGTTTTGACTGATTGGGGATGCTGTCCACATCTCCACACTGAAAGCGGATCCTGGCTAATGTAAAAGGGAGCATTATTTAACAGTATCTGCCATGGATGCTGGGCACGGATGGGCAGCAAATATTCACTATACGCATGTTGTAGACCTAATATATTTGCTGCAACTCTTTAAACTCTAGATTTTATATCTTCATTCTCTTAAGTAAATCTCTTATTTATTCTTTTTTTCCTCATCTTGGCAATGCTTGCCCTTTCTCTCGAGTAAGGGTTAATGTTTCTTAAAGGTAAAAGTCAGGGCTGTGTAGAGTAATGAGCATGTGATCTGGTGAGCAGGGAAAAAGTCTAGAATCTCAGTACCCTCACTCTGGACTCCACACTCAGACATGTGTAGCCTAAGTTCTTGTTGTTTGGTTTTGGAGGGACTTTTCATTACATCTGTGTGTTTAGTGCTAAATGATGCCAGTGTGACAGGCACAGGACTGGTCCTTTTTCCTTCCTTCCTTGGTTAAAAACCTAACATTTAAAGAAAGTGATGTGCATGGGAGGTGTACCATTTGTCAAAACAGACTCTAGTCACATCAATTTGCAAGTCCCAACACACAGTGTAAAACCACAGTTTCACGTTGCCCATTCTTAGCAAAAGGTTAATGCTTTGAGCTTTAAAAAAATGTGGATCTGTTGGTTGGTAATTGGAATAAACATTCAAATTTGAGCATCAAATTTCTCATTAGTTTCACATCAATACCTGTGCTGCAACTATGGATCAGTGAACTGGGCTCCTGGCTGCCCAAGTGAGTTCATTAATCACTCTCCCCTAAGATGGCTGTGTGAGTAGACAGCTGTTCTGAGCAGCTGTCTTCTGGTATACTCCTCTCTACAGACGATGGGAAACTTTTTGCATCAGTCTGCTGTTGTTTTAGCTGGAAGTCCCCTTGTAGTGACAGGTCCAGAAGCAGCCAGGTCTCAGGTCAGTAAAGCATTCCAATTTGTAAATGGTCACTTTATGATCACAGATAGAAAGGTTTAAAACCATTAAGGCTAAGTTTCCGTATCTTATCTCACTTATCACCAGGAAAAAGAAATACGAAGCTGTGCATTTCAAGTCTACACCGTGTTTGGTGAAAAGCCACAAACCCAAATTGAACTCTCATGACCCCTTTTCTCTTGCCCAAAATGATAGGGTCTGGTTGCTTAGCTCTCTGGCTCTTCCAACTATAGATAGATAACTTAATTTTCATATTTTCGGATACACTTGGCTGCTTCAAGAGATCAGAATCCACACACAGCTCCAATTCTCCATTATATCGAAGCGAGGACTCCAGTAATTGGAGCTTATCCTGTTTTAATATATGCAATCAGGAAATTTGAAGCGGCCTTGATGGCCCCTATAACATTTCCCTTAGATGCTCTCTGATATGTCAGTGTCTACAAGTTCATCCACACAGCAATGACCTCATGTGGCAACCTTTTTCCATCTGCTAGAACACTTAGTAGTAACATGAGAACCTGATTATCTTCTCTTAGGGAAGGGAAAAAAGAGAGGAGTAAAGACTAAGAAAAACAACACACATAAACACAAATTAAAGAGGTATCTCTCTCCTGTAAACAGAACCATCGAGAGAAATAGACACACACTGCAGAAAATAAGAATCTCAGAATCCAAACAACTGTTTTACGGAAAGGAGGATGGTGGGCGTTAGTTGGGAATCAAGCCCTGTTTCCTGGAGGTGTATTTAGTCTTTTCATATTAAAGAAAAGAGGTAAAAATTTCAATGCATGGAAACTTTCTTTTCTCTCATTAATTGCAATCAAGCAACAAATAAAAGGAAACGGTCAAGGGGAAAAAATGAATATTTCCTGGGTACTTCTTAGGCAAAACATTTTAAATTGGATTTTCCTATTGTGTGGTTGGGTCAGCTCTGAGGTAGGCAATGCCACCCTCAAGTGCAGTGAGGCAACTGAAGATTGTTTATTAATTCATTCTTTTGATATTCCTGTAACAAATATGGATGAAGATACTACTATGTACAATGTACTGTTCTAAGCCTTGGAAATCCAGGTAAACAAGGTATTAAAAAAGAGTATAGTACAGGGAACTATATTCAATATTCTGTAATAAACCATAATGGAAAAGAATATGGAAAAGGATATATATATATATACATTCATGTAGAACTGAGGGAGGCAGAGATAAATCAGAGACTAAGATTGACACATACACACTATTATATATGAAATAAATAACGAATAAGGACCTACTGTAGAGCACAGGGAATTCTTCTCAATAGTCTGCAATGCCTACATGGGAGAAGAATCAAAGAACTGTGGATATATGTATATGTATACCTGATTGACTTTGCTATATGGCAAAAACTAACACAACATTGAAAATCAACTGTATTCCAGTAAAAATTTACAATAATAATAACAATAAAGAGCTGAATCACTTTTCTGTACACTAACAACAAATGCAACATTATAAATCAAGTATATTTCAATTACGAAATAAACAGGGAGGAAAGAGACTTGTGTTCACAAAGCTTGCATTTTAATGAGTAAAGACAGAAAACAAGCAAGAAAATATCAGTCAGTAATAATTTTGTGGACAAAAATAAAGCAGAATGCTATCATAAAGAGAGATTGGAAGTTTTTTAATGTCAGGATGATGTCAGGAGAATGATGATGGGGGAGGGTATTGAACTTGAAGCCAGCTAAACAAGAGCTCCTCTTGGAGCAGCTGGGTAAGTCCTTCCCCCAAGACTACAACAGCTGGCACAAGACGTGGAATTTTCAAACATTCATGTGCAAACCCCCAAGTTTTCTCCATTTTAATGGGTCATTGTGAAATATTTGACTACTTTTGTAAACTATAAAATCATAAAGATAGCTGGCAATTACGTGTAAAATGGAAGTTATGAAAATAATGTAATTAGATAATTAAATTATACATCATCTGTTTCTGCTTGGCCCTCTCCAAATTGATTATCTCTCCAGCTGCATTTATCTGGATAATTGTCCAGGCTAAACCCTTTTGGAAATAGCTTTACCTTGAAAGCATTGTTTCTGAACATGTCCTCATCCTTACAGTGAACCTATTTCCTCATTACAGAAGTGCTGTGCCTTATTGTTCTCTGATTCTTACCCTCTTAATATCTCATTTAACCTAGTGTAGCTTAAAATTGCATTGGCTGTGGCATGGAGTTTGTTGGGACCAGAACTTTGTATTTAAGGCAATGAGGGGGTGCAGCAAGAAGCAGATATAAAAAAGATTTATAAAACATTTATAAATACTACATAAAAAGACACACCCAGAAAGCCTCGAAAGTTGAGCCATGTATGCCCAGTGGGGTCTATTAATGGAAATTGCTTAATGAGTGTCTTTTAAAGTAACTACCTGTTAAAATACTACACAGTTAAGTGGACACTTTTGTCTATAATAATCATGGAAATTTTCTAGACTCTCGAATCCAGGAATGATTTCACTCACTACTGAAATGCAGCCCCTTCTGAGGCTGATTATTTCAACTTCCTCAATATACCCATCAGCAGATTGTTCTTTTATAAGACCAGCTGACTGAAGACTAACCCAAGAGTCAAACCAAAGTTGATAACCTCCAACCTTTGAGTTTTTTACAGACTTGTTGATGTAAAATCCAATATTTAAACTTTTTTCCTTTTATGTCCTTACCAACTTGTTTATATAATTGGTACTAGGAGTTCATCAGACAAAGCTGTCTTTGTTTTATGGCATATATGGAGGAAATTGCTAGGCAATAAATATTAATATAAAAATATTAATATGGCTCAGATTTTGAAATATGCTCACCAATATTCTACTCATAAAATGAATTACATAATTTTCCTGGAATGTTCCTCCCTGTCCTGTTTTTGATGAAATTCCAAATATGGATCCAATTTCTCCTTTATATTTGAGTTGTATTTCATTCCACTTGCTTCCAACTTCAAGGATTGAATTAAAGGGAATTCTACATACTTTATTCTGTTGAATATAACAATAATCCAGAATGATATGTATAAATGATCTTAGTGAAAAAATCAGCACACACACATAAATCATTTGCATATGCAATTCTTAAAACTACGAATTTTGCAAAATATGTTATGTACCACATTATCATTTCTGACAGTTGTATCACAGGTGTGAGAACATTGAGCTACAAGAAACAGTCACAGATGCAGGAAATTTGGAGCTAAGACATCTGGTTTAATTCCTTCTGTTTAAACACGTAGAAATCAAGATCCAGAAAGGTCATGAGCCTTGTATCCGGTCACGTAGCTGGTTAAGGGTAGAGCCCAGACCTTCTGACTGAATGTGTGAACAGCTACAAGGAACACTTGCTTCAAGCAGTGGTGCAAAGCTTCTTTGGTTTAATTATACAATCTTATTTGAGACTCAATGAGATGCTTCTCTAAAGAGTGTCTCATTAAGAAAAACTTCTACTAACTAGGAAACTGCATGTTGTAGACTGGATATTTGTTCCTCACCATACCCCTCATCACCACCAGATTCCTATGCTGAGTCCCTAACCCCCAGGGTGGCTGTATTTGGAGAAGGGAGCTCAAAGGAAGTCATTAAGGTTAAATGAGGTCATGAGGGTGAGGCCCTGATCTAACAGGATTAGTGTCTTTATTAAGAGATGTGGAAGAAAACTCTCCTTTCCCTCTTCTTCTCCCTCTCTGCTTTCTCCCCCTCTCACTCCACACACAAGGAAGGAATGATATGAGCACACAGAGAGATGCTGGCCACTGACTAGCCCAGCAAAGAGGCCTCAGAATGAAAACCACATTGCCACCACCCTGACCTTGGATTTTCAGTCTCCAGACCTTTGAGAAAGAAATTCTGTTGCTTAAGGCACTCATTCTGTCATATTTGTTATGGCAGCTCAAACAGGCTCAAGTGAGATTTACCTAATTTTCCATTTTGTACTTAATAGAGAAAGTTGGTTTACTTAGCAGGTATTAAAAAAAAGAAAAATGAAAGGTGGCAAGACAGTGAATGTTTATGTTAGACAACATAATAAAACACAATAATTAGGTTGGAAAAGCATGTTTAGCATTATTGCTGCTGTGATAACTATATAGGTAAAATTCAACAGATCTTTGGTAGTTTTCTTAGAAAAATTATGGAAATTGGAATTGCTGGGTCAAAGTATGCATGTAGTAAGCCTTTTAAAATTTTCACAGAAATAGTAACTGCATAGTATACTACTCTCCAGTAATTCACTTTGCAGAATAGGACAGCATGTTGATGGATAAGAGGTAGTGAAGAGGTCTGTTCTGTATAAATGCTATTCATAGATAGCTGCCTTTCTGATGTAAGGAACTCTGCTTAAAAAGCGGTTCCTAAGAACACTTGGGAATCTAGGAGAGAATGAGATTCCAGGAGGAGAGAGAACTTGCTTTCACTTTTGTTTATTAAAGACAGATTATCAAATTACCAGGATTTAAGGGCTTCCCTGGTGGCTCAGATGGTAAAGAATCCGCCTGCAATGCAAGAGACCTGGGTTTGACCCCTCAGTCAGGAAGATACCCTGGAAAAGGAAGTGACAACCCACTTCAGTACTCTTGCCTGGGAGAGTCTCATGGACAGAGGAGCCTGGCGGGGTACAGTCTATGGTGTCATAAAGTGTTGGACACAACTGAGCTACTAATACTTTCACTTTCACTTACATAGAGGATAGAGAGAGAAAATAATCCATAAACTCACTAGGACACACAGCTGGCTAAAAATTAGCACCAAAAAAAAAAGCAAAGAAAGAAAGAATTTCTGTGACCTATCTTAAATGAAAATCTCCTGTAAGAATAAAGACTAGCAGGATTCAAGTATGAGTCTGAACCTAACAACAGTTTCCTGAACTTTATCCTTTTTCTCTTCTTTTTTTTTTTAATTTGGGAGTCCAAGATCATTTTTGACAGAGTACAATCGGCAGCCCCTTAGCGACCCTGGAGGGCAACACAGAACACATTCCATCTCAGTTAGTGCTGACCGACAAGATAAGAAAGTTGCATTTTATGTCACTTCATATCCAGAAATTCTTCCAAATGATAACCGAGAGGCAGTTAAGCCTCCTAGAAAATGAACAGTTAGGAGGATTGGTGAAGAAACCCAGTCACCTTTTGAAAATCTATGGCTAGTAGCCACATGGGGTTTTTGAACCGAGAAAGTGAGCGTTACTTGCTTGTACCTTGACCCCACCTCAGTCTGAGGTGTGGAAATTGAAGGCTGTATAATTTCTTTTGAAATATCTGCCTGGTGCGGAGCAACAGCAACCCCCCAAAAATGAGCTATGGTCAAGAAGGTGTAAAAAGAAATGCTCTTCTATCTTACAGGCGTATCTCCTCTTAATGAACTTTGAAACCAGATGTTTAAACACACAGTCCGCATGTAGGCACGCCCTCTTACCCACTGCTTATTCCTGAACATGCTGAGAAAAGTTAAAATTTTAAAAGGAGAGGAAGTATATCATAGAGATATACTAACCCTCGAATTCCTTAGAGGGGTGAATAACCTTTTCTCTTGATATAGGAACCAAGCATTGATCTGTCACGCTGTTTGTTCTAGTAGAGCTCCCAGAGGCACGTTCAGTTTGAAACGTTAAGGCTAGTTCATTAGGCGTCCCCAGCCCGTTTCTCCCAGAGAATCAAGATAACACTGTGGTTAGTTAATGGCTTTCTCTTGTTTCCCCCAGAGCCTGCCTGTCTGAAGCCTGCAGGCTCGAGAAGCTTCTTCCCTCCTCCCCCCGACAACCCCCGCTTCTCTTTGCTATTAGTCACAGCTGGTAAGGCTCACAGGAGCCAAGCCTGTTTGAAAACAGTCGGATCACGAAAGCGTTTGAGTCTTTCTGCTGCAAGCAACAAACTTGCCCGGGCGGCCAGGAGGAGCTGAGTGGGAGTGGAGGCGGGGCGGGGACGCACCGGGCAGGAAAGGGAAAAGGGAAATTGCTCACCACCCCAGTTCACAACCCTCTCCCAGGGAGCCCACGGCAGGCGGCCTTGCTGGGAGGTGGGCAGACTGACTGAAACGAAGTGATGCCTCTTGGGGCTCCTGTCTCCTGTCCGCTACCCACTGGGCTCCCTGGTATCCTGGTCATGAGGTCCAGTCATTATCTTATTGATAAGACTGGAGGTAGTGAATGACCCTTCAGCTGTTGCATTTCTCTAAGACCCACCCACCCATCCCCACTTTCCTCTATACATACTTTTTATAGAGCCTGAGGGGAAGGAAAAAAAGAAAATAAGAACCTAGACATAATCTCTTCAGTCGCCTTGCGACCCCAGAAATCGCAGCATGCCAGGCCTCCCCGTCCATCACCAACTCCCGGAGTTCACTCAGACTCACATCCATCGAGTCGGTGATGCCATTAGACATAATAGGTAAATTCAAATCCCAACACCAGAGCCATAAAGATCTCTAAAATCCTGAGGTTGAACTGCCAAAATGAAAACAGGGTGCCTCACGAGAACGGCTTGATTTCTAACCGCCCTGTTATTTGAGGGTTCAGTTACTCCTCCCAAAACAGGCCCTAGAAATGCTGAATAAATTTATTTGTTGCCTCTGATGGAGCCTCCATGAACTGCTACCAAGAACCACTACTCTACTGTTGCCTGAAGTGCCTTTGAGGACTGCTGTGCAAAAAGGATGCTCAGACAAGTCCCACGGTATGTAGGTGATAACAGTGATGTCATCGCCAGTGACAAATTACCCTTCGTCACAGCCCCTGAACCTGATTCATGAATGCTTCCGTTGCATTGGGTTTATGAGGCTAATAAACATATATGCTTTGGGGTCGAGTTTAAATACAAGCCGGAAGGGTTTCATTTCCCTTTTTCCGTGTTTCAAGGATTGTATTGAGAAATCACAGAGGAAAGTTTTATGAGGGATTAGGTCAAGCCCATAAAAGTAATGAGGTTCTTCAAGTCACCTTTTCCAGGGCAGTCTGAACGGGTTCCCTATCTGGTTGGGGTTTTTCAGACCACATTGCTGCCTCTTCTTAAATGGTTTGAGAAAGTGTGATTTCTTCCTCTGAATTTGGAACATGCTAGTGCCTTATGAGAGATAATAAACACAGGCCAGGAATATTGACCTTCAAATTCAAGCTTGATGAAAAACCAAGCAAAAAAATAAATAAATAAATAAATAAAAATTAAAAAAAAAAAAAAAAAGAAAAACCAAGCAAAAAAATTCAGACTCTTAATGTCTTTCCAAAATGGAAATATGTGTGTAATATTTCTAATTAATAAGAAATTCTCTAATTTTCTTGCAATTATGTTTTAGGTTTTAATATCTGTTCAGAGATCATAGATAGAAGATAAAGAAAAACCGATGGGAGGACAGACCATTAGCCATTAGCGATCCAGTAGTCCTTGTCTGGATTGCTCACCACAGCTCTTGTTACACAACAGAAAGATGGTCACTAAGAGTTAGGTAGCTACTTTATCTTATGTTTACTATTGGAAAGATGTGGCTACCACTCAATGTTTCTAAAAACATACCAGTGTTTCCTGTACTAATCTTTCAAATATGGGTTTTAAAAATAATCCAGGTTAACAAGAGACTACTATATCATTAAATAAAAATCAAGTCATAAGTTATGCAAAAATTTTACTTAGACTTACATTTGGGGGAATTTTGTCTCACGTCTACTACTGAACGTTAGTTGATGGCAGACTATTATCTAGCAACTTACCCTGGAGGTGAACACACCTCTGAGTAAGTGCAAAGGAGCATTAGTGTTGTTCATTTATTCATCAGGCACCAATAAAGACTGCATTATTTAATATAGCTCATTCTCCACGCTTTTGCTCCGTATAGGTTCATCCCCCGGAATCTTCTCTTTCTGCCTGGCCCTTCCCCGGTGTGTCCTCCTCCTACGTGCCCTGCACATTGACTGATGGCCTTGGCCCTTGGTTCTAATTGATCCATATTTTCCTCCTCAGAGAAAGGAAGATGGTATCCCATCACATCAGATTCCACTCCAGTTTGCCTTCACTCAACATCAACTATATACTTGAATTTTTTCTAGTCATTACCAGATAAGATGATAACCCTATTAACAAAAAGTAAAATCACGTATCTAGTACTTCTTATATATTAAGCAATGTTCAAAGTGCTCTGTACGCATCAATCTCTTCACCTTCAAAAATCCTTTGAGGGAGGTACTATCAGTATTTCTGTTGTACAGAGAAGCCAATCGAGACATGGAGGGATTGTTGTAGAATGGCAATGTTGTAGAACAAGAGGACAAAACACCGTGGAGCAAAGGGGGCCTGGAAAAGTAGCAGACAGGAGACATGACCAAAATCCCACAGAATCTCAACCGGTAGGGATTAAAAGGACAAATGAACAAAAAACATATACAAATAGGCTGCTGCTGCTGCTGCTGCTAGGTCACTTCAGTCGTGTCCAACTCTGTGCGACCCCATAGACGGCAACCCATCAAGCTCCGCTGTCCCTGGGATTCTCCAGGCAAGAGTACTGGAGTGGGTTGCCATTGCCTTCTCCACAAATAGGATAGATTTCCTAAAAAGCTGACCTTTGAAAGGAGAACTTTAAAGTAAATTTTGAAGATTTGTTGTATTTTGGGAACTTATTAGCAAGTATCTTATTTCATATAATCTGCACCAAATCCCGGTTTCACAGATAGACACTTAGGACATAGATTGTCTAGTTTTGCAAAAGAATAAAATGCAAGGCCAGAAATTAAACTCAGGTCTGCTTTGACTCAGCACCCATGCTTTTAGCCACGTTACTAAACTGCCTTTATCTTTGTGGTAGATGGTGAAGGGTGAGTGAGGTCTGGAAAGCCAGAACTGGGAGGGTAGGCCAGTGCGGAGGAGGATAAGTACGAGTAAAGAGGCAGATATGGAATCTGAGGAAGGGATGTCTTTGCTTTGTTCTTCCCTCTCCAGCAGGAATGCATGACACTCATATACTTGACACATAGCAGGCACGCATCCAAATTTTACAGGCTCTGCGGGGAGGGCGTAAGAGAGGCCATGAGAGTGGTGTGAAATGGGACAGTGAGGCTGCTATGGTTGTGTAGAGAAATACGGGAACAGATACTGGGAAGTAAGGTTGAAGCTGCACTTCAAAGGGCCAAGACAAGGTGTTGACTATGGACGTCATGCAGTGGGTAGCTACCTCTAACTTTCTGAAAGAATACACGAGTGGAATTAAGCTTTACGATACTAGCTTGACAACGAGATGTATTTGGAAGAGTGATGAAAAGGTCATTTTAAAGACCCTTGAAAATAACTCAAAAAATTGATGAGTGTCTAAACCATAATGTGGACAATAATAAGCAAAAAGTCACTGTGGACATAGAATGCACATTTGGCAACTGAGGTCGATGGATTACAGAAAGGGAGGAGGGGCTGATGATTGTCAAGTCTTCAACCTGACAAATCTTTAAAATAATGGTGTGTCATGATTTTATTTTTATTTTATTTTATTTACTGCTGTCTATTTATGAGAGATAAAGAAATTAAGAAACTTAGTTGATGTGATGCTTAAGATAATGGGTTTTGATTTGGACAACTTAATTTGAGGTACCCACAGAACATTTCGTTGGAATAGTCCAGTGGGTACTTAAAATGTGAGTCTGTACTCAGATAATGAGTTGAGCTTGAAACTATGATTTTTAATAAAATTTACTTTTAAAATCAGTTTAGAATTATAGAAAAATTGTACAGATATTTTAAAGGGTATACATAGACCTTATATCTAATTTCTCCTCTGAATAACATTTTGTATAAATATGGTTCAATTCAGTTCAGTTCAGTAGCGCAGTCGTGTCCGACTCCTTGTGACCCCATGAATCACATCACGCCAGGCCTCCCTGTCCATCACCAACTCCCGGAGTTCACTCAAACTCTCGTCAATTGAGTAGGTGATGCCATCCAGCCATCTCATCCTCTGTCATCCTCTTCTTCTCCTGCCCCCAATCCCTCCCAGCATCAGAGTCTTTTCCAATGAGTCAACTCTTCCCTTACGTTTACTAAAATTAATGAGCCAATGGTGTCTCAGTGGTAAAGAATCCACCTGCAATGCAGGAGATGTGGATTTGATCCCTGGGTTGGAAAGATACTCTTGAGAAGGAAATGGCAATCCACTCCAATATTCTTGTCTGGGAAATCCCATGGTCAGAGGAGCCTGTCAGGCTACAGCCATGGGGTCACAAAAGAGTCAGACACAACTTAATGACTAAAGAACAACAACAGGCCTGTGACTAGCAGGCTGTTCCCCTTCTCACATCTGAATGCAGGAGGATGAGGACCTAGCCTACATTTCAGGAATCTTGCAAGCATCATATTGGATGAGGGATGTGAAGTAAATGGACAACACAAAGTCTACCAAAGGGTAAGCATGCAGCAAATAGCAACTGATGAAGCAGAAGTGATAGTCTATCCTGTTGAGAACGCATTTGTGAAGATTTCATAGATTTCTTACTAACCATACAGATTAAACGAACAAACAGCAAAACCCTCTGTGGGCCAAAATATTCTCCCCAACACTACTGATGAGTGTGAAAATTGGTGTAGTAGAACATTTCTGGAGGACAGTTTGTTAATATAAATCAGAAGCCCTAAGCAAGTACATATGCTTTATAGGGCCTTATAAGTGGATCCAACCAGTCCATTCTGAAGGAGATCAGCCCTGGGATTTCTTTGGAAGGAATGATGCTAAAGCTGAAACTCCAGTACTTTAGCCACCTCATGCAAAGAGTTGACTCATTGGAAAAGATTCTGATGCTGTGAGGGATTGGGGGCAGGAGGAGAAGGGGACGACAGAGGATGAGATGGCTGGATGGCATCACCAACTCGATGGACGTGAGTCTGAGTGAACTCCAGGAGTTGGTGATGGACAGGGAGGCCTGGCGTGCTGCGATTCATGGGGTTGCAAGGAGTCGGACACGACTGAGTGACTGAACTGAACTGAAGTGGCTCAGATGGTAAAGAATCTGCCTGCAGTGTAGGATACCTGTGTTTGAGCCCTGGGTTGGGAAGATCCCCTGGAAGAGGGAATGGCAAGCCCGTCCAGTATTCTTGCATGCAGAATTCCATGAACAGAAGAGCCTCGTAGGCTGCAGTCCATGGGGTCGCAAAGAGTCAGACACAACTGAGTGACTAACACATTCAGTTCCGTTCAGTTCAGTTCAGTCACTCAGTCGTGACCAACAATTTGAGACCCCATGGACTGCAGCACAGCAGGCCTCCCTGTCCATCACCAACTCCCAGAGTTTGCTCAAACTCATATCCATTGAGTCGGTGATGCCATCCAACCATCTCATCCTCTGTCGTCCCCTTCTCCTCCTGCCCTCAATCTTTCCAAGCATCAGGGTCTTTTCAAATGAGTCAGCTCTTCGCATCAAGTGGCCAAAGTATTGAAGCCTCAGCCTCAACATCAGTCCTACCAATGAACACCCAGGACTGATCTTTAGGGTGGACTGGCTGGATCTCCCTGCAGTCCAAGGGGCTCTCAAGAGTCTTCTCCAACACCACAGTTCAAAAGCATCAAATGTTCAGTGCTCAGCTTTCTTCACAGTCCAACTTTCATATCCATACATGATTACTGGAAAAACCACAGCTTTGACTAGATGGACCTTGGTTGACAAAGTAATGTCTCTGCTTTTTAATATGCTGTCTAGGTTGGTGATAACTTTTTTTCCAAGGAGCAAGTGTCTTTTAATTTCATGGCTGCAATCACCATCTGCAATGATTTTGGAGCCCCAAAAAATAAAGTCTCTCACTGTTTCTATTGTTTCCACTTCTATTTGCCATGAAGTGATGGGACCGGATGCCATGATCTTAGTTTTCTGAATGTGTGTTTTAAGCCAACTTTTTCATTCACCTCTTTCACTTGCAACAAGAGGCTCTTTAGTTCTTCCTCACTTTCTGCTATAAGGGTGGTGGCATCTCCATATCTGAAGTTATTGATATGTCTCCTGGCAATCTTGATTCCAGCTTGTGCTTCATCCAGCCCAGCATTTCTCATGATGTACTCTGCATATAAGTTAAATAAGCTAACACAGTAGTATTTCCTTATTAACTAAAATCCATAGTCTATTCAGATTTCCTTAATTTTTTACTTAATATAAAACTTAATATTTTTTTCTGCTCCAGGATCATAATCAGGACACCACATCCCATTTAGTCATCATGTCTCCTTAGGCTTTTCCTGGCTATTATAGATGCTCAGACTTCCCTTGCTTTCGCTGACCCTGACAGTTTGAAGAGTACTGCCCAGGTAGTTTGTAGAATGTCATTGTACTAGGATGTGTCTGATATTTTTCTCATGATTAGACTGGGGTTATGTGTCTTTGGAAGGAAGATCACAGCGCCACTCTCATCCCATCATATCGAGAGTGCATATTGTGGATGTGGCTTTACGACAGCGGGTGTTGGCACTGATGACCTGGCTGAGATAGTGCTTGTCAGCTTTCTCCATTATCAAGATATTCTTCCTCCTGCCCGTTTCCATTCTGTACTTCTGTAAGGAAGCCACAGCAAGGACTGGGATTCCTGTTACCCCCTTGAGAGTGAAATATCTACAGAAATTATTTGGAATCCTTCTGCACAAAATATGTCTCTATTCTATAATTATGTATTTTTTAATGATTATTTTTCAGTCATTGATTTAGATCAGTGTTGACACATGGATATTTATTTTATACTTTGAATTATAGCATACTACTACTTTCATTTCTTGCTCGATTTATTCCAGTTATGCCTTTGGGAACTCTTTCTGTCAGGGCCTGTATCCCTTTGACGGAGTTCATATTTTGTGTGAGGCATTTTTGTGTGGTATCAGAACTGTTAGCCCATACAGCACCACGGGAAATAATTTCCTTAGCTAGAGTACAGTGCTCATTTACAGTTTCATTTCACTTTAGTTTTCAGTTCAGTTCAGTTCAGTCACTCAGTTGTGTCCGACTCTTTGCAACACCATGGACTGCAGCACGCCAGGCTTCCCTGTCCATCACCAACTCCCGGAACTCGCTCAAACTCACGTAAATTGAGTCGGTGATGCCATCCAACCATCTCATCCTCTGTCATCCCCTTCTCCTCCTGCGTTCAATCTTTCCCATCATCAGGGGCTTTTCAAATGAGTCAGTTCTTTGCATCAGGTGGCCAAAATATCGGAGTTTCAGCTTCAACATCAGTCCTTCCAATGAATATTCAGAACTGATTTTCTGTATGATGAACTGGTTCGATCTCCTTGCAGTCCAAGGGACTCTCAAAAGTTTACTCCAACACCACAGTTCAAAGCACCAGTTCTTCTGCGCTCAGCTTTCTTTAGTTTTATGACTTACTAATTTCCAAAGTCATTTAGGTCAGCTCTGTTTTCCTCTATCAGAATACAATTTTGAAAAGCATAATGTTCACAAAGATGATGACTATGCTAAGGAAGTGTAAGGCCAGTGGTGTATCCTAAAGAGATGTCTCTGTGTTTGAAGTGTAGGAGAAGATGAAGCAAGTGATAGTGATAATAAAGAAAATTAGAGAATGAAACGAATACATTGGTACAGATCAAAGTGGCAAGAAAAGAAGAGATAGTTTTTGGGTGATATGGAGCATAAGGATGAAGACAGAGATCTCGCTTCTATAGGCGAATGTTGGCTCCCTCTTCAGGATCATCCCTTTCTGTTTTTACAAATGTTCTCTGGAGACATTCCCTCTTTGGGTCCCTGTGGGGCTTTCTTAACAAAAGGTCTCATTTCACCCTCAGTAATGTCTCCCTTCAGACTCTTCTTCCTCCCTTTTCCTTCCCTTTTCCTCTCTCTAGCCATCAACTTTGGTAGCTCCAGTGTTTAAGGCTATATAAAGTACCATCTGATCTAGTCTAATCTAAATTTTTCAACTTTTGCCTCCCATTAATAATTCTCCAAGCAGCAAACAGCATTTCTTTCAGAAAGCCCCTCTTGATGTTCCTCCTCCAGAAATTAGATGCTTCAGATATGAACTCCCATCACAGCATAGCTTGTTAAATTCTTGGTCTTTTGTTGCTAACCTATCAACTACATGAGACCCAAACAATATTTATTTCAGTTGCTATTGTGTATGCCATAGAGTACATGACATCTGGTAAGATTTTGATAAATTTTTGTGCATGAACTCATCTTCTGAAGAACCCTTAGCTCTCATCATGTCAGCCTGATCTGTAAATGACATATTCATTGTCATACTTGAAATCTATTTATCCCATTCTCCTCCTCCTAGACTAAAGCTAATACTATTTCTTCAGTTTTCCAGTGATTTCTTTTGCTCATCAGTTTGTAAAATACTCGATGTTACAACATTTCATTGCTCACTTTGATTTGCCATCACTTAAGTTTTGTCATGAGTCTTTGTTTATGGCACCTGCTAGATTGTAAATTGGAGAAGGCAATGGCACCCCACTCCAGTACTCTTGCCTGGAAAATCCATGGACAGAGGAGCCTGGTAGGCTGCAGTCCATGGGATCGCTGAGGGTCGGACACGACTGAGTGACTTCACTTTCACTTTTCACTTTCATGCATTGGAGAAGGAAATGGCAACCTACTCCAGTGTTCTTGCCTGGAGAATCCCAGGGACGGGGGAGCCTGGTGGGCTGCCGTCTATGGGGTTGCACAGAGTCGGACACGACTGAAGTGACTTAGTGGTAGCAGTAGCAGTAGCAGTAGATTGTAAATTTTCTGAGAATAGAAGATAAAAATCTATGTTTAACTGTAACAAGCATTTATTGAACACCAAGTGTATATATGGAGGGAGAAGACTTGGCCTCTATCTTTTAGGGACTTAAAATGTAGCTATAACATAAGACAAAGCATGAAATGATCAGGGAGTACTTGCAAAATAACGTAGAAGAAAGTATGTGAGAGAGTTCAGACTGGCTTAGTAATTGCAGGAAACAAATAAAACCCAACTTTGAGTAGAAATTATCAGGTAAGGTATGGTAAAGTTGAGGTTGGAAAAACTTTTGGACAAATATGGGGCACTTGCAGCTCTTCTTGTCCCTTTTGCAGCCCCTCCTTCAGAGTCAGAAGGGAAAAATGCAAAAATGGTGCTAGAAATTCTGATTCCAAACAAGCCTGAGATCCACCATTGACTGGCTGTATAACCCTGGGCTAGTCACCTAAGTCCATTGATCATTAGTCAACTGTCTATAAGGTGATGCTTTAATATCAACCTACTGCTGCTTGGACAGAGGAGCCTGGCAGGCTACGGTCTATAGGGTCTCAAAGAGTTGGACACGACTGAACAGACTGAGCACGCACTACTGGTGGATAGGATTTGCAGGGGAGTGGGTAATGATAAAAGAAGACTCAAAAAAAAAAAAAACCAACCCCAAACTTCTAGGTTTTTATGTAAATGATGATGCCATTAACTGAGGTGGGAAAGCAGGAAGAGAAGGAAATTCAGAAGGAAGAGAAAGCTAGGGAGTTAGACAGCCACAAAAGCTGTTTTTGATGAGTCCCACTTGTGGATATCAATTAGATAGTGACCTGTTCCTATCCTCTTCTAAATCTGTCCCCTGTCCCATCAACCCCAAACAGAATGCTCAATCACTTTCTGCTTCTACTCTGCCTTGAATTTTTACATAGTGTATATTTTTTTGAAATTGTTAGATTTCTTGTTTCTTTGTTCACTATCTACTCCTTCCCTAGAATATAAATGCTAAAAGGGCAAGTAATTTATGCTGCTCACTCTAGAACCACTAATGGTACTATAAGACCTGACATGTTGCCAGCACTCAACAATGAATGAACGAATGAGTTAATAAATGAATAAGTGAATAAATGAATCTAAGAAGCTGTATAAGTAAAACTATTTAATAAAAGTATTTAGGAATCAGGGGTCAGTGCTAAAAATATATACACTAGTCACCTGCAATCAGATGGCATTCAAAGCCATGGGAATATGGGTGGTGAAGAACCAAGAAAAAGATGAGGAAATGCCAGCAAAGAGAGGTTGGGAAACTTGCCTGATGCCCTAGAACATATGCAAATTAGCCAGGTTTGAACTTGGTCCCTTGTTGCCGCCAAAGCTTGCCTCCAAGCACTGTCTCTGCGTCTCCCCACTAGGGGAAGAATTCTTGCTCAGACCCCCACCTTGCCAGCCTCCAGGAATATTCTCCTTACTCATGCCCTCCACCAGCCCTAGAACTAGATCCGAAGCAGCTTCACATTGTGAAGCAGTCACATCAGTGACTGACAGTGGCTTGTAGAACTTAAAAGATGTTTGCATGTGCATTGAGCAAAAATATCTAATTCAAAAGAATTTATTTTTAACAGCAGAATTTTAGGCTTCAGCTGCAAATCATTCTCAGAGATCGTTAAGTAATAGCCCTTAGGTGTCTCTCTAGTCTCAGTGGATAGTTTCTCACCAACATTTGAATATATAAAAAAAAATCCTGTTCCCAGAAGATTGGTGATCAGAAAAAAAAAAAAAAAAATCTAGTATCCCATCCTAGATTTTCTACTCAAAGACTTTCCCAGCCTCTTTCTACCTGGTAGAGTGATAACTCCTACCCTGCTAAAAAGGCCGGCATTGTATCTTATGCTATTGTTTTCCTCTCTAATTAAAGAAAGAGAGAAAGAAAGAATGGGCAATGTGTCCCATGCCAAGTACTTGGCATGTATGTACTTGATACATCTGTACCTTTTCATCATAAGTGCACAGTCTCTGGTTAAGATGTTGTAAACCCCACCTCTTGAAAGTCTCAGCAATTCACGAATATAGACTGATTTTGGTTCAGCTGGTGTTAGTGTGTTAGTTCCTGACTTTGAAATGCTTGTAAGTCAGAAACAAACATGCTGTTAGGAAATCAGTGTTTCTTTGAGGGTGAAAAAATAGAACATCTTTTTCCTTTGCTTCAGGGGACAAGCAACCTATCTTTTCTACAAGAGTCTGTAATCAAGAGTTTTAGTAGATCTGAATTCATGACAAAATTAAGAAAGTTAAAAGTTCAGAACATTCAATCTGCTCAGCAATTCACTTTCTGATGTTCTTTTGTGGTTTAATCAGTGGCTGAAACTACAGAATATGAACGAAGAAGGACATGGCTTGGGTCTTCATTAGAAGAATGAGGCCTTCTTATAGTTGAGTGAATGAGTTGAATATCCATTTATAACTTCTCTTAAAATAGTACTTTTTCTGGACGGAAGATTTTATTAAAGAAATTAACATTCATGAAAAATATCGTTTTTCATTAAAATTTTTAAATAATAAAGCAGCTTTCCAAACCAAAATTTATGTGTGTGTTCCTAGTGTTTGGGAAGATGATTTTTGATCTTCTGACTTAGGTAGAAATTAACATATCTTCATGTCAACATTCGTATATCAAAAGCTATGGTTAGACCCCATCATTAAGTGCCATAAGTTAGTGAATAGTGAAGAGAATTTTTTTTTGTAAATATGATCAACTAAAGTGGAACCAAAGTTGAGTTATACACAGAATTATTTTAACAGAGGAGTTCTACGATACTGAACTGAGGAGGATTTAGTTTGACAAATCCTTTCATTTGAACTGATTGTATGCAAGTATTCTCAGACACTGGGTAAAGCAAGGCCAATATGAAGCAACAGTGAAAAAATCCTCACCTTAGACATACATGAAGGCTTAATTTTGCTCCCTGATGAATCTCCTACAAGGCTTCCAAATCCATCTTGCCCCCTTTGGGTTAATGAAGTAGTCTATTAAACACACTGTTTAGCACCAAGGTTACTCTAAGATGCCATTAAAGGTGGTCTTGAATAATGTATTTTTATTTGCTTTGGGGGATGGGAATGGTAGTGGGTTGTATGCAAACTTGTAAAAGAAAACTTAGAGTGTCTGAAAGAACTTCATTTCACATATGACCTTTTACAGTAATTGGATCTGAATTATAATCAGTCACCTGAATCCTGAAATAGATAAAATAGTTTTTTAATGTTAAAAAGTTTTAGCCCTTCGTTGATTATCTATCAGTGCTTACAGTCCTGTGAAAATAAGATAAATGAGAAATTTGGTCTCTAATTAGACTTCACTAGATTTACAGCTTTTAATTTATACGCCAATGCAGCTCAGGCCGGCACTAACGCAGATAGAAACGGAGCCATAGTTTTCAATTGATTTAACAATTTAATTGCAGCATTAACATCCATTAACATTTAACTAACCTTTTAAACTAACCTCAGGCACAACCTTAAAGACTAAATGAAGTAAAATTGCATATAAAAAGGTACTAACATACAGCTGCAAGAAGCCAAAGTGAATCTTGAGGGAGATTTAGCTTTACTTCCTCACATCGGCAGGAGGGAGTCTGTTTTCCTTCTTGCAAAATTCAGTAGGAAAGCATGCTCTGATTTATAGGAAAAGGAAATAGACACCTTTGATGGTTATTAACTCGCATTTGTGTCTTCTTGTCTATGATGATAGCTAAATGACGCAACCTACCCTTACAGCGGTGGAGAGTTAAGGGTCAAATGCTAAGGAATGTATGGATATAAACAAGAGGACCACCTTAGAAGTGAATGCAAATTTGATCCGAAGCTGAAGTATAACATGCTCCAAACCCTACTGTACTCAGGAAACGTGCATGCGTGCATGCTACGTCATTTCAATCCTGTCCAACTCTGTACGACCCTACGGACTGTAGCCCTCCAGGCTCCTCTGTCCATGGGATATTCCAGGCAAGAATACCGGAGTGGCTTGCCATGCCCTTCTCCAGGGGATCTTCCCGACTCAGGGATCAAACCCGTTTCTTTTACAACTCCTGCATTGGCAGGCAGGTTCTTTACTACTAGCACATCTGGGAAACCCATGAAATGTGGAGAATACACAAATTAAATCCAGTTAGCCAAACCAGCCTTGTATATTTGTTTGTCTGTTTGCTTGCATTTGGGGTTGGGTTGTTTGGTCAGTGTTTTAATTCACAATTTTTCTTCAGTCTTTTCTGCTCTTTTTTTTTTCAGTTGAGTGGAAAGATTAAAATTCAACAATATATTTTACATTTTTAGGAAAATTCAGGATCGTCGTTGTAAGCTTGGTTTTAAGATAAAAAGGTGAAGGGAGAAATTTTAAGATATTATTCTCTGACTTCAGAAACAAAAATTAAATTTTAAAACATCTGGTTTCACACTTGTGGGTATTTTCTGAACAAGAACAGTCACTTGAGATAGCTTTGGTAATGTAACTGAAGAATTTTCTTAAATGTTGGTTTTAGAGCATTTCTGCAAAGCAACACTTGGGATGACTAAATAAAATACTGCTGAGATCCTTGTGGTTTTGCAGCATCATAGTGGGAATTGACCCCACACACAAACCCAAGGCCCTGGGACAACCTGAGAGTGTTCCCTTTGATGCTTTAGACTGAGAAGTCTAAGGAAGCAGGATGGCCTTCCAGCCAACAGAGACACGTTGCTTCCAGACTGATACTATACATCATGTATATAGTAGTTCAATGATCCGGATATTAAAAGCCCATAATTGTAAGCACTGACACAGTATATTGTCACTCTGCCATTTTTCATGCTTCCTGGCACTTCAGTTCCAATTTATGTTGCAGGGCTCTGAGGATATATCATATTGACATTGTGTTCATCCAGGAAAGGTGGGGGTATTATAGACAGGCTTACCTTAAAAACTCTGTTACAGCACTCACAAGAAAGGGCTGTAATTAACCTTAGTAAACAGGAAGAAAAAGTGATATGAGAAGCCACTAGGGTGATAATATGTTATAATCAGCCTTTTCTGTTCACATTTGGTTTAGTAACGCTTTATATACACATACCACTGATGTGTATAATTTATCTTATTATAGATAGTTATACATCCCAATTCAGTACAGGGTAAGTGGGCTTTGAAGTCAGGCTGTATGAATTTCTGCCTTCACCACTTGCTTATTTTATGTCAAAAGCTTGTTCTTTAAACTCCCTAGGTCTCCATTTCTTTTTTTGTTTTAAATAAAGGTCCTTCTCCACAAGATGATTGTGGATATTAAATAAGTAGTCAACATAGCATACATGTAGTACAGCAAGCAGCAGAGAAAGAGAGACAGAAAGAGACAGAGACACATACAGGGCCATGAAAGTGAGATTCAAATAAATTTGCAAATATAAAAATTACATTGTAAAGTTTAAAAATAAAATAAAATTTAACAAAAATTACGTATCAGAAATACTATTAATATAACTAATGATATATGATGTTCAATGAAATGAAATAGATAAAAATACTAACGTTTTCGGAGTTAGACTGAAAAACAAACTAAGAACCTACTACCCTGGACTTAAAAAACATTATGTTAAAATGTAAAATGATAAATTTTTTAGAAAAGAAAAATAGAACAAAATCTTCAGAATGAGTTACTGAGACTTAATATCAAAAGTAAAGGTAATAACAGGAAAAACTGATAGGTTAGACCTCATTAAAATACAAATTCTGATTCTGCAAAAGATTTGGTTAAAAGGATAGTCAAACTCCTGACAGGGAGAATTTATTTTCAAACCACATATTCAATAATACAGTAGTATTTAGAATATATAAAGAAATCTCAGGTCTGAAAAAAATAGAAAACCAAATAAATAACTTAGAAAACAAAGACAAAGAGACATTCCATTGAGAATATGTGGATAGCAAACAAGCATATGAAAGGTACTTGATATCTTTACCTATTAGGGAATTACAAATTAAAACCATGAGGTATCACTACACAACTAACAGAATGGCTAAAATGAAAATAGTGGAACCCCAAGTGGTGACAAGGAAGCAGAGAAACTAGATGAACCAAACATCACTGGTGGGAATGTAAAATGGTACAACCGTAGAAAACAGGTTCGCAATGTCTTATAAAAGTAAACATGTGATTGCCATATAATCTAGAAATTGTACCCTTCAGTTTTTATCCTGAAGAAATAAAACTTGCCTTCATATCAAAAAAAAAAAAAAAAGAAAAAAGAAATGTTCATAGTCACTTTATTCACAGTAGCCCCGAACTGGAAACAATCCAAATATTGTTCAATAGTGAAAGTGAAAGTGAAGTCGATCAGTCCTTGGCTGGCTCTTAGCAACCCGGTCATGGACTACAGCCCACCAGGCTCCTCCGTCCATGGGACTCACCAGGCAAGAACATTGGAGTGGGTTGCCATTTCCTTCTCCAAATTGTTCAATAGGCAAATGGTTCAAAAATTATAGTTCATCCATATTATGGAATACCACCTAACTATAAAAAAAAAGAACAAAAATTGATACATACAACAACTTGGATTTGGCCTCAAGGTAATTATGTTGAGTGAAAATGCCAATCCCATAAGGTTGCATGCTATAAAATTTAATTTATATAATATTCTTGAAATGAAAATCAACAGATTAGTGGTTCTCAGGGGCTAGAAATGGGACCTATAGATACAAAATAGCAACACAAGGGATCTTGATAATGATGAACTGTTCTAATTTTGATGATAGCAATGAAATACACAAATACTCACATGATGAAATCACATAAAATAAATACACATACAAACAAATGAGTACATAGAAAACTGATGAAATCCAAACAAGATCAGTAGATCATTGATGTCAATTTCCTGGTTACAGTATTGTTTTGTACTATAATTATGGAAGATGTTACATTTGGGGAAAACTGGGTGATGTATATACATGATCCCTCTGTATTGTCCCTCACTGTGGCATGTGAATCTACAACTATCTCAAAATATAATTTTTTTAAAAATAAAGAAAAGATACTGTAAGTACTTGAAAACCTAAAAAGAAACTGTATCTCCATAATTTCAGGGTGAGAATAGGGCTAAGAAGTCTGTTCAGTCTCCAAAGAATATATGCAACCTGATATCCACTTCAAATATAGCCAAGGAAAATAAAGAAAAACAAACAAACAAAAAAATAAATCTCAGAGAGGGGAGCCCAGGTCCATAGGTTTCCATGGAAAAAGGAAGTTTCCTTGAGAAAGAGCCTTAGCACCTGATCAGGGCACTTAAAAATGTCTTCCCAGAAGATTTCATTGTTTGCTGTGTCTCTCCTTCCCTTTCTCCAAACAAAGGATTTACTATGGTTGTACTGTCCTTTTATCTCACTATATATTGGGTGAAAGATATGTTGATCATGTCTGAATCAAAAATAGTCACTTTTCACCTGTGAGACTACCATGTGTCACCCCACAATGAAGAGAAGAGCACAAACCAGTGAGAGATCCCGGAGTACTGAGTAGGAACTTTGAACTGCCTCTCGTGAATATGGAAGGAGTACATTGCCTCCTGGAAGGATAGTTAGCTTGATTTTGGTGAGTAGATGGGTAAACAGTGTGGTCATGAAGTCTAGTTACATTATTCCAGTTCTCATCCTTTCAGGTTTATGGCAGAGCAGCATTTGCCTGCCTCTGTGAAACAGGGTGCAGCCATCTGACTTGTTTTAGCTAATGAAATATGAGGAAGAGTGATACCCATGGGAGTCTTTAAAAGCCAGTGTCCAACTCACCAAATTTCCTTTTATTTTGCAATTATAACCCACAACATTCCAAATGCTATAGGCTACACCAGCCTCCATTCCAAAGTAAGGACAATACAGCACATATTCCCTGCCAGCCAGCAATGGATTTGTATGATGAATATGATAAATTAACCTCTGTTGGCTTAAAACACTAAGAGCTTGGAGTGTTTGTTAGTCTCGCAGTACCTAGTCCATCCTGGCCAATGCAGCTGTCTTGAATTGTACTGAGTGTTTTTTGTTTTTCTGCCCAGAGTAAGAATGTCTTTTCTAAACCTGGATAAAAGCCAGAGCATGCTTCTCTTCAAAGTAATCTGAAGATGCTAGATATATGCCTGACTATTTTCTCTTATAGCTTAGACTTGACAAATGAAATAAATGTACCTTGTACTCTGAATCTGGAGCTACTTATACAGGAGTTGTAGAGAGTCCAGCAGTCACATACAGTTGTGAAAGCTGGACCATAAAGAAGGCAGCTGCTGCTGCTGCTAAATCGCTTCAGTCGTGTCCTACTGTGTGCAACCCCATAGACGGCAGCCCACCAGGTTCCCCCGTCCCTGGGATTCTCCAGGCAAGAACACTGGAGTGGGTTGCCATTTCCTTCTCCAATGCATGAAAGTGAAAAGTGAAAGTGAAGTCGCTCAGTCGTGTCTGACTCTTAGCGACCCCATGGACTGCAGCCTACCAGGCTCCTCCATCCATGGGATTTTCCAGGCAAGAGTACTGGAGTGTTGTGCTATTGCCTTCTCTGTAAAGAAGGCAGAGTGCCAAAGAATTGATGCTTTCAAACTGTGGTGCTGGAGAAGAAGGTTCAAAGTCCCTTGGACAGCAAAGAGATCAAACCAGTCAATCTTAAAGGAGGTCAACCCTAGTACTCATTGGAGGAACTGATACTGAAGCTCCTTTGGCCACTTGATGCGAACAGCTGACTCATTGGAAAAGACCCTGATGCTGGGAAAGGTTGAAGGCAGATGAGAAGAGGGCGACAGAGGATGAAATGGTTGAGTGGCACTGCCGATGCAGTAGACATGAGTTTGAGCAGTCTCTGGGAGATGGTGAGGGACAGGGAGGCCTGGCGTGCTACAGTCCACGAGGTCGCCAAGAGTCAGACACGACTTGGCAACTGAACAATGACAAGAGAGTCTACTGTGACGATAGTGGTTGTGGTGGCAGCAGCATTCACTCATCCGGGCCCAGCCCTCCTAGTCAGGCTAGCAATAGACTCCAATGCCCAGTGACCTCCCCTGGTCAGCAGAGATAGCGTTGGTGCTCTCCCTGGCCTGGTGGGATGCAAACCATGGTTCTTCCTCTTACCCAGGCCCTATTTTCCTAAGCCTGATTGTACAGCCTTCCGAGAAATTCTGTGAGTTACCCAATTTCCTTTCGAGGAATCTCTCTGATGCTTACAACAGTGTTGGTAACCATTGGTGGCAATTAGGATCTCTGATGGATACAGACTGATGCAGACTAAGGTTCCTCATGTTAGTAACACTGAGACGGTGTGAAGGATGGAAAGCCCTCTTTAAATTCTGCATGATTCATTCCAAACTAAACTACTTCAATACGATTGTTTGACAAGAGCTGAGTAAAAATCATCTCAAAAGAACAAAGAATGGCCAAATATCACAAATGCTCAAAACTAGTTTTGAAACTGTAGAAATCAGTTAGGGATAACTTTTTAAGTGGTTTAGGTAGACTTAAGCAGTGTTGAATACATACCCTAGAGCCAAGCTGAAAGGTAGAGTCTATGGTAAAAACAAACAAACACTTGGAGAAGACCATATTTCCACTATTTCTGAGGGAAAAACATTTGAACATTTTTTTGGAATATTTGGAATCACTTTTTATATGTTTTAATCCAAGGTGTATGCTTTAGTTGCTGATATCAATAATAAAAATATAGGAATATCTATGTCATAAGCTTTTCTCAGTAAAAATCACAATGATTACTGTGGCCCACAATACTTTCCAGGACTTCCCAGGTGGCTTAGGTGGTAAGGAATCTGCCAATACTGCAAGAGACTACCTGTAATACAGGAGACCCGGGTTTAATCCCTGGGTCAGGAAGTTCTCCTGGAGAAGGAAATAGCAACCCACTCCAGTATTCTTGCCTGGAAAATCCCTCGGACAGAGGAGCCTATCTGGCTATAGTCCATAGGGTCACAAAGAGTCGGACACGACTGAAAGAGTAAAGCACCATCACCACAGTACTTTCCAAAGATGGTTGTAAGAATATCTCTTGTAACTTAAGTCCTTTGGAAGTTTGCCACTTCCCAGTTGAGAAGTAGAGTCTATGTCCTTTTCTCTTATACTTGTGACTTCCTTGACCAATTGAGTGACACTATATGACTGCAGGTGGTGACTGCAGCCATGAAATTAAAAGATGCTTACTCCTTGGAAGGAAAGTTATGACCAACCTAGATAGCAGATTGAAAAGCAGAGACATTACTTTGCCAACAAAGGTTTGTCTAGTCAAGGCTATGGTTTTTCCAGTGGTCATGTATGGATGTGAGAGTTGGACTGTGAAGAAAGCTGAGTGCCGAAGAATTGATGCTTTTGAACTGTGGTGTTGGAAAGACTCTTGAGAGTCCCTTGGACTGCAAGGAGATCCAACCAGTCCATCCTAAAGGAGATCATTGGATCTCCTAAAGGAGAACACCTAAAGGTGTTCATTGGAAGGACTGATGCTAAAGCCGAAACTCCAATACTTTGGCCACCTCATGCGAAGAGTTGACTCGTTGGAAAAGACTGTGATGCTGGGAGGGATTGGGGGCAGGAGGAGAAGGGGACAACAGAGGATGAGATGGCTGGATGGCATCACCAATTTGATGGATGTGAGCTTGGGTGAATTCCGGGAGATGGTGATGGACAGGGAGGCCTGGCGTGCTGAGGTTCGTGGGGTTGCAAAGAGTCGGACATGACTGAGCAACTGAACTAAACTGAACTGACATGACTTCTGCTCAGGTGTAATAGTGGCTCAGACGGTAAAGAATCTGCCTGCAATGCAGGAGACCTAGGTTTGATCCCTGGGTTGGGAAGATCCTCTGGAGAAGGGAATGGTAACCCACTCCAGTATTCTTACCTGAAGAATTTCATGGACAGAGGAGCCTGGCAGCTACAGTCCATGGGATCACAGAGTCAGACACGACTGAGCGACGATTTCTTACACTTTCTTTTGACTTCTGAGGCTGGGTCATACATGTCCTTCACTTCTGCCTTGCTCTTTTAGAACACTTGTTCTTGGAACACAGCTGCCACACTGTGGGGAAGCCCATGGGGAAGTCCATATAGAACCATAGTCCTGGCCGAGTTCTTATCTGACAGCCAGAATCAACTTGCCAGTCATGTGAGGGACCCATCCTGAACATGGATCCTCTCAGCCCTAGTGAGCCAACCCAACTAATATTGAGTGGAGCAGGGATAAGGCCTGCCCCCTTCATGAAAAGCCTGCCTCCTTCTTTGGATATTTGTGAGAAAAATATTTTTAATCCACTAAATTTTGAGGTGGTTTATTATACAGCAAAACATAACTGATATAATGGTATCTAAATCAACCTTTGTGATACAAATCCAGAAGGAAGAAGACTCTGATGTTTCAGTCCATATACTTCGATCTAGACATTAGCAGAGTTACAATATTGTGATAGCAAAATTAAGATAAAAAACTGGCTTCACTAACAGGACGCAATTCTGTAAGCTGAAAAGTGACAGCAGTGTATGAAAACTGACCTGCCAATTGGATAAAGTGCTCTTCCCAAGAGCTCCGTGGTTGAAAAAGCTCTCAAAAGCTCCTGAGACACTCTCAAATTGTTCGGAAAGACCCAGCTCTTCTCAATTCTCAGTCTGGCCATTCACTATGTCCTCCAAGCATGAACCCCATTTTATCTGACCCTTTCCACAGCAGCAGACTTATCGTAAAGTCTCCATCATCACCAGAGAGAGCATTTAACACTAGCTGTCAAGCAATCAAAAGCTGAGTTGCTTTATCACTCTCTCCTACTCACCCCCAAGTTATATGACTTTGAGTAAGAACATTTAGGGTCCTCTTAGACAACTCAAAAGAAAGAATGAAGGAAAATATTTTATATACTTCAAAAAATTATTTCTCTCACATTTTTAAAGAAAATTAAGTAGTAAAGATAGAAGGGAGAAAATTAATTTGAATCTTTTCTTTTAAGAATTTTATAGTTTTTCTGATAGTTTTTCTCTGGACGTGGGTGGATGATATGCTTTTGAAATTAAAGAGAAGCCATGAAACTACTCATGAATAGAAAGATGAACATGATCCAAGAAAGAATTCAGAGTAAGAAGAATAGTAAATTGTACCATCTCCCCTCCTGTTTCTGTCATTTATTCATTCTTTCAGTGAATATTTAGTTTTTTCTTTCCACCTGCACTTTATTTAGCATTTTTAATTTCTGTCAGTAGGAGACTTTAGATATAATGGATATTAGTAACTTTCACTGCTCTGTACTAAATTTTCAGTGGAGGCAGCTGTTGTGAAAATTAAAGTGCTAGTCGCTCAGTTGTGTCTGATTCTATGTGACCCCATAGAGCCTGCCAGGCTCCTCTGTCCATGGAATTCTCCAGGTAAGAATACTGGAGTGGGTAGCCATTCCCTTCCCCAAGGGATTTTCATGACACAGGAATCAAACCTGAATTTCCTGCATTACAGGTGTATCCATTACCATCTGAGGTAGCTGTTAGACCTAGGTATTTTTTTGCTCCTAAATTAGTTTCCTTAGCCACAATCCATTGCTTTCACTTTAAAAGTCCTCTGAAAAATCAGTAGTTCCAATTGCATCCATTGAGCAAAGCACATATATTTATTCTTAAACTTTGGAAGCAAAAGTCCAGTGATTTATCCACCTAGACACCTTCCCATGGAATAACATACTCAGGAAGAAGGCTCTAGTCTACAAAGAAGAGAGTCAGTCAAAACTCATAAAATACTGACTGATTTTATGCTCAAAATTTAGATCATACCCAAGCAGAAGGGCAAAGTTAACCAGGCTTGCATTCAGTAGTGGGAAACGGTTTAGTGGGAACAGACCTCCAATGGGTTTTGACCAGGCTTGTATCCAGCAGTAAGAAGCAGTTCGTTGGGCATTGGGCACTGGGCTCCAGTGGGTTGAGGTCAGGGGTAAATCAAAGGTTTGGATTCAGAAGGTTAGCAAGATGAGAGTACAGAAAGAATCCCTAAGAGGACTCATGCCAGAGAGGAGATAGCAACCAAATCAAGGAGTTTGAGACCCAATCTAGTCCCCAGTAAATGTCAAGATGTGAACCAATGTCTGCCATATTCCAAAACTCTTGCTGTTAACTAATGAGATAAATTATATATTAGTATATAGAAATTAATAGATTTGAAATAAACATCCTGCTAAACTTAGTATTTAAATAATCAGTAGTCTTTTTCTCCTATGACAAATCTAAAATTTCCTTAACTTCTTCAGACTCTTAACCAGGAGTTAAATCTACCTAGTATATTGTTATGAAAGAGAAAATAAATAGAGCCTGATGGAAATCCTATCAACAAAATCCTGCTATTGGAAAGCACTCTGAAAGCCAAATATCAATCAGGCTAGAAGTTCAGAAGACATTAAACGATATTTAACTGTTGCCTAGGGTCCTTCCTGTTCAGACTAAATCAGACTATCTTTGTCATAAATGCATAGCTCAGTGGTTTGTGTCTACAGATATAGAGACCAGGGTATAGAAAGTGATCTACTGAGAAAATAAAGTTGGTTTGGTGGGCATTGATGGCATTAATGCCAATGTTGACAAAATAGCAGACATTTCTTTCCAGATATGCATGCTTAAAATCAATTTCATAAGATGCTCCTAAAAGAGTTTCATGAATTTCAAATTATTTTTCTACTAAGTAATCACATCTAATATAAAGAGAAGAATCTTGGACATTTGGAAGAGAGAATATTCAAAAAACTAGTTTATGGAAACTTATGATGAGTCTTGCATCTGTCATTACCACTGATGAACAAAGAGAAGTCAGGACTAGAGGAGTCTTTATTCTTACAGCCTCAGAGCCAAGTACAATGCATGGCACAGAGTAAGCATTGACCCATATTTGCCAAATGAGCAAAAGACTCTGGAAGGTTCAAAGGGTTAGAATTCTTCCCTTTAATTCCAAACACCTATATGAGTGTAGCCGACCCACTTAAGACATGTTGCAGCTCTTTCCATTTTTATGATCTAAATTGTAGATATACTTTTATAGAAATGAATTAAGAAATAATTCCTTCTCAGACAGCCGTGATGTTTGTGGGAGATTGTTCTGAACTCTGGGCATTGTTTCTGCTACACGCAGTTTCCTAGACAAGGTAAATGTGCCAGCATCTGAGTGAGCACAGTGGAAACGTGCCCCCACTTAGCATGGTTCACCACGTATCTGCCTGTCCTCACCAGCTTAGCTGGGCCGCTGCTAGTGACGAGATGACTCATGACAAGCACAGGTAAAGGGAAGGAATGTGCCTTTGGAGGCCATGGTATGGGTTCTTCCCCTCTGGAGATGCTATCCTGCCCACTCTTTTCTCTAACATCTATTCAGCTCCAGATGGGACAGATGCAACCTTCTTTCCCTGTTTCCCACCAAAGAGACCAAGGGAAAATTGTCTAACTCTGCAATACCGTAGAAATGTTAGCTGTTATTTGAACTTCATCTGTTGATAAGCTGGACCTATGGAACCCAAAGACATATTGCAGGACCTGAAGATTACAGTTTGGGTTTGAAGTTACTGCTTTCCTGAAGTTTATTCTTTCACCCACATAGAGAAGTCATCCAGTTGTTTTCTTCTTCTGTATTTTCAGAATTTTAACTCTTTTTTGCCTCCCTTTTGTTGAAGGCAAGAACTCATAACATTTTAAAAATATGCTACTGAGCCTTATCTGACACTTTGATCTTTGTATAGCTGAAAATAAACAAAATCTTTAAAATAGTCAAAGCGAAATCAAAGTCGCTCAGTCGTGTCCAACTCTTTGCAACCCCGTGGACTGTAGCCCACCAGGCTCCTCAATCCACAAATTTTCCAGGCAAGAATATTGGAGTGGGTTGCCATTTCAAAACTTAAAAGCAAAGGAAATCTGGGAAATAAATATTTGAATGTACTGTGATGGCATCTCTAATACATAAAATTTATAGACAGAAACATTAAGATTTCACTAAGACATTTTCAGGTGAACTATTTGGTAAATGGTAATAAAATGGATTTGTTCAGCCTTCCTAGTAAATTTTAAACATTAAAAAATAACTGGAGAAATACTTTATTAAAATCTGAAAATAATGCCCATTCGTGAGGATAGGGCAAAGAGGCTATTGTAGAAATGTAAATGGATCCAATCTTTTTTGAAAAGCATTGTCAATATGAACCAAATGTTCTTAAAAATGTTCATACCAAGTTAGGATACCTTTTGGAACACTGACTAAGGGAATAGAAGAAAAAATATTATGTGCAAAATATAATTTCTATGCTATGCAAAATTGTGAAAAATTGAAAACATAGGCAATCTGAAATCAAACGGTTTTGTAAATTATGGTACAGTTCATAGTAATTAGTTTGTGTCCAGGTCCTTACCTTCACTCTTTTGCTTTCACTAAGAAACATTTATTTTATGTGTATATACAGAGAGAGAGCGAGATAATTTTAGAACTATCAGATTGTACAGAGAAGTATAATGGCATTTAGAATACAATTTGTCATCCACAATATTGCCTTTCTCTATAAAAAACACAAGGACAGGTTGAATACCACAGTTTTTTCTAAGAATGTGTAAGTTGAAAACAAAACAAAACAACAAAAACTCCACAAAAACCTACCTCCTATCCTCTCTTCTGCCTTTGCTTTGAATTTCATCAAGTATACTTCATTTTTCAAGGAGAGCTCTCTAATCAGGATGAAGGGGTGGAGTGTATGAAACTGTTGGTTCTTTACCAGAAGTGAACGCTGAAATCACAGCTGTGCCCTGAAGCATTGTGGGGCCTTTCAGACAGCCTCTGAGGGGACCGCCCATAAATCTCTGTTCCTGTCGTGTTTAAATAAAGCCCAATACCCACTCAAAAAGAAATTCATCAATGTTATAAAGAAAACAATGACAAAGCACTCTCCTTTGGGTCAGAGAAAACTGATACTTCCACAAGAGAAAAAAGAAGTCATTCTCTAATCCTTCCTACTTCTCCTCTTTCCTCCCTTTGCTCTGCTAATATATTGTGCTTGCTTGTTCTCTCTCTCCCTTTCTCTGGAAAGTTTCTATTCCAGCTGGGCCACAAGAAGCAGTTTCCAGTGAAAGGGAAGTATTTCAGTTTATAAAATATGAGACCACAAATTATCTCCCCAAACTTACAGCTGCAACCCATGATAACATGTTAGGCACCCCAAGTGTTGACTCATTCTGAAATCCTGTGTGAAGAAGGGAGCCACGTGAGTCAAGTCCTTTGGACTCCAGCTGCACATTGCTGTTCCATGTGGAGTGGCATTTCACTCAGGGACATAACCATCTGTTACTCGCCTAAGATACTGCTCAGTCTTCCTTTTAATTCTCTTGGAGAAAATAGCTAGCATAGGGAGAACTTTGAGTCCAAGAGAGGCATGAGACTTAATTTAATGATATGAGCTTATTTACTCTGTCTTCTTTTGTCTCTTATAATCAGAGGAGGAGATGCTTTAGAAGACTCTACAATTTATATATTTGGAAAAATAGTGTTAACCTGCTGCTATGGTTTAAATTGGGTTTTGAATATGCACTTTGGCATGTGGGTTGATCATGTTTCATATTATTTCTTTCCCCTGGGAAATCTAAGACGTAGTGTAAAGACATTCTATCTCAGCTGATGCACTCAAACCATTGGCCATGAAGTTATTCCATATACTGGTAGGAGGAACTCCTACTGGTCCTCATCAGATCTGTCTTATCACCTGTAGATTCTGCCCCAAGGAGACCCTACACAGGGAGGAAAGGAGGTCCTGGGACCGTCATAGGCCCTTGTTGCATCCTTTCCTTCCACACAGGCTTGTTCAATTCTTTATCAACTGTTATACTGAATGTTATTAATTTACAGTGAGTTGGGCTTCCCTGGTGGCTCAGATGGTAACGAATCAGCCTGAAATGCTGGAGACCTGGGTTCAGTCCCTGGGTTGGGAAGATCCCCTGGAGGACGGCATGGCAACCAATTCTCGCCTGGACAATACCCATGGACAGGGGAGCCCATTGAGCTAGAGTCCATGGGGTCACAAAGAGTCAGACATGACTGAGAGACTAAGCACAGCATAGCATTAATTTACAGTCTTAAATCCATACTACCATACTTAAAAGTGGATATTTAAACAAATCTCCTTGGACTACAAGGGAATCAAACCATGCAATCCTAAAGAAAATCAACACTGAATATTCAAAGAACTGATTCTGAAGGTGAAGCTCCAGCACTTTGGCCACCTGATGTGAAGAACAAGCTCATTGGAAAAGACACCAATGCTAGGAAAGATTGAAGACAAAAGGAGAAGAGGGTGGCAGAGGATAAAACTTCAGGGAATATCATTGACTCAAGGGATGTGAATTTGAGCAAACTCTGGGAGATAGTGAAAGACAGAGGAGCCTGGAGTGCTGCAGTCCATGGGGTCCCAAAGAGTTGGACATGACTTAGTAATGACAAAATATACAATATGTAAATTTCTAAGTCTTTTCTTCATAGTGAGTGCCCCAAAAGCAAAGATATTAATAAATTTGTTTCCTCACTATCACAACAAAAGCAAACTATTTTGAATATAGGATTAAACATTAATCAGTACTTGTTATTTTTCCCTTTAAATTGTGAGGAAAAGAGAAGCTTTCAAATTATAATTATATTGTGCTTATGCTAAGTTGTGTCCTACTCTTTGGAACCCCATGGGCTGTAACCCACCAGGATCCTCTTTCCATAGAATTTCCCAGATAAGAATACTGGAGTGGGTTGCCATTTCTTTCTCCAGGGAATCTTTCTGACCCTGGAGAGATTGAACCCATGTCTCCTGCCTTGGCAGGCGGATTCTTTATCACTGCCTCACCTGGGAAAGTCAAAATTATATTAAGGAATATCAAAAGAAAAAGTATCAAGGAAGATTAGCAAATGATTTCTTCAGGCAAAAGAAAAAAAGGAAAAAATGAAGGGAAAGCAAGAGATAGCAGGATGAAGAAAGAATGGGAAAAAGCGAGAGATAAAGAGAACGTATGATGGTTGCAGAGAGGGAGGAAGTCAATCACTGTTCAGAGATGTTACTGATACAAATCCAATTATTCTGCACTGAACAAGCTTTGTTCATTCTTCTAGAAAAAGTTTTTTTAGCTGGTCATGAATATTGTGATTATATAAGGTTAAAATACTAATGGTACAAATATACCCTTCCAGGTTTAGTTATTTAATTTACTTTAATTGGTAAATTTATGCTTAGCTGAGCAGTACTATGAAATTGATTAACAAATTACATTCTACTGTCAGTGTTCTATTCCTACTAGTAATATCTGAAGCAGAGTTGACAGTAATTAAATAATTCCATCACCAATAACAATTGAATATATTCAACTGAATGAATCACTTTTGTAACATTGAAAATCCTATCCTTATAGTATTACATTGATTGAAGGATGGATGAAGAGGACAATTTTCTGTTAAAGAAACTAGATTAATGCATTCCTTCCCATTATAAAGATATCAAAATGTAATCTTTTTTATAAATGGAAACTTGTCAGTTTGACTCATTTGATGCCAGTAGTAACCATTGTCTCTAACTCCAAATGATGTGCATTTGAAATACTGGCAAAAAATATATTTTGGGAGGGGGTGCAAAATAGATGAAAGTCTCATCCATAGGACGATTTGCGTTGTTTCACATTATAATGCATCCTACAACTGAAGTTGTACCATAACTTGATGGGGAGCATTTTTTTTAGGTGTATGTAAGATAACTATGAATTCCCCACGTACCACAGTGGTAAAGAATCTGCCTGCCATTGCCGGAGATACAAGAAATGCAGGTTTGACCCCTGGGTTGGGAAGATCTGGAGAAGGACATAGCAATCCCCTCCAATGGTATTTTTTCTTTCTGTTTTTCTCTTTGGTCAATTTTCTCAGAACTATGAGTTGAAAAGTCTTTTTTCCTCAAGGAATCCCTTCAGTTCTTGGTCTTTCCTGTATCCACTGACATTAAGATAATCATATAGCTTTGTCCTTTATTAATATGGTGTATTATATTGATTAACTTTTGATATTAAACTAATCCTGCATCTGGGGTAAAATCTACTTGCTTATTGCTATAATCATTTTTTAAAAAATATTGCTGTATTCTGTTCTCTAGTTTTTTGTTATTGTTGTTAAAGATTTTGTGTAGGGGATACTGGTTTGTAATTTTATTTTCTGTATGTGTTATCTTTATCTGGTTTTGGTACCAAGGTAGTACTGTTCTCATTGAATGAGTTACTCCTCTTCTATTTTTGAAAGAGTCTGTAAAAAATTAGTGTTAATTCTGAAATATTTGGTAGAATTCACCAGTGAATCTATCTGCCACTGGGCTTTTATTTGTAGGAAATTCTTAAATAATGTCTTTCTTCTCTTTTCTTTTTAAAGGTTTACTCATGTCATGTATTTTTTCCTGAGTAATTGGGTAATTTGGGTCTTTTTGCAGGTTTATTTATTGAATACAGTTTATGTATTTTGGGCACACAATTTTATTATAATATTCTCTTATTCATTTTATTTCTATAAAGTCAGTAGGAATGTTCATATTTTATTACTGATTTTAGTACTTTAAATATTCTCATCTTTTCTTGATTAGTCTAGATAAAAGTTAGTGAATTTTAAAAATGTTTCCCAAAAAAGCACGTTCTGTTCTATTCTCCATTTTGTTAATTTACTTTCTTATTATTTCTTTCCTTCTGCTTGCTTTGCATGTAACTTACTAGTCTTTGGATGCAGGGTTGCTGATTGGTGTATTAGATTCCAGTTGTTGCTATAATAAATTAGTACTCATTTAGCAGTTTAAAGCAGCTTAAACAGAATTAATCTAATATACATATCAGCAATCTTGACTCCAAAGGCTATTTCACTTTAGCAGCTTACATAACATAAATTTATTCACTCACAGCTCTGTAGTTTTAGGTTAGTATTTGTCCAACTGAAATCAAATCAAGATCTTAGCAGGGCTGAGTTCTTTCTAGAGGCTCTGGGGGGAAATATATTTCCTTGCCATATCTGGTTTCTAGAAGCTTCCTGCATTCCTTGCTTCATGGTTACCTTTAAACCAGCACCAAAGCATCTTCAAGTCTCGCTCAGATTCAATACTCCCTCTTGCATTTATCAATTCCACTTTTAAAGATCTGTGTATTTACATACCCATATAATTCAGAATAATCTCTGTACTTTAAGGTCAGCTGATTAGTAAACCTAATTAGTAAACCTCCCTTTACATTTATCTCCCTTTTGCCAAGAAGTATAAGAAATATTAATAACATACTTACAGATTCCAGGGATTAACATGTGGGCATCACAGAAGAGGGTCATTATTTTGCCTAACAATCCGAAATATTTCTTCTTTTTTAAAAAAGGTGTTTTATATCTATATGTTTTCCTATAAACACTTCTTCAAGTGCATTCCATCAATTTTGGTATATTGTGTTGCCTTTTCCCTCTTCAAATATTTTCTAACATCTTTTTAAACCCTTTGGAATTTTTAAGTCTAGTTCAGTCCAGTCGCTCAGTCTGACTGACTATTTGTGACCCGATAGACTGCAGCATGCCAGGCTTCCCTGTCCATCACCAACTCCCAGAGTTTACTCAAACTCATGTCCATTGAGTTGGTGATGCCATCCAACCATCTCATCCTCCTTTTCTTCCTGCCTTCAATCTTTCCCAGCGTCAGGGTCCTTTCCAAGGAGTCAACTCTTTGCATCAGGTGGCCAAAGTATTGGAGTTTCAGATTTAGCATCAGTCCTCCCAATGAATATTCAGGACTGATTTCCTTTAGGAAGGACTGGTTGGATCTCCTTGCAGTCCAAGGGACTCTCAAGAGTCTTCTCCAACAGCACAGTTCAAAAACATCAATTCTTTGACTCTCAGCTTCCTTTATGATCCAACTCTCACATCCATACATGACTACTGGAAAAACCATAGCTTTGACTAGACAGACCTTTGTTGGCAAAGAACCGTCTCTACTTTTTAATATGCTGTCTAGGTTAGTCATAACTTTTCTTCCAAGGAGCAACATCTTTTAATTTCATGGCTGCAGTCACTATCTGCAGTGATTTTGAAACCCAAGAAAATGAAGTTTGTCACTATTTCCTCTGTTTCCCCATCTATTTGCCATGAAGTGATGGGACCAGATGACATGATCTTACTTTTCTGAATGTTCAGCTTTAAGCTAACATTTTCACTCTCCTTTTTCACTTTCATCAAGAAGCTCTTTAGTTCTTCTTCACTTTCTATCATAAGGGTGGTGTCATTTGCGTATCTGAGGTGATTGATATTTCTCCCAACAATCTTGATTCCAGCTTGTGCTTCATCCAGCCTGGCATTTCTCATGATGTACTCTGCATATAAGTTAAATAAGCAGGGTGACATACCTCGACCTACTCCTTTCCTGATTTGGAACCAGTCTGCTGTTCCATGTCTGGTTCTAACTGTTGCTTCTTCATCTGCATATAGATTTCTCAGGAGGCAAGTCAGGTGGTCTGGTAGTCCCATCTCTTTAAGAATTTTCCTGTTTGTTGTGATCCACGCAGTCAAAGGCTTTGGCATAGTCAATAAAGCAGAAATAGATGTTTTTTCTGGAACTCTCTTACTTTTTTGATGATCCAACGTATGTTGGCAATTTGATCTCTGGTTCCTCTGCCTTTTCTAAATCCAGCTTGAACATCTGGAAGTTCACAGTTCATGTATTGCTGAAGTCTGGCTTGGAGAATTTTGAGCATTACTTTGCTAGCATGTGAGATGAGTACAATTGTGTGGTAGTTTGAGCATTTTTTGGCATTGTCTTTCTTTGGAATTGGAATGAAAACTGACCTTTTCCAGTTCTGTGGTCACTGCTGAGTTTTCCAAATTTGCTGGCATATTGAGTGCAGCACTTTCACAGCTTCATCTTTTAGCTCAACTGGAATTTCATCACCTCCACTAGCTTTGTTCATAGTGATGCTACCTAAGGTCCACTTGACTTCACACTCCAGGATGTCTGGCTCTTGGTGAGTGATCACACCATCATGATTATCTGGGTCATGAAGATCTTTTTTGTATAGTTCTTCTGTGTATTCTTGCCACCTCTTCTTAATACCTTCTGCTTCTATTAGGTCCATACCATTTCTGTCCTTTATTGAGCCCATCTTTGTGTGATATGTTCCCTTGATATCTCTAATTTTCTTGAAGAGATCTCTGGTTTTTCCCCTTCTATTGTGTTCTTCTATTTCTTTGCATTGATCACTGAGGAAAACTTTCTTATCTCGCCTTGCTATTCTTTGGAACTCTGCATTCAAATGGGTATATCTTTCCTTTTCTCCTTTGCGTTTTGCTTCTGTTCTTTTCATAGCTATTTGTAAGGCCTCTTCAGACAACCATTTTGCCTTTTTACATTTCTTTTTCTTTGGGATGATCTTGATCACTGCCTCCTATACAATGTCATGAACTTCCATCCATAGTTCTTCAGGCACTTTGTTTATCAGATCTAATCCCTTGAATCTATTTGTCACTTCTACTGTATAATCACAAGGGATTTGGTTTAGCTAATACCTGAATGGCCTAGTGGTTTCCCCTACTTTCTTCAATTAAAGTCTGAATTTGACAATAAGGAGTTCATGAGCTGAGGTACAGTCAGCTCCTGGTCTTGTTTTTCCTGACTATATAGAAGTTCTCCATCTTTGGCTGCAAAAAAAAATAATCACTTCTGATTTAAATGTTGACCATCTGGTAATGTCCACGTGTAGAGTCTTCTCTTGTGTTGTTGGAAGAGGGTGTTTGCTATGACCAGTGTGTTCTCTTGGCAAAACTCTGTTAACCTTTGCCCTGCTTCATTCTGTACTCCAAGGCCAAATTTGCCTGTTACTCCAGGTATCTCTTGACTTCCTACTTTTTCATTTCAGTCCCCTATAACGAAAAGGAATCTTTTTTGGGTGTTAGCTCTAGAAGGTCTTGTAGGTCTTCATAGAACTGTTCCACTGCAGCTTCTTCAGCATTACTGGTTGAGGCATAGGCTTGGATTACCATGATATTGAATGGTTTGTCTTGGAAATGAACGGAGATCATTCTGTTTTTTTTGAGATTGCATCCAAGTACTGCATTTTGGACTCGTTTGTCGGCTATAATGGCTACTCTATTTCTTCTAAGGGATTCTTGCCCAAAGTAGTAGATATAATGGTCATCTGAGTTAAATTCACCCATTCCAGTCCATTTTAGTTCACTGATTCCTAAAATGTTGATGTTCACACTTGCCATCTCCTGTTTGAGCACTTCCAACTTGCTTTGATTCATGGACCTAACATTCCAGGTTCCTATGCAATATTGCTCTTTACAGCATCAGACTTTACTTCCATCACCAGTCACATCCACAGCTGGGTGCTGTTTTTGCTTTGGCTCTGTCTCTTCTTTTTTTCTGGAGTTATTTCTCCAGTAGCATATTGGGCACCTACTCACCTGGGGAGTTCAGCTTTCAGTCGTCCTATCTTTTTGCCTTTTCATACTGTTCATGGGGTTCTCAAGGCAAGAATACTGAAGTGGTTCACCATTCCCTTCTCCAGTGGACCACATTTTGTCAGAACTCTCCACCATGACCCATCTGTCTTGGGTGGCCCTACAAGGTATGGTTCATAGTTTCACTGAGTTAGACAAGGCTGTGGTCCATGTGATCAGATTGGTTAGTTTTCTGTGATTGTGGTTTTCAGTCTGTCTGCCCTCTGATAGAGAAGATAAGAAGCTTATGGAAGCAAGCTTCCTGTTGGGAGAGACTGATGGGGGAATTGGGTCTTGTTCTGATGGGCGGTGCCATGCTCAGTAAATCTTTAATCCAATTATCTGTTGATGTGTGGGTCTGTGTTCCCACTCTATTATTTGACCTCAGGCCAAAATATGGTGGAGGTGATGAAGATAATGATGACCTCCTTCAAAGGGTCCATGCAGGCAGTACTACACTCGTGCCCTCTTCCCTGAGCAGACCACCACTAACTCACGCCTCCACCAGAGACTCCCGGACACTCACACCCAAGTCTGGGTCAGTCTCTTGTGGAGTCAATTCTCCTTTCTCCTTGGTCAAGATTCTTTTTTTGCCCTCCAAGTGTCTATTACCCAATCCTGTATAAGTTCTGAAGGCTCTATAGTGGGTTAATGGTGACCTCCTCCAAGAGGGCTTCTGCCATACCCAGGTCTGCTGCACCCAGAGCCCCTGCCCCTGTGGCAGTCCACAGCTGACCCATCCCTCCTCAGGAGATGCTCAAACACAGTTCTGTCTCAGTCTTTGTGGGGTCTCTGGGTCCTAGTGCACACAAGGTTTGTTTGAGTCCTTTGAGCATCTCCGGAGGGTATGGGGTTTGATTCTAAATGTGACCTCGCCCCTCCTACCATCTTGCTGGAGCTTCTCCTTTGCCCTTGGACGTGGGGAATCTCCTCACAGTCACTCCAGTGCCATGCAGCTGCCACTCCAGCGCTGAGCAGCAGACATTGGAATTTTTAGAAATCTAATTTAATTTTCATATATTTGTAAATTTCTAAAACTTCCTCTCTACTTAATTTCTAAAATTATTCCATTTTTCTGGAAGAATATACTTGGTATGATTTCAGTACTTTCATGTTCCTTGATGTTTTATTTCATAGCTTAAGTTGTGGTCAATCCTAGTGAATATTCCATTTATTCATTCTGCTTTTGCAAGATGCAGTGAATTAAAGGGGTATGTCATCATATGTTTATGTCAGTGCAATTTTGTTTATCAGAAAATAAAATTTTATTTCCATATAAAAGTTTAAATGATACACACAAAAAACAAGTTCAACTAAATTAGTAATTTGAGCAAATTGCAGAGTATACTTACATATCTATGGATTTGTATGCCTACATCTATATGCTACAAAAAATCAATTAGAAAATTAAGAGACACAATATAATTTCCAATGGCACCCAAATACTTAAAACATTTGGAAACAAATTTAATTTTAAAATATTCAAAATTTCGACATTAAAAAACACAAACCTTGTTGAGATAAATTAGTTTGCCTAAGTGGCTATATAAGCATATTTTTTATTGGAAAATTGAATACTGTTAAGATACCAGTTATTTCCAAATTTATCTACAGTGTCAATGCAAACTCAATAAAAATACAAACAGATTTTGTTATGTGTGTGAAAATACTAAAGCTGATACTATGATTTATATGGAAATGCAAAGGGATTGGCACAGGAAAAAGAGTCATGAAAAACAGAAGTAAATTTTTCTAATATGAAAATACTATATTAACAGTATTAACAGTACTTTGGTACTGGTATAAAGATATCCAAACATCAATAATGGGCAGGAAACTTTCACTTCTAACAAAGCTACCTTGTTTCAAACAAATAACTAACTTTGTAGAGTTTGGCATTCCTTATAAAGGTAAGCATAGACTTATCACACTTACCATATTATCTAAGTCATTCAATTTCCACTGTTTACCAATGGCAAATGAAAGTGTAAGACCATGGAAACATATATACAGAGAGAGAGCTGTTCATAGTAGCTTAATTTGTAAAAGCCAAAACTGCAGAACAACCCATATGTCTTTCAACATTTGATGGACTAAACAAACCATGATGTAGCTATAAAATGATGTATTACTTAACAATGAAAATGAATAAATTAATTATTGATATATGATATACAATATATTAATATTAGAATAATGCTGAGCAAAATGACAGATAAAAGGGAATTGCTGTATGGTCCCATTTATATAAAATTCTAGAAAGTGCAAACTAACCCTTACTGGAGGAAAGCAGATCAGTTGTTGCTAGGCAGTCAAGGGTGGGGTGAATACATGAGAGGAAGGTAGAGGAATTTTTACATTGCAGGAGGGAACTCTTGAGTTAATGGGTGCATAAAGATTTTCATGTGATAATGGTTTCATAGGGGCTTCCCTGGTGGCTCAGATGGTAAAGAATCGGCCTGCAATACAGGAGACCTGGGTTCTGGGTCAGGAAGATCCTCTGGTATAGGGAATGGCTACCCACTCCAGTATTCTTGCCTGGGAAATTCCGTGGACAGAGGAGCCTAGTGGGCTACAGTATATATATGCTTATATACACTGTATAATATATATATAGTGTATATATATGTGTGTGTATATATATATATAGTATATATATGAAGATTTCAAACTGTGGTGTTAGAGAAGACTCTTGAGAGTCCTTTAGACTGCAAAGCGATCAAATCAGTCAATCCTAAAGGAAATCAGTCCTGAATATTCATTGGAAGGACTGATGCTGAAGCTGAAACTCCAATACTTTGTTCACCTGATGCGAAGAACTCACTCCTTGGAAAAGACCCTGATGCTGGGAAAGACTGAAGGCAGGAGAAAGGGATGGCAGAGGATGAGATGGTTGGATGGCATCGCTGAATCAATGGACATGAGTCTGAGCAAGCTCCGGGAAGTGAAGGACAGGGAAGCCTGGCATGCTGAAGTCCGTGGGGTCACAAAGAGTCGAACACAACTGAGCAACAACAGATATGTATATATATACATATATATGTATATATATATGAACACACATATGTATATATACGAATGTATATGACAAGTCTGTCAAATTGTAGTTTAAATTAATGTTTTATTGTATGTGAATTATACTTCAATAAACTGTTTTAAATGTAATAGAATCCAGAAACAGAGCCATAGTTAGGTGATAAACAATTGAATTTGCATAAAGTTGCCAAAGCAACAAACTTAGGACACAAGATTATTTTTAAAAAGTAATTCTGTAACAACTGAATATTCATATTGAAGAAAGGAAGACAATTCCACTATTTCCTCACACCATTCAAAACATTAATTTTGATAACCCACAGACTTCAACAGAAGTTAAAGCAATAAAATTCTAGAAAAAGTATGGGGGAATATTTCATAATTTTGGAATAAGCAAAGATTTCCTAGAAACCTTTGAGAAGCCTCAAAAAATCCTCCATAATCATTAAGCCATTGGTAGTCAATTAACATAATAAATGATACTTTATCAAAAATGCTTAAATTTTAATGAGGCTACAACACTACTTGTACCTCACAGAAAGAATTTGTATCCCCCCCAAAAAATATATATATGTATAGAACTTCTACAACTTGATAAGTAAAACACAGCTCGCCTGATTTTATCATACAACAGTTTAGAAACTTGAAAGGACGTGATGCAGAGGAAGTAGTTACATGGTGAGAGAGGTAAGTGGTTGTTGAGGGGAAGGCCAGGAGGAAGCTTTCTGGGGTGATGTGATTGTTCTATATCTCTATAGGGATGTGGATTGTGAGTGAGTGTGGTTTTGTTAGAACTGATCCAACTGTATAATGTCCATTTATTCATTCCACTCTGTGCAACTTGTACTTCAACCTAAGAAAAGGACACATTTGTACCATTCTTATCACTTGTAAAATCGCATAAAACATTATCTAGCTACAACCGAGGCTCAGAAAAACCAAGATCATAGAACATTGTTATTTTATGCACCTACACAATTGATATAAAATCTATCACAATGACGAGCTGATCCTGACAAACTATTATAACTTCCCAGGCTTGCTTTATAAAAGGCACAAGTACTTTTCAATGACAGAAAACGTTATGTAGGACTCATGTACATCATTCTATAAAGTCAAAATCATCTGTTTTCCATCTCCATTAATGTCAAATTAGATGGAAACTTATCAGGAAATATATACTATGAGTGTATGAACAATGAAGGAGTTAATTATGATGGATTTTATTAATTATCTATGTCTAATGTCTTTACAGTAATGGGATATTTAAAACATCGACTCAGTAGTAAATGGTACACTTAGTGACTACTCGAATACAGTCCACAATTCATTGTCTCTTTTTCAAACACAAAAGGAGTTTTTAACATTATTCACTTTTTTAACTAAACATTTTGTTTTGAGTTAATTCTAGTTTAATATATATTAATAGTTGTAAAAAGCAAAGAGATTGTGTGTACTGCCTTTTCAGTTTCCACCAATGGGTTAACATATTGAAAAACCATAGAACAGTATCACAACAAGGATATTAAGATTCATGCAGTGAAGGTACAAGATACTCTATCACCACCAAGATCTCTATGATTCTCATTTATAGCCACACCTACTCTCCTCCTGCCCACAACCTGTTTATAACCCTCAGTAACTACTAATCTTCTCTCTTTTAATATAATCCTGTCATTTCAAAAATGTTATATAAATGGAATCATAGTGTCTAAACTTCAGGGACTGATTTTTTTTTTTTTTAATTCAGCATAACCCTCTGGAGGTTGATCTAGTTATCATGAATGTCAATATTTCATTTCCTTTATTTCCTAGTAGTATTCCCTGGTATGGGCTTCCCTGGTAGCTCAGCTAGTAAAGAATCTACCTTCAATTCAGGAGAAAGAAAGAAGAAAGTTGCTCAGTCATGTCTGACTCTTTGTGACCCCATGGACTGTAGCCTACCAGGCTCTTCTGTCCATGGGATTTTCCAGGCAAGAATACTGAAGTGGGTTGCCATTTCCTTCTCCAGGGGATCTTCCTGACCCAGGGATTGAACTCGGGTCTCCTGCATTGTAGGCAGATGCTTTACCATCTGAGCCACCAGGGAAGTCAATGCAGGAGACCCTGGTTCAATTCCTGGGTCCAGAAGATCCCCTGGAGAAGGGATAGGCTACCCACTCCAGTATCCTTGGACTTCTCTGGTGGCTCAGCTAATAAGTATACCATATTTTTTTTCATCTTTGACCCATTAAATAAATCTGGGTTTTTTTCTAGTTCTTGGGAATTCTGTATAAAACTCCTATGCAAATAGATATTCAGATTCATGAGTGAATGTGAGTTTTCATTACTCTGGTATAAATTCCCAATAGTGTAATTGATAGTTTGTATGGTAATTTCATCCTTGGTTTTATATGAAACTGCCAAACTATTTTCCAGAGTAGCTCTAGAATTTTACATTTCAACCAGCAAGTTATGAGTGATCTGCTTTCACCATATCCTTGCTAGCATTTGGTGTTGTCACTACTTTTTATTTTAACCATTATGACAAGCTATAGGAATATATCATTATGCTTTTAATTTGCATTTCCATTCAGAAGACGAAGATCATGGCATCTTGTCCCATCACTTCATGGAAAACAGATGGGGAAACAGTGGAAACAGTGTCAGACTTTATTTTGGGGGGCTCCAAAATCACTGCAGATGGTGACTGCAGCCATGAAATTAAAAGACGCTTACTCCTTGGAAGGAAAGTTATGACCAACCTAGATAGCATATTCAAAAGCAGAGACATTACTTTGTCAACAAAGGTCCGTCTAGCTAAGGCTATGGTTTTTCCAGTGATCGTGTATGAATGTGAGAGTTGGACTGTGAAGAAAGCTGAGCGCTGAAGAATTGATACTTTTGGACTGTGGTGTTGGAGAAGACTCTTGAGAGTCCCTTGGACTGCAAGGAGATCCAGCCAGTCCATTCTGAAGGGGATCAGCCCTGGGATTTCTTTGGAAGGAATGATGCTAAAGCTGAAACTCCAATACTTTGGCCACCTCATGTGAAGAGTTGACTCATTGGAAAAGACTGTGATGCTGGGAGGGATTGGGGGCAGGAGGAGAAGGGGACGACAGAGGATAAGATGGCTGGATGGCATCACTGACTTGATGGACGTGAGTCTGAGTGAACTCCGGGAGTTGGTGATGGACAGGGAGGCCTGGCGTGCTGCGATTCATGGGGTTGCAAAGAGTCGGACACGACTGAGTGACTGAACTGAACTGAACTGAATGACTAATGGTGTTGAATATCTTTCTATGTGTTATTTTACCATCAGTATATACTTATCAGTGAAATATCTCATTTCTTTAGCTCATTTTCAAATTAATTTTTTTAGTTCTGTTTTTAAGTTTGTTTTGGTCTGTTTTACTGTTGAGGTTTGACATTTATATAGTATAGATACTAGTTCTTTGTCAGATACATTCTAGACTGTAGATTCTCTTTATGCCCTATTAATGGTCATTTTCACAAAGCAGAAGATTTTAATTTTGATGCATTCCAATTAACTTTTTTAAAAAAATAGATTCGTTTTTGGTGTAAAGTCTAAGACCAAGTGTTCACTTAGTCTGAGAACCCAAAGGTTTATTTTTCTATTATTTCCTAATATTTCTATAGTTTCACATTTCACATGTAAGTCCATGATCTATTTTGAGTCGATCTTTTTGAGTTAATTTTTTATAAAATATAAACTTCGGGCTGAAGCTCTTCTTTGTAACTTATGATATGTGGTTAATCTGGTGCCATTGGTTTACATAGTTATCTTGTCTCCATTTAATTTCTTTCACACGTCTGTCAAAATTAGTCGGCCTTATTTTTGAGGGTCTGTTTCTTAACTCTCTACTTCATTTGATTCATTGATCCATGTCTATATTTCCATTATAGTATTGGTTATTATAGGTATATGGTATCTTTATTTGTTCATTTATTTTGGGTGTGCTGGGTCTTCATTGCTGCAAGGGTTTCTCTAGTTGCAAAGAGCAGGGGGTACGCTCTAGTTGCAGTGTGAGGGCTGCTCGTTGAAGTGGCTTCTATGGTTGCAAAGCCCAGGCTCTAGAGCACAGTCTCAATCATTGTGGCACATGGACTTTATTGCTCCAGAGCATGTGCAATCCTCTTGATCAGGGATCAAACCCGTGTCTATTGCATTGGCAGGCAGGTTCTTTACCACTGAACCACCAGGGAAGCCCCTATAAAAAGTCTTGATACCAAGTAAATTGACTTCTTATATTTTTTCTTCTTTTTTTATAATTGTTTCAGCTATTGTAGTTCCTTTGCCTTACCATAAAATTGTTAAATAGTCTTGTTTACATCTATAAAAAAAATCTTGCTGGTACTTTGTTAAAAACTTTATGAAAAATGAACTTTTGTTTCATTTTGAGGAAAATTGACATTTGTCATGTACTGAGTTTTCTAATCAATGAACATAATAAGCCTCTCTATTCATTTTGATCTTTGATATTTTTCATTATCACTCTAGATTTCAGCATATTAATCCTATACATGTTTTGTAAGATTCACACCAAAGTAAATCATATTTAATAACTAAATTTGCAGTTGTAAACAGTATTGTATTTTAAATTCTATGTCCACATATTCATTGATAGTGTATAGAAATATAATTGATTTTCTGTGTTTGTATCTTGTATTTTGCAAAATTGCTGAACTTATTAATTCTAAGGCTACCATTCAAGGTCTGGCAGATTGTTTAGGATTTTCTGTGTAGACAATCATTAAGCAATTTAATTTTCTTCTTTTCAATCTGTTTGCATTTTGTTTCCTTTTCTTTACTGCAATGGCTAAAATTTCCACCAGTGTGTTGAATAGTAGTGGTAACAGTCATCCTTGCCTTGTAACTAAATTGGGAGCAAAATATTAATAACTTATGGATAGACATTTTTGCTATTTTATGCCAATATTTGCTATTTTATTTCTTTTTTATATAGTTACATTATTAGATGTAAAGTACTATCTTACTGTGGCTTTGATTTGTTATTTTCTGGCTTCCCAGGTGACGCAGTGGCAAAGAATCTGCCTGCCAATGCAGAAGATGCAAGAGACATGTGTATAGTCCCTGAATCCAGAAGATTCCCTGGAGAAGGAAATAGCAACCCACTCCAGTATTCTTGCCTGGAAAATTCCATGGACTGAGTAGCCTGATGGGATCAGTCCATAGGGTCACAAACAGTTGGACAAAACTGAGCAAAGCACAGCACAATAATAGAACTCTGTGGCAGGAAATGTGCTAATTGTTTTACACTAAGTGTCTTAATTAATCCTCATGTCAACTGTAACAGGAAAGCATGCTACTCTTATTTTATAGGTGAGAGAACTAAGGCTTAAGAGGTTATGTGACTTGCTGAGGATCATAAAGATATTTAGTATAGAACACCATGATTTAATTGAATCACGAACACCAAATCTAATTGAATACAAAATCCCTGTGTCTATTAATATATGTTGTTGTCCTATGTCAATTCCTGTGAGACCTACAACCCATAACTTTGCATCACATAAACTAAATCATGAATACGGAGTAAAGGTCGCTCTAACATTATTAAGAAAATTCCAAAATTGATTCCTTTTGCAAAAATATATAGCATGTTCAATAATTTTAAACTGACATTTATTCAGTTTGGTTGAGAAGCCAAATGTTAAATTCTAACACAAGCAGTGTTTTAAGCTCCAGTGGATGGTGCTTGGTTCTGGAGAAGCCTCAGTGGAATCCTGGGAACATGAAGGAAGAAGGGCAGAAAGTTAGGTCAGAAGATAAAGACCCTGGGGAAATACCTAAGGGAATAAATGGCTAAGATATTGACTGCTTTCTCTTCAGAATTTTTTAAAAGCGTTCAGAGCTAGAAACATAAGCACTGACTTGGACTTTATTCCCTAGCCCCTAAAAAATAATATATCTTGCTGATTTGTTTTACTCAATTCAAGGTTTTTAGAGACAAAACTTGTAAACAAATATTAACCTGGGATTTAACCATATTCTAGTCAATCAGCAATGCTTTTTGTAGCTACTATATGGTGTTTGGTAAATGGCTGTTTGTTTAGTATTTGTTTTATGGCTACTAAATGGTGTTCTACTATATGGTAAAACTCAACATTCAAAAAACTAAGATCATGGCATCTAGTCCCATCACTTCATGGCAAATAGATGGGGAAACAATGAAAACAGTGACAGACTTTTATTTTCTTGGGCTCCAAAATCCCTGCCGATGATGACTGCAGCCATGAAATTAAAAGATGCTTGATCCTTGGAAGAAAAGCTATGACCAACCTAGACAGCATATTAAAAAGCAGAGACATTACTTTGCTGACAGAGGTTCATCTAGTCAAAGCTATGGTTTTTCCAGTAGTCATGTATGGATGTGAGAGTTGGACTATATAGAAAGCTGAGAGCCAAAGAATTGATGTTTTTGAACTGTGGTGTTGGAGAAGACTCTTAAGAGTCCCTTGGACTACACAGAGATCAAATCAGTCAATCCTAAAGGAAATCAGTCCTGCATATTCATTGGAAGGGCTAATGTTGAAGCTGAAGCTCCAATACTTTGGCCACCTGATACAAAGAACTCACTCTTTGGAAAAGACCCTGATGCTGGGAAACATTGAAGGCTGGAGGAGAGGGGATGACAGAGGATGAGAGGGTTGGATGACATCACCAACTGGATTGACATGAAATTGAGCAAGCTCCAGGAGTTGGTGGTGTACAGGGAAGCCTGCAGTCCATGAAGTTGCAAAAACTTGGACAAGACTGAGCAACTAAATTGGTTGAACTGATATGGTGCTTAAAATCCACTATGGTTACTTTTTGTCTTACAGATTTAAGTTTTTAACTAAGGATTTCATTAAGGAGGACAATATTAGTCTATGCTCCAGTTAAGAGTGAAGTGCGATAACTAGCACCAAGAGTGTTGTCATAGGAGGTGATGGAAAATCAACTGTCCTTCACTAGCAAGTGAGATACACTTAGATATACAAGATGTCTGGTGGGAAGATAATTCCTGGCAGATAAAAATCTGAGGAGGTTCCTAGCAATGCTTCCTAAGAAATTCATTTCAACAGCAATAATGTCTGGATCTAGGATTTTCTATCATGCATCTTCCAGCAAGCTTCCCCAGGTAAAGAAATCATGCATGAAACATCCAGACAAAGGAGATGGGCATCTGAAAGTGAAACATTATTTTTCTGGTACTGGATTGACTGCAAACTTAGGCATTCTTAGCCATTTTTACAATGGAGTTATCCCACATCTCTCCTCCAGACAGGCTTGGAGAACTACAAATTGCACTGGAACAGGCCAAATTATATGAAATGAAAATTAAAAATTTTATATTACCAATTTCTGATGTGTGAAGCAACAGTTTTTTATGAATATTAGCAATGACTTGCATATGATTTTCTATGGGACTTCATGGGAGTGAATTGCCTTCATTGAGGGAGTTGCCAGGTTTATACCCAGCAATTGCAAGCTTTATTCATTGTTGTTCAGTCCCTAAGTCATGTCCAACTCTTTGTGACCCAATGGATTGCAATATTCCAGGCTTCACTGTCCTTCACTATCTCCTTGAGTTTGCACAAACTCATGTCCATTGAGGCAGTGTTGCCATCCAGCCATCTCATCCCCTGTTGTCCCCTCCTTCTTCTGCCCTCAATCTTTCCCAGCATCAGGTTTTTTTTCATCGTGTTGGCTCTTGGCATCAGGTAGCCAAAGTACTGGAACTTCAGAATCAGTCCTTACAAAGAATATTCAAGGTTGATTTCCTTTAGGATTGACTGGTTTGATCTCTTTGCTGTTTAAGGGCCTCTCAAGAGTCTTCTCCAGCACCACAGTTTAAAAGTATCATTTCACCAATGCTCAGTCTTCCTTATGGTCCAACTCTCACATTCATACGTGACTTCTGGAAAAGCCACTGGAGAAGGAAATGGCAACCCACTCCTGTATTCTTGCCTGGAAAATCCCATGGACAGAGGAACCTGGCAGGCTACAGTTCATGGAGATGCAAAGAGTCAGACATGACTGAGTCACTTCACTTCCTTCCTTCCTTTCTTGACTGTACAGACCTTTGTCAGCAAAGTGATGTCTCTGCTTTTTAATATGCTGTCTAAGTTGATCACAGCTTTTATTGAAGGAGCAAGGGTCTTTTATTTTCATGGCCATAGTCACTGTCCACAGTGATTTTGGAGCCCAAGAAAATAAAATCTGTCACTGTTTCCAATTTTCCCCCATATATTTGCCATGAAGTGATGGGACCAGATGCCATGAGTTTTTTGAATGTTGAGTTTTAAGCCAGCTTTTTCACTCTCCTCTTTCACATTCATCAAGAGGCTCTTCAGTTCCTCTTCACTTTTTGCCATTAGCATGGTACCATCTGCATATCTGTAGTTGTTGATATTTCTCCTGGCAAACTTGGTTCCAGCTTGTGATTCATCCAACCCAGCATTTTGCATGATGTATTCTGCATAGAAATTAAATAAGCAGGATAACAATATACAGCCTTGACATACTCCTTTCCCCATTTTGAACCGGTCTGTTGCTCCATGTCTGGTTTGACATGGAACTCCACGCAGGTAGTTCTACATACAGGTTTCTCAGGAGACAAGTAAGGTGGTCTAGAATTTCCATCTCTTTAAAATTTTCCACAGTTTATTGTGATTCACACAGTCAAAGGCTTTAGTGTAGTCAGTGAAAGCAGAAGTAGATATTTTTCTGGAATTCCCTTGCCTTTTCTATGATCCAATCCATATTGACAATTTGATCTCTGGTATTAGCAAGCTTACTTTTTAAAATTTACTTTTTTTTATTTTATACTGGAATATAGTTGATTTATGGGCTTCTCTGGTAGCTCAGCTGGTAAAGAATCTGCCTACAAGGCAGGAAACCCTGGTTCTATTCCTGGGTCTGAAACATCACCTGGAGAAGAAATAGGCTACCCACTCCAGTATTCATGGGCTTCCCTGGCATTTTCAGATAGGATAGAGTCTGCTTGCAATGTGGGAGACCTGTGTTTGATCCCTGGGTTGGGAAGATCCCCTAAGGAGGACATGGCAACCCACTCCAGTGTTTTTGCCTGGAGAATCCCCATGGACAGAGAAGCCTGGCAGGCTATAGTCCACGGGGTCACAAAGAGTTGGACATGACTGAGGGATTAAACACAACACAGCAGAGTTGATTTACAATGTTGTATTCATTCCAGGTGCACAGCAAAATGACTCAGTGATACATATACATATATTCATTCTTTCTTAGGTTCTTTGCCATATAGGTCATTACAGAATATTGAGTAGAGTTCCTCATGTTATACAGTAGGTCCTTGTTGATTATATGTTTTGTATGTGCTGCTGCTGCTGCTAAGTTGTTTCAGTCGTGTCCGACTCTGTGCGACCCTATGGACAGCAGCCCACCAGGCTCCTCTGTCCACAGGATTTTCTAGGCAAGAATACAGGAATGGGTTGCCATTTCCTTTTCCAGTTTTATATATAGTAGTGTATATACACGGAGAAGGCAATGGCACCCCACTCCAGTACTCTTGCCTGGAAAATCCCATGGATGGAGGAGCCTGGTGGGCTGCAGTCCATGGGGTCACTAGGAGTCAGACATGACTGAGCAACTTCACTTTCACTTTTCACTTTCATGCATTGGAGAAGGAACTGGCAACCCACTCTAGTGTTCTTGCCTGGAGAATCCCAGGGATGGGGGAGCCTGGTGGGCTGCCATCTATGGGGTTGCACAGAGTCGGACACGACTGAAGCGACTTAGCAGCAGCAGCAGCAGCAGTGTATATACGTTAATCACATACTCCTAACTTACTGCTCCCAAGATTCCGGTTTGATAACCATAAACTTTCTTTGAAGTCTATGAATCTATTTCTATTTCATAAATAAGTTCATTTGTACATTTTGGGGTGCTTTTTAAAGTGTGTACAGCTTGTTTGGTTTTCTTTGCATTCTGTTCCCAGTGAAATGGGAAGCAGGAACGTAAATAAATACACCTAAGATCCCCTGGGATCAAAGAATCTGACACGACTGAACGACTGAACTGAACTGAACTGAACTGAAGATGCCCTGGAGAAGAGAATGGCTACCCACTCACTATTCTTGCTTGGAGAGTCCCATAGACAAAGAAGCCTGGGGTGCTACAGTCCATGGGGTTGCAAAGAGTCAGATACGACTGAGCAACTAACATTTTCATGCAGGATTTGACCTGCATGGAGGAGGTAGCTCAGCACACAGGTTGTTCGACATGAACTTGGTCATAAGGGAAGGCAACAGAGAAATAAAAAAGTTCTTCATTATTTTGTTGACATTTTTTTCTTACAACTTAGCCTCAATGATTACTCTCAATCTTTGTCTTCATCTTGTTTATCTAAGACCAATACTGAGCTCTGTTCACATCAATCAGATGATGACAAAGGACTCTCAATTCTCTTGTTTAATGGCTTATTCAACTCCTATTGCCTTCAGAGACCTTTAAGATCCACACTTCCTGACTTCAAGGCTACCAATCTTCTAAGATGAAAAAGAGAGCTTGTTTGGAGGTTCTAGCAGGGGAGCGCAGCTACTCGTATACCCTTGACCGAAGACCGGTCCTCCTCTAGCGGGGATGGTCGTCCTCTTCGACCGAGCGCGCAGCTTCGGGAGGGACCCACATGGAGCGGTGAGGGAGGAAGGGGACACCCGCCTAGCCAGCCAGATCAGCCGAATCAACCCTGGCGATCAATGATCTTATGATCATTGAACTAAAGAGAGAAAATCAACAAAGTCTAAGGATTTTTTTTTTTTTACCTTGCTAATCTAGAATTTATAATAAATAAGACTGTGTTTAGAGTGAAACAAATCTTTGCTTAAAATAATTTGCTGGGCAAGTTATCAATGTACACAAAATGGTAGGCAAGAATATCTATTTAACAGAAAAATGTCAAACATTTGAGAGGCATGTATTTCTATATAATGACAGAATTATTTGTATATGCACACTAAAAATCATGGAAACTCTCTTTTCAGAGCCACAAGTCACTATGTGTATCAGAAAGAAGTAGACACAGCTTTATTTTTAAAAGAAATTTATAATTTTGTTGTAATTATTAAAGTAAATAAGCTTTTATTCCTAATTAATCTGAATGAGTGTAGTTTACAATATTTTGCATTGATTATGTAATATTGCATAATGAAATTAATAGCATAAATCTCCACACAAGGAAAACATCACATTGTATTTCTAGGATCAAATGTTTCTACTGTAACTCTTTTTGTTGATGCCATAAATAAATCTTCCTTTTCAATACAGTGCCACAACTACACAGAAGACATAATTATTGCTATTCAGATACAGAGAGATGAGACCAACAGAGGGTCAAATATTGATACCCTTGAAACTTCCCAGTGGCCTACAGACTCATTGAACCTCCATATATGCATAAAATGTTTTTTTTAATAGATTTCACAACTTTGTGCTATATGACCATTATGTATACTATAGAATCAATGGGTTTGCTTCCCAGGTGGCTCAGTGGGTAAAGAATCTGCTTGCAGTGTAGTAGACACAGGAGCTGTGGGTTCAGCCCCTGGGTGGGGAATATCCCCTGGAGAAGGGCATGACAACCCACTCCAGTACTTTTGCCTGGAGAATCTCATGGAGAGAGGAGCCTGGTGGGCTATAGTCCATGAGGTCACAAAGAGTTGGACATGACTTAAGCAACTGAGCATGCACACATAGAATCAATAGAGAAATAGAAAATCAAAATAACATGAGACAGGATTTTTTGCTTATTAACACTCCCAACAACATTTTACATTCACTAAAATTATTAACAGCATACCTAAAACAGAAATATTATTTTCTTTCAAAGACTACAGAAATTTAAAGCTATGTTTTTTTTACATTCAGCTTGCTCCAGTTGGCTAGTCACAATGGTTGGCAGAGCTGAAAAATAACTCAAAAAATATTTGCCACTTTCTGTGAATATCATGCATTGATATACAAAAGTAGTTTTGGAAATTCAGCAGTTTTTACCCTGTTTTTGTCAATCAGTTCAATGTGAATACTAATCAAAATGTGTTTCATTTCTAGATACTCAACAAATTGGTTCAAAACCCATTGAAAATGTAATTTGAATGGTATTTTAAAGAATTTAGAAGAATGATGTTTCTGAGGTTTTGTGTCTGTCTTGTGTAGCTGTGTGTACATGTGTGTGTGTGTATGTGTGTGTTCATGCATGTTGATATGGGGGCGTGTGTACACATACCTTTTGAAAACAAGAGCACATAATTATAAAAACATTTCCAAATGCTCTTTACAAAATTCTATCTCCTCCTTACTTCAAAGTGTGACTCTTGAGTTCTGTCCTTTTCTTTTTGTGTACATATGTTTGCCTTGCTATTTGCTAATTTTGGGGTAGCAGATTTTTTTCAAGAATGGTTTTCTAATCACTTGTCCATTTTATGAAAGTAAGTTGATTAAAGCCAGATTATGTATATTATACATGCATGTAACTAGGAGCATGTGAATTGCAGCATCTCATAGCAGGCTAGAACCGAACACTAAATCAGAGTTCCTTTGGAAGCCTATCTCACCTGTTGAGTGAGTATCCAAGATATTGATTCATGGTGAGGACCCTAGTGTAAGTCCACACATTAAATATTAATATTGTTTAATCTTCTTATTTTATTGAATAAATGTAATCATCCATTTTGATGTTTTCAGCAGTGTAATAGATCTTGCATCTCTCTTTGAAGAACACTGATTTAATGAAGCCTCACAGTCAGCTCATATAGGAGAGTCAGCTTTTTCTGTCCTAACTTATTGTAAACAATACCTGAGCATAGGCAAATAAATAGGGTCAGATTTCCTAGAAGAATGAAGGAATGTGAAGAATTAAAGATAACAGTAAAGTGAAGAACTAAAACTAAATAAAAAATTAAAATGATGGAGAGCAAAAAATTAGAATGTGAAGAATTTAAAAATAGGATATAGCAGGAATTAGCTAAACATGATCTTCTTAATTCTCAGAATGTATGTATGTTGCTCTCATTTTTTCTGGGTTTTGACAGGTATTAAATACAGACTAAAAGCCAGAACATAAATAAGGGTACTGATTTTGCAAATACTTCAAGGAAGTTTTTTTCTTCAAAACATATCTCTTCTTTTTGTTAGTTTCCAAAAACTAATAGAAAACTATTTCATAAAGAACTAGCATGTTTTATTCTAAACAATTGACCTTTTTACCTTATTGATAATATTTCCAAAGTGCTCATAAAATCAAAATAGAATGAAAATGTGTACCATGTCCATGTCATCTTTCGCATAGATAAAAATTTAAATAATGAATAAAGCAATGTAGATTCTCAAACTAATTTTAGCTGGATAATTCTGTTCATTTTCTCAGTCATTGAATGCCACCATGATTGAAACTGTTGCAAGGTGAATAATTCCATCTTCACTCTTCCATTTCTTAAGAATTCTCCCAAGTATCAGAAATTAAATGTTGCAATCCTCAACGAAGTTGTCAATTGTACCAAAATTATTATAGTAGACAAAAGCTCAGAAATTTGGTCAAATGCTAGCTAAAATTTATTGGCAAGTCAAAATATGGATAGTGGTTAAATTCTTCCTGTGATACTTTGAAGGCAGTGCAATTTCTTCTCCATTGGAGTTCCCAGCATGTGTAACAAAAGTGAAACAGAACAAATCTGTTCTCCATCAACATAAGGTTAATTTTTTTTCTAATTGGTAGGAAAAAAATCTCATTTGACTGCCCCATATTTCTTTCCAAATTAAAGCATAACAACCCAGCATCACCACTTTTGGCAAGCTTTCTTTTATTGGGGATGAAATAAATAGGATTTCCCTTCATAGCTGCATTTTTTTTAACTTTCTTAATTGTAAACACAATTATACATTTGAGGAACTCACACACAGTTTTGAGTCTATTAATGAATGGACTGAGTTTCAAAAGCTTTTGTGTAAGTCAGTTGTGTATCCTCACATGATCATAAACATTGGTTTACATATTGTCATCAAGACAGTAGAGGAAGATCTATTTAATATGAAACATACTCTGAAACATGCACCATGTGTGTCCACATTTGTATTTAGAGTCACTGGTGACCACCTGAAATAAAGGAACCTATGCACAGTAATCTGATACAACAGAATGTGTGCACTATTTGGAGTCACATAGCCTGAGCTTGATTTATTTGATCAAACAGTAAAGTTTGTAAAACCACCTAGTAAAGTAAGTCTCTAAAAGGCATGATAATAGTTACATTTTTATTGGCTTGTTGTGTAGATTGTGAATGTGAAAGGCTACCCTTCACTCAATCATGAAATGAGCTTTTATTGAGCACCTCCCATGCCCTGGATTCTCTGCCTAGTAGAAGGGTACAGATATAAATGATACATCCCCTGCCATTAAGGGACTACTCACCTGTTTTTATTACTAGAGTTGCAAATGTAGTAGTAGTAGCAACACTCAGTAAAAGTAGTAGATGATACTCACTGATTTCAGTAAAGATAGAAAAATGTTTACTTGTTCATCGACAGATGCTGATTTTGAATGGCTCCCAGATAACCAAGAGATAAAAGTGATGTAACAGCTGCCCTCAAAGAGTTTAATAGGAAAGACCAGCAGGTAAAAGAGGTACATTATCCATAAATAATGGCTGAAGAGGTACAGCGTACTACGGAGCACAGAAGAATAACGCGTAAATCTTGCCCACGGGATGATATTAACACAATAGTCCTCTTAGAAAATGTCAAATCTGGTTGCAAATAGGTGGAGTGGTCTAGAGGAGTTTGGCATTCTGGAGTTTCTTATAAGCAGCATGAAGTAAATGAAGCAGAGATGGTGGATAGAGACACAGAGAGAAGTGAGAATCCAAAGACCAGGACAGCCGTGGAAGGAACTGAAACACACTAAAGGATTTGAAAGAGAAGCACTATCCTTTTTTATGTGCCAGGGAAATTGGACTCATCTCAATGTCATCTGGTCATGAGTGGTGATTCTAGTGGCCAGTCTCCACCAGCCCATGGGAAGAAAGGAGAAGTGAGCTGAGAGCGTCAGAGTAGAGGTGGGGAGTGTCAGAGCTGGGCTAGCAGCCTTGAGAGTTAGCCCTGCCTGGTGGAGGAAGAGGGAGTGTTTAAGAGACCCAGGGGACCCTGGTTCATCCTCAATGACCTCTGAGTTCTCCCTATTCCTTTTCATTTCTCAATCATGTCAAATGGCACGAAGACTAGACAAGCTCTCTAAAATGCAGAGAAGGGGAAGGGAGAGTTTTCACAAAGCTTACACTGGTGGGCACTAGACCTTAGGTTTATTAACATAGAAACTGTCACACAATAAACATTTTCTGAACACGTTTCATATGCTAGCATCAAGGCAGAAAGTTGGCATGGTGCTTCTCCTCCTTGCCTAGTAGCCCCCTGGAATCTTGGTATCTTGGTAAATGCTCACTGCAGCAGGAGTTTTGAGATAGGACCCAAGATTCTGTATTTCCAACAAGTTCCCGATTGATGCAGAAGCTGCTAGATCAGGGACTACACATCCAGAAGTTAAAAAGGAGTTTAAAAAAAAAAGAAAAAAGGGAAAAAATGGTCACTGCTACCATTGAACTGATAATCTCAATAAAGAGGTAATAAATATATTTCTGCAGTGCAGAGAGGAGCTATCCTGTCATAGCAGCTATCCTGCAGATGTACGAAGGTATCATGTGAACAAATGTCAAAAGCTGCAAAAGTAGTTTCATGAGACACTTCTATTTACACACTTAAAAAAACAAACAAAAAAATTAGTGAAGAAGTATATGTGCTTCAAGACTTTAATGTGGAAAGAATATGCACCTTCAGTTGAATTTCTTTAAAGCTCTAAAAACAACTTGCTTTTTTTCTGTTCTGTTATTAGATATTTAACTGTTTTTTTTTTTCTTTTACCATTTTGCACAGTCTTCTTGTATGTTAAAGATGTAATAAAGGATCTCAAGGAGATCAGTCTTGGGTGTTCTTTGGAAGGAATGATGCTAAAGCTGAAACTCCAATACTTTGGCCACCTCATGCGAAGAGTTGACTCATTGGAAAAGACTCTGATGCTGGGAGGGATTGCGGGCAGGAGGAGAAGGGGATGACAGAGGATGAGATGGCTGGATGGCATCACCGACTCGATGGATGTGAGTCTGAGTGAACTCCAGGAGTTGGTGATGGGCAGGGAGGCCTGTCGTGCTGCAATTCATGGGGTCGCAAAGAGTCGGACACGACTGAGCTGAACTGAATAAAGGATCTCAAACATTAACCTTTGTATAGAATTTTGATTTTCAGTTAAGGATAAATTCTTTGATGAATTTCTTAGCCAAACTTTATAAGCATGTTTTTCCCATGGAAAGGCATTTTATTTAAATATAGCCTGCTGCTGCTACTGCTGCTAAGTCGCCTCAGTCGTGTCTGACTCCGTGCGACCCCATAGACGGCAGCCCACCAGGCTCCCCCGTCCCTGGGATTTTCCAGGCAAGAACGCTGGAGTGGGTTGCCATTTCCTTCTCCAATGCATGAAAGTGAAAAGTGAAAGTCAAGTCGTTCAGTCGTGTCCGACTCTTCTCGACCCCATGGACTGCAGCCTACCAGGCTCCTCCGCCCATGGGATTTTCCAGGCAAGAGTGCTGGAGTGGGGTGCCATCGCCTTCTCCTATCAATTCCTAACTCCCAATCTGTCTCCCCTCCCCCCTAGTAACCGTAAATTCGGTTTCTAAGTCTGTGAGTCTGTTTCTGTTTTGTAATAAGTTCTTCTGTATCATTTTCTCCTTCCCTCCCAATCCCAAAAATAAGAGATAAGGATAAGTTGCCCCCTAAATCCATTAGAAGGAACCTGTTAAGGTTTGAGGGTAAAAGAAGAAACAAAGTGTGTCAACTTTGAGACTCAGAGCAAGAGACTGTTACTAGAATTGTTTTCTTGCTCTGTGCATTTTTCCTCCCCATGAATCACATTGATTTCTGCTGTAGGCAGATTTGGCTAACACCTTGAACAGAGAGCTATGATTATGACTCATAAGTCTTATTAGCAAAAAGAAACTCAAATTCCCCAGTCTCTTTCTCACCGGTTAAACTATTTTGAGAAGTTGGAAGAGTTAGTGGTCTGAAAAATGTTCACAACAATACAAAAAGGAAGATTTCTGACTGGGAGCTATACTTTCTATTTAGAACATATTTGAAACAGAACTGCCCTATAGTCTATCAGGATAAAATCATAAAAGTAACATTTCAGTGAAAATGTTTTTTTTTTTTTATATGTCAGATATCTTCCTTTTGTCCTCTACAAATAAAGATGTATTTATATCCATGAAAGTGAAAGTCACTCAGTCATGTCCGACTGTTTGCGATCCAGGCCAGAATACTGGAGAGGGTAGCCTCTCCCTTCTCCAGGGGACCTTCCCAACTCAAGAATCGAACCCAGGTCTCCCACATTGCAGGCAGGTTCTTTACCAGCTGAGCCACCAGGGAAGCCCAGGAATACTCAAGTGTGTAGCCTATCTCTTCTCCAGCTGATCTTTCCAACCCAGGAATCGAACCAGTGTCTCCTGCTTTGCTGGCAGATTCTTGACCAGCTGTGCTACCAGGGAAGCATTTATATCCGTATTTATACACAAAGTTTACATGTAATCCTCAGAATCTTCTTCTGAGACGGTTTATGAGACATAATTAAATATCAGTCTCGTTAGTTTGCAATATCACTTTGTTTTTGCCACAAAGTACTATTAGCTGGTATATTGGTTTTCTAGGGTTCTGTAACAAAGGACCGCAAACTGAGTGGCTTGAATAATGGATATTTATTGTCTCAGTTCTAGAAGCTAGAAGTCTGATCTTAGGGTGCCAGCATAGTCAGTTCCTTCTGAGGGTTGTGAGGAAGAATCCATTTTCCCTGAGCGTTTCCGGGTGACCTTTAGAGCTCCTTCACTTGTAGAGGAATCACCCCCATCTCTGCCTTCATTGTCACATCTATTCTCCCTGTGTGTCTGTGTCCAAATTTCCTCTTTTAAAGTCTACAAGTCAATTACATTATGGCCCCACCCTACTCCAGTATGACTTCAGCCTAACTAATTATATCCATAGTGACGCAATTTCCACATAAAGTCACTATTGGAGATACTGACGTGGGGCTTGGGATACACAATTCAACCTATTAACAGCAGGCATCATCTTCTATCATCTTCTTAGATTTGATTATCAGTGACATATAGCTCTCATAAACACTTGACATCATGCGCTCTGGAACCTGCAAAAAGCTGGGACTAGATCCCTGTTTAGCAGATGCCTATCGGTATGACCTTGAGAAAGTAGATTACACCACGTTTCTTCATTTGTGGACTTCTTAAAACTTACCTCACAGCATAAATTAAAGAAGATAATGTTATAGTCTCTAGCAGCATTGGAATTCAGAAACTGTATCTATTACCTAAAGTATGAGGGTCATAAAGGAGTCAAAAATATACAATGGAGAAAAGACAATCTCTTTAACATGAGGCGCTGGAAAAACTGGTCAACCACATGTAAAAGAATGAAACTAGAACACTTTCTCAACCATACACAAAAATAAACTCAAAATGGATTAAAGATCCAAATGTAAAACCAGAAACTATGAAAATCTTAGCAGAAAACAGACAGAGCACTCTGTGACATAACTCACAGCAAGATCCTCTATGACCCACCTCCCAGAGCAATGGAAATAAAAACAAAAATAAATAAATGGGACCTAATTAAACCTAAACACTTTTGCACAGTGAAGGAAACTATAAGCAAGTTGAAAAGGCAGCCTTCAGAATGGGAGAAAGTAATAGCAAAGAAAACAACTGACAAAGAATTAATCTCCAAAATATTCAAGCAGCTTATGAAGCTCAATATCAGAAAAACGAACAACCCAATCAAAACTTGGGCAAAAGAGCTAAACAGACATTTCTTCAAAGAAGACATACAGATGACTAATCAACACATGAAAAGATGCTCAACATCACTCATTATTAGAGAAATGCAAATCGAAACCACAATGAGGTATCATCTCACGCCGGTCAGAATGGCCATCATTAAAAAGTCTACAAAGAATAAATCCTGGAGACAGTGTGGAGAAAAGGAAACCCTCTTACACTGTTGGTGGGAATGCAAACTGGTACAGCCACTATGGAGAATAGTGTGGAGAGTCCTTACAAAACTGAGAATAGAACTGCCATACGACTCAGCAATCCTCCTGCTGGGCATACACACCGAGGAAACCAGAATTGAAAGAGGCACGTGTACCCCAGCGTTCATCACAGCACTGTTTACAATAGCCAGATGTCCATCGGCAAATGAATGGATAAGGACGTTGTGGTACATATACACAATGGAATATTATTCACCTATAAAAAGGAATGCATTTGAATCAGTTCTAATGAGGTGGATGAAACTGGAGCCTATTATACAGCATGAAGTAAGTCAAAAGAGAAGCACCAATACAGTATATTAACACATATATATGGGATTTAGAAAGACGATAACAACAGTCCTATATGCAAAACAGCAAAAGAGACACAGATGTAAACAGCAGTCTTTTGGACTCTGTGGGAGAAGGCAAGGGTGGGATGACTTGAGAAAATAGCATTGAAACATGTATATTATCATATGTGAGACAGATGACCAGTTCAAGTTCGATGCATGAAGCAGGACACTCAAAGCCAGTGCTCTGGGACAACCCAGAAAGATGGGGTGGGGAGGGAGGTGGCAAGGGGTTCAGGATGGGGGAACATATGTGAGAAAAAAAGAAAAATGCTTATTTTAATGTGAAAGAAAATATGACGGTCATTTAACACAGAGACACATGGGACCTCAATTTGTGTTTGTGTTATGTGCATCCTATACCTGGAGATATTTGGATTAATTAATTTTGTTTTGTTTTCCATTTTATGTGTTAGGATTATATCTACAAGGACTCTTTCCTCAACACATGTCATCAACTTATAAGGAGGTAAAGAAAGTTAATGACTCATTACACCCAGGAACAAACCTATCCCATTAGCAGTCCTTGGGTGGAGTGAATAATCTCCAATCATCACTTTAATGTGATTGCTCTTATGGACAGAGGGAGTGGAGCCCTGGCTACATGATACAGCTATCTCATCTTTATTACAAAGGGACTTTCTTTCTGATCGAGTGTTCCTTCTAACTGTACTTCTTGATCTCACAGACACTGGAACAATTTGTCCAAAATCTAGGTGGCAATGACATGAACCAAGTATTGAGAGAATCATTTTCTCACTTTTATTTTTGCCTCTCTTTGTTCTTTCCTCGTCCTTTGAGTGAAATGAGTTCCAGACAAACTAAGATCCATCGTACACATTTCTATCAGTGTTAGAGAGTATTTTACTTTGATTATAGAATTCAGTTTAAATAATAATAAGGAGCCCCCAAAATTGCAACTAACTGCCTTATTTTTGTAAGTTAGAGGAAAACCCTTAATTTAGTTCCATATGGGAAAATCCATTTAAAATGTAATTCAAGGTTACCCAGAAAGAATATTTCAAACACCCAACTGTAAAGGTCTATGAAGGTAAAATGTACTGATAACAAGGATGTGAGGTGTAAAGATAAAGCAACTGTTGCTTACCCATAGGCTTTTTTTAAAATGTATCACCATGAATTTGTTCAGAATAACTCAGTGCATGTTCTGAGGAAAGATCTCCAAGAGCATGATGATGGACAAGAAGAGAGATAGTTCATAAAAATGTATTAGGGTCAAAGTTAGGATCCATTGGATGACAGAAGCCATGTCAGTGACCTCCTGTTTGTCATGGTGAAGACGAGTGAACCCACTAACTAGCCCAGGCATGGGTTCCACAGCAGACAAAGATGAAGCATAATTTGCAGCAGGCACTGCTCAGGCCCAGGTGATACAAACATGGGCAGGACACAGCCCTGCCCTTGGGAGTCAGTCATCCAGTGGACAAGCATAACTACGTTGACAGGACCCCTGTCTCCTGGAGGAGACAGGTGGGTGGTGCAGGGGACAGAGTGCTTAGGTCTGACTGATGTAACAATCAGGAAGTCTCCCTGGAGGAAATGATAACTGTGATGGAATTTAAAAAAGAGTAAAGTTGAAACAGAGAAGCTGACAGAGGACATTGCAGAAGGAAGGAATAGTGTGAACACAGACACAGATATTAGAAAAGGAAGAGTTTGTCATTCAGGATGCTTGAAATGTGGGTATCTGAAGATTGAGATGAAATGATAGTATCTGGATTAAGACTGTGAGGATAGCAAATTTGCTATTAAAATAAATAAATTTATATTAAAAAGTGGTAAAGTGGGGAAAATGAAGTTTTAGGTGCACCTTAGGATGAATGTTAAATGATGGTGCTTAATTCTGAAAAGTTAGAATGCTGTTTAACATTCATAACATGTAATATATATAGCTACTGGAGAAGGCAATGGCACCCCACTCCAGCACTCTTGCCTGGAAAATTCCATGGATTGGAGGAGCCTGGTAGGCTCCAGTCCATGGGGTCGCTAAGAGTTGGGCACGACTGAGCAACTTCACTTTCACTTTTCACTTTCATGCATTGGAGAAGGAAATGGCAACCCGCTCCAGTGTTCTTGCCTGGAGAATCCCAGGGACAGGGGAGCCTAGTGGGCTGCCCTCTGTGGGGTCACACAGAGTCGGGCACAACTGAGCGACTTAGCAGCAGCAGCAGCAGCAGCAGCATATAGCTACTACTGCTACAGAATGAGGTGATGACAATTTTTCTTGCAGATGCACATTTCATTCAATGCTCTGACCATCAATAAACCATGTCCCACCTGACTAGGGAGAAAAGGGAGAGGAGCTAATCCTGTTGAATATACCATGTATGCTAGATACAGAGTAGATAACCCTAACTATTCAGATGGATGAAACACAGCACATTTCTCCACGTCACACCAAATAGGCTTAGAAGAGGAAAGAAGCAATCACCATAGAGTGTGATGAATACCACAAAAGAGACACGTGCAGAGTCTGGAGGCAGCTCAGAAGAGGGGCCAAGGAAAACATTATGAAGGAGATGCCGCTTCAGCAGTGATGTGAAGGACAACTGAGTGTTCCTTGTACGCTTCCCAGGTGACGCAGTGGTAAAGAATCTACTTGCCAAAGCAGGAATCTCAGGAGACAGGGGTTCAATCCTTGGGCCAGGAAGATCCCCTGGAGGAGGAAATGGCAACCCACTTCAGTATTGTTGCCTAGAGAATTGTTGCCTAGAGGATTGTTGCCTAGAGGAGCCTGGCGGGCTGCAGTCTGAAGGGTCACAAAGAGTCTGACATGACTGAACACTCATACATGCTATGGAGAGTATTGATAAAAATGTGAAGTTGAAGGCCCCTTCGGTATGGGATCCCTATGGTGAAAAGAATGAGTGCAATGGGAGTAGTTTTGGGGATGGAGAGGAGCAGACTGAATAGGCTGAGAGAAGCTTTATCTTCTGGGTCCATAATCACCACACTGGGCTGTGTAGACTTGATTCTGTCCTGGACAGAACTTTGTAGAAGGTATTTCAGAAGGGACTAACTATATCAGACTTATGTGATATAAGTGTGGTGAATCAGAATAGAAGCAAATGGAAAATGAGAGGCAGAAGATCTAATAAAAGATGATTGCAGTTGGACAAGGGTGCAGAAGAAATGAGAAGTTGCCCTATTAGGGATATGTTGTGGCTCAAATGGTAAAGAATCTGCCTGCAATGCAGAAGACCAGGGTTTGATCCCTGGGTCAGGAAGATCCTCTGGAGAAGGGAATGACTACCCATTCTAGTATTCATGCCTGGAGAATTTCATGGACAGAGGAGCCTGGCGGAGCATGGCTCATGGGGTCTCAAAGAGTCAGACACGACTGAGTGACTATCACTTTTAGTTTCATTTTTGGAATCTGAGCAAAAAGGATTTTCTGATGATCAAGAGATGAGAAACAGAAAAGAATAGAAGACCTTTAGATTTTTGACTTTTGCACCTATGTAGATGTTGGTGACATTTACTGAAATGGGAGCGACAGGAGACATAAAGTGGCTGTGACATGAAATGAAGAGTTCTTTGTTCACTGATGAGTTTGGAAAGAATAATTTTGATGGAATGGTGAAGGTAGACACATTAAAATAAGTTCAGGATAGGATGCAGTGTGAGATTCTTCAAGTTCATGTAAACAAAATCAGTCTTTGGTCATAAAGCTAGTGTTGCATGTACAGAGCATGTACAATATTCAGGACTTCATATAAATATGTATTCATTTTTATATTGTGTTTTTGTGAAATATACGCTGACAAGCATTAATGTTTGTGTTACTCAAATATGTTTTGAATTTCTACTAAGATTGAACTCGGGTACTTTGAGTTGTATACTGTCTGTCTACTGAAAGGCTGAGAAAGTGAATGTTTTCATGATGGACTTCCTCATGCTTGAGCCTCTATTCCAGATTACAGTGAAATCAGCAGGTAAGTGAGTGACGAATCAAAGGTTTCTCAGAGAGTGTACCTTAGGATAAATGGATTCAAAGATGAATGAATAACTCAGACAAAATAAAAGTGAATGTGCACTTATCAATTCAACAAAACTTAGTGAAAACTCACCTCCCTGCAGAGTGCTTCAAGTGGGGACGGTGGTGCAAAGAAGAGTTTGCTGAACTCTCTGTGGTCTGGAAGCTTGTAGAGAAGTGAAAACCATGAAAACAGCACAGAGCAGTGTTTAATCGTTACTAAGGTGTTCATGATCTAGTCGGGTGGGAATTGCAGAAACATGGCAAGAATTTAGGCGGAGGAAAAAGTTACATTTAACACTAACCAAATTTAGGGTTAAAAAATGCTAGGGCTATAGTATGCCTAGTGGATTGGGTGATGACCAGTGTCCCAAGGTAGCCATCAGTAAATGAATAGGCTGAATTTATTAAGGTGTGGCAATGTTGTTTGGATAACAAAACAAAACTAAAAAAAATCTTGAGCTGGGGCACTATTTAAAGCTAATTTTTATTGAGCAGTTTTCATGTGCTTTACTATCCAAATGTTCACATCTATTAACTAATTTTTTCCCGAATTATTCCAAAGGAATGAGTGCTATTATTATCTTTCTCTGTTATTGAGGAAACCGAGGCTACACAGGACAATAAATGGTAAAATTAGGATTAGCACTCAGGCTGTGTGCCTGAAAGCTTACATGTAGTACCGTATATAGCAATATTTTATTTAAAAACTAGCTTATCCAAAGCCAACACTACAGTAGCCCTATGAAACTTCTATACTATGGTATACTATACTCCTGTCATTAGTCCAACAAATTCCAGAGTGATGTATTTGCATTAATTACTTTATTAATTTAACATAGCAAGCCTCATTTCAAAAAGGATTGGGGAAAGGATTTTTAATGTGATTTTCAAAGTGAAAAATAATAGTGGGATGAGATTAAACAGCTGAGATTGTGTGTCAAGAAATGAGACCCAGATAGCCTTGATATGATATAGTATGGTATGATATGATATAGCCTTGATATGATATAGTATAGATATGATACATACTATATCATAGGTGGGTGTGCATTTCAGTTCATTTGGGCTGCTATAACAAAGTACCATGGATTGATTGGTTAATAAACAGCATTTATTTCTCACAGTACTGGACACTGAGAAATCCAAGATCCAAATACCTCAGACTCTGTGTATCGTGCGATTTGCTTCTTTGTAATGATTGTCTTTTCACTATAACTGCACATGGTGGAAGGTTGGAGAGCTGACTCTCTTGGTCTCATTTATAAGGACATTAACGCCATTCATGGGCACTCCACCTGTAAGACCTGATTCCCTCCCAAAGACCCCACCTCCTGATACCATCACACTGGAAGTTAGGCTTCAACATATGAATCTATCAGTTCAGTTCAATCTCTCAGTCGTATCCGACTCTTTGCAACCCCATGGACTGCAGCACGCCAGGCCTCCCTGTCCATTGCCAACTCCTGGCGTTTACCCAAACTCACGCCCATTGAGTCTCAGTGATACCATCCAACCATCTCATCCTCTGTTATCCCTTTCTCCTCCCATCTTCAATCTTTCCCAACATCAGGGTCTTTTCAAATGAGTCAGTTCTTTACATCAGGTGGCCAAAGTATTGGAGTTTCAGCTTCAGCATCAGTCCTTCCAATGAGTATTCAGGACTGATTTCCTTTAGGATGGACTGGTTTGATCTCCTTGCAGTCTAAGGGACCCACAAGAGTCTTCTCCAACACCACAGTTCAAAAGCATCAATTCTTCAGCACTCAGCTTTCTTAGGGGATGCAAACATTCATAGCAACTTGAAGGTGAAGAGAACTTTTGGCATGGAGAAGAGTAGACATCAGCTATGTAGTACGTATTTACTTTAGAGTGAAGAAGCAACTACTATTCAATAAACTTCATGATGCCCAGAGAAGAAGATCTTGTTTGATTTAGCGGTTTAATGTTCACTAGTGTTCTTAACCCCTAAGCCAGTAGACAGAACAGAAACCAAATATGTTTTTTTGCAGAGAGAGAAGTGAAGGGCTATGGGTCCCAGGGAGGCAGGCAGTCAGGGAGGATCCCTGACGTGAAAAAAAGACATCTGGGAACATGTTATGTTCTAGAAGAAGGAAGATCACTCCCTGAAGTCTGATAAACTGGCTGCCTGACTCTTTCACTCCATAAACTTTAATTCCATCTCCAAATAAACCATGGTCCCTCACACCAGGTGGACTCCTGTGTGTTCTAGGCAAGTGGAACCATCTCCTTTCCTTGCCTCTCACAAGACTTCAGAAGTACTAGAAGGCAGAAGTGTCTTCTTTCCCAGGCTCCAGTCCCATTTCTCCCAGCAAAGCAGCATTCAGTGGACTAAGATAGCTGTCAACTAGCTAATAAATCGGAGAAGGCAATGGCACCCCACTCCAGTACTCTTGCCTGGAAAATCCCATGGACGGAGGAGCCTGGTAGGCTGCAGTCCATGAGGTCGCTAAGAGTTGGACACTACTGAGCGACTTCACTTTCACTTTTTACTTTCATGCATTGGAGAAGGAAATGGCAACCCACTCCAGTGTTCTTGCCTGGAGAATCCCAGGGATGGGGAAGCCTGGTGGGCTGCCGTCTATGGGGTCGCACAGAGTTGGACATGACTGAAGCGACTTAGCAGCAGCAGCAGCTAATAAATAAGAAGTATTAAACAAAACTCAGAGTAACAGAGCTGTGGAGGAGTAAGAGGTACTCAGAGCCAATCAAGCATCCCAGCAGCTCACTGTTGAGGGTGCCACTTTGTAAGCCAAGGCACTGATGGGCATCGTGGAGTACCAGGGCTTTCCAGTTCCCACCTATCATCAACAGGTGAGGATAAATGCAAACAGGAGCAGTGCTTCATAGCACGATGGGAGTTGAACAAGCTCATCACTAGCACTGTGGGAGAGATGTAACAGTGTCTGGGTCTGAATAGCCTCTGTCCACAGCTAATGTATGCATGTGTGTGTGTTTCTGTGTGTGATATAAAACTACGTGGGATTGTTTATTTTTTTTCAACTGGTTTGTGTGCACAAGTAGAATGTGCCTGAGAAAATAGTAAGAACAAGTGTTTGGAATAAAATTGTTTGCATATATTCCCTTGCCATCCCCTGCAAGGGTGGTATAGCTGAAGGATAGTAAGTCCAGAACATGTCCTCTGGGGTGGTCGATGTGACACGTTGATTGTGAGCAATATCACTCAAACCCCTCCAGATGAAAGGCAGAATGGCTGCTGAGCACTGAACTTCCTTCCGTTGCTACAGGAAGGGTGGAAAAATAGGAAGGCACCATGGGCTTCATGGGAGTCGGACACGACGGAGCGACTTCACTTTCACTTTTCCCTTTCATGCATTGCAGAAGGAAATGGCAACCCACTCCAGTGTTCTTGCCTGGAGAATCCCAGAGACAGGGGAGCCTGGTGGGCTGCCGTCTCTGGGGTCACACAGAGTCGGACACGAATGAAGCTACTTAACAGCAGCAGCAGCAAAGCAAAATGAAAATGCAGGGTCCCTTGCTCAAAAGATGATTAAGAATTTCGAGACGGCTACTACAGATCATTTAACAAGTTCATTGACCTTCCAAGTCACTACAGAGGTTACCCACCCATGAAGTTGGCCTTGTAAAAAGATGCCAGGACTGGAACTCTTTGGAAATAGTCCGAAACATTTTCATTATTTCGTAGGACTTAGAACCCAAGCATTTATTGTTTTACATTCCCACAATACCCCAAATTCTTAAAATTAACCTATCTTTTAAAAAATCATGTTTTGTGTATATCAGGGGTAGCTTTGAATGATTTCACAAGTGGTTATGGTCCCTGGAGCCTAACTCCTCCACTCTCCACTCTTGTCCCTCCATTTCCTGTCCTTCCCAAACCCCATGTTACAAGAAGAGGATCTGGGAAAGGTCTACATGTTTCTGTTTATTTATTTTTTAACCAAATCAGCATGTTTTCCTGCTTCAGTGAACTTCCCTTTGAAAGAGCAAAAGTGAATCCCCTTTAAGCCCTTTTTTTCCCACCCTTGCTGCTGCTGCTGCTAAGTTGCTTCACTCATGTCCAACTCTGTGCGACCCCATAGACAGCAGCCCACTAGGCGCCTCTGCCCCTGGGGTTCTCCAGGCAAGAACACTGGAGTGGGTTGCCATTTCCTTCTCCAATGCACGAAAGTGAAAAGTGAAAGTGAAGTCGCTCAGTCGTTCGGACTCTCAGCAACCCCATGGACTGCAGCCTACCAGGCTCCTCTGTCCATGGGATTTTCCAGGCAAGAGTACTGGAGTGGGTTGCCATTGCCTTCTCCATTCCCACCCTTAGCCGCAGGGAATGTAAATTCTCAGCAATATTACAAGCCATGCCTAAAACTTGCTTATTGCTCACTGTGACATGCAGAGGACCTGCTGCCAGAGACTCCCCTTGTCAGTATCCCTGGACATTCAAAGGCCCCTTGGTGGATGCTGCTGCTGTTGCTGTTGTCAAAATCATATATGCATATGTAGGGAAACAATGATCAAGGGATAGAAAGAACTGGTTACCAGTAACAATGCAAAAACAAAAGAAAGATAAAAACATGTGTTTCTCTTGTTACTTCAAGAAAAAAAACACTTATTTTAAGTGTTTCAGAGAAAACAAGTTTGAGGATATGCCTGTGAATCAAAAATTATAGAGAAAACCAGAAACTCTGGTAGGGAGATATATAGGCAGATGAGTCTCCTTCACTTTAAAGGTTTGCAATGGATAAGCTATTCAGTTCAGTTCAGTTCAGTCACTCAGTCATGTCCGACTCTTTGCGACCCCATGAATTGCAGCACGCCAGGCCTCCCTGTCCATCACCAACTCCCGGAGGTCACTCAGACTCAAGTCCATTGAGTCATCGATGCCATCTAGCTATCTCATCCTCTGTCGTCCCCTTTCCCCCCTGCCCCCAATCCCTCCCAGCACCAGAGTCTTTTCCAATGAGTCAACTCTTTGCATGAGGCGGCCAAAGTATTGGAGTTTCAGCTTTAGCATCATTCCTTCCAAAGAAATCCCAGGGATGATCTCCTTCAGAATGGACTGGTTGGATCTCCTTGCAGTCCAAGGGACTCTCAAGAGTCTTCTCCAACACCACAGTTCAAAAGCATCAGTTCTTCGGCACTCAGCTTTCTTCACAGTCCAACTCTCACATCCATACATGACCACAGGAAAAACCATAGCCTTGACTAGATGGACCTTTGTTGGCAAAGTAATGTCTCTGCTTTTCAATATGCTATCTAGGTTGGTCATAACTTTCCTTCCAAGGAGCAAGCGTTTTTTAATTTCATGGCTGCAGTCACCATCTGCAGTGATTTTGGAGCCCCCCAAAGTAAAGTCTGACACTGTTTCTACTGTTTCCCCATCTATTTGCCATGAAGTGATGGGACCAGATGCCATGATCTTCGTTTTCTGAATGTTGAGCGTTAAGCCAACTTTTTCATTCTCCACTTTCACTTTCATCAAGAGGCTTTTTAGTTTCTCTTCACTTTCTGCCATAAGGGTGGTGTCATCTGCATATCTGAGGTGATTGATATTTCTCACACCAATCTTGATTCCCGCTTGCACTTCTTCCAGCCCAGCGTTTCTCATGATGTATTCTGCATATAAGTTAAATAAGCAGGGTGACAATATACAGCCTTGACGTACTCCTTTTCCTACTTGGAACCAGTCTGTTGTTCCATGTCCAGTTCTAACTGTTGCTTCCTGACCTGCATACAGGTTTCTCAAGAGATAAGGTATTAAGAAACAAAATTCAACCAAGTAAATTTAAAAATCGAATTGGCTTTTTTCAATAACTCATGGACTGGACAGCATCCCATTGAGTTAAACAGAAAGGGGTCCTAAGACTTGTACAAAATAAAAAACTTTATGGGCAGAAAAGTGGACCAGGCAAGGAAAGAGGGGCTTGTACCAGGCAGATCCCTCACTCATGCTGACCAAGAGATTCCAGACTGGCTGGTGAAGATGACATCCCAGGGTGGGGAGGGATTTTCGACTGCAATTGCAGTTGAAAATGCAATTACATTAGGTCCTTAGTCTCGGTTTGGTGACATGGGCTTAGCACGAGTGACTCCATTTGAGACCTGTTGTTTATTTTTTTTTGACAAAGGCTACACCATAACCACCTCTTGCCTACAAACTGAATCAAGTTTCAAACTGTAATCGAATCCTCATTTTCTCATGAACTCATTTTCTGCATTAATGGTAAGTAGGAAGATAGGACATGAAAGTATCTATGAGGGAAAAAGAATCTGTTTCATAATATATAAAAGACATTGCAATTATGGCCTAATTCACTTTTTCTCCGAACCCAACTAGAAAGGCATGCATTTACTCAGGACCTTTCCTTTCTGTGATGGTACAGCTGGCTGGCTTTTTAGCAATCTATTTTAAAATCTGGTTATTGACCAGGACAAGGATTTGAAGCTAGGTGGATATGCCTGGCAAGAACTGAATGATTAATCATATCACTCAGCTATCTGTAATTAAAAGACAAACAAAGAAAACCCACATTTTGATTTCTGATCAGGAAGCCAGGGGGGAAGTTCTATTTTTTTTACCAAGCAGCAAAGAAGACAGATGCATTACAGGGTTAAGGCAGTTAAATAGAAAGATATATGTTTTAACGGAGTTGTGCTTTAAAATTACTTCTAATTTATCCACTTACCAGACATGTATTGAGGTAAAATGATCAGCAGTAACGTGCTGCAGAAAGATATATACTTTTTTAATTGTAGCCAAGAGGAAAAAAGCAGCATGGAATAACTTAATTGTTGCTAATTATAATATCACTGAGGTAATTACAATAGATTTTGATTGTCTCATTTTCACACCAGAGGAGGGCACAACGCTGGCGTTTCTCTTAATACATATTTGTTTTTAGAGAAGAGCTGACAATTACACTAATTGTAGTCACAGCATGAAACTTTGTTTTTAAAGAAAAATTCGTCTACATGTCACATGGAATAAACGCACCCTTTCTCTTTGGTTTAGATGCAAATTAAAGACACATTAATTGCCTTGTTTATTGTGGTAAGAGATCTCTGCATTGTTGCAAGCATTACCAATTTTACAGGAGCAAAATCCATTTCAAAGTCCCCAACATCTCAAGAAAGTGTCCTGCTGCTTAAATGAGTCACTTTTATGAAGGCTTTGGAAGACAGCCTGTTCACTTCGCCAGAAGCCACTCTGACCTTCAAATTTATCACTTGCATTTAGGAAGGTGAGGGAAAACCTTGATAAGAAAATGCCAATGAAAGCTGAATTATTAAATGCACCTCATTCTACTGCTGAAAAATTCCTTTAGGTAGCCAACAGCATCTGCGTGTACAGATGTGTTTGTGAGGAACTGCCTGACAAAGTCTCCTCACCAGGGATACCCGAAAGCCTGAGAGGAGAGGAGAGGAAATCAAAAAGGCCAGACCTCAAGTGCCATCGGCATTGGTGTCTGGCCAACCGGTTGCTTCTTCTTGCCCACGTGTGGGTTGCAGTCCAGTGAACCCATCCTCTCCATGGTGGTAAGGACACAGGCTCTGAACAGTGCTTTCTCCTGTATTTTGGCCTCCTGCATTGACCTGCCCAATAAGCTGCAACTGAACTGCTGGTCATTTCCATCACCTCCATTTATTATCTTCTTGCCAAAACTAGCAGAGGAGGACAGACGGCTAGCCAGCTAGAACAGAAGGCGAAAAAGGTAAAACTTGAATTAGGTATCTGGCTAGTTGCTAAGGTTCCTAGGACACAGTAGGCATTATTGACCCTGTTGACACTTTATTGTGTCAAAAGCAGCATTTTAAAAATCCACACCCAACGTATTTTGAGTGATGAGAAGTACTCAACAAGGTACTATACAGAGAAATAAAGCAACCATATAGACTATTCCAAATGTCTTACCAGGCAGTGGTAAGATCCTGGTATTATTGGCTGCATAATTAGTGTAAAATTATACATTAGAGGGAAGAATATATTAATTTATTACACAATAAGTAACCATTATAAAACCCTGTGTGTTTTGGGGCTCTTGAAATATATTTGACATACAATGCTGTGTAAGTTTAAAGTATGCAACATGTCGATTTGATACATTTATATATTTCAATACAATTGTCACGGTAGCATTAGCTGGCAACTTTATCACCTCACATAATTATCATTTCTTTTGGGGAGGGTGGGAATAATTAAGTTCTTGGTATTGCAACTTTGGCCACCTAATGCTAAGAACTAACTCATTGGAAAAGACCCTGACGCTGGGAAAAATTGAAGGTAGGAGGAAATGGGGACGAGAGAGAATGAGATGGCTGGAAGACATCAACAACTTGATGTACATGAGTTTGAGCAAGCTCTGGGAGTTGGTGGTGGACAGGGAAGCCTGGGGTGCTGCAGTCTATGGGTTCGCAAAGAGTCGGACACGATTGAATGACTGAACTGAACTGATTGTAACTTTGATATTTATAATATGATATTGTTATTTATAATCACCATACTGTGCATTAGGTCTCCAGGACTTATTTATCTAGTAGCTACAAGTTTGTACCCATAAAAAATATCTCTCCTATTTTCCCACCCTTGCCCCCTACTAACTGCCATTCTACTCTGTTTTTATGAGTTTGGCTTTTATAGAGTCTACATATAAGTGATATCATATAGTATTTGTCTTTATCTGACTTATTTAGCTAAGCATAGCAGAGGAACCAGAGATCAAATTGCCAACGTCCGCTGGATCATAGAAAAAGCAAGAGAGTTCCAGAAAAACATCTATTTCTGCTTTATTGACTATGCCAAAGCCTTTGTCTGTGTGGATCACTATAATAAACTGTGGAAAATTCTGAAAGAGATGGGAATACCAGACCACCTGATCTGCCTCTTGAGAAATTTGTATGCAGGTCAGGAAGCAACAGTTAGAACTGGACATGGAACAACAGACTGGTTCCAAATAGGAAAAGGAGTTTGTCAAGGCTGTATGTTGTCACCCTGTTTATTTAACTTATATGCAGAGTACATCATGAGAAACGCTGGACTGGAAGAAACACAAGCTGGAATCAAGATTGCCGGGAGAAATATCAATAACCTCAGATACACAGATGACACCACCCTTATGGCAGAAAGTGAAGAGGAATTCAAAGCCTCTTGATGAATGTGAAAGTGGAGAGTGAAAAAGTTGGCTTAAGGCTCAACATTCAGAAAATGAAGATCATGGCATCCGGTCCTATCACTTCATGGGAAATAGATGGGGAAACAGTGGAAACAGTGTCAGACTTTATTTTTCTGGGCTCCAGAATCACTATAGATGGTGACTGCAGCCATGAAATTAAAAGACACTTACTGCTTGGAAGGAAAGTTATGACCAACCTAGATAGCATATTGAAAAGCAGAGACATTACTTTGCCAACAAAGGTTCGTCTAGTCAAGGCTATGGTTCTTCCTGTGGTCATGTATGGATGTGAGAGTTGGACTGTGAAGAAGGCTGAGCGCCGAAGAATTGATGCTTTTGAATTGTGGTGTTGGAGAAGACTCTTGAGAGTCCCTTGGACTGCAGGGAGATCCAACCAGTCCATTCTGAAGGAGATCAGCCCTGGTATTTCTTTGGAAGGAATGATGCTAAAGCTGAAACTCCAATACTTTGGCCACCTCATGCAAAGAGTTGACTCATTGGAAAAGACTCTGGTGCTGGGAGGGATTGGGGGCAGGAGGAGAAGGGGATGACAGAGGATGAGATGGCTGGGTGGCATCACTGACTCGATGGACGTGAGTCTCAGTTAACTCCGGGAGTTGGTGATGGACAGGGAGGCCTGGCATGCTGCGATTCATGGGGTCGCAAAGAGTCAGACACGACTGAGTGACTGATCTGATCTGATCTGAATGTCTTCAAGTGCCATCCATGGAAAAATTTTCTTCTTTCTCATAGCTGAATAATATTCATATATATCTCACTATATATATATGTAATATTAATATTTTATATCACATCTTTTTGTGCATGCATCCACTGAGAAGCACTGACCTCTCATGAGGTCACAGGTATGAGGTGATACCTCTTTGTGGTTTTGATTTGCATTTCCGTGATGATTAGTGACTGTTGGCCATTTGGTTGTGCTCTTTGTGAAAATATATCAACTTAGTTCCTTTGGCCATTCTTTAAATTGGATTGTTTATTGTTATTATATTGTATGAGTTTCTTATATGTTTTAAATATTGACCCCTCATCTTATGCACAGTTTGCAAATATTTTCTCCCATTTTCTAGGTTATATTTTAGTTTGTTAATTGTTTTTTTTTTCCCTATACAGAAGCCTTTTTTGCTTTTTTCATTTGTATTTTGCTTGTGTCATATCCAAAAAATAATTGTCAAGATAAATGTTTGTAGCTTCCCCGCACCTTCTTTTCTGTAGGAGTTTTATGGTATCAGATCTTACGTTTCAATCTTTGGTCCATTATGAGTTAATTTTGGGGAATGGGATAAAATATAGATCCAACTTTATTTTTCTACATGTGTTTCTCTGAGTTTCTCAACACCGTCTGAGGAAGAGACTCTGCTTTCCCCATGGGGTGTCCTTAGCTCTCCCACTGGGTCTTAGTTGATGTGGGGGTTTCATTATGCGCTGTCTGTTCTGTTCCATTGGTCTGTATATCGACTTTTATGCCAGGGCCAGACTGTTTTATTTGTGCTTTGTGGTATAGTTTGAAATCAGGAAGTGTGATGCTTTGTTCTTCTTTCTCACGTTTGCTTTGAGTATTTGGAGTATTTTGTGGTTCTATAACAAATTTTAGAATTAAAAAAAAATTTTCCAGAAAATATCATTGAAATTTAAATAGGTATTGTGTTAAATCTATAGATGACTTTGGGAGAATGAACATTTAAGCAAATGTAATTCTTTCAGCCCATGAATACAAGATATCTTTTCATTTGTTTTAGATTTAGTTTCTTGGAGTTTTCTAACTTTCACTTCTGTGGTTAAATTTATTCATAGGTTTGTCATTGTCTTTGATGTTTGTTAATGAAATAGTTTTATTCTTTTCTTTTCTTTTTCAGATCTGTCATAGTTAGAGTATAGAAATAAAACTGATTTCTGTATATTGATTTTTTTTATATATTGATTTTATATCCTGCAATTTTGCTAAATTCATTGATTAGTTTCAACAGTTTTTTATTGTTGTTTGGGTCTTTGGGATTTTTTATGTGTAAAATTATGTAACCTTCAAATAATAACAATTTTACTTCTTATTTTACATTTAGATATCTTTTATTTCTTTGTCTTTCCTGGTTGTTCTTGCTAGGACTTCTGGAACTATACTAAAATAAGAGTGGGGAGAGTGGGAATCCATATCTTGTTCTTGATCCTAGAGGAAAAGCTTTTAACTTCCCACCACTGAGCTAGCTTTGGGTTTATCATATATAGTCTTTATTAGATTGAGGTGTCTTCTTTTATACCCATTCTGATGAAGTATGAACTCCTGTGTTACTAGTTTGTATTTTTAATTTATTTCACTTGCTAAGGAATCGTTACAGAAAATTGCCCATTAAATATGTCTACTGAGGTAGGCAAGGCGGACATTCTAGTCATCAACAGAAAATCAACAGAAGAGTGTTCAAGCCAGTGACACTTCTGGACACTTCTCAGTGTAGGAGTTCACATTTCCAAGAATCCCTAAGCTTATCCCCTGTTTCTAGGTGATTTTACTTTTCTGTGACACAGTCAAGTTTTCCATCTTCTCCACTGACCCCTTACATACAATTTCATCTTTATTCCTGCTATACAATCTTAATCTCAAACCTTATGATTTCTCTATCAGTTCTGTAACAAATCCTAATTAGCCTTCTTATTTTCTATTATTCCAAAACCAATCCGCTAGCATAGCCTAAGCAAGAAAATACATGTTTGTAACTTTCTTCTGCTCAGGGGTTACTGCACATTGCCTGATAAATAAAATCTCCATTTCTGAACATGGCCTACAAAATCATTTACTATCCTTTCCTCACTTGCAGTCATAGTATGCTTATTCTAACCAAGCCAGATAACTTGAGAAAGTACAGGTAGCATTCAAGAGCAAGATATTCTGGCATTAAGGAAATCAGCTTTCTTAGCTATTGCTGTGTTTGCTTTTGAACACTTGGTTTTATTACATTAATAAATGTAATAAAATTACATTTTATTTTATTTTATAAGGGGAAAAATACCTATTATGACCATGTGAGACTGCAATCAGATATAGATTTCTATTTTCCCCTGGTACCTGGTCATATGGCCAGTGTTTGGACTGTAGTGCCTGGGCACATGGGTGATGTTTGGTGAATAATCGTGGCTACGATCACCATCACCACATCATCATTTGTCTTGTTGTCCTATCTCTATGAGTTTCTTCTCTTAATCTAAAATGTTACTTCTTTATCCCCCAAAGATGCCCACCTACTAAGACTTTGCCACTTTCGGGAAGTAAATGCCCCTTCATTGTATATCACCTTTGCCTGTACTTTCTAAAAGTGCTCATCAGATGTCCTTTATTTCACTCCTCAGATCAGTAGACTCTGAGGCAGGTACTTAAGAATTCAAAGCTAGTAAGTCTGAGACCTTTACCTACTTGAAAAGGCAGAGCTCTTGCTGAATTTGGACAACACATTAGAGAGTGTTCCTCTCCCTCAAGTCTCAGATCCAGGCTCCCCCAGTTCTGTTGAATTTCCCTCAAGATTTGCCATTTCATTCATCTTGCTGTTCATCCCTGAGGCCACCTTCTCAGTTTAGGCATTGCTACAATAAAATAAGGCTTCCCTGGTGACTCAGTGGTAAAGGACCCTCCTGCTGGTGCAGGAGACTCGGGTTCAATCCCTCAGTTGGGAAGACTCCCTGGAAAAGGAAATGGTAACCCACTTTTTGCCTGGGAAATCCTATGGACAGAGGGGCCTGGTAGGCTACAGTCTATGGGGTCACAAAGTGTTAGATATGACTCAGCAATGACTCAGCAACTAACAACAATACAACCAGAAGGTGTGGCTAAAGCCAAAGAATAACAAGAATTCTTGGAAAAGAAGATAGATTCCCCCAAAATTCAATGAATAGGTTATATAAAAATACAGATGGCTAAAAATTGATTTGGGGGATATTGGAGGATAGTAAATAAATTTCTCATTTCCAAGAGTAAAATAAGAAGAAATAAAAATATTAGTAAGAATATAAAATAGAGGCTTTACCCATCTGCTCCCACTATTATGTATTAATAGTAAGAATTCCGGAACAAAAGATAAACAATGAAGAAATACTGGGATAAAATAGCTCAGAGCAGAAGACATACATCAGTCTTTAGATTAAATGAGTCACCTTCATCCTATTCCAAGGAGAGTTGGATGAAATAAAATAAGACACAGTTTTAGATATATTCTGGGGATGTTTCTGACCTTCTTTGTAAGAGAAATGGAGAAGGACTAGGAAGCAGTGAAAATGCTCCCTAAGGTTTCAGAAAAAAAAAATCAGGAAGCGGAGATGTATATACTTGCATTATTTAAAATGTAAAGGCTTGCACCAAATAAAGAAACTATTAAGGTTTATTTCTGGGGAGTGGGTTTGGAGAAAGTGGTGAAAAAAAAGAGTTTAACTTCCCAAATGATTCCCTTCTATACCATATGAAGTTCCCCTATGATGGGCATATAATAATTTTAGGATGAAATAAAAAGTTTTTAATTTTAATTTGATATTGCATCAAGAACTTTTAAAAGTAATTTTCTTTAACCACACTATTTTGATAATGTTACAGTATAAGAATCTATAAATATGTCCTACATTATACAGTGTATTACCATAATACCGCTAGGATATTTCTCAATTTTTTGTTGCCATAAATAAATCTGTGAGGAAATATATTCTCCTAGTATATTTATTTGTCCATGTACCTCTCATTAGGAATTAATTTTGAGTAATGAAATTATACCTTAAAAGCTTTTGAAGTATATTACCAGCTGTCCTCCAAAATGATTATAATAATTTAAAGCCCAACCAAAAGAAGATAAAAATACCCTTTTTGCCATATCTGCAACAATACCAGGTGCTAGCTATAAATGTATTTTTTGAATGAAGGGCTCCATCAATCACTTTCATACCAAAGGTGATAAGAGGATTTTCTTCAATGGAAACAAGATAACATCTACTCCTTGACCAATGATCTACTTGGAAACATGGTACAATGCATAAAAAGAATAGCAAATAATTTAAGGCAGCATTTGATGAACAGCAAAAGCAAAATCTGTAAGTCTATTAATGTGGTTGGCAAAGGTTTTCTAGGAATGTAATAAAGATTGGAAAGAGCAAAAGGAAACAGCTGATATATTTTATCAAAAACAACAAAAATGTGCCTACTTCAAGTTTAAACCAAACAAGTCAAAAACTTCTTTACAGAAAAAAAAGCAAAAATTTAAATACAAGCTAAAGAATTGGAAGCATATATTATAAATACCTATAAAGAAAGGAGAGAACTCTGAGAGGAAGATGGGTGTTGTTCAGACAGAAAGTCATATCTGACTTTTTAAGATCCCATAGACTGCAGCGTGCCAGGCTTCCCTGTCCTTCACTATCTCCCTGAGTTGCTCAAACTCTTGTTCATTGATTTGGTGATGCCATCAAATCATCTCATCCTCTGCTGCCCCCATCTTCTCTTGTCCTCAATCTTTCCCAGCATGAGAGTCTTTTCCAATCAATAGTCTCTTTGCATCTGGTGGCCAAAGTATTGGAGCCTCAGTAACAGTCCTTCCAATGAGTATTCAGTGTTGATTTCCTTTAGGATTGACTTTTGATCTCCTTGCTGTCCAAGGGACTCTCAAGAGTCTTCTCCAGCATCACATTTGGAAAGCATGAGTTCTTCAGTGCTCAGGCATTTTCATGGTCCAACTGTAACATCTGTACATGATTTCTGGAAAAGCCGTAGCTTTCACTATGTGGACCTTTGTCGGCAAAGTGAAGATGGGTAAAGAGGCAATTTGTAAATGAAGAAATACAGTTAGCAAGTGTGCAGTAGTGAACAATCTCACTGATATTCAGACAATGCAATATTATTTTTGTTAATAATATAGAAAAAGACTTAAAACATTATTAAATCTTAGTGTTTAATGTGTATGTAAAAGATGTGCTTTGGCTTGAGGTACAACAAGCATATCCTCATACATAAATAGGACAATATTTCCAGAGGCCAATTTGACCACATATATCCAATATCTCATGCATATATGCCTTGACCCTCCTACCTACCCTACTAGAAGATTTCAAACTAAGATCTAATCATACAAGATGGAAAACACTGCACAAGATATTCATTGCAATATTATTCGTAAGAGAAAATACTTCCATAGAACATTTAATCAAACATGGTGCATGCACAAAATAGAGAACCTACAACAATGATACATAAACTTTTTTACTGACATGGAAAGCAGTCTACTTAATATCTTGGGTGAAATGGCAAACTAGAAAACAAAATGCATAGCATGATTCTACTTATATAAAAAACATATACACACATGCACATATATGCTTACAGAAATGTTTGAAAGGATGTTCACCAAAATGCTAACAATGGTTAGCATTTTAATCATTTTCATTTGTGCAATGAATATTATTTTGCCAAAAATATACTTTCAGAGGAAAAAAAGCAAAAAACAAAAAAACATACTCTTGGTATTGATCCTAAGAGAAGCCATGTTTCCTGGACGACTTGAGGCTTCACCTTGGCCTTGGGAAACTAAAACATTATAGCTCTCTTGATTTTTAATAGCTAAAGTAAACACTGTGGGAGATTTTGATCATCAAATGACATCATCACTACCAGCATCATCACTATCTATTCAGGTCTCCAAATTGAAAGTCAGCTTCAAGAAAAGCCATCGTGAAGAAATATCCTCTTCTCCGAGATGAGAAGAGCCTGAGTGGACTGAGAAAGGCCAAGCTGGAAGCAGCTAGAGGCAGGAGTTGGCTCTTTACTGAAACAAATATTCCTTATTGAACCCTGAGGGAGTGATGGGTTCTAGGAAAACCAGTAACAGCCATCTCCAAGTTGAAGGGAAATGATAGCAGAGAGGATACCCTGAAATAAACACTTTGTGTCTCCCAGATTAGGTGGAAATCAATTTATCTGAGGAACAAATGGGACTGATTAACAAACAGAATGACTGGACTCCTAAGGGGTTTTAGAGTTAATTGGGAGGAGGTTAAGGAGTTCTATGGGTCTAACTTCGGGATTGCAATATCCAGAGTCACATTGAAACCATACTTGGCACTAAGAATCTGTTCTGGTTTTTCATTTGCAAAACCTAATAATGGAAGTTCTTTTATATTCCTAAATGAAAACCAGAGATGAGAGTAACCATATGCTGTCCATATGGAAAAAGCTGCTATATAGGTATGGTCCTATATTATTGGAGACTTTGGGTTGAAAACAATCCCACAGTTACCTGTAATAATAATATGTGAAGAATAATGCATTTTTAATTTCAAATATAATTTTAAAGAAAAACATGGTTTGAATCCCATATAAACTAATTCACTAGTTTTAATAACATTGCGATGTATTTCCTGATCTCACACTGAGAACCAGGAATGGAAGACCCTTGAGTCTCCCTGAGCTTTTAGGATTCAAACATTTGAGCACATTGACACGATTACATCTATTAAAATCTTTTACACTTTAGTTCACCAGTTCACTAAATGAGTGCTGTTTACAAAGAAATGTCCAGGTTGTGAAAATTTGGCCATTTGTGTAACTTGAGTATGAGATTTTCCTTATTTGTATTATAGTTTCAGACGTTCATTAAAAGGCCATCTGAGTTATCTGAGAATATGCAAGAACTGGCTTCTCAGGTGGCCTAGTGGTAAAGAATCTGCCTGCATTTCAGGAGACCCGGGTTCGATCCCTGGGTCGGGAAGGTGCCCTGGAGAAGGGAATGGCAACCCACTCCAGTATTCTTGCCTGGAGAATCCCATGTACAGAGGAGCCTGATGGGTTACAGTCCATGGGGTCGCAAAGAGTCAGACATGACTGAGTGACTAAAACACATATTACATGATTTTCTGAGACCATAGACATAGTCTTCAATCTTCATAAAATGCCAAGATAGTTGAAAGAGCCTCACATTTTCAAAACTAGAAAATGCTCCAAATACTAACTGTACTAAACTTCTAGGAAGAAGTTTAGTAAAATTTCCATGTTTTACAAGTCAAAGGCCTTCTTTATGCTTTAGAGACTCTAGATCAAGTTCTAAAGAACCAAAATGAATTTTTTAAGAAAGAAACAATTAACTAGAATAAATATTGTCAATTTATTTTCATATTTCATGAAAGATATATTTGTTATTCTCTATTATTTTCAGCCAAAGAGAAGGATATTTATTGTCTATCTTAAAATGTTTAAATTAGATCAAATGTATTAAAAAATTAAACATTTCAATACAAGATTATCCCTCAATTGTTTAATTATAATTCTACTTCCTACAGCCATTTGGTCACCAATGTAAAGATAGGGAAAACATAAAATATTTTTTCAAACCCTTAAGATATTTCAGTTGAGAGCTAGGTGTATATTTACTTCTATTTGGTCATTAAACTCTCAGGACTTCCCTGATAGCTCAGTTGGTAAAGAATCCGCCTGCAATACAGGAGACCCCGGTTCAAGTACTGGGTCAGGAGGATCTGCTGGAGAAGGGATAGGTTACCCACTTGAGTATTCTTGGGCTTCCATTGTGGCTCAGCTGGTAAAGAATCTGCCTGTAATGTGGGAGACCTGGGTTCAATCTCTGGATTGGGAAGATCCCCTGGAGAAGGGAAAGGCTACCCACTCCAGTATTCTGGCCTGGAGAATTGCATGGACTGGATAGTCCATGGGGTCACAAACAGTTGGACATGACTGAGTGACTTTCACTTTCACAAACTCTCAGCTGGCTTAGCTTCTAAAATTTGTTACTTTTTCACTTTTTCAATCCATCATGCTGATTTTTCTCTTCTTCCAAATCTGTGCAGTTTAGAAGTTATATCTCCTTATGAAGATCCATGAAATCTTTTATGGGAAAAAATGAGTTCTGTCTACTGAATTATTCTTGTCTTTTTTTTAAGACATACAGAATAAATTATGGCTGGCCAAATATGACCTTTTAAAAACCACAGTGGCTGTTTAAGGTCTAAGCATTATGTCCACCTCCTGCCAAAGGGAGAAGAAAGCTTGAGTCCTATAGCCAGTGTTGTATGTAATATTTATGCAGGATAATCCCCTAAGCATGTAAATAATTCAAGATTTAAAAGTACTCAGTGAAGAAATGAATACTAAAAATTCAAAATGTTGCCACACTCCCTAAGTAGTGAGTTATCCAACCTTAGTTGTATTCTATGGCCGAAGGAAGGGAAATCAATCAAAACTGAAAAGTAATATATTGTTAGTAATATATATTCTGGGAAGAACTGGTCGTGTGCAAAAGAACTATTTTACTTGATATAGTGCAGTGTACTACTAAAAGTGGCTTAAAGGATTATATCTGTTTATCTCATATGATATCTGTGAGATTTGAGTAGGGTCTTCAAAAGACGTAAGGGAAAAAAGGAATGGAAAGTCCATCTGAAAGGGGGAGATTAGAATGAAGGCAGGGATTTGAAAGGGAAGGTAAGTAATAAATAAGGTTGATTTAAGCAAAGACTTCTAGTACAGAGAATGTTGGGACTAGACTGGGAGAATCTTCGTAAGCAGAGCTAAGGAATATTTTTACTTCAACCAGAGGTAATAGAGATTGCTATAAATGGAATGTTGGCACCTACCCCAAAATTCATATTTGAAACCGAATCCTGAATGTGATGGTGTTAGAGGTGGGGCCATTGGGAGGTGATTAGGTCATGAGAGTGGCCTTCTAATCAAGACCCCAGAGAGCTCTCCACCATGTAAGGACACAGAGAGAAAATGGCCACCTGTGAATGAGGAAGCCAGTGTTCATCAGACATGACACTGATTCCACTGCTGCCTTGACCTTGGATTTCCCAGCTACCAAAATTGTGAGAAATGAATATTTATTGTTTAAGCCATCTAGTCTATGGTATTTTTCTTTTAGCATCCCAAAGAGTCTAAGACAGAGATACATTAAAAAGACTGAAGGGAAATGTGTAAAGGATGTCTTATTGAAGAATTTGAGATCATGAACTTTTCTAAAATTTTCATCTTCATCAATTTGCCTTTGAAAGTGAAAGTTAGTCGCTCAGTCATATCTGGCTCTTTGCAGCCCCATGGACTGCAGCCTGCCAGGCTCCTTGGTCCGTGGAATTCTTCAGAGAAGAATATTGCAGTGGGTTGCCATTCCCTTCTCCAGGGAGAAGCTTCCTGACCCAAGGATCGAACCTGAGTCTCCCTCAATGCGGGCAGATTCTTAAGCATTCAATTGCAAAGACTCTCAGGAGGCATCTATTCTTTTCTCCACTCCAACTATGACTGAATAATTCCTGACAAATAGACATTTATTGTATTTTAAATGATTCAGGGGAGGAGGTTTTCTGATGTTGCAAAGTGACCAGTTGCACTTTATATAGCACTTGCAAAGTCACGAAATTTAGTCTTGGTTTATTTCAAGTCCACCCTACAGTTGACACCACGTCTTTTTACTGAAACCAGGATGAATGTATCTACTGTCACATTCTAGCTCCTTAAACATACAAAGCCATTGTGCATGCAGGCACTTCTCTCTCTGAAGTGAAGTGAAATGAAGTTGCTCAGTGGTGTCCGACTCTTCACAACCCCAGGGACTGTAGCCTATCAGGCTCCTCTGTCCATGGGATTTTCCAGGCAAGAGTTCTGGAGTGGGTTGCCATTGCCTCCTCCGGGGATCTTCCCCACCCAGGGATCGAACCACATTGTAGGCAGACGCTTTTACCATCTGAGCCACCAGGGAAGCCATGAAGGCTACCTTACTTTTTCTCTATGATTTTAGAACTCATACATTTTAGAGCACATATGAACCTAAAATATTAATATGTTTGCATTTCCATGCTTTCTGCATGCTTTCTCATCTTCCTGGAATCATTTATCTCACTTTCCAGACAAAATCCAACTCAACCTTCAAGAAACAATTCAGCTTTCCTTTTAGCAATAAAGCCTTTCCTCATGTCTCCTAATTCCTTAAATCAACTTATGTCATAGCACGCATCATATTGCTATAGTGGTTTATTTGCCCTGTCTGATTTTCTTCCTGATCTCTGAGCGCTAATGCATTCAGCATCTAGTGTGTGACAGACTTTAACAAAAGATTACTGTGCAGATGACCTTAATTTATCCTCACTTTACAGATGAGGAAACAGAGACTTTGTTAGAGATTACAAATATTATAAGTCCTTATTTCTTTCAAATGATTCACACTACCTCCTTAAGCCAGATTTACAAAGCAAACAAAAACCTTTCTTTACAAATATGAAGGAAAAGCTATAATCTGCAACAGGATGGGGGTGTATACATAAATTATTCACTGACATTAAAGTATAAAGTACAAAATAGCACATCTACATTTCAATAAGTCAGGATACCTTAAATTGCCACTCAGGAAACTAGCATAACAGAGTTTGTTTGCTGTGGGGCTGTGAGTTAAGTCCAGGATGGTGTAAAATTGGAAACTTTTTTTTTTCATTGAAGTATAGCTGATTTATAGTGCTGTGTTATTTTCTGTTGTAGAGAAAAGTGATTCAGTTGTATATATATATAGGGATTGAACCTGGGTCTCCTGCACTGCAGGCAGATGCTTTACCATCTGAGCAAACAGGGAAGCCAATATACATATACACACATTCATATAAATGTATATATGTACATACACACACACACACATGTGTAGTGAAAGTGAAAGTCGCTCAGTCGTGTCTGACTCTGCAACCCCATGGACTATACAGTTCATGGAATTCTGCAGGCCAGAATACTGGAGCGGGTAGCCTTTCCCTTCTCCAGGGGATCTTCCCATCCCAGGGATTGAACGCAGGTCTCCCACATTGCAGGTGATTCTTTACCAGGTGAACCACCAGGGAAGCCCAAGAATACTGGAGTGGGTAGCCTATCCCTTCTCCAGTGGATCTTCCCAACCCAAGAATTGAACTGGGGTCTCCTGCATTCCAAGCAGATTCTTTACCAACTGAGCTATCAGGGAAGCCCACACGTATGTATATGTAAACATATATACATATAAACACACATACATATATAATATGCTTATACATATATCATATATAGATACACACACATATATATAATTTTTATATTCTTCTCCATTATGGTTTATCACAGGACATTGAATATAGAATAGAAACTTTGTTTTTTTACTTCCTGATACTTCTCAAACTTTCTTATCATACATCTGCAGAGTTCTAGAAATACAAAATACTAACTTTTGTCAAGAAAAATGCACAACTTCTAATTAATCAATTTGGAGATTAAGTAAAAATATTGTTTGGAAAGTCTTAAATCCATCAAGTTTATCAGGCTTATGAACTGTCAATAACTAGGTCGATTTTTTTTTAACCTTGCCTTGAAAAAAAGGTTGTCAGAGTGTTTCAAGATGATTCCTTCCCTAAGTGTTCTTACTGAGTCCAGACCATCTACTATCTGCACTGTTGTCATCCAGGAAGTTCTCTTCCAACCCACAGGGTTTCCTGCATCTCCAGATCCTATTCACTTCCCAAGCCTAACCCAAGGTAAACATCTCTGTAAAAATTTTCAGATCCACTCCAGGCAGCAGTCACCTCACGGTACTGTGAGCTTCAAGCATCACTGAGTCATTCTCTTAGCAGCTAATCACTGACTCTCTTCTACCTTTCCCATGATTCCTCTTGTGGTTATGTCAGTGACGTCAGCATATATGTCCAGCCCACAGAGCCAGACTCAGGTTCTTCATGAACCTCTGCCCATAGGGTGACCAAACAAATAATCCAGTGTCCTTGAAGGAGAGCTTCCAGTGAAAGGAAAATTAAAAACAATTATAATTATATATTTTAAAAGTTATTCATTGGGTTCAATGTGATTTACAACACTGGTGGATCTACATAATTAGCTCTATTCAAAACCTGTTTTGAAAAAGAAAATCCTGTCTGAAAAATAAAAATAACATTGGGTTAGGTACATTTTAATAAGTATGATTTTGGTTATCTAAACATGAAAAAACAGCAATCAGAACAATTATACTTATTACATATTCGATATTTTAATCTGTTTTTAGCTGTCTCTAGTACCATGTCACTCATGCTTTTTAGAAGAATGTGTGTTACATATACAGTATTATTATTTTTAACTTTTTCATAACATTGCCTGCGATCTTCTAAAGAGCTGAATTTTATGTTAATAATTTTAACTGTTAGCACATTCTAATACTGCTATCACATAGAGCATACCACATTTTATTAAGAAAACACTTCTTTTACAGTTGCAGGTGTACCTGGTAATTGAAGAGTATATTCTATTAAATGAAAAAAAATTTCATTTCTAACCTGAAAGTATACAAATGGTTAGGCTAAGATTTTTTTATAGACATTTTCATTTTGCTTCCATTTTCAAAACAACTATTTTTCAAAGATGAAACTCATAAAATAAATTGTTTCCATTTATGATCCTTTTGAATATTTCACCAAATTTAGATACTACAAATGACAGCTCTTTTCACTTTTATTCCATTCCAATACAGAATAGAAATGTATCCAATTGAATATGAGAATGTTATTGTAAATTCTTTCTCAAAATCAAGATATTCCAAAGAACATAGATGTCAAAATTAAATCATGGACAATTTCAACTCTCATTATTTGTTTTGTTCAGTTTCACTCTTGATTTTGAGTATTTTCCTGTTTGCCAGTTTTGTTACTGTCACCAGAAAAGCTTTAGGTGCTCCATTTGTTGAACATTCAGATGAATGTTTTTCAATATATTGAACAAAATGCAAACAAAGCTTTTCCGGAAAGTTTGCTACCTCTGTCAGTCATGTAAGTTTATTTATAAATACATTTCAATAAATCACAGTGGAAACAGTGTCGGACTTTATTTTTGGGGGCTCCAAAATCACTGCAGATGGTGACTGCAGCCATGAAATTAAAAGAGGCTTACTCCTTGGAAGGAAAGTTATGACCAACCTAGGTAGCATATTAAAAAGCAGAGACATTACTTTGCCAACAAAGGTCCCTCTAGTCAAGGCTATGGTTTTTCCAGTGGTCATGTATGGATGTGAGAGTTGGACTGTGAAGAAAGCTGAGCACTGAAGAATTGATGCTTTTGAACTGTGGTGTTGGAGAAGACTCTTGAGAGTCCCTTGGACTGCAAGGAGATCCAACCAGTCCATTCTGAAGGAGATCATCCCTGGGATTTCTTTGGAAGGAATGATGCTAAAGCTGAAACTCCAGTACTTTGGCCACCTCATGCGAAGAGTTGACTCTTGGAAAGACTCTGATACAGGGAGGGATTGGGGGCGGGAGGAGAAGGGGACGACAGAGGATGAGATGGCTGGATGGCATCACTGACTTGATGGATGTGAGTTTGAGTGAACGCCGGGAGATGGTGATGGACAGGGAGGCCTGGCGTGCTGCGATTCATGGGGTCACAAAGAGTCGGACAGGACCGAGCGACTGAACTAAAAACATTTTAAAAACCAAATACTAGGAGTAGTAAAGTGAGAAATAGCATAGTGCTATGGCATTTTTTATTTTTTATTTATTTTTTTAAATTTTATTTTATTTTTAAACTTTACATAATTGTATTAGTTTTGCCAAATATCAAAATGAATCCATCACAGGTATACATGTGCTCCAAATGCAACATCAATTTTGTCTCAAACAAAAAAAATTGTAATTCAGTTATTTTCTGTACATGCAAAAATATTTGTCAATTCTTGGATGATAACTAAATTTATTTAATGATTATTCCACAATGTTTAAATTACTGAATTATTACATAGTACAACTACAACTAATATAATGCTATATTTCAATTATATCTGAATTAAAAAATTGTCAATTCTAACAACTATTTCTTTTTTTTAATTTAAATTTATTTATTTTAATTGGAGGCTAATTACTTTACAATATTCTATTGGTTCTGCCACACATTAACATGAATCTGCTGCGGGCGTACACGTGTTCCCCATCCTGAAACCCCTCCCACCTCCCTCCCTGTACCATCCCTCTGGGCCATCCCAGTGCACCAGCCCCAAGGATCCTGTATCAAACCTGGACTGGTGATTCATTTCTTATATGATATTATACATGGCTCCATGCCATTCCCCCAAATCATCCCATCCTCTCCCTCTCCCACAGAGTTCAAAACACTGTTTTATACATGTGTCTGTTTTGCTTTCTCACATACAGGGTTATCATTAACATCTTTCTAAATTCCATATATATGCATTAGTATACTGTATTGGTGTTTTTCTTTCTGGCTTACTTCACTCTGTATAATAGGCTCCAGTTTCATCCACCTCATTAGAACTGATTCAAATGTATTCTTTTTAATGGCTGAGTAATACTCCATTGTGTATATGTACCACAGCTTTCTTATCCATTCATCTGCTGATGGACATCTAGGTTACTTCCATGTCCTGGCTATTATAAACATTGCTGTGATGAACATTGGGGTACACGTGTCTTTTCAATTCTGGTTCCCTCAGTGTGTATGCCCAGCAGTGGGATTGTTGGGTCATAAGGCAGTTCTATTTCCAGTTTTTTAGGGAATCTCCACACTGTTCTCCATAGTGGCTGTACTAGTTTGCATTCCCACCAACAGTGTAAGAGGGTTCCCTTTTCTCCACACCCTCTCCAGCATTTATTGCTTGTAGACTTTTGGATAGGAGCCATTCTGACTGGCGTGAAAGGGTACCTCATAGTGGTTTTGATTTGCATTTCTCTGATAATGAGTGATGTTGAGCATCTCTTCATGTGTTTGTTAGCCATCTGTATGTCTTCTTTGGAGAAATGTCTGTTTAGCTCTTTGGCCATTTTTTGATTGGGTCATTTATTTTTTTGGAATTGAGCTGCAGGAGTTGCTTGTATATTTTTGAGATTAGCTCTTTGTCAGTTGCTTCATTTGCTATTATTTTCTCCCATTCTGAAGGCTGTCTTTTCACCTTGCTTATAGTTTCCTTTGTTGTGCAGAAGCTTTTAAGTTTAATTAGGTCCTATTTGTTTATTTTTGCTTTTACTTCCAATATTCTGGGAGGTGGGTCATAGAGGATCCTGCTGTGATTTATGTCGGAGAGTGTTTTGCCTATGTTCTCCTCTAGGAGTTTTATAGTTTCTGGTCTTACATTTAGATCTTTAATCCATTTTGAGTTTATTTTGGTGTGTGGTGTTAGAAAGTGTTCTAGTTTCATTCTTTTACAAGTGGTTGACCAGTTTTCCCAGCACCACTTGTTAAAGTGATTCTCTTTTCCCCATTGTATATTCTTGCCTCCTTTGTCAAAGATAAGGTGTCCATATGTGCGTGGATTTATCTCTGGGCTTTCTATTTTGTTCCATTGATCGATATTTCTGTCTTTGTGCCAGTACCATACTGTCTTGAGGACTGTGGCTTTGTAGTAGAGCCTGAAGTCAGGCAGGTTGATTCCTCCACTTCCATTCTTCTTTATCAAGATTGCTTTGGCTATTCTAGGTTTTTTGTATTTCTGTACAAATCGTGAAATTATTTGTTCTAGCTCTGTGAAAAATACTGTTGGTAGCTTGATAGGGATTGCATTGAATCTATAGATTGCTTTGGGTAGTATACTCATTTCATAGTGGAAACACTATACTGATTCTTCTGATCCATGAACATGGTATATTTCTCCATCTGTTAGTGTCCTCTTTGATTTCTTTCACCAGTGTTTTATAGTTTTCTATATATAGGTCTTTAGTTTCTTTAGGTAGATATATTCCTAAGTATTTTATTCTTTTTGTTGCAATGGTGAATGGAATTGTTTCCTTAATTTATCTTTCTATTTTCTCATTAGTGTATAGGAATGCAAGGGATTTCTGTGTGTTGATTTTATATCCTGCAACTTTACTATATTCATTGATTAACTCTAGTTATTTTCTGGTTGAGTCTCTAGGGTTTTCTATGTAGAGGATCATGTCATCTGCAAACAGTGAGAGTTTTACTTCTTCTTTCCAATTTAGATTCCTTTTATTTCTTTTTCTACTCTGATTGCTGTAGCCAAAACTATGTTGAATAGTAGTGGTGAGAGTGGGCACCCTTGTCGTGTTCCTGACTTTAGGGGAAATGCTTTCAATTTTTCACCATTGAGGGTAATGTTTGCTGTGGGTTTGTCATATATAGCTTTTATTATGTTGAGGTATGTTCCTTCTATTCCTGCTTTCTGGAGGGTCTTTATCATAAATGGATCTTGAATTTTGTCAAAGGCTTTCTCTGCATCTATTGAGATAATCATATGGCTTTTATTTTTCAATGTGTTAATGTGATGTATTACATTGATTGATTTGTGGATATTGAAGAATCCTTGCATCCCTGGGATAAAGCCCACTTGGTCATGGTGTATGATCTTTTTAATGTGTTGTTGGATTCTGATTGCTGTAATTTTGTTAAGGATTTTTACATCTATGTTCATCAGTGATATTGGCCTGTAGTTTTCTTTTTTTGTGGCATCTTTGTCTGGTTTTGGTATTAGGATGATGGTGGCCTCATAGAATGAGTTTGGAAGTTTACCTTCCTCTGCAATTTTCTGGAAGAATTTGAGTAGGATAGGTGTTAGCTCCTCTCTAAATTTTTGGTAGAATTCAGCTGTGAAGCCATCTGGACCTGGGCTTTTGTTTGCTGGAAGATTTCTGATTACAGTTTCAATTTCTGTGCTTGTGATATGTCTGTTAAGATTTTCTATTTCTTCCTGGTTCAGTTTTGGAAAGTTGTACTTTTCTAAGAATTTGTCCATTTTTTCCAAGTTAACAACAACTATTTCTATTTTTTGGCACTTTATAGCATTGTGTTTAGATGAATTAAGAATTATGTTTGTACACAACCAATTTGATAAAAATATTTCTGTACCATAGATTTATTAAATTAGTTAAACATCACTTTCACCATAACACTATGTTGCCCCAAATTTATATTAGTTTTCTTATCCCAAAATCAACAAAAATTTTATCTATGTTGAACTTTTTGACTGAATTGACTGTGATACTCATAATAATGTCAAATATTTCATCTTTAACAGACTGTTTGAAAACTTGATTTTGATTCTAGAAATTGGATGAAATTAGCTAAATTCTACTTACACCAACAGACGACATTGATATAAAATGGGAGTCTTTCCATTCCTTGCAATTTTCTTCTTTTTCTAACAGAGTTGGCACATTAAAATTCTCTCTTGACTTTTTATACGTGCACAAGAGTCTTGGTTACACAATTTGTAACTTTAAAAAATGAGCAAATTCAGTGGAGAGCAGTTGTTGTTCAGTCTCTCAGTTCTGACTTTTTGCAATCGCATGAACTGCAGAAAGCCAGGCTTCCCTGTCCCTCACTATCTCCCAGAGTTTGCTCAAACTCATGTCCATTGAGCTGACGGTGCCATCCAATCTTTCTCAACATCAGTCTTTTTCAGTGAGTCAGCTTCTTTGCATCAGATGGCCCAATTACTGGAGTTTCAGCTTCAGCATCAGTCCTTTCAATGAATAGTCAGAGTTGATTTCCTTTAGGATTGACTGGTTTGATCTCCTTACTGTCCAAGAGACTCTCAAGAGTCTTTTCCAGCATCACAGTTTGAAAGTATCAATTCTTCAGCACTAAGCCTTCTTTATTGTCCAACTCTCACATCCATACATGACTACTGGAAAAACCACAGTTTTGACTAGATGGACTTTTGTTGGTAAAGTGATGTCTCTGCTTTTTAATACACTGTCTAGGTTTGTCACAGCTTTTCTTCCAAGGACTAAGTGTCTTTTAATTTCCTACCATGCAGCCACCCACCACAGTGATTTTGGAGCCCAAGAAAATAAAGTTTGTCACTGTTTCCATTGTTTGCCCATCTATTTGCCATAAAGTGATGGGATCAAATGCCACGATCTTCGTTTTTTGAGTGTTGAGTTTTAAGCGAGCTTTTTCACTCTCCTCTTTCACCTTCATCAAGAGGCTCTTTAGTTCCTCTTCCTTTTCTGCCATTAGTGTGCTGTCATTTGCATGTCTGAGGTTATTAATATTTCTCCCAGCAATCTTGATCCCAACTTGAACTTCATCCAGCCTGGCATTTGTATGAAGTACTCTGCATATAAGCTAAATAAACAAGGTGACAATACACAGCCCTGATGCACTATTTTTCCAATTTGCAATGAGTCCTTTGTTCCATGTCCAGTTCTAACTGTTCTAACTACTGCTTCTTGACCTGCATACAGGTTTCTCAGGAGGCAGGTAAGGTGTTCTGGTATTCCCATTTTTTTAAGAATTTTCCACAGTTTGTTGTGATCCACACAGTCAAAGGCTTTAGTGTAGTCAATGAAGCAGAAGTAAATATTTTTATGGAATTGCCTTGTTTTTTCTATGATCCAACAGATGTTAGCAATTTGATCTCTGGTTCTTCTGCCTTTTCTAAATCCAGCTTCTACATCTGGGAGTTCTTGATTCCCATACTGATGAAGCCCAGCTTGAAGAATTTTGAGAATTACCTTGCTAGCGTGTGAGATGAACACAATTGTGCCATAGTTTGTACATACTTTGGCATTGCCCTTCTTTGAGATTTGAATGAAAACCAACCTTTTTCACTCCCATGGCCATTGCTGAGTTTTTCAAATTTGCTGGCATATTGAGTGCAGCACTTTAATGGCATCATCTTTTAGGATTTGAAATAGCTCAGCTGGAATTCCATCACCTCTACTTGATTCAAGTGGAAGTCATGTACCAAAGAATGATCTGTGTACTTAAATTCTGTAGTTGCATTTATTACATGGTTAATTTTTGGCACAGTTTTAGCATTGCTACAAAATATTCAAGTTGAATATTGATACTTTTTAAGCATATTTGTGTCTTCTGGTTTTCATGTAGTCAGAGATATCCTCAGGGACCTCATGGCAAATAACATTAACATTTTATCAAATTAGTCATCCATCAATTCATCAGCAGATTTCCAACAGAAATTTAGATCTTAAGCCCGATTGTTTTATTCAATATACCCTTTCTCTTTCTGAAATCATTGATACTGAAAGGCATTACCCCCAAAGAAGATAATATCAATAATATAATGGAGGAATAGTTGTAAATTTATACCATGTTATAAATGATAAAACCACAATTGCAAGATGGCTCAAACTAGTCTCTCGATACACTTTATGTCAATATTGCTTAGCATCTTTCTGATGCACAATTTATATGTAACTAATCTATAATATTCTGTTTCTCATGAAGCACACTAACCAGAATTCTTAGGGTGATATATATATTCAAGGGTCTTGCAGAACCAGTGGTGCTGGATGCATCTCCCATTACAAAACCAGACTGGGTTTGCTTGCTCAGCACACAGTAGAGCCAATTTACTGACACCAGATTATAATGAAGGAAAAGTACATTGTTTATTGCAGGGAATTAATGCTTTCAAATTGCAGTGCAGCAGAAGACTCTTGAGAGTCCCTTGGATGGCAAGGAGATCGAATCAGTCAGTCCTAAATCAGTCCTGAATATCCATTGGAAGGACTGATGTTGAAGCTGAAACTCCAATACTTTGGCCACCTGATGCAAAGAGCTGACTCATTTGAAAAGACCCTGATACTGGGAAAGATTGAGGGCAGGAGGAGAAGGGGGTGACAGAGGATGAGATGGTTGGATGGTATCATCGACTCAGTGGACATGAGTTTGAGCAAACTCTGGGAGATAGTGAAGGATAGGGAAGCCTGGCGTGCTATAGTTCATGGGATAGTAAAGAGTCGGACATGACTTAGCAACTGAACAACACCAACAAGCAGAGAGAATAGGCAGCTTGTGCTCAAAAGACTCCTGGATGGTTTTCAGGGAAGAGTTTTTAAAGACAGTGTGAAGGAAATGGTCTGAGGGCACCTGATCAGCTCATGCACAATTCTCTGATTGATTGAAGGTGAGGTCCCAGGGTGATATTTCAGAAATCTTAATCATCAGCCTTTTGGTTCCATATGGTCAGAGGTCTACACGCTGGTGTTCAGCAGGCAATTAAATTCTTCTAGCTGCTGGGGGTTTTAATATCTACAAATACTAAATAATTCAAATATATGGCTCATCATATTATCTATAACCCTTTGTCAGTAAGTCATCTCAGTTGCTCAGTTGGGTCCAACTCTTTGTGACCCCATGGACTGCAGCACGCCAGGCTTCCCTGTCCATCACCAACTCTTGGAACTTGTTCAAACTCATGTCCATTGTGTCGGTGACAACATCCAACCATCTCATCCTGCTGTCCCCTTCTCCTCCTGCCTTCAATCTTTCCCAGCATAACCCTTTGAGGAGGAACTAAAGGTCCTTCACTTACAATCCGAGGGTGGCAAAAGAGTCAGATATGACTTAGTGACTAAAGAACAACAACAATTATTATTTTGTCTTGCTTGACTATTTTCCTTTGTTTCTGCATTTTCTCACTTCTATGGTTAAATTTGCTCTTTGGAACTCAGGAAAGCTGAGACTTTTCTATAAAGAAGAGGAAGGGGACACAGGGATGGGGAAGGAGGTCTATTCCCCAGAAGGTCCCATAGAATCCTATTCAGTATCACTCCCTTCAGAACCTGAGGTTGCAAAGCATTAGCTGTTCCAGCTGCCTATGCCCAGGTGTACTCTGTTCAACAGGGAGCTTCCTGCATACTATCCCTGAAAAGGAGGTGGTAGTTATACTGCCTCAGGATAGAGCTATCACTGGTTGTTTCTAAGATTTGACTAAGCCTAGAGCATGAACTACATTCATTGCACATGCATCTCACACAGTCCTGGACAAGACTGACGGGCCGTGATTAATAATCATGCTTTAAAAATGAAAAAAATAATACTTAAAAATACTACTCAAGGACAAGTGCTAAAGCAGATGGACCAAGACAAGAAGAGTAAACTGGTTCTGAGCCAGCACACCAGGTATCCCAGGCAAGCACAGCTGTATTGCTATCCTCTCCACCCTCATCTCAGAGTTTTTCACATCACAGGTGATCAAACCTTGTCCTCACTTCTATGTAGACATTAAAACTTCTTCAATGTTTACATCAAGTGCTGCCTCACATACGGTGTTTCTACCATAAGAGCTCTTTTCTTATACATTTTCCATGTCATAATAAAGATATCTTTTTTTTAAGACAAAATTGAAGGTGCACACAACTGGTATTAGAAGAGTGCTTAAGTTCTACTTCTTCCAATGGCAAGAAAACTACTTTTAATTTTTTTTAAGCAGATACAAACATATTAACAAATTAACCAACGATAAGGTAGATGATTTTGAAAAAACAAAACTTTTCAAAAAGACTGAAATTACTCAGACTTTTTCTGGATTTTTTAAAAAAAATTTATTCTTACAACTGTATATGGTGGGGTGAGTTTGAATCCTCCACCTTTTTTATGACCCTCCATAGCATAGCACTTCAACCATAGGCTGGACCGAGAGTTGGCAATGGAAGGTACTTCTGGATTCTTGACACCATGAGTCTGGATTGTAGCGTCCACACCTGGTCTAAGGCACAGAGGAAATGGGAAGAGGAAGTAAGGACGTGACAAAGCCACACAGGACAGTTTTCATTTCTAACCAGTTCTGGCCAGTTAGGAAGTTTTGCTCTTGAGATGAAAAGCGACTCTTTTTTCCTGTTTCTGGATTTTGTTTGTTCGTTGTTTGGGAAATTGATGGGTCACAGGAAGATGGTGAATGAAGTGCAGAAAACATTCTGGTAAAGGATGAACCCCATTTCTGGAGTTGGACTGCGCTGAATTTAAGTCCCAGAAATTTAGGGAACCTCCTACATCTCAGTTTCTAAGCCTGGAACTAGTGAAAAAGAAAAGGAAAAACAACAACAACAACAACAACAAAAACACACCTTCTTTATAGAGGTGCTTTCTATATAGTTATTATATGTAATCTCTCATTTTTATTTTTCATTTAATTCTTAGTTAGTTAGTTCAGTCGCTCAGTCGTGTCTGACTCTTTGCGACCCCATGAATCGCAGCACGCCAGGCCTCCCTGTCCATCACCAACTCCCGGAGTTCACCCAGACTCACGTCCATCGAGTCAGTGATGCCATCCAGCCATCTCATCCTCTGTCATTCCCTTCTCCTCCTGCCCCCAATCCCTCCCAGCATCAGAGTCTTTTCCAATGAGTCAACTCTTCTCATGAGGTGGCCCAAATACTGGACTTTCAGCTTTAGCATCATTCCTTCCAAAGAAATCCCAGGGCTGATTTCCTTCAGAATGGATTGGTTGGATCTCCTTGCAGTCCAGGGGACTCTCAAGAGTCTTCTTACAACTATGTAAAAAGACATTATTGGCAATGTATATATGCTCCAAACGCTTACCTCTGTACATGAGACACAGTAATGCCCTTACTTGAGTTCTCCTGAAGTGAGAGCCTGAGATGAGTAACCTGTTGTATACAGATAGCATATCTGGATATAATCTTCAGGATGATATCTAGGGCCAGGGTGTGAGGCAGGAAGAAAGTGACAAATCAAAATGAGGATGCATGTGAACTCACATGGTGGCCACCACAGAAGGCTTACAAGACCTTCCGAGGAGTCTTAGGAAGGTTGCAAAACACCAGCTTGGGGATAAAGGAGAAGGTGCATTTCCAGGGCCCTCAGTCCCGAGTGGTCAGTACTGACTGGGCTCAGGAAGAGGTGACAGCCCAGCCTGCAGCAGGCCAGGCACTCTCAGGGCTGTGGGCTGCCAGGACTGTGTGGACCTGACACTTCTGGCTGCAGTAAGAACTGGGCACACCCGGGGTCTAAACCAGGTCATAAAGGGAAACCCAGGTCTGTTTGCCTTCAGAACTTGTCCTTTTTCTAATATATCACAGGATCTTCTAAAACTCACATAGAGAAGGCCAGAGCAAGTCTGCTGTGGCATGGTCCAACTCCTTAGATCTAGCAAACCTGCTCTAATAGCAACTCCTTAAATGACTTCTATCAGGTTGAATAATGCAAATTAAGGGAGATTACTGTTTAATTATCTCTCTATTTGTTGTTGTTGTTCAGTCACTCAGTCATGTCCAACTCTTTGCAACCCCATGGACTGAAGCACGCCAGACTTCCCTGTCCTTCACCATCTCCCAGAGTTTGCTCAAACTCATGTCCATTGAGTTGGCAATGCCATCTCTCTATTACATGTGAAAAAAAAAAAAAAGCCTGTATTGTTCTCAAACTTGGATCCATATTGGAATCACTGGGGAATTTAAAGACATCCAGAAGCCTCATTTCCACCCCCAGAGATGCAGATGTAATTGATGAGTGATGTGTCCTGGACAACAAGAGATTTGAAAGATGCCAGAATCCCTGATGGCTCAGTGCTAAAGAATCTACCTGCAATGCAGAAAACATGGGTTCAATTCCTAGGTTGGGAAGATCCCCTGGAGAAAGAAATGGCACCCCACTCCAGTATTCTTTTTTTTATTTTTATTTTATTTTTTAACTTTAAAAATCCCATGGACAGAGGAACCTGGCAGGCTACAGTCCATGGGGTCACAAGAGTATGCCACAACTTAGCGATCAAACCACCAACCCCGCCAGAGGATTCTAAGGTGGAGGTAAATTTGTGAATAGCTGCTTTACAAGGTAGCAACAAGAGCAAAGTCTTCCTTGGTTCAGCTTTTGACTCTGTTGGTCACATCCTTGTAGCCATATTATTCACTGGATAATTGCCCACACATTCTCCTCACTCTGCTCATAAGAACACAGCTGTAAGGACTATTCTTCTTTCATCCAGTACCACTCATTTCACCAGCACTCCCAGCTGAGGCTATTTCACTTAGAGCAAATCCTTTGTGTAAGTGTGGCATTTGGGCTATATAACAGGGCCCTAGGAAGGTGAGGCAAAAAAGAAAGCCATAAATGAAAAATCAGAGAATATTAAATAGTATGAAAATAATTTCCCCAGATATAACTTCAGAAATTTCTATAGTAGAATATCTATAAAATACATAAAAGAAGAAAATTATAGTGACTCAGAAATAATTATTGTTAAACTGGTACCTTTTCCTATAGCCTTTATTTACTTACATGCATTATAACTGGCTCCTTGTGTTCTTTTTCTGTAAAGGCATCTTTTTTAAACTATCTGTTATGATCATCAAATGATTACTCTGACTCTTGAAATCCTCTGACTGTAGATTATCATAAGTGCCACTCAGTCTGGGAAATGGGAAGGGAGGGCAGGGATGCTGGCTGTCCCAGAAGCTCTGTGCTGTGCAGGGTCATTGGTCATTAGGAACCTTTATTTTTCCTTGCCTGGTTCTTCTTTCTTGTCCTGACAAGTGGATCAATCTACCAGAAGCCAGGTTAGGCAAGGACTCCCTCGCCAGAGGAGTCCCAGGTTAGTCTGCTCCTTGAAGGCAGGTGCTGTGGCCTCCCATCTCCTTTGCTCCTGCACTCTGCCTGGCCCAGTGCCCTGCACAAAGGGGATTGTCAATAACCAAGAACTGACTCAGAACTACGTCTTTAAAAATTCATAAATACCTCCCAGTGTTCCAATGAATATCCAAAGGATAAGGTGCCCTTAGCTACATTATTGTATAATCGAATCAGTAAGAAGATGCGAACAAAGACCAGAGCGGCACCCCCTCCTCTGTGTGCTTCCTAATGGTTTATGAGGGAAAGCAGGAAAAGCGTGTAAGGGCAGTGCGGTCTGAAGCGACGGAATCCGGGTCATTGCTTATGTTCATTTCATTTCGGTTGCTCTCTCTCTTTTCTTTCACTAGTTAGTCATCTGAGCGTTTGTCTGTCTCAGGCTTCCTGTTGTTAAATTTTCCAGGAAATCATTTTTTTTTTCTCAAAGAGCTAAGTTTTTCACTAGTACGTTATATTTCTTCCTATTTTTAATTCATTGCTTTCCGCTTTGATATTTATTGTGTTTTGTTTTCTTACATTCTTAGGGCATATTTAATAATTATCCAAAGAATAATTCAGGGTATTTCCTTTCGGCCCCTGAGTTTGTAAATTTACCATTATCATTGTCTTTGTCATATTTTATGTCTGATAATATTGTTCTCATATTACGGGCTCATGAAAAATCTGGTGTTGTGGGTTTCACTCTTATATTCCTTGAGCAATTCAAAATGATGCTTTTTTTAGGAATTTAGGTAATTTCTGTTTAACATATTTTTCAGTTTACTGATTTATAATGAAAGGATGTACTTTTCCTATTTTGAGTATTTTGGCTCATTGTAAAAAAATAACTTATAGGTCATTTAGTCTAACTTCCTAGTCAATGTATATAAGATTCTAATACAGTTTCCAATGAGCTTTTATCACCAATAAAAGCTAAGTGCTCCTCCCCCACCCATTACTTTAATCTCTTTACAGAAACACTCATGATGCTGAAATCTGTGTTTATTTTCCCTGTCTGGCTGCAAATGAATTTATCACATATATATTCTGCTGTAAAGATATATTGATTAATTGCACTTGTATTTAAGATTTACTATATAAGTGTCAGATTATATAAAGTCTTCTCTATGTTGCAATTTTTGTTTGAAATTGTATTTTCAGAATTAGATTCCATTTCTAGAATTCACCCATGTTGTAGTTTGTAGCTATAGCTTATTCATTATTACCATGGAAGACATTCCATCATGTTTACTATATCACAATTTATTTATCCACTCTCCTGTTGATGGATATTTGGGTTGTTTCCAGCTTTTTGCAATTTTGAGCACTGCTGCTATGAAGATTCACATGCATATCTCCCAGAACACACATGCTGGGTCTTAGGGTAGGTGAATGTTTAACTTCACAAAATCATTCTACATTGTTTTCAAAGTGGGTGTACTAATCAATACTCCCACCAGCAATATATGAGTTTTATGTAAACACCTTTGATTTTTGCCAACGTAGTGATATAAAGTGATATTTTTTTGTGGTCTTGATTAACATTTACATGATACTAATAAATTTAAGATGGAGGTTTCACATACTAAATAGTAATATGCATTTCTTCTCTAAAATTTCTGTCTTTTTTCTATTTACTCACTAGGTATGTTACCTTTTTATTTGCAGGAGTTCTTTATATTTGTAAATTCTAATCTTTGCTTGTTATGTGGATTGAAGATATCTTCTTCTAGTTTCTGGCTTATCTCTTTTAATTTTTAAATTGTGTTTTAATGGAGACAAGTTTTCAATTTTCAAGATCAAATGTCTGGGGACTCATTAGTAATACTTCAGAATAGAGGGCTCCTTACTTCTCTAGCTGATTTCCTAGATCAACATGCACCTTAAACCTGAACCTGGTGTTGCAGTCCTTCGTCAGCACCTGTCCTTATGACCTTTGTATGACATCCCTTGTCATAAACTAGTATCACTCAGTGTTTCCTCCATGTGATTGTGAACTCCTTGAGAATGGAGTTTTGCAATTTCCTCACATGTATATCAAAATGAAAATAGTTATTCTCTCCCTAGTTTGCCCTGAGGATCAAATTGGCAATAAATGTATCACATTGTGTTGTTTTACTAAGTTGTATTAAAATGTTATATCACACTTAGAATATCAAATTCAAGCACTTTCAGATTGCTCCGAGCAGGATCCAAGTACATGAGGGACTATGGAATCTATCCTTTGCCCATTACATGCATCATAGTTCAAACCACCTAAAAAGGGTGTCTTCATGACCCCCTGGTCGGCATAGCCTGTATCATTTCCATCTAAATAAACCAATCTTTTTCCCCTCAAAATAGAACTCTGCTATAATTTGCCCTCCTTCCATAAAAACTGGAGAGAGAGAAATTCAATGGAAAAATTGAGTCCCAGGATGCCAATAAAGCCGGGGTGTCTGCCAGGCAGGATCTTTGTGTGTGTGCATCCCTACGCCCCCCAGCACCAGCCAGTAAGATCTCTACCCTGAGAGAATTACATTCTCACCTCATTCTCCTTGTGACCTGGGGTCAGGTAGGAACAGGGCAGGTTTGTGAACTTGGAAGAGAGTCGCACTAACAGGCCCCTGTGGTAATGAAATCTCGACCATCACCCCTGTACCAGACTCTAATCAACTGAGTGGGGGGGTTGTTGCCTCTGGCCAAAGGAGCAGAGATAACAAGGTGTTGGAGGAGTCAGGATACATCAAGCAAGCACTCCAGGCAGAGGTGTCTTCGTCAAAAAGCCTCTCCACGCACAGGTATCATTATGGCGGGACTCTTCCGCCTGGGAATATATATTCAGAAACCTTTTCTTGATCTCCTTCTATTCCCTTCCCTTGTCATTCATTATTTTATTTCCTTTAGTTTTGATTAAATACTCTGCTCTGTTATCAGAAAAAATTAATGATTCAAGTATACAAGGACCCAAACTAATCTCTCTTGACCTTTCTAATATGAAATGTAATCTTTTGTGACTGTGAAATGAGAACTTTGTGCAAACTGAAATTAAAGATGATTGAAGAATTCCTGTGTCACATGAAAATATCTTGCAAGTTATTTTCCTGGTAAAAGGTTTTATAACACTGGGAAATACTGTTATAGACATCTTTTAAAGTTCTTAGGATTTGGAAGAAGGAGAAGTAACACACGCATATACAGACAGAGTCTGTATATCTCAAATGGAAGTTGCTGTTTTACTTTTAATTTCTTGTATCTAAGTTTTCACCACAGGAGCAATGCTGGGAGTCATAGCAGCTACAGGTTTTACTTACTTGGTTAATTAGCAATTCTTACCAAACCAAGTGTATCATTTCTCTTTAGAATCCTACATGGCCTCGATTAGACATATTTACGGGAAAAGTCAATGGATAAGACATTAGAGGCCAACCTCAAAGTCAGAAGAGAGCAACCGTAGACCTTAGAGAAGTGCTTTATTAGCCAAGAATTGGTTGGTTATTGATCCTGGTCTGTGTCTCTGGTCACAATAGCACTTACCCTAATTTTTCTAGTGTAAATATAAGTAAATTTGAATGGGTGTTGTTGAAAACAATCTGTAAATCTACATTTTGTGGTTTGGGTTGTAATTGTAGTTACTGGAAGGTTCAATATCTGGGGCATGTCGAGGAGACAAGGCTGTGCCCTGGCACCTCGCTCTCTGCAAATACCTCCTGAAGCACTTTCTCAAGGGCTATTAGAGCAACGCTGGCTCTCTCTGCTCAGAAACGCAGAAACCACACGGGTACTCAGCCGAAAAGGAAAGTACCTGGGGGCAAGGGATGAGCATTTTCAGATGAAACAGTGTACATTTAACTTAGACTTCTCTCTCTCTCTCATTTTTTTTCTCCCTGAGGTCAACCAAGCAATTAAGGAAGAAAGACATGAACCATTTTCCCGTTTTCCTGAAGGTAAACAATAATAAATTCACATTTGTTGCAACACGATCATTCCTCGTGTCTATGCTTCCTTTCCCATCCTTTGCCTGTCCCTCCCTCATCTTAGATTTGATTTTAGAGACTTTCCAACACACACAGTATTCTCATCATAATCTAAGTTCCTCTGGTCGTACTGGGAAACACCTCCCCTGAAAGATGCTACCGGGTTAATGAGAGTTAATGGGGATTGTATGTCACAGGGATATTGCCAAGAAATTTTGAGCTGAAAGGGAGTAGGGGTGGGAAATGGCTTCACTGATGATGAAACCAGCACAAAGAAAGCATTGAAGATATCCCACTGCTGGAATACCGTGTTTGAAATAGGAATTTTTTAGGTTCAGATGATTGTCCAGGATTACTAGTGCTTGAGGTCTCATCATTTTCATCCTTTTCAAAAAAACTCTGCACCTTTAACTAACATGTGAAATGTCATGTATGAAACGAGATGCCAGTCCAGGTTCAATGCACGATGCTGGATGCTTGGGGCTGGTGCACTGGGACGACCCAGAGGGATGGTATGGGGAGGGAGGAGGGAGGAGGGTTCAGGATGGGGAACACATGAGAAATAAAGGAATAAAAAATTAAAAAAAAAACAACTTACATTGAGAAGATACAAGAAAATTATTTCCTTGAAAGGAAAAAAAAAAATGAACGTGTGAAAAAATAAAGCAAATTGAAATGTGTGAGCAACTTGTGCACATACCCCACATGATAACAAAAATCTCCAGAAGAAAAAAAAAAAAATCTCCAGAAGAGACACAGAGTGATGGAAGCGGATCTTATGAATCTTACATGGCAACCAGTGATCTGCTTTCTGGTTGGAAAGCAGTTAATCACTTGCGTTCAGTAAGAGTGATTTCAGCTTACTAAAGGCAATTTATTTAACACAAGCAATGTTTTCCTCTTATAGGCACTTCTGTTTTGGAGCTGTTAACTCCACCTTCTTTTTCTCCGCATCCTTCAGTCCCAGCCAGAATGAATTAGTTGTAACTCCCAATGCCTGTATTTTAAGTTCATGCTTTCGTGCCTTCCACAAACTGTTTCCTCTGCCAGTTCAACATCTTCACCTTTTCTGCCTGTCAGTTCTTTGTACTTCAGAGACCCTGACCAACTGTTACTTCCTCTGGAAATCTCTTTATGACCACTACCCCTTTATTCTATATTTATTTAGGAACATGTACTGAAATGAAACAGCACAATAGTATCATTTTTATCTACATCATAACTGATATTTTACATTTTATTGTGTAGTTGATTTACAATATGTTAACTTCTGCTGTACAGCAAAGTGACTCAGATATATATATATATGTATATATATATATATATATATGTTTCCCAGGTGGCACAGTGGTAAAGAATCCCCTGTCAATGCAGGAGGAAATGTAAGAGATGTGGGTTTGATCCATGGGTTGGGAAGATCCTCTGGAGGATGGCATGGCAACCCACTCCAGTATTCTTGCCTGGAGAATCCCATGGACAGAAGTGGTGGGCTACAGTCCATAGACTCGCAAAGAGTTGGACACAGCTGAAGTGACTTAGTGTGTATATATATACATATATATATATACTTTTTTATATTCTTTTCCATTATGGTTTATCTCAGGAATTGAATATAGTTCCCTATGCTATACAGGAGGACTTTTTTGTCCATTTATCCTATTGAGGTTCCTCAGAAAAATAAATAGAATTATCATACTATTTTTATCACAATCCCACTTCCAGGCATATATCTAGAAAAATTATAATTCAAAAATATACAGAACAAGGTGATGGCACCCCACTCCAGTACTCTTGCCTGGAAAATTCCATGGACAGAGGAGCCTGGCAGGCTATAGTCCATGGGATCACAAAGAGTCGGACACAACTGAGTGACTTTCACTACCACTCGTGAGAAAATAAAATATGTATAAGATCTGAAAACCAAAATACGCTGCTCTGAAGAGCTAAATAAGATCTAAATAAAAGAAAATTTATACCATGTTCATGGGCCAAGGACTCAAGATTGTTAAGATATTAATTCTCCCCAAATTGACCTTTTTATAAAGGAGTTTTATGAAGCTTTATTTTTATTCACATACCATGCCATTCACCCATTTAAAATGGTTTTTAGTGTATTGACAGAATTGTGTAGTCATCACACAATTTTGAAATATTTTGTCTCACCAAAGAAACCCTGTACTCAGCAGCAATCACTCCTTTTTCTTCATCTCCTTGGCCCAACACAACTTCTGTCTGTCTATAGACTTGCTTATTTGGGATATTTCATAAAAATTGCAATATACAAAATGTGGTTCTTTGTGAAAGGTTTTTGTACTTTGTGTGTGTTGACTTAAAACAAATAGATTGCCAGATATTTCTCCAGTATAAAAGGGGTTCAGCAGGGAATTGCAATTTGTGGTCTGTAACCATGGTGAGACATGCAAATCCCAGCCCTGCAAGAGAATGAGAGTACTTTAATAAGAGAAATGGAAGTTGGCAGGAGCAGGGAGGGCGGGGAGAGGGTATGGTAGACTCAGGGTTTATGGTTCTTCATTGGCTGAGTCCTTGCCAAGAAAAAGTCTCTCTAAATTGATACTGGATTTAACACAGTCTAAACAAAAATGCCGATTTTGTTTGTGGAAATTGATAAACTGATTCTAAAATTCATAAGGATTTTAAAGGACCTAAAATATTCAAAATGATCTGAAAAAAGAATAAAATTTTGGAAGACTATAATTATCCTATTTTAAGACTTACTACAATGACCTAGTTATCAAGATAATGTAGAACTGACATCAATATTTTGACAAGTAGATCAGTGGAAAAGAGTAGAGTCCGGAAATAGATCCATCTACACATATATGAACAACAAAATTGTAACTAACATGCAAAAGCATTTCATTGGTGAAAAGATACTTCAACAAATGGTGCTGAAACAACTGACTAGCCATGTGAAAAGCAAACAAAAAAATAGAATCCCACTTCAACCCTTCTTTCATATATTTACCAAAATTAACTCAAAATAGACCATAGATACAAAGGTAAAACCTAAAGCCACACAATTTGTAGAGCAAATGTAATAAAATTGCGGTGTCAATCTTGGATTCAGTTGTAGTTAGGTACAACATTAAGATATAATCTATGAAAGAAAAATTCAGGAGGTTGAATTTTATCAAAAGTAAAAAGGCATGCCCTTAAAAGACATTTTTAAGAGAATGAAAAGAAGACTATAAATTTGGAGATAATATTTGCAATTTACATCTGATAAGGACCTACGTTAACAATGTATAAAGAATTCTCAAAAGAGTATAGTAAGAAAACAAGCAACTCAATAAAACATGGGCAAAAAACTTAGACACTTTATTGAAGAAGATATGAAGATAATACATGAGTTCAAGGAAAAATTCTCAATATCATTAGTCATCAGGAGAATGCAAATTATAGCTACAATTAGATACTGTTGTGTAACTATCACAGGGAAGAAATGAATAAAACCCCCATAGCAAGTGTTGATGAAGACTGAGAGAAACTGGAATCTAATATACTTCTGATGGCAAAATGTTACTGTTACTCTTCAGTGGCTAAGTCATGTCTAAGTCTTTGAGATCCCATGGGCTATGGCACACCACAATTCTCCATCCTTCACAATCTCCTGGAGTTTGCTCAAACTCATGCCCATTAAGTCAGTGATGCTATCTAACCATGTCGTCTTCTGCAGCCCCTTTCTCCTTTTGCCTTCAATCTTTTCCAGCATCAGGGGCTTTTTGAATGAGTCATCTCTTTGCACCAGGTGGCTAAGGTATTGGAGCATCAGTCCTTCCAATGAATATTCAGGGTTGATTTCCTTAACAATTGATTGGTTTAATCTCCTTGCTGTCCAAGGGACTCTCAAGAGTCTTTTCAGCACCACAATTCAAAAGTATCATTTCTTTGGTGCTCAGCCTTCTTTATGGCCCACTTTCACCTCTGTACATGACTACGGGATAAAACATAGCTTTGACTATATGGACCTTTGTCGGCAAAGTGATGTTTCTGCTTTTTAATATGCTGTCTAGGTTTGTCATAACTTTTCTTCCAAGGAGCAAGCAACTTTTAATTTCATGGCCACAGTCACTGCCCTTATGATTTTGGAGCACAAGAAAATAAAATAAACTGGTACAACCACTTTGGAAAACAATTTGGCACTTTGTTAAAAAGTTAAAATACACCTGTCATACAATCCAGCCATTCTACTTCCAGTTATTTGCCAAAGAGAAACAATAACACATGCTCATACAAAGACTTGTTCATGAATACTCATAGCAATGAGTTCATGAATACTCATACCATACCATACTCTTTTTGGTAACAACCAAAATTCAGAAACAATTCAAAATATTCATCAACAAATGAGTACATAAAGAAATTCTGATACATAATGGACTATTGCTTAGCAATTAAAGATATTAACACATGCAATCACAGAAATGAATCTCAAAATAATTACATTGAGTAAAAGAAGTATGGCAAAATAAGGGTACATGATGCATGATTCTACTTATTTAAGATTCTAGAAAAGGACAATGAATATATGGTGACAGAGATAAATGGCAGAAGGGAAGGATTACCAGGGGTATGAGGAAACTTTTGCAGTAATAAGCTTTTTATTTTGATTGTTGTCATGGTTTCATGATTGTGAACATATGTCAAAACTTAGCAAATTGCACATTTTAAATATATGCAGTCTATCATGTATTAATTATACTTCTATAAAGTGTGAAAGTCACTCAGTCATGTCAGACTCTTTGCTACCCTATGGACTACACAGTCCATGGAATTCTCTAGGCCAGAATACTGGAGTGGATAACCTTTCCCTTCACCAGGGGATCTTCCTGACCCAGGGATTGAACCCAGGTCTCCCACATTGCAGGTGAATTCTTTACCAGCTGAGCCACAAGGGAAGCCCAAGCAGTTAGCAAAATAAGGAGAATAGTCCATCTGCTGGGTTGGTCCCAAGGGTTGGAAATTAACAGAGCAAGATCAGTCCTAGTTCCAGAAGAAATGGCTCTCCAGACAGTTTCTCAATGCAAGGACTGAGGCTTAGAGAAGAAAATTAGTGCATTCAGGTATCCAAGGATAGAGGAGAAGGTGGGAAATCAATCCCCTTGCTACTAGAACTAGGATACGAGGTCATATACATCGTGATGCTGGACTCCTAAAAGAAGGCTTCTAGAGTTTCTCGTGAGAATAGGATTGTTCTGACAGCTAAGGGTAGGTTTAATTCTGAAGAGAATGACCTAGGGTTCCAGTCATGTACAGGAGAGGCTGAAGGGGCAGAGCACCAACCTTCCAGCCCTGTTATCTGTCCATGAAATTGGGGCATATTTGGGCTTCAAAGTGCCTCATTGCAGTTCAGCTCTCCCATAAAGTAACGAGCAAGGCTTTTGAGATTTCCTTCCCTTCTCTCTGCTCAAAACCTTCCCCTGAATTGCCTTAGACCTCCTGGAAGAGACTCTGATGCTGGGGAAGATTGAAGGCAGGAAGAGAAGGAGATGACAGAGGTTGAGATGGGTGGATGGCATCGCCGACCTGATGGACATGAGTCTGAGCAAGCTGTGGGAGATGGTGATGGACAGGAAAGCCTGGCATGCTGCAGTCCATGGGGTGGCAAAGAGCTGGACACGACTGAGTGACTGAACAACAACAACAACATTTCAGAAACTTCACTTGAACATGCTCTAGCGTACTCTCATGTATGGATTCACATGTTGAAAAAACTTCCATCATGCCAAGGTGGTTAGTCATTAAGTTGTGCCCAACTCTTGCGACCCCATGGACTGTAGCCCACCAGGCTCCTCTGTCCATGGGATTTCCCAGGCAAGAATACAGGGGTAGTCCATTTCCTTCTCCAGGGGATCTTCCCAACCCAGGGATCGAACCTGGGTCTCCTGCATTGTAGGTGGTTTCCTGTGCTTCAGATAGATTGTGGCAAGGAACTCTGCTAAATGGTAGAGACACATGTCAGTATAGGCTGCCAGAAATATCCTGAAAGTTACTATGCGGATAAATACTCCCTCCAAAGAGGATAGAGGAGGCTTCCCAGAAGGAAAGGCGTAGCAGCTGAACCATGTGCAAGTCCAGGGCTCCCCCTTCCACAATTGCTTCCTCTCACTTTCAGTCTTTCTTACTCAGATGTCTCAGGCCTTTCACCACCCCAGTAAGTTCACCCCATTCACACCGACCTTCCTTCACTTAGTCATCAGTGACTTGGAACTTCCAATACACATGTATACACATTCTTACTCATAATGTTTGCCCAGTGTGATTAAAAATCAGGTTGTAGAAGTCCTCATTCATTGCACATACTATAGTTGGGCCATAAGATCCTTTAGTGACACAAGCCATCCATGCATTTTATTCTTATTTGTCCTCAAGGAGCTCTGTTCCCATTGGTATCATCTAAAACAGGCAAACAATGAAACCATTCTGGTTTTCGGAAACAATAAAGCTGAACAGAGCCCAAACCCTCCAGGATTAGCATTTTTCTCCTTGTCTAGCATACCTGCAGTTTAACTACAGACCATCAATATTTCCCAGCTCCCTGTAAAAATGCAAATTCCAAGGAAGTAATCAGATTACTTCAGTACATATAAAAAGTTGGTTAACCTACAGTTCAAGTATCAAAAATGACTATGGCAACTTTAATATTTACCAACAGGAGAATGGTTAATTCTATGTTTGTTGTATTATGTTGTATCCATCCATGGTTTATCATAGAGACATTAAAACAGTATGAACTAGCCCTAATTTATTGGCATAAAGTAGTCCCCATAATACATAGCAAGATGACAAATCTTTACATATGGAATAATCTTATTCTTGACCACACCTACTGTAGGTCTACATACATGCACACTTGACTTTGATGTCTCTGATGATGGAATTACAGGTGATTTTTAATTTCTTTTATATACATTTTTTATTCCTAAATTCCTTACAAAGACACACATTACTTTCATAACCAGAAATCACTCTTTCCACTTGGGCAAAATGCACCACTCACATCTTAACATTTGCCTTGGCTGCAGGCCAGGAAGTCCGTTCTCAGGATGTGGGAGAGGGAATGGGTCTTTCCTGTGTAGCTGATGGCTATGACCCCCAACCCCTCCTTTGATTAACAGTGAGACCAGCTGACTTATTTAACATGCACAATTTATACAAACAGAGCATCCTCTTAATAGTTATTAAGGATGTTCAAATTTACCAAAATAATATTTAATCTCCCATGTGTGCCTTTGACCCTATTTATTCATGGTCTGCTCCTTGGCACTTACACTGAAAAAAAGAAATTCATATTTAAAAACCCATAATGCAAATTAGTGATATTATATATAATGTAACGTATACTATAAGTCTAAACCAAACTAATTTTAGCTTTCTAATTAAAACAAGCTAGATAGCTTAAATAAATATACTATCTATCTCCCAGTTCTGGATGCTAAAAGACTGAAATCAAGGTGTGAGCCAGATTGGTTCTGTCTGAGAGATCTGAGGGAGAATCTATACCATCCGTCACTCCTAGCTGCTGATGACAGTCTAATTTTTGGCAGCTCTTTGCTTGTAGGGCTCCCCAGGTGGCACTAGTGGTAAAGGACTGACCTGCCAATGCAGGAGATACACGAGACACGGATTTGATCCCTGGGCTGGGAAGATGCCCTGCCGGAGGGCATGGCAACCCACTCCAGTATTCTTACCCAGAGAATCCCATGGGCAGAGGAGCCAGAAGGGCTATACCCCACAGGGTCACAAAGAGTTGGGCATGACTGAAGTGACTGAGCATGCATGCATGTTTCACTTGTAGAAGTATCAATCTAGGCTCTGCCTCTATCTTCACATGTCCTCCCCATGTCTGTGTTTCCATGTGACTGTAATTTACCTTAGAAAATAGGAAGAAAGAGTCATCTGAGAAAGCACTAAAGAAATAATATGTTATAACAAACCATTTCTGTTCACATTCTGTTTAGTAATGTTTTCTATACAAATATCACTGATAGCTATAATTTATTTTATTATAGATAGTTATACACCCCAGTTCAGTACAGGGTAAGGGGACTGAAGTCCCCTTGACTTGATTAACAATCAAGTCACTCAAATCTGAAGTCAGGCTGTGTGAATTTGTATCCTGCTTTCAACACCTGCTTGCTTCATGTCCAAAGCAAGTTTTTTCAACACTTAAGTTTTCATTTCATTTTCATAACAAATTAGAAATTATAGCATTTTCCTAATAGAATGGTTGAGAATATTAATAACAAGTGCTCAGCATACAACATGCATGTAATACAGTGACCATCAGGGTCTTCACTCAATAAGTGTTGGAGAAATACAGAGAGAGGGATAGAGAAAAGCATGTGAGCGAGATTCAAAGAAATCCACAAATATGAAACTTGTCTCAAAAAAAACTAGGCTATTGGTATATTAATAAAGAGGCCTTGTGTTTCAGTCACTAAGTCATATCTGACTTTTTGTGACTCCATGCACTGCAGCATGCCAGGCTTCCCCATCCTTCACTATCTCCTGGAGCTTGCTCAAACTCCTGTCCATTGAGTCAGTGTTGCCATCCAACCATCTCATCCTCTGTTGCCATCTTCTTCTGCCCTCAGTCTTTTCCAATATCAAGGTCTTTTCCAATGAGTCAGCTCTTCTCATCAGGTGGCCAAGGTTATAGGAGCTTCAGCTTCAGCATCGATTCTTCCAGTGAATGTTCAGGGTTGATTTCCTTTAGGATTGACTGGTTTGACCTCCTTCCTGTCCAAGGGACTCTCAAGAGTCTTCTCCAGCACCACAATTCAAAACATCAATTCTTCAGCAATATATGATGCTGCTGCTGCTGCTGCTGCTGCTGCTGCTGCTAAGTCGCTTTAGTTGTGTCCGACTCTGTGCGACCCCATGGACGGGCAGCCCACCAGGCTCCCCTGTCCCCGGGATACTCCAGGCAAAAACACTGGAGTGGGTTGCCATTTCCTTCTCCAATATATATGATGCTAAATGGAATCAAATAGATAAGAAAAATCCTAAAATGTTGAGGGAGCTATACTGAAAGACAAACGAATAACAACTTACTACCTTAGATTAAGAGACTGCAGACAAATGTAAACAATGTTTTTAGAAAAGTAGCATAGAAAGAACATATACACTCATGGCGGATTCAAGTCAATGTATGGCAAAACCAATACAATATTGTAAAGTAAAATAAATAGATTAATTAATTAAAAAAATTTTTTTAATTAAAAATTAATCATCATGGAAAAAAAAACAAAAGAATCTTCAGGAAGTCTTCTTAGACTTGCTACCAAAGTAGGAGCCATAGCAGAAAAAACTGATTAATTGGACCTCATCAAAATGAAACACTTTAACTCTGAAAAGGATTTCTGCTAAAAGAATTTACTGTACATGTAGTATGTTTATCAATAGGTTCATTGCACAGTCCATTCTCAATAAATGTTAACAATAATTGTAATTGTTGCCTAGGTCATTCTTAGGACCTCCTTCAATAGTTGTTCCATTCACTATTCCACTTAATTGTGCACTCCTTGTCTCAAACACTTTCCTCAGCCACAGAAAACCATTTTAACTCCCACTAAACTAATCATTTGTCATCCTACCTTCCTTTTCATTAAATTGATGCTCTTCCCTTTGCTGGCATTTTCTTACTTGGCCATCATAACCCTGCTCAGGAGACAACTTTTCAGCAAAGACTTTGTGATTCCTCCAAGTCCTTCTCTCTCTCTTCTTTCTGATAGTTCTCTTCTGCAAATGTCTTTATATATCTATGTAATAAAATGTTAATTATAATATAGTTATAACAAAATAATTTATATTGGAATGAAATGTATATGTATGTGTATATATATCGGATTGATGCTAAAGCTGAAACTCCAGTACTTTGGCCACCTCATGAGAAGAGTTGACTCATTGGAAAAGACTCTGATGCTGGGAGGGATTGGGGGCAAGAGGAGAAGGGGACAACAGAGGATGAGATGGCTGGATGGCATCACTGACTCGATGGACATGAGTCTGAGTGAACTCCGGGAGTTGGTAATGGACAGGGAGGCCTGGCGTGCTGCAATTCATGGGGTCGCAAAGAGTCGGACATGACTGAGCAACTGATCTGATCTGATATATCAGAGACGGCAATGGCACCCCACTCCAGTACTCTTGCCTGGAAAATGCCATGGATGAATGAGCCTGGTAGGCTACAGTCCATGGGGTCACTAAGAGTCGGACACGACTGAGCGACTTCACTTTGACTTTTCACTTTCATGCATTGGAGAAGGAAATGGCAACCCACTCCAGTGTTCTTGCCTGGAGAATCCCAGGGACGGGGAAGCCTGGTGGGCTGCCGTCTACGGGGTCGCACAGAGTTGGACACGACTGAAGCGACTTAACAGTAGCAGCATATATATATATATATATATATTACTTAGTTCTATTTCTGTCTCGTTTTCTAAAAGGGATGATCCCTTATTAATACTTGCATTTGCAGATGATCATTAACCATTTGTCAAATGGACTGACATACATCTGTCCCTGAAATGGTAGGATTCATGTCTGATTTTGAATATCCTCCTTGCAAAGTGCCTTGGAACATAACTGCAGTTGAGAAATATCAGGGAAGTACACAAATAAATGAAAAGCCTGGACTCTCAGAAAACAAACATCAACCAATATAAGATTTGAGGTCCATTAAAAAATTAAATGCAAGAAAAGATTATAATAATAGAATAATACACCAAAGTCTTTTTCTTAAATAACCTCTTATTTCCACAAATCTTTCAAAGATGTTTAAGGTGAAGGGAGAATGAGTTTATGGCTTGGTTCAGCGTGAATTACTTAATGTTAGTCGAGTCATTTTTTTTTATTATTATGAAGGCAGCAGTAGTGACCAAAGTCCTTTCTAATTAGCAGTTATCAGTGAGTACTTGGGATTACCATTCACCTGAGTTCCTGGTCTCAGATTGTGTGTACATGCAAGTGTATGTGTGCAGCGTGTATGCTTTTGTGAATCTGTGTGTTTTTTTTCAAACTGTAACTTTAAAGGATTGGGGTTTAATATCCTTTGAGATTTCTCTAATTAGGCTCTGCTCCTTTTCTTAGATGAGTTTAGTACCCACGTAAATGAGCTAATTAGTAGTCTGTTGTTGAATGAGGCTACAATGGTTTATAAAATCCCTCATCATCATTGGGAGTTCCCACGTAAGACTGCAATTAAACAGCTAAAAAAAAATTCCTGTGTTTTATCCCCTTACCTAATTTCATGCCTACAGGACTGTTTGCATGTGCTGCGCTGAGTTCCTGAAAGGGTGTGAGTGGGAGGACAAGGATGATGGGGGCACATGACCCAAATCTGAGCAATAAAAGCTCATGCAGTGATGAAAAACAAAGGCAATTCCCAGAAGACCAGTGATCTTTTGAATGACCCAAGTAGTCTCTGCAAGCCTTTGAATTTCACCTTGATGTTTAAATGAAGGCACAGAAAGAAAGCAGGGGATAATTCTATTGATTGGTGAGACTCAGAAATCTAGCATAAAAGTAACATACTGATAGGGAAAGGATGCGACTTAAAAACAAATCTAGTCTCGTCTGACTATACCACGCTCTGAACTTCTTACAGCCCCACGCATATCTGCAACTCATTATGCTACAATTTTGTTGGGGATTCACTTATTAATAAGCAAAGAGACCCAACATTGCATTAACTATATTTAGCCTCTTCTGAAATAAAAATATGTAGGTTAGAAACAATGAATTAATGTTTAGTTCTTTTGCATTGGTTTTGCGGATAAGATCTTGAGCAGGATTTTTTGAATTGGGATTATACTGTGCTCACGTCATTGGTCCTCTGCTATTCAACTCCCATCCCCACCACCGTAATTCTCGGTTGTCTGCTACAGAAGAACACTGTTTTGTAGTTGGACACAGCCGCCAGTACAAACTACGTTACTAAGCTCCTCTGTGCCTCAGATTGAGCATCTAATCCTTAGTGCTGTGCAGGGAATGGAGAATATCAAATGCATATATGGTCATAGATCAAAAGAACATAGAGTATAGGGAAATATGCAGATGACACCAGCCTTATGGCAGAAACTGAAGAGGAACCAAAAAGCCTCTTAATCAAAGTGAAAGAAGAGACTGAAAATTTGGCTTAAAGCTCAACATTCAGAAAACGAAGATCATGGCATCTGGTCCCATCACTTCATGGCAAACAGATGGGGAAACAGTGGAAACAGAGTCAGACTTTATTTTGGGGGGCTCCAAAATCAATGCAGATGGTGATTGCAGCCATGAAATTAAAAGACGCTTACTCCTTGGAGGGAAAGTTATGACCAACCTAGATGGCATATTCAAAAGCAGAGACATTACCTTGCCAACAAAGGTTCATCTAGTCAAGGCTATGGTTTTTCCAGTAGTCATGTATGGATGTGTGAGTTGGATTGTGAAGAAAGCTGAGCGCCGAAGAATTGATGCTTTTGAACTGTGGTGTTGGAGAAGACTCTTGAGAGTCCTTTGGACGGCAAGGAGATCCAACCAGTCCATTCTAAAGGAGATCATCCCTGGGATTTCTTTGGAAGGAATGATGCTAAAGCTGAAACTCCAGTACTTTGGCCACCTCATGCGAAGAGTTGACTCATTGGGAAAGACTTTGGTGCTGGGAGGGAGTGGGGGCAGGAGGCGAAGGGGACGACAGAGGATGAGATGGCTGGATGGCATCACCAACTCGATGGACGTGAGTCTGGGTGAACTCTGGGAGTCGGTGATAGACAGGGAGGCCTGGTGTGCTGCAATTCATGGGGTCACAAAGAGTCAGACACAACTGAGCGACTGAACTGAACTGAACTGAACTGAATGCCCAAGTCACCTGCCCTTCCTAGTATACTCCTGACCAGCCTACCATCTCAACCTCACTACCCTGTACTCAGAGTGCTGTTTCCTATACATATTCTTTCCCCAGGCCCTAACCCTTTGTAGCTCCTCACGTGGCTCAATGGTAAAGAATCTGCCTGCTCATGCAGGGGATGCAAGAAACTCGAATTTGATCCCTGGGTCAGGAACATCCCCTAGAGTAGGAAATGGCAACCTGCTCCAGTATTCTTGGCTGGAAAATTCCATGGACAGAGGAGCCTGGTGGACTATAGTCCATGGGGCTGTAAAGAGTTAGACGTGACTCCTGACTGAGCAAACACACACACACACACACACACACACACACAATCCTTTATAACCATGCAGTGATGATCTCTCATCTCTAACCTCTTTCAATACTGGTAATCCACTGACTATGGAATTTTTCTCCTCCACTGACTTTTTCCAGGATGCTAAAGACATTATTTATTTGGGGGACTCCAAAATCACTGCAGATGGTGACTGCAGCCATGAAATTAAAAGACACTTGGTTCTCACAAGAAAAGCTATGACCAACCTAGACAGCATATTAAAAAGCAGAGACATTACTTTGTCAACAAAGGTCCATCTAGTCAAAGCTATGATTTTTCATGTATGGATGTGAGAGTTGGACTATAAAGAAAGCTGAGCACCAAAGAATTGATGCTTTTGAACTGTGGTGTTGGAGAAGACTCTTGTGAGTCCCTTGGACTGCAAGGAGATCCAACCAGTTAGTCCTAAAGGAAATAAGTCCTGAATATTCATTGGAAGGACTGATGCCCAAGTTGAAACTCCAGTACTTTGGCCACATGATTCAAAGAACTGACCCCTTGGAAAAGACCCTGATGCTGGGAAAGAACGAAAGCAGGAGAAGAAGGGGATGACAGAGGATGAAATGGTTGGATGGTCACTGACTCAATGGATGTGAGTTTGTGCAACCTCTGGGAGTTGGTGATGGACAGGGAAGCCTGGCGTGCTGCAGTCCATGGGGTCACAAAGAGTCAGACATGACTGAACGACTGAGCTGAAACTGAAGGACATGGGCACCCAGGTCTCAGTGTTTGCCAATACCACAGGGTGGGGCAGGGGCTCAGGGAGGCTATGTCCCCATTGCTCAGGCAGAGAAGCAATGTCTTGTCTTCCTCACCAAGCTGTCCACTTCCCTTTACTAACGCAGCTAGAGTAAAACTTACCTGCTACTGCACATGTGTAGATGAGCCCCGATTGCCCTGAGAAAGCCACTTCACTCCCATTAACTAAAATGTAACCCTGATTTGGGAACTAATATCCTTATTCACTTGACAAGGCATCTTCCGGTAATGGGGATGATGAGTCAGGGAGACCAGCCCAGCTCCCGTCTCCCCCATCCCTAGAGAATAGAGATCTTTTTGCACAACTATATTTAGACCATAGCCACTTATTGACTCTAATGTTAATTAAAATAGGGATACCTAGCAAAGGCTTCACATGTCCTCAGAGTATTACACCCAGATGCAAGATTGAAAGAAAAAGTAATTTGTCTACAGCCAACTCTCTGTCAAAACCAGAACACTGGATACCAACACTTGACAAGCTGATGGAAAGATCGTTCCTGAAGCACCATTTCTGCCAAAACAGCCCAATCAATCTTAAAACAAATCCAACAGACTTTTGAAGACTTGAGTTAAGGGAGAAAATAAAATTGATTACTTAAAAATATGGGATATTCAAGTGAAATCGAACTTTTTTGATTTTCTAAAATACTGCACCATCAAAATTAAAGATTTTGTTAAATTGATTAGGATCATGAGCACAGACCTTGAAATGCAGCAGGTTGCCCTCATCTCTAAGGACTAGCACAGCGGAGTGGTTCTTAATGAAGGGTTGCAGGATAAAGGAATGAATAAAAATATACAAACTGCCACTCATCTCAAATGCCTCAAGATGATAACTAATATCTCTCATGTGCTTATGAAGATTCAGGCATGATCCTATTTGCTGTCCATGTGCCAACTCTTCTAATCCTACTTCAAGCCTGTGAGATAGGTCTCATCATAATCCCTTCTTACACAAAGGTTAGGGCACTTGCATGTAGCCAAACAGGTCATGAGTTGAAGGCACAATTTACAGTGCCTAGTATCCTAGATCCAAGGGAATGAGAGGCATATGTTATATCAACCGACAGTATTTTCTTATAAGGAGCTCCATGAGAGTAATTGGGACACGCTGTCAATTGTCATTGTTGAAGGGGAAAAGGCCTTCCCTGTGGCACAAAGTCTCTCTGACCTTCAATTTCCTCAACTGTATATGGAGATGATAAAACTTAAACCTAGGAGGATTTGTGTAAGGATTGGCAGTGATGTGTGTAAAGCACCGAGAATAGTGCCTGGCACAGGAGAGAGGAGCCTCATCAACATGAACTATCATTGCTGTTAGATAAAGTAAAAGTCACTCAGTCGTGTCCAGCTCTTTGCAACCCCATGGACTGTACAGTCCATGGAATTCTCCAGGCCAGAATACTGGAGTGGGTAGCCTTTCCCTTTTCCAGAGGATCTTCCCAACCCAGGGATCGAACCCAGGTCTCCCGCATTTCAGGAGGATTCTTTACCAGCTGAGCCACAAGGAAAGACCATCATTGCTATTAACTCTTCTCCAAAGTGCCCACCCTCTTGGCAAGCCTAAAAAGGGAGCCTGAATGATGCACTTCAGACTTCAACATCCTCCTTGGGATGGTCCATATTATGAGTTTGTGGTCAGAGTAAAGCATTTAATATTGGTTTTAATGCGCTACCACCCATCTATTAATCCTTCCAGATTCTTTTAATAATCCTGTTGGGTGAAGGTCTCCAGGGAACAGTGCATGCCTCTTTGGTCTGGCAGCCTTACAGCAAGTGGTCTTTGGCATAATACTGACAATTATACACAACTTCTCAGCAACATGGCCCTTTAATAGCTCTAGTGAACAAAACACCTAAATAAATAAGATAAATAAGATAGCATTGGCATTTTCACATTGGCTTCCATTAAGCAACATTCTACGAGGGTAGAATGGTTTCAAGTTAAGTTCAACATTTCAATATCCCACTTAAGTTCTAACAGCTTTCTACCTCTCCTCCACATTCATTCAGCAATTTGGGAAACATTTACGTAGCTCCTCTAATGTACCAAGAACTGTGTCAGTCATGAGACGCAGAGATGATGAAAACAGAACCCCCGTCCTTATATGGTCTGTAGTTTATGGGGAGACTCATATTTCAGGTGATGACAAAGAATTGTTCTGGAAAATAAAAGAAGCACAGGAAGGTAAAAGCAGAGGGCAGGACATTTGGGCTAGTCTGAAAGAAAACTGAGGGAACTTCTGAGCTGTGGGTTCTTAAACTACAGAGGGAAGGTTAGGGAGGCCTTAGGTAAAATAGCTTGGCTAACCCAGTGGACTGGCTCAATGAAAAGCCTGAGTGAAGGTCCAGAAGAGAGGATGAGCTGGGCGTTTTCTCGGGGATTTATGAGGTAGAGAAAGCTGTCCATCACTGGACATGAGGCAAAGGGCACCGGGTACATGACAGAGCTGCACTCCATTTGGAGGATCATCTAGATCCTCCATGTAAGATCCACGTTATTGCTGCTCAGTCGCTCGGTCATGTCTGACTCTTTGAGATCCTGTGAATGGCACACCAGGCGTCCGTTTTTCACTATCACCAGGAGCTTGCTCAAACTCATGTCCATTGAGTAGGTGATGCCATCCAACTATCTTGTTCCCTTTCGTCCCCTTCTCCTTCTGCCTTGGTCTTTCCCAGGATCAGGGTCTTTTCCAATGAGTCGGCTCTTCACATCAGGTGGCCAAAGTATTGGAGCATCACCATCAGCGTCAGTCCTTCCAATGAATGTTCAGGGTTGATTTCCTTTCGGATTGTCTGGTTGGATCTCCTTGCTGTCCAAGGGACTCTCAAGAGTCTTCAGCAGCACCACAGTTCAAAAACATCAATTCTTTGTCACTCAGCCTTCTTTATGGTCCAACTCTCACATCCATATATGACTACTAGAAAAACCATAGCTTTGACTAGACAGACCTTTGTTGGCAAAGTAATGTCTCTGCTTTTTAATATACTGTCTAGGTTTGTCATAGGTTTTCTTCCAAGGAGCAAGCATCTTTTAATTTCATGGCTGCAGTCACCATCTGCAGTGATTTTGGAGCCCAAAAAAATAAAGTTTGTCACCATTTCCAGTTTTTCCCTATCTATTTGCCATGAAGTGATGGGACCATATGCCATGATCTTAGTTTTCCAAATGTTGAGTTTTAAGCTAACTTTTTCATTCTTCTCTTTCACTTTCATCAAGAGACTCTTTAGTTCCTCTTCACTTTTTGCCATTGGGTCAAAATCCAGGAGGACAGTGCAAAAATCCAATATGCATGCTTGGATTTGCAAGATAAAGAGCTGAATTATGAATATGCTGTTGTTATAAACCCCACTCATCTTTTATAGCCCAGCTTAAAACCCATATCCACTATCAATTCACCTCTTGATCAGTGTAAAGTGATTTCTCTGATTCAGATCTCCCAGTATTTGTTGCTTTCATCACTTAATTATACTGACTTGTTAAATTATCTCCTCATACACCAGTGGCTTAACTCTCTTATTAGACAGACGGCTTCTAAACAGCTAAAATCGCCTTTGAAAATTCTCTGTATCCCCCAAAGTACCTGGTATCCACATATTTATTCACTTGACCAATAAATGTGGTTCTAAACACAAGAGATACAGCAAGGGAAAAGGCAGAGAACTCTGATTTTGTGCTTCTTAAGTCTTGGTTAGGAAGATAGATAAAATGGTAATTTAAAATGTATATTATACATATGTGCATCATTCTATATGTATATATGTGTGTATGTGTATATGTAGGCACATATATGTGGCATGTGTGCATGCTCAGTGACTTCAGTCATGTTCAATTCCTTGGGACACCATGGACTGTAGCCCACCACACTCCTCTGTCCATGGGATTCTCCAGGCAAGATTAGTGGACTGGGTTGCCATGCCCTCCTCCTGGGGATCTTCCTGATCCAGGGGTTGAACCTGCATCTCTTATATCTACCCACATTGGCAGGTGGGTTCTTTACCACTGGCGTCACCTGGGAAGCCCCTATATATTTGGCAATTATTTTCAAATAATGCCTAGACTATGAAGAAAGGAGTATGAAAATGAAGGAAGATGTGTTAGGAAATGACTGCTGTAGAGGCATACTACCTTGTCTTAAATGGTAGAGAAAATCCAAGAAGTTAGCATTTAAGTTAGGACATGAATGATATGAAGGAATAAGCCATGTGAAAATCTGGAGTTGAGTGCTTCAAAGAGATAAATATTGAACGCAAAATTCTGAGATGGAAAATGAGCTATGTCAGCTGTTTCTACTATTGGAAAAAATGATATTTATGTGATACAATAGGGCTAATGCTACAATGACAATCCTATAGATATATAAATGTATCCAATTGATATTTTATACATCATAAACTTGTATGTTAGTTGCTCAGTCTATCCAACTCCCTGCAGCCCCATGGACTGTACCTCACCGGATTCCTCTGTCCATGAGATTGCAGGCAAGAACACTGGGGGAGGTTGACATTTCCTGCTCCGGGGGTTCTTCCCTGACCCAGGAATGAACCTGTGTCTCTTGCATCTCCTGCATTTGCGGGCATTGTCAGTTATGTCTCAATTCAGTAAATAAATAAATAAATGAAAGCAGGTCAGAGGAGCAGACTAGGAAAGCAGGAAGAAGCGTATGTCACGGGATGAAAGCAGGAAATATCAGATCACATAGAACCGTACAGAAGAGACACAGAATTTGTGTTTTATTCTAGGTATAATTAGAAATCTTTGAAAGGTTTTAAGTACCCAAAAGTTATTCAAGTTTTAATTATATTGATTGATTGAGTGGTTATGTGCATTAAGCATCAGAAAGAAAAGTTTAAGAGAATAAAACTTACCAAGAATTATGTTCTAATTTGAGTTAAGCACTCATGACTAAGATCTTAACAATTGTGGGAAATTGTAGCAAAATAAGGAACTGGTTTAACAGCCCTTTTCAGAATTGTCCCTTATAGCAGATGTTATCTGTCAATATTACCTTCTTTCTACAAATGTATCTTTCATGAAAACAACATCTGCAAGTTTGCATGATGAAATTGAAATAAAGCCTGCTGGAAAAGCACTGGCAATCCTTGTTTTATACTTGAGCGGATGTCACAAAAAATAAACTTCATGACTTTAAAGAGGGGGTTGGTTAATCAGAAGAATGGCAGCTTAGCTGGGAGAATACTTTTAAAGAGAAATCTTTTGTATATAAGCACCTAGTTTGCAAATGAAGTGTGAGAAGAAGGCAGAGTTCCTCACTGGTGGTTATTAACCATATCATGGGCAAAGGTAGTAATGAATTATCTTTACTTCTGCTTTAACAGTTGCTTCAATTTGCGTTTTTGGCATAAAACAACTGTGAGTCAAATAGACCAAAATGTCGATAATGAAATAAATGAACAGAAACAAAGACAATTATAAGGTATGAGTAGCTAACATTTGTGGTGCTTTTATTTGTGCCAAGTACTTTCATGAACGCTGTGTAGATGGCTGCTCCTTTAATCAACATAACGTTCTCAGAGCTATCACCTTTAATAAAAACCTATGTCTTTTAAAATTGAGGTATAGTTAATTTACAATGCTGGGTTAATTTCTGCTGAACAGCAAAGTGATTCAGATAGATGATAGATATAGAAGTATATACACTCTTCTTTTTATTCTTTCCCATTATGGATTATCATAGGATACTGAAAATAGTTCCCTGTGATATAGAGTAGTTCCTCATTGTTTTTCCATTCCACATGTAATAGTTTGCATTTGCTAATTGCAAACTCCCACTCTGTCCTTCCCCGCCCATCCTCCTGTGGCAACTGCAGGTCTGTTCTTTATGTCTGTGAATCTGTTTCTGTGTCATAAGTAAGTTCATTTGTGTTATATCTTAGATTGCACATAGAGTGAAATGACATGTATATATATATATCTTCCTCTTTCTGACTTTCTTCACTTAGCATGATCACCTCCAGGTCCATTGCTGTTGCTACAAATGGCATCATTTCACTTTGATGGCTGAACCGTACTCCATTATATGCGTGCGCCACATCCTCTTTATCCATTCATCTGTCGTGGACATTCAGGTTGTTTCCATGTCTTGGCCATTGTGAAAAGTGTTACTATGAACATAGGGATACAAAAGTCCAGATATATGCCCAGGAGTGGGATTGTTGCATGATATGGCTACTCTAATTTTAGTTAATAAAACCCATTTTAATGGATGAGGAAACCGGAGCTCAGAGAGGTGAAGCAACTGTCCCAGGACCACAGTACTAACAAGCTTCAAAGCCAGAGTTCCAGCTCTCATTCTTGTTTCACTGTTGCCATCTGAGAGACTTGGTCAAAGCATCTTCCTTGCAACTAATACGACTCCATTTGTAAATATATGCCCAATATTACCTGCTTTAGTTTGATACACAAATGGTGCATCCTACCTACTTAACCTCAGCAAAGCAACCACTCATTTATTTTAAAAATGCATATTAAGTGTAACTACATCCCAGGCAACAGGGCTATAACCATGAACAGAACAACTGAGTTCCTGAAAGCAAGGTCTTCCATTCCAATCAATTTTAGTTGAGGAGACAAGGGGGACAGAAAGAAAAAAACACCTAGATTAATGTATAATTTTGTGTATTGTCATATATACATGTAATCATAAGTGTAAAGAAATCAGAGTAAAGAAATAGAAAGTACTAGAATGGGATATGGGGCTGCTTTTGGGGTTCTGTAGTTGTGGAAGCCTCATCTGGTCATGTTTTACCTGAAGAAAGGCATACAAATCGGGAACAATCCACACAGACATGTATGACAGAGAAGTGTCTGCACATGCTCTAGGGTGTTGCATATGCTGTTTGGATAGAAATCTTTATATCTTGAACTAGAGTTTTCAAGATTTCATATTGTAAAGCAGGAAGTCACAGTGCAAGCAAGTCCTTCACTTTGCACATAGATTCCTCATAGGCTTTGTTTACATAGTAAACTTCCTTATGCTGTGGATGATGTCATTTATGGAAAATCATTTCCCTGTAAGTCTCTGAGGGTACGGTATATCACATAGTGTGGTAAGTTGGTTCATGCTATATATTTATGACATCATATTCTGAAAGAGATGGGAATACCAGACTACCTGATCTGCCTCTTGAGAAATTTGTATGCAGGTCAGGAAGCAACAGTTAGAACTGGACATGGAACAACCGACTGGTTCCAAATAGGAAAAGGAGTTCGTCAAGGCTGTATATTGTCATCCTGTTTATTTAACTTATATGCAGAGTACATCATGAGAAATGCTAGACTGGAAGAAACACAAGCTGGAATCACGATTGCCGGGAGAAATATCAATAACCTCAGATATGCAGAGGACACCACCCTTATGGCAGAAAGTGAAGGGGAACTCAAAAGCCTCTTGATGAAAGTGAGAGAGGAGAGTGAAAAAGTTGGCTTAAAGCTCAACATTCAGAAAACGAAGATCATGGCATCTGGTCCCACCACTTCATGGGAAATAGACGGGGAAACAGTGGAAACAGTGTCAGACTTTATTTTTATGGGCTCCAAAATCACTACAGATGGTGATTGCAGCCATGAAATTAAAAGGTGCTTACTCCTTGGAAGGAAAGTTATGACCAACCTAGATAGCATATTCAAGAGCAGAGACATTACTTTGCCAACAAAGGTTCGTCTAGTCAAGGTTATGGTTTTTCCTGTGGTCATGTATGGATGTGAGAGTTGGACTGTGAAGAAGTCTGAGCGCCTAAGAATTGATGCTTTTGAACTGTGGTGTTGGAGAAGACTCTTGAGAGTCCCTTGGACTGCAAGGAGATCCAACCAGTCCATTCTAAAGGAGATCATCCCTGGGATTTCTTTGGAAGGAATGATGCTAAAGCTGAAACTCCAGTACCTTGGCCACCTCATGCGAAGAGTTGACTCACTGGAAAAGACTGTGATGCTGGGAGGGATTGGGGGCAAGAGGAGAAGGGGACGACAGAGGATGAGATGGCTGGATGGCATCACTGACTCAATGGACATGAGTCTGAGTGAACTCCAGGAGTTGGTGATGGACAGGGAGGCCTGGCGTGCTGCAGTTCATGGGGTCGCAAAGAGTCGGACACGACTGAGCGACTGATCTTATCTGATCTGATCTGATTGACATAAGCATTGGGGGGTTATGACTCTTCCAGATGTCTTCTGGTCTAGTCTCTCATTCTCTTAAATATATGAACAAAAAATAAAATAAAAGACTAAAGTACATAAATATAAAATTGCAAAAGCCAAAAAAAAAGATAGTTTTTCTCTAAAAAAACACTAACTCTCCTTTAAGACACCAAAGCCAGTTTACTATTGTTATTCACTAAAGATGCCTACTTTGAAATCAATAGTAAATGATTGGGCTATGGGCTGATTTTTGATAGATAAATTCCTCATTAAAATTAATGGCAATCTAAGTTTTCAAACTACATCAATTAATAAAACTCTAATTGATATCTTATGCAGCCAATGCCTTTCTATGGGTACAATCAATTTGGTACAAATCCTGCACTTTATTGACTTCTGGCTCCCCAAGGGGGGTTTTTCCCTCCTTCTTCAGGGAGGGTCCATGTCTGTGCAGTTATCCCAAAGCACAGCAAAGGCATGAGGGCAGTTGCCATTTAATTTAGACTTCCTGTGGCAGTCCTAACGTGCAGCTCCGATATCAGAGGATGCTGTTAGTGGACAAGCCTCAAGGGTCAGCAGTTATGAAAAACCAATTGCTGCACTTAAAAGCTAGACTGTCAGAGAGCTCGGTGTTCTAGACACCCCGGCTCCAGCTCCATCTACAAAACTTTAAGTGCCAGTTGCTGAAAGTATGGAAAACCCATATCCTGTCTTTCTCCACAGAGAGCTTCATTACGTGTTTTACAAGATCGCACAAGCCCAACAACTAGAACCAGGCGAAAAGCCAGCGTTCTGTATTCAAATATTCAACGTCTCCAAAGGAAAGCAGTTTACTTGAATCCTCAGGAAAATCAGCTTCCACACAAGAGGGTCAAGGTCATATGACTATTGCTCCATTGGAACCCCAAAGGAGGCTTTCACCTACTAAATGATTCTTCAAAAACACCCCTAAGGTTCACTGGCACGCTGTTGTTTTACATTTAACATCTCTGAGTGTGTGTGTTAACTTGGAGGATCTCAGTGCACTGGAAGAAAAAAAAAATTAAAGGTTTACTGAGGAGATAAAAGCCCAAAAGAAGGAAAAAAAATCCAATATCTTTTTCTTTTTTTTTTCCTATTTTCAAACAAAATGTGAAAAGAAATTTACTCTAGCTGTAAAATTCCACAATAATCAAAGAGCAGCCCAATGGCTAAAAAAAAAAAAAAAAAATCCAATGAAAGCTTATGACCCCTCTTCAGGGATGGGCAGTGTGAAAGGCTTAGATTAAAATGGGTGCAGATAAATATCTCAAAGAGCAGAATTTTCTCTGAGCTCTAAGTAGCCCTTGAGTGTTCAGAGGTGCTCAGAAAATGTCAAGAGAAAAGACTCTCCTTCAGGGCTACCAACACTTCTTCCTGCATATCGATTAGACTTAGAAATGGAGCCCTTATGTTCTCTGGGCAATTCCCAGCTAGCTACAAAACTCACCTTGGCGAGGAACACTTAAGAGAAGTATTTTATCCTCACTCTCTATACTGCAGGTAACCCTGTGGTTGGGTTTTGAGAGAATGGCCCCAGAATGGAAACCACGGGGTGTCCTCCTGCGAGCGATCTGAAAGCAGTGAGGGCAGGCCCAGGCCCTCCCTGCCAGTCTCGCGTGTTTCTCTCTGCCTCTCTCTCCCCTGCCCACCCCCCACCTCATTCCCTCTCTCTCTTTCTCTTTAGGATTTCTGTTAGCTGGGATGGCTGGCTGACCATTCTCACGTCTCTATTACACTTACAGGATGCTATCGATCATTCCAGAGATTTCTGGGGAAACTGGACAACCCCACATGCCGCCTGGCTGTTCCCAGGACTGGGCAGAAGGTCAGCTCTGTCCCAGCAAGCTGACTCTGCCACACACAGTCTTCCCTCAGTATCCTTGAGAAGGAGATTCCATGGCCCAAGTGGCTACCAAAATCCACAGATGCTCAAGTTCCTTGTATAAAAAGGCAAAAAAAAAAAAAAAAAAAAAATGTGGTCCCTCTATATTCTCGATTCTGCTCTGGCAGATAGGGAGGGTGACTGCAGTCCACTGTGTGCTTACTGATCACATAAAGTCTCGGCTTGTGATGTTTAAATTTCTCTGTTGAGGGAAACTTCCCTTTGTATAAGTGCATTTATTTTCTAGTGTGTAATTCTTGATCATGATCAAACAAAAATCATTAAAGAAATATTGGAAAATAAAGAGATAAAGATCACTCTAAATTCCAGGATGCTCCATAATGAATAGCAAAACAACTTGATTTTTTTACATTTATGGCTCTTTTTCTTCATTTTTGATTATCCGTTGGCATTTTTAAGTAAATTAGTGCTTATACAAATATAAGTTTTGTATTACTAAAAAAATCCAGGGGCTTTCTTGGTGGTCCACTGGTTAAGACCTTGTGCTCCCATTGCAGGGGGTCCTAGGTTCAATGACTAGCACCCACACGCCACAGCTACAAGATCCCACACGCTGCAGCTAAGACGAAAGACTGTGCATGCCACAACGAAGAGGGAAGATTTATTTGAGTCAAATAAATAAATGAATTTTAAAAACACAAATCCAGTAAAAGGAATTTACATATCTATACACTGTTCTTCCTAAAATTTTTCTACCATGTGACCAGAAGTGAAGTGAAAGTCGCTCAGTCATGTCTGACTCTTTGTGACGCCATGGACTGTAGCCCACCAGGCTCCTCTGTCCATGGGATTCTCCAGGCCAGAATACTGGAGTGGGTTGCCATGCCCATCTCCAAGGGATCTTCCCAACCCAGGGGTCGAACCCAGGTCTCCCACATTGCAGGCAGGTCCTTTACCATCTGAGCCACCAGAGATCTCACTCAAGTATCTCCTCATTCGATTCTCGCAGGAGCCAGGGAATTGCCAGCTTCATCATCATGCTGCCTCCCCCCGACTCCCCGACCCCACTGCCAAACCAATATTTTTTTATTTTGGAACTGACCAGCCCTGACACAAACAGTTATTAAGTATTGGTTTATTGTCTAATAACATGTGAGTGACACAAACTTTTAGGTTTCTGAATGAAATTCAAATTCAGCTGTGGTTTCCAAACTCTGGGAGCCCACAGTTATTACTATTATTTTTTAAAGAGTTTTTAAGAGAAGTTTTAGGTTCACAACAAAATTGAGGGAAAGGTATAGCTATTTCCCATATGCCCTCTGCCCCCATACATGCATAGCCACCCCATTACCAATATCCTCCACCAGAGAGGTACATTTGTTACAACTGATGGACTGGTATATCATAATCACCCTAAGTTCACAATTCATATCAGGGCTCACTTTTGGTGGTGTACATTCTACGGGTTTGGACAAATGTATCCACCATTATAGTATCACACAGAGTATTTTCACTGCCCTTGGAATCTTCTCTGCTATGCTGATTTAATTCCTCCTTCACCTCTAATCCTTGACGATCAATGATCTTTTTGTCTCCATAGTTTTTCCTTTTCCATGTAGTTGGAATTATATAGTACACAGTCTTTCAGATTGATTTCTTGCAAGTAATATGCATTTAGAGTTCCTCCACATCGTTCCTTGGCTTAATGGTGCATTTGTTTTTAACATGGAATAACACTTAATTGTCTAGATGTGCTGCAGTTTAGTTATCCATTCATCTGCTGAATGACATCTTGGTTGCTTACAGGCTTTGGCAAGTATGGATAAAGCCACTATAAACATCTGTGTGCAGGTTTTTGTGTAAAAGGAAGAAGTGTTCAACTCCTTTGGGTAAATACCAAGGAGTGTGATGGGATATATGGTAAGAGCACGTCGACTGTTATAAAAAACTGCCAAACTATCTTCCGAAGCGGCTGTACTATTCTGCATTCCCACCAGGGATGAATGAGCGATTCCATTGCTTCATATTCTTATCGGCATTTGGTGTTGTCAGTGTTCCAAACTTCGGCCATTCTAATAGGTATGCAGTGGCATCTCACTGTTGCTTAGTTCTAATTTCCCTGCTGACATGACATGGAGATTTTTTTTCATATACTTATTTGCTATCTGTGTATCTTCTTTGTTTGGACTGATGCTGAAGCTCCAATATTTTGGCCACCTAATGTGAAGAACTGACTTATTGGAAAAGACCCTGAAGCTGGGAAAGTTTGAGGACAGGAGAAGGGGGCGACAGAGGATGAGATGGTTGGATGGCATCATACAATAATGGACATGAGTTTAGCAAATTCCAGAAGACAGTGAAGGACTGGGAAGCCTGGTGCACTGCAGTCCACAGGGTTGGAAAGAGTTGGACACAAGTTAGCGACTGAACAACAAACAACAACAATCTGTAAGAGTCAACAATCCACTTTTGCTCAACTTGTTTTCTTACAGCTGCGTTTTAAGAAAGCTTTGTATATTTTAAGTAATAGTCCTGAATTAGATTTGTCTTTTACACATATTTTCTCCCAGTCTGTGGCTCATCTTCTCAATCTCTTGACACTGTCTTTCCTAAAGCAGAAGTTTTTACTTGTAATGAGGTCCAGTGCATGAAATATTTCTTTCATGGATTGTGCCTTCTCGTGTTATATCTAAAAATTTACTGCTATACCTTAAGTCATCTAGGTTTTTTTTTCCCATTATCTTCTAGTTTCATAGTTTTGCACTTTGCATTCAGGTTTATAATCCATTGTGAGTTAATTTCATGAAGAGTCAGTTATTACTTAACCCAGTAGCTCCCTAAGGATAATATTGAGACATCAAAATTGAGAGCTATAAGACTCCCTAGATGACTGCAAGTTAGCACATGTGTTCTTCATCCAGTCATTTGCTCACTCATTCCCTAGACATTTTCTGAGCACCTCTTGGGTGCCTGAGAATATCCAAACAAAAACAATAATTTTCTTTATCTTCTTGAGGATGAAGGACCAGCACTGGTCAAAGGTTACAGAAAAGCCAGACAGAAAGATGGAGCACCAGGAGTTAAATTAGACACCAAGATGGTATAGAGTTTCAGTGTTGGCTATAGTTAGCCATGGCTGGGTCTTTACTCCTTTCAGAGTACGTGAGATCCACGCCACTAAGAGGGAAAGGTAAAAGAAGTGGGATCCAAATAGATAAGGGCTGGCCTCTGCAGGATTAAGCAAGCACAATATTATGATATTAGGCAAACCTATCTAAATCCCTTGTCAGATCTCCCCTCCAGGAAGCCGCCGTACGCCTCCTTCTGTCATAGCCCTTCACGTGCCTCTCCTAGGCTACCCCTGCGTCTGGTCCAGGCTCTATCGCTGTTTATCTCTCCGGCTGGCTAATTATCAGCTTCATGCTGCAGGCCGCTCATCACCCCTCCCACCTAACTCACAAAATACTATGAGCTCTTGACAGCAGGAATCAGAATGGCATCTCCAGGGCCCCAAACCTGGCAGGAGTAGAAGGCTTTTCTATCATCCTGGAGAAGTAGACAAATAAATGGAGAGTCAGCAAATAGGCTCTGGAGGCAGACAGATCATGACAGGAGAGTGTTTCAAGTGGCCACACGGCAGTTATAACTGAGACAAACCTCTGCCGTGAGTGTGTAAAAGTTGCATGCTATTTTAGGATGCATTAATAGAAGCATAGTATCCAGAAACATGAAGGTTATGATCCATTCACCTCAGGTGAACGATGGTCAGTTCCAGCACGTTTTAATAGGAATATCAATTAAGCAGAACATAAGCAAACAATGATACCCCCCTCCCCCCCAAAAAAGGACAGGTCTGCAAGCATCTGCCATTATGACAAGCCAATGGAAATGGAAAAAGGATTGTTTATTAAGAAAAGGGGCTTAGGGATTATGTGGTACCAAAATTTGGATCTTTAAACAGAATTGTGTAGATGATGTTTTTACACAGTTCAAAGGGAAAGCACTAAGGTCACGTAATGTTTAAAAGAAACACACAAAGTAAAATATTATGGCAGTTAGAGCTATCCAAAATGAAACTAAGCTTCCCAAGTGGTGCCAGTGGTAAAGAACCTTCCTGCTAATGCAAGAGATGTAAGAGACATGAATTTGATCCCTGCTCAGGAAGATCCCCTGGAGAAGAAAATGGCAATCCAGTCCAGTATTCCTGCCTGGGAAATCCCATGGACAGAGGAGGCAGGGGGGCTACAGTCCATGGGGTCACAAAGAGTCAGACACAATTGAGCTCATGCACAAACAACAACAAAAATGAAATAGGATTTCCTGTTGAAATGAGATTTTTGCCACTGTACATATTCAAGAGTAGATAGCCATTAAAACAAATCAAAACATCTCACATCCATACATGACTACTGGAAAAACCGTAGCTTTGACTAGATGGATATTTGTTGGCAAAGTAATGTATCTGCTTTTTAATGTGCTGTCTAGGTTGATCATAACTTTTCTTCCAAGGAGCAAGTGTTTTTTTAATTTCATGGCTGCAGTCACCAGCTGCAGTGATTTTGGACTCCTCCCCCCCACCCCTCAAAATAAAGTCTGTTCCTATTTCCATTGTTTCCCCATCTATTTGCCATGAAGTGATGGGATCGGATGCCACGATCTTAATTTTCTGAATGTTGAGGTTTTTTTTAAAATTTTATTTTATTTTTAAACTTTACATAATTGTATTAGTTTTGCCAAATATCAAAATGAATCCACCACAGGTATACATGTGTTCCCCATCCTGAACCCTCCTCCCTCCTCCCTCCCCATACCATCCCTCTGGGTCGTCCCAGTGCACTAGCCCCAAGCATCCAGTATCGTGCATCAAACCTGGACTGGCATCTCGTTTCATACATGATATTTTACATGTTTCAATGCCATTCTCCCAAATCTTCCCACCCTCTCCCTCTCCCACAGAGTCCATAAGACTGTTCTTTACATCACTGTCTCTTTTGCTGTCTCGTGTACCGGGTTATTGTTACCATCTTTCTAAATTCCATATATATGCGTTAGTATACTGTATTGGTGTTTTTCCTTCTGGCTTACTTCACTCTGTATAATAGGCTCCAGTTTCATCCACCTCATTAGAACTGATTCAAATGTATTCTTTTTAATGGCTGAGTAATACTCCATTGTGTATATGTACCACAGCTTTCTTATCCATTCATCTGCTGATGGACATCTAGGTTGCTTCCATGTCCTGGCTATTATAAACAGTGCTGCGATGAACATTGGGGTACACGTGTCTCTTTCCCTTCTGGTTTCCTCAGTGTGTATGCCCAGCAGTGGGATTGCTGGATCATAAGGCAGTTCTATTTCCAGTTTTTTAAGGAATCTCAACCCCAGGGTTAGTAGAAGGAAAGAAATCTTAAAAATTAGAGCAGAAATAAATGCAAAAGAAACAAAAGAGACCATAGCAAAAATCAACAAAACCAAAAGCTGGTTCTTTGAAAGGATAAATAAAATTGACAAACCATTAGCCAGACTCATCAAGAAACAAAGGGAGAAAAATCAAATCAATAAAATTAGAAATGAAAATGGAGAGATCACAACAGACAACACAGGAATACAAAGGATCATAAGAGACTACTATCAACAATTATATGCCAATAAAATGGACAACATGGAAGAAATGGACAAATTCTTAGAAAAGTATAACTTTCCAAAACTCGACCAGGAAGAAATAGAAAATCTTAACAGAGCCATCACAAGCACAGAAATTGAAACTGTAATCAAAAATCTTCCAGCAAACAAAAGCCAAGGTCCAGACGGCTTCACAGCTGAATTCTACCAAAAATTTAGAGAAGAGCTAACACCTATCCTGCTCAAACTCTTCCAAAAAATTGCAGAGGAAGGTAAACTTCCAAACTCATTCTATGAGGCCACCATCACCCTAATACCAAAACCTGACAAAAATCCCATGAATGTTGAGTTTTAAGCTAACTTTTTCACTCTCCTCTTTCACTTTCATTAACAGACTCTTTAATTCTTTGCTTTCTGCCATAAGGGTGGTGCCATCTGCATATCTGAGGTTGTTGATATTTCTCCCAGCAATCTTGATTTCACCTTATACTTCATCCAGCCCGGCATTTTGCATTATGTACTCTGCATGTAAGTTAAATAAGCAGGGTGAAAATATACAGCCTTGACGTACTCTTTTCTGGATTTGGAACCAGTCTGTTGTTCCATGTCCAGTTCTAACTGTTGCTTCTCGACCTGCATACAGATTTCTCAGGAGGCAGGTCAAGTGGTCTGGTATTCCCATCTCTTGAAGCATTTTCCACAGTTTGTTGTGATCCACACAGTCAAAAGCTTTGGCATAGTCAATAAAGCAGAAGTAGATGTTTTTCTGGAACTCTCTTGCTTTTTTATGATCCAACAGATGTTGGCAATTTGATCTCTGGTTCCTCCATCTTTTCTAAATCCAGCTTGAATGTCTGGAAATTCACGGTTCACATACTGTTGAAGCCTGGCTTGGAGAATTTTGAGCATTACTTTGCTAGCGTGTGAGATGAGTACACTTGTGTGGTAGTTTGAACATTCTTTGCCATTGCCTTTCTTGGGGATTGGAATGAAAACAGACCTTTTCCATTTATTTTTTCCCAGATTTATTTTTCCAGTTTCTTTTCCAGACCACTGACAAAACGTGGTCCACTGGAGAAGGCAACGGCAAACCACTTCTGTATTCTTGCCTTGAGAATCCCATGAATGGTATGAAAAGGCAAGAAGACATGACACTGAAAAATGAACTTCCCGGGTCAGTAGGTGCCCAATATGCTACTGGAGAAGAGTGGAGAAGTAACAACAGAAAGAATGAACCCGAAGTGAAAACAATGCCCAACTGTGGATGTGACTGGTGATGGAAGTAAAGTCCGATGCTGTAAAGAGCAATATTGCATAGGAACCTGGTTAGGTCCTTGTTAGGTCCATGAATCAAGGCAAATTGGAAGTGATCAAACAGGAGATGGCAAAGGTGAGCATTTTAGAAATCGGTGAACTAAAAGGGACTGGAATGGGTAAATTTAACTCAGATGTCCATTATATCTACTACTGTGGGTAAGAATCCCTTAGAAGAAATGGAGTAGCCATCATAGTCAACAAAAGAATTTGAAATGCAGTACTTGGGTGCAATCTCAAAAACGACAGAATGATCTCTGTTCATTTCCTAGGCAAATCATTCAATATCACAGTAATCCAAGTCTATGCCCCAACCGGTAATGCTGAAGAAGCTGAAGTTGAATAGTTCTATGAACACCTACAAGATCTTCTAGTACTAACACCCAAAAAGATATCCTTTTCATTATAGGGGACTAGAATGCAAAAGTAGAGAAGTCCAGGAGACTTATTAACTCAGGCTTGATAGGGACTGGTCATACCAAATTGGTGTAAATGATACCATTGTTAGTGGAAAGTCAGGGTTCCCAGTACATAGAACTTGAAGCAAGAGGCAAGAAAAGATAGAAATGGAAATGTCACTGAAATGCGGGGCTGGGGGAGAAGGGAGGGGGTCATTATCATGAGCAGAACTTGTGCCTAACACACTACATAATCATCCCATTTAATCCTCACAGCTACATTCTGAAGTGCCATTGAGAAAAGTGGACACAGAGATGTTAACTAGCCAACTGGGAGTCACACTGTGGCTTGCCTTATACCGAAGTATTTTTATCTCATGATCTCACCAGAAAGGTCATTGACTTTGCTCTCAAGGTGGTAATTAGAGGATTGTGCAAAGCACCAGAAACATAGAACTGCTTTGAAATAAAGGAAGGTGATGGATAATTTCTCTAGAGGATACACTATTTGCTGGGATCTATTGACTATAGTTCTCACCTCTCTGACCACCCAGACACACTGAAAGAGCAGAGTTACTCCACAGTAATCTGCCCCCTATAGAAACACACTAAGAAAAAAATCTTGAAGTTGGACCATGGATCAGTATATGATAACAAGCATCAAGAAGAAGATTTTTATTGAAACTGAAACAAAACAAAAATCTAAATACTCCAGGAGTTTTCTCTTTACTATTAATAGCATCATAAATGTTCTTGAGATTAGGTAGTTAGATAGTAATTCTTCGTACCACCTACAATATAGCTTTATGCGTGGCAAAAAATCAGAAGAGACCATGTGGTGTGGGCTCCCATGAATTTCTTTGGACTGCAACTTCTGAATGCAAATAACAAGAAACCCCTTACATCTTGATTCATATACATGGATATCTACTTAAAAATCCATTATTGGAGGAAGTTAGAGAAATTTTGAAAATTGAGAGCTACATACCAAAGGGGGTTGAACAACATGGGAAGATGTTCAACATCATTAGCCACTGCGGACAGACAGTTTAAAACCACAATGAGATGTCACTACAAACCTAACAGAATGGGTAAAATTAAAAATAATGATAAACATCAAAGGTTGACGAAGATACAGAGTAACAAGATCATTCATACACTGCTAGTAGAACTGTAAACTTGTAAAGCCACTCTGGAAAATATTTTGCATTTCTAATCCATGGATCAGTATAATTTTCTGATTGTGATATTATACTCAAATTTTGTAAGATGTTTCCATTGGTGGGGATGGTTAGGTAAAGGGTAGATAAGATCACAAATCTCTAGGTTCTATTTATTACAAATGGGCTTCCCTGGTGGCTCAGAGGTTAAAGCGTCTGCCTGCAATGTGGGAGACCAGGGTTCGATTCCTGGGTTGGGAAGATTCCCTGGAGAAGGAAGTGGCAACCCACTCCAGTATTCTTGCCTGGAGAATCCCATGGAGGGAGGAGCCTGGTAGGCTACAGTCCACAGGATTGCAAAGAGTCGGACACAACTGAGCTACTTCACTTTCACAGGTGAATCTATAATTATCTCAAAATTAAAAGTTTAATTAAAAATAAAAATAATTGACCAGCCAAGTTTAACTTCACGTGCTGGGTTTCTGCAATTTGTACATTCTTTTATTCTGCTATTCTTGTGAATGGACAATAAGTATAACTGATTGTGGTGATGAAAGGAGATGCTGTTTATGATGCTCTTTGTTGCTACTGCTATTCAGTCACTAAGTCATGTTCGACTCTTTGCAACCCTACGGACTGCCACATGCCAGGTTCTTCTGTCCTTCGCTATGTCTTGGAGTTTGCTCAAATTCATGTCCACTGAGTCAGTGATGCTATCTAATCATCTCATCCTCTGCCACATCCTTCTCTTTTGCCTTTAGTCTTTCCCAGGATCAATTTCTTTACCAATGAGTCGCCCTTCACACCAGGTGGCCAAAGTACTGGAGCCTCAGCTTCAGCATCATTCCTTCCAATGAATATAATACTCTTAGCTCAGTGATTTGTTGACTTAGTGCATTAGCACACAGTATATGTTCAATAAATGTCATTAACTATCATGAAGGGAAACATACTAGTTCACAAACTCGTCACGTGTCTCAAGAGTGGATGTGGTTTTTTGGTACTCGGTTGCTTAATTTTGTCATTTAATATAAGGGCACTTGTAGATTGCCTGCAATTTGGAAGCCGTTCATTAGCTTACATTTCATTGTATTTTTGACAAATGGAGGGGGATAGAGGAACAGATACTGGAGGACCATGCCAACTCAGGAGAGTGTTGAGAACACTTTGTCTCAGCCTTTATTCATTATTGGAAGTTATGCTGCTTGACTTTTTTTGGTAAGCAGGCAAGGTAGGGGTAGACACCAAAGCAAGAGGAAAAATCTTTTCTCACCGTGTTTTGCTTGGTTTACCTTACATTTCTGTCCCCTGGTGTGCCTTTCTTAAAGCTACATTTCCTGCTGAGATGTTTCAAGGCCAAAGACAGGGAGAGGCTCCTGGGCTGGAAGGGGCAAGCGCCTTCTGTTTACACGCCATTCTCTGCTGTGTTTGGGAGTCAATGCAGCTGGTGTGCTGGGTCCAGGCATCCATATGGATCCACATTTTGCCTGTGTGCATTTTGAAAGCACAAAATTAGAGTCATCTCGCTCCTTTTGAAATGGCCCACTTCCCAAGAAGAATGAGAGGGAACAGCACAGAAAAATCTTAATGAAGCAGTAGAGGAGCCAGACACAAGGTGTGAGCCTGCCATTGTGGTGGAAAAGCCCCGGCGCACACCCACGGAAAGGCCTCGGTGCCTGCCAAGTCCTCTTTCTCTACAAACAGGCTGCCTGGAGGAGAGGGCAGGAAATACTGGCCCCAGGCAGCATCTGCTTCACTCTCCTCCTGCTCTCTAGGGGGGCATTTTCCTCAAGGTTTGGGGACCAGGGAAATATGCCATATACTAAAATGAAAGCACCAGCAGAGCTGACATTTTTATCAACCTCAATCCCTGAATGAGTTCTTTGGGAGGATAGCAGCCAAATAAAGCAGCCTGTCACCTTCGAAATGGCATTCTTCACTCTATGAGGCTGTGCAGAGAATTTTAGAAAGTAGCTCTGAAACAGGCTCAGGATTTACTAAGAAAGGGAAGACCGCTTTGACATTTGCCCAGGTCAAAACAGGGCTTCAAATACGCAAAACACACCTGTAACTCAGCTCTCCACTTTTGCTTGCTCAGCATCTCTCCTGTGGGCACTTTTTCTCCTGTGTTAGGTACCTACTAGGGGCAGAAGTGCCTGAGAGCCAGACTCCGTTCCTGTAAAGAGACTGGCACTCCCATGGGGATTGGGTGGGAGGCCAGAAAGACTGCTTGATGCCTGCAAGGTCTGGGACACAGGGAAGGCACTGAAATCCTTCCAAGGCAAGGATAACTTCCTAGAGGAGCTGCCTTGAAAGCTGAGACTTGAAAGATGAAAAGGAGGAAGCTAGACAGGGTGTTAGGGGAGAGAAGGATGGAGAAGAGAAGAGATGGAAAAATGCACAGCAGAGTAAAAGAAGCGAAGTATCCTAAGACGGAGGTTCTCAACACAGGGCCATGATATTTTTGCCTCCTCAATTTCCCCATTTGGCAGCATGGGGTAGGCGTTCTTGGTTAGGGCTTCCCTGATGGTTCAGTGGTAAAGAATCTGCCCGCCATGCAGGAGACCTGTGTCTGATCCCTGGGTCAGGAAGATCCCCTGGAGGAGGGCATGGCAACCCTCTGTAGTACTCTTGCCTGGAGACTCCCATGGACAGAGGAGCCTGGTGGGCTACAGTCCATGGGGTCGCACAGAGTTGGGCATGACTGAAGCGACTAAGCAGCAGCATCAGCGTTCTTGGTACTCTCAGCACAGCGGTGGGAGTAGGTGAGAAGTCAGAGAGGAAGTTGAGTACCCTGCAGTGCAGAGGAACAGGCTACCGCAAAGAATCAGCCAGAAGCAATAGCAACTGTGGGGAGGAGGAGAAAGCCCAGCCCAGGAGCAAGACTCTGGACAGCATCTATTCACAGAACTCTGTTAACACTAATCATTAATTCTTGGGTTCTGAAAGCAGATGAAAAGTAAACTTCATATGCTATTTCTGGTAAGTTTCACATGCCACTTTTGGCGTCATTTGAGGATGTTAATCTCACTCAATCTTCAAAAAATTTTTTCTGTTTTTTTTTTTTTTTTTTGGATGAACAGGTAGAATCGAGTGGAAGCACCGATGGGAGGAGGGGTAAAACAAATACATTTTTTTTAAATCCTTTGTAAAAGATTGATTTTAAATTGAAGGAGAGTTGCTTACAATACTGTGTTGCTTTCCGCCATACATCAACATGAATCAGCCGTAAGTACGTACGTATCCCCTCCCTCTTGAACCTCCCTCCCATCTCCCTCCCCACCTCACCCCTCTAGGTTGTCCCCAGCCCCCGTTTAAAAGCCTTTCTACTAGTAATGTTTCCTCTGTTTGTTTTGTATTTTCTTTGTTTGCTCCAGCACCTCTCTCCTCTTAGGCCCACAGCTACGGCTTTTCATCTTTTCACTGCAAAAGACCTAAGACTGGAGATGTCATCAACATCGGTCAGTGGAAATTTGCAGATTCCTCAAAGAGATAAAAATAGGATTATCCAAATAAGGCAAGTAGGTCTAAAGCTCCTAAAACATTGCTCACATATTGAGAAGATTTTGGTTATATTATCTGCATTAAGACACTAATAAATAGTTCCTGGTTTATACCTCAGCTCTCATCAGTATTAATGTAAGAATCAATGTGTCATAAGGATTCTGAGTCCACTAAGAACATTTCCACTGACAGTGGTAAGCGGTGACATACTGGTCTGGGCACTAAGATGTGAGGCAAAATCCCCCTTTCTCCTTCCCTATCTTGACAATCCATACAACCCTTAAACAAAGGGGGCGAAATCACTTTTGGAAAATCTTCTTACAAAGTGTGAATATCTAATATCCCAGGCACATGGTCAGTTAATACATTCTAGCATACATGAAGGAATTTGCTGAACGCTGACAGCACTGGGTAATACTTAATTTTACTATTGCATATTTATGAAATTAATGATATAACACTTACCTTCCTGCCTAGCTTTAACTCTAGGATGATAGCATTTGATCCTGTGGGACTGTGCAGTCATTAAGCTCAGAATTAAAGGCAAGAGTAATCTGGAACTGAGGGAGGTGACAAATAGAGCTGATGTGAGAGGCCCGTATTAAACGCAGGCGTTAATGAGAACTGAGTAAAGCAAACTTGTGAGTATTTTCGCCCAGCTTGCCAGGTAAGGCTTCATTTTTATAGATGTGACCCATGGCCACTGTTATGACTGAGGGGTTATCAAATCCCAGATCCTGTGATTCCAAGGCTTTGCTCCATTTCCAGACTAATATCTCTACCAGAGACACCATGTCTCATTTGAAATTTCTAAGACACAGAATGTTTGAAAAAGAAAAGAAAGAAAGAAAAACTCCTTAACAGCCTTCTACGTTGTCAATGAAAAAGAAAGATTTCAATATACTATTATTCAAAACATGATAATTGGTTATGAATCACAGTTCTTCAATGTGGATATCATCGTAACCACGTTGTTAACTGAAGTTAGCAAGTGACTATGGTAGCCAGTTGGAAATGTTAATGTCTTTTCCCATTTTTGAAATCCAACCCCTGTGCTTTCACATGCAGGAACTTATCTAAAGGGTCTCTACATTCTACAAATGTGGCTTTGAATATTGTCAAATAAAACAGCACAGTAGATTCTGACATCGATCTAAAATCACTTAGGGTTGAACCACATAAAATCAACCTTCTTGTCATGGGAACTACTGAATAAAAACTTTACACTGTAAATATTCAAGAATTGATAGTCAGGGACAGTTTCAATAGCTCACAATCACAAAGCATGCTCGTTAACCTGGATAATGGATGACAAGTAGAATTCATGTGATAGGCCCTGGGTGGGTTGGAGAAGCTGTTTAGACACATGTGATCTGTTTAGACCAGAACAGGATTCCCCATCCACCTCTGCCCACAGGCATAAAAGAAAGAAATGGTAGCATAATTGCATCTTAACTCTTAATAATTTGGAGTGATTAAGCAGTAAAGTTCTGGAAAAGGGTCTCAAGAACTTTTCTTTAGCTAAAATAGTACTTGTGAGTTTATCTATGCGTGACATAGAAAAAGGTTCTATTTTTATACTATATGATATACATATATAATATGTATATCGTATAGTATACTATACGATATACATATTATATACTATATAAGACTTATAAGTATTATATACTTATATAATGCTATATAAGACTTATAAGTATTATAAACTTATAGAATGCTATGTAAGACTTATAAGTATTATATACTTATAGAATGCTATATAAGACTTATATAGTATTATATACTTATATAATACTATATAAGACTTATAAGTATTATACTTATATAATACTATATAAGATATACAATTCATTGTTTTTAATTACAAAAAGAATTTTAATGAAAAGCCCACATAGTATCTCCTCAAACACATCCCACTGATTGAGAGTTTATGTCATTAGGCAAGATTTTCAGGGGACACTTCAGTTTTCTATAGGCAGAAATTTACAATAGGTAATTAAAGCCAAAGAAATGTGCCCTGACTTTTCAAGATGTGACTTACTAAAGCGTATTCATAACAATCATGCTTCAAAAAACAAGGCAACATGGCAATGACCCTTCAGAAATGAAGCCTGCAAAGTCTAGAGACACAACTTAGCAACTGGACAACAACAGCGTAGACAGACACAGCTAAAAGGAACACAGACTGTAGGAGCCGCCAAGGCTGCGGAAGAGTCTTTGATAAAAAATGACCTTACTGAACAGTTTTACTCGAACAAAATTTCCACTGAAACCAGCACCTCAGGCTTTAGCTGGAGCTTCAGTGGGAACTGTACCCATTTCCTGCCTTCAGAGAACTGCAGGAAGCAGAGGGAGATCAGTGAGAAGGTAGAAAAAAGCAATTTTCTTATCTGTCCTCCGTAATTCTGCAAACAAGAGCAATCTTTACCTGGAAACCCACTGAAATACTCAGCCTATCTCTGAGACTTATTTTAGAGATTATACTTTATACTATATAGCCATCCATATACAGATACAACTAAAACATTTCCACTTAAAATTTGTTTTATGGTTACAGTGAAAGCATCTGAATCTCAGTTAAAGCAGCTATTCTTTAGAAGACCTGTGCATATATGTACATACCAAAAACAATCGCAGCTTGTAGTTTTGTGGCTGAATTAGCAGAGCTTCTTATTTAAATTAGTGAAATCCTAAAATAATAACCATCCTGCTAAATGATAATGATTTTGTTAAAACATTTTTAAGTCTTGTGATGTGCTCATGCATTTTTTAAAATTATTTATTTTAATTGGAGGCTAATTACAATATTGTAGTGGTTTTTGCTCATGCATCTTGTGGTCTGGTAAGCTTCATGTGGGAGATTGTGTCTAATTTCTAGGACTGTCTCTAACTTCATATATATATATACACACACACACACACACTATATATCTTTCAAAGCTAATATGTGCCTCTTAACTACTGATCGAGTTATTAAAGAGCTCCAACCACCTCCAGCATCTCACAAGAACAATGAGGCAAATGATCGAGGTGGTGGCGAGCGAGCTGATGACTTTATATGCGGCGTCCCGGCTCGGTGACCCACAAATCTCCTTTGATACGCCAGGCAGGAGAAAGAGCTTGAAAGGATCAGAAGGAAATGGGGCCCGATGAAGCCATCATGTGACAAGAATCCTCGGACTGCAGCAGACAGAAAAAAAAAAAGAGCGAGAGCAGAGGAAGGCGCGCGCGGCCGGAGCTGATAGAGACGTCTTCGCAGGAGCCCTGGCGACCCGCGCAGCGGAGCGTCCGGGCGGCGCGACCACCGAGAACGCGGCCGGCGCGCGGCGGGCCCGGCCGGCGAGCCATCTTTGATAAATTAAAGAAATCTCCATGGAAATTAGCATGAAACATTGTCTAATCTGCCTCTTTTCACTGCCGACAAGGGTCACTGGTTTAGCTTCCCTCTTATTTTATTATTCCCTAGCCACTTCCCAGCATCTTTATCCCCTCCCATCCCGCTAGGGGTTTTCAGCCCTTCCAGACTGTAGCCTTCCTAAGATGCTTAACCCTTTTAGACCACCTTTCCTGAGACGAGGTATTATTATTGCTGTTGCCGCTGCCGCTGTGACTCTTTTATCATCAGGAAGTAGCATCAGAACTGCGGCTAGCATCACCACTGCGGTTACTCCCACGCTACCTAACATTCCTGTTATTCCTGCGACACTGTCGCCAGCAGCAGCGCACAGGGACGGAGGCAGTCTCAGCTCAGTTCAGTCGCTCAGTTGTGTCCGACTCTTTGCGACCCCATGAACCGCAGCACACCAGGCCTCCCTGTCCATCACCAACTCCCGGAGCCCACCCAAACCCATGTTCATTGAGTCGGTGATGCCATCCAACCATCTCATCCTCTGTCGTCCCCTTCTCCTCCTGCCCTCAATCTTTGCCAGCATCAGGGTCTTCTCAAATGGGTCAGCTCTTCGCATCAGGTGGCCAAAGTATTGGAGTTTCAGCTTCAACATCAGTCCTACCAATGAACATCCAGGACTGATTTCCTTTAGGATGGACTGATTGGATCTCCTTACAGTCCAAGGGACTCTCAAGAATCTTCTCCAGAACCGCAGTTCAAAAACATCAATTCTAATCCCTGGATAGTACAGTCATTACCTTGCACCCTTTCCAAGTCCAGCTGTCGGGTGGGCAGGCCCACAGTTGCCTTGTCACCTTAACTGTGTCAGGGGGCTGTTGGTTCCTCTGATGATGTAATGGCATGGGCGGAGACCAAGCGCCCTGGGCTGTCCTGAGAACGTTTGAGTGCACCAGGCATCGAGAGCACACAGCAAGTGACATGATGCTTGCATGTGTGTGCAAGCGTGCATGCAAACCCTTAGGTGTGCCACCTAACCTCTCTGAGCTTCTCATAACCCAATACAATGCAGCTGATAGATTCTCAGAAGGTTGTGGAGAACATTATGGGGTGTAAAGGGAAAGAAAATGCATAAGCCAACATAGATGCCCAGGAAACACCACCACCACCATTATAAATGAGAGCCACACATCTGCAACAATTTTTTTTTAATTGTGTAAGATATTAACTGGAAATGACTTCTTTAGGTCTCTTATTCATGAAACATCTCTAAATGGAGACTTTTAGCATTGAATCAACTTCCATAAAATAAACTTAAAACAAGTAAAAAACTAAGAATTCCCTGGTGGTCCAGTGGTAAGGATTCCATGCTTCCAGTGCAGGAGGTGTGAGTGGGATCTCTCGTGGGGGAACTGAGATCCAGCAGGTTGTGTGGAATAGCCAAATAAATACAATAAGTAAATAAATAAAACACAGTATGCATTGAGTGCTCAAGTGTGTGCTTGCTTAGCTGTGTCTGACTCTTTTCGACCTTTTGGACTGTGTCCATGGGATTCTCCAGGCAAGAATAACTGGAGTGGGTTGCCATTTCCTTCTCCAGGAAATCTTCTCGACTCAGGGGTTAAACCTGTATCTCCTGTGTCTCCTACATTTCAAGTGGGTTCTTTACCCACTGAGCCATAGAGGAAGCTGTTGAGTGCTACAGGAACTTAATTTCGCTGAGCTCTTTGCACTTAGAGGCTCCACTTACCATTCTTCATCTCTATATTGCTAATTCCTTAAACGATTCCTAACCCATGTTACAGCCCTCTTGTTACTCTCAAATGCTTTGGGGTTCCATGTACTACAAGAACCACACATATCTTATTTGGTCTTATTGAGAACTCTACAAGTTAGGCATCACTCCCATTTTGCAGATGGGAAAACAGTCAAGAAAGTAAAGGAGCTTGGCACAAATCACACCATTATTGATCAGTGGTTTTGAAATATGAGGGTTTGATTTATCCCAGAGGCCATGTTCAATTCACCAATGATCTCCATCTTCTGAAAAAGAAATGGGAGGCCAAAGAGACAAAGTGACTTTTCCAAAGATGCATCACCTATACATTGCTGCCAAGATCTGTAGGAGGTTTAGTCAGCTTTGGAGTGTATGCTATCTCCTCAAGAGCTCAAGAAGCCAATCAAGCTGTTGTTTTAACAATTATCATCCAATTTTCGGCGTCATTTCTACATTTTGTATGAGTAGATCCAGGGATAGTCATCTTCACTATTTTGTGAAGAGTTTATACGTAACCTTTTCTAGTTTTTCTTTTGTATATGTGTTTGGAAATCTAGAGATCTCTTTCAGTCTTTCTGAGGGACCCAATATCTTATTCCCAGCAGAGGGTATGTTGAAACAGTATCTCAAAAATAAAACCAGTTTTTTTCCTATAGTATTCAGACAGTTAAGACTTAAACAGGGCTTCTCTGATGGCCCAGTGGTTAAGAATCCTCTTTGCAATGCAAGAGATACCATGGTTGATCCATGGTCTGGGAAAATCCCACATACTATGCAGCAACTAAGCCTGTGCTCCACAAGTACTGAGCTCTGGAGCCCACGAGCCCCAGCTACTGAGCCTACACACAGCAACAACGGAAGCCCACGAGCCTTGAACCCGTGCTCTGCAGCAAGAGAAGCCATCTCAGTAAGAAACTGGCGCAGCACAGTGAAGGGTTGCCCCTGCTCACTGCAACTATAGAAAGTCTGAGCACAGCAAAGAAGACCCAGCACAGTCAAAAATGAATAAATATTTTAAAAAGACTTGAACTATAATAGTTTCTAGAATAATTAGTATTTGTTTTCGTCATATTACAATGAAAGTGAAGGTGAAAGTCGCTCAGTCGTGTCTGACTCTTTGCAACCGCATGGACTATACAGTCCATGGCATTCTCCAGACCAGAATACTGGAGTGGGTAGCCTTTCCCATCTCCAAGGGATCTTCCCAACCCAGGGATCCAATCCAGTCTCCCATGTTGCAGGTGGATTCTTTACCAGCTGAGCCACCAAGGAAGCCCATATTTTGATTCTTTTTTTTTTTTGATTTGGGGCATTAGCATTCAATAAGCACTGATTTTACATGTAAATCAAATTTTGTGAATACAATTGTATTTCAGAGGTATAGGGAAATTCATTATATAAATAATGCTATTGTGAATTATTCTGTAAAGCTAGATTGAACAGAAATAATTATGCTTTTCATTTCACTTCCTGTGTACGTGTATATGTACACACATATCTGTGAGAGGTGAAGGTTGACAGCATGGTAACAACAGGATAGGAAGGGAACAGAATAACAGGGTGTCATAGAGGAGCATCATGGAATTCGGAGGCTATGTCCCATCTATTACAAATAATAGAATCAGATATTTTATACTGTTGCTGATTGAGTCACGGGGTGGGGGCTGCAGTTTAGCAAATATCCACTTCTTTGAGCCCAATCCCTAGTAAGGGTTCCAGCACTGACAATATTTAAGAATTTTTGGCACACTGATATTTGGTCCGTGCCCCAGAAGCTGCTCCACATTCCTAAAGCACATTCTAGGAATGTTAACTCCTTTTAACGCAAATGCTGGGATGGCTGAATTCAGATCCCCAAACTCCGTTATCTGCTCCTTTTGTTTCTTTTCCAGGTAACTTTATCCCAAATCTTCCCTCTGAGCATTGGTCTCAGCTCCAAGAAAATGCATAGTGTGTGAGAGCTGGACTTAATGCTGTGAACACAAAACAAAGGGAAAGCAAAGGCCAGCATGAAACACACATATGATTGGAGTTAGTATATAGCTTGGGAAATGCATATATTTCACATAAAAATTTACTGCAAGAATTTAAGTGTAACTAAACGGGCTTTAAAGTAAATGCTTAAAGATCCTCTGTGTGTGTGTTGTGCTAAGTCGCTTCAGTCGTGTATAACTCTTTGTGACCCCATGGACTGTAACCCACCAGGCTCCTCTGTCACAGGATTCTCCAGACAGGAATATCAGAGTGGGTTGCCATGCCCTCCTCCAAGGGATCTTTCTCTAGACAAATCTAAGTCAAAGATGCTTAATTGCAGAGGATATTCAAGGCACAATTCTCAATAAGTAAGAAGTAAGCAAAATTATCCTAATGAACAAAACATATTAATAAATATGAGGGTTACTTATGAATGACATTGTTGAAGAGCTGTTTCATTCATATTTCCTAGAGGATCCTAATGACTCCTTGATGTACTCACTATTCATCATCCCAGTGTTCTATTCAGATCCCCAGTTTACTCTCATACAGTCTATTGCCTTAGAGAAGCTGAGATTACCATCAAGAATGGGTCTGATTGCCCAAAGGATGCTTATACTCCATTTCCAGATTGGGTAAAGACTGATCATTTGATCCAATTCTGACTAGTGAGATGCCAAAAGTTGGGGGCAATTCTTAAGAAGAATTATTGGGAACAATGCTCTTGCCATTTTCAACAACATAAATGGACTCTGAGGGCATTATGTTAAGTGAAATAAATCAGACAGAGAAAGGCAAATGCAGTGTGAGCTCACGTATGTGTGGAATCTAAAAAAAGCAAGCACTAAACTAAGCTTATGTGCATGCATGGTAAGTCGCTTCAGTCGTGTCCAACTCTTTGAGACTCTATGGACCATAGTCCACCTGTCCAGGGGATTCTCCAGGCAAGAATACTGGAGTGGCTCGCTATGCCCTCCTACAGGACATCTTCCCAACCCAGGGACCCAACCCAAATCTCTTATGTCTCCTGCATTGGCAGGCAGGTTCTTTGCCACCAGCACCACTGGGAAGTCCAAACTAAGCTTATAGATACAGAGAATACATTGCTGGTTATGTGGTGTGGTGGAGGAAGGATTAGACAGGGAATGGGTGAAGAGAGTCAAAGGTACAAATTTCCAGTGAGTTACATACAGTAAGTATACAGTAATACACTATATATGTATATAATATACTGTAATATACAGTAATATATATATACAGTAATATACAACATACAGTAAGTTATGGGAGTAATATACAGCATGGGGACAACAGTTAATAATTTTGTATCACATATTTGTAAGTTGCTAAGAATGTCGGTCTTAGAAGTTCTCATCACAAGAAAAAAAGAATTGCAGCTATGTATGGTGATAGATGTTAACGACACTTATTGCATTGATCATTTTGCAATGTATACATATATTGAATCATGTTATATGCCTGCAACTAAGATGGTTTGCACCTGCATTATACCTCAATTAAAAATAATAATAATAAAAGAAGAAAAAGTTAATGGTTAAAAGGAGAACTTAAACAATTTTTATGTTTCAGTAAAATCCCAAAGTTAAAAACTATCAATCGCAGTAAAATTATAAAAAGTTAAAAAAGAAAGAAAGAAAGAAGGAGCCCAGGGAGGTCAGTTCATCTCTCTCTCTCTCTGTCGTTGTCATGGACAAAAAAATCATGAAGCCTGATAAGGACCATTGCAAGTCACCGTAGTCCCTAGATTTGCAATGAAGTTAAAGTCCATGTAGAGCTAAGCTGAAAGAAGGGAGGAGCTTGGGTCTTCATAAGTCTAAGTTTGCACACCTTGAACCTCTTCTTCTGTGAGATCCTGGTTTGCTTTCCTTACTGCTTCAACCAGTGAGATATTTTTCTGCTCTGCACAGCAAAAAGCATCCTAAATTATATTTGTTGAACTTCTCTACAGAACCAACATACTATTTTTATCAATTAAGAACCTGACACACTCCTCTAACATTGTTTTCCTATATTTTTCGTTGCATAGCTTTGGCTTCTCATGTGACTTTTGTCATATAATTTTCTGTAGCAGAACAGTTTGTCTTTCCTGTCATGTGGTTGATTGAAGCACTGTTTTTTTTCCCCTTAATGATAGTTTGGCAAAGTATTCCACCTTATTCAAAGTTTTGCTTTCTGAGGTTTCAGTTACCCGCAGTCAACCAAAAACATGACATGGTGGACTGTGGAAATAAATGCATTTTAAACTGCCCACTGTTTTAGTAGTGTGATGAAATCTCATGCTTCCCCCAGCATCCCAAGTGGATGAGAGTCATCTCTTTGTCCAGTTATCCACACATTACTCGGTAGCCATCTAGGCTATTAGATTGACTGTTGCAGTATCACAGTGTTTCTGTTCATGTGACCCTTATTTTACTTAATAAGGGCTCCAAAGCATGAAAGTAGTGATGTGAGCAGTTTGCACAGGCCAAAGAGAAACCATAAAGTGCTTCCTTTAACTGAAAAGATAAAAGTTACCTAGTTAATAAGAACACTGTTTGCTGAGATTGTTCGGATCTCTGGCAAGAACAAATATTCTATCAGTGAAACTGTGAAGAAGGAAAAAGAAATTCATGCCGTTTGCTCTCATGCCTCAAACTGTAACAGTCACAGCCCCAGTGTGTGGTGAGTGCTTAGTTACAATGGAAAAGGCATTAAACTTTTACAATAAGATATTTAGTGAAACAGAGGGAACACATTCAGATAGCTTTTATTACAGTATATTGTTATAATTGTTCTATTTTATTATTAGTTATTGTCAATGTCTTTTTTGTTTGTTTTATTTTTATTGAGGTATAATTGGTTTATTACATTAAATGTTTCATGTATATAGCATTACATTTCTAATTCTGTGCTCACCACCAAAACTCTACATTCCATCCCTCATACAGCTGATGCCCTTCTCTCATTTTATCCTCCCTGTCCCCTTCCCCTCTTGTAACCACTACTCTGCTCTCTGTATCGACATATAAATAAACATAGCGTATGTAAGGTTCAGTATTATCTGAACCTGGATGGGGTGGGGAGGAAATTGTATATGTAAACTTTTAAATAAATATATTTATTGAATTGCAATGTATGTAACAGAGAAGGCAATGGCACCCCACTCCAGCACTCTTGCCTGGAAAATCCCATGGACGGAGGAGCCTGGTAGGCTGCAGTCCATGGGGTCCCGAAGAGTCGGACACAACTGAGCGACTTCACTTTCACTTTTCACTTTCATGCATTGGAGAAGGAAATGGCAACCCACTCCAGTGTTCTTGCCTGGAGAATCCCAGGGACGGGGGAGCCTGGTGGGCTGCCGTCTATGGGGTCGCATAGAGCCGGGCACGACTGAAGTGACTTGGCAGCAGCAGCAGCAACGTATGTAGAGAAAGGTGCACAAATCATAAGAGGGAAACAATGATTTTTCACAAAGGGAGAACACCCTTCTAATTATCATCCACATCAAAAATCAAGTTTTATTAATAAGTGGGAGTTCCCCTCAAGTCCCTTCCCAGTTACTAACTCACCCTCCTAGCCAAAAATAACCTATATCATGATAATTAAACCACAGATTTGTGCGACTTATTTTTAAACTTTCCATAAATGAATCAAACATACTCTTTCCGAATAACAAAAGTCTGTGTTCTCATTTGTCTGGCTTCCTTTAGTTCACTATTATGTTGGTCATATTCATCTATTGTAGTTAATTTATTTTAATTGCTGTATAGTTTTTTATTTAAACAACTAATTGTTTATTCCTTCTACTCTTTTGGTATCAAAGTTGTACTGGTCTTGTAAAATGAGTCAAAAATTGTTTCCTTTTTTGTTTTTATGTATTTTGGATGAGTCTGTGTATGTTATTTCTTTCTTAAACACTTGAAAAAATAAGATGTGAATACATCTGGTCCTGGAGTTTTCTTTGGAGGATAGCTTTCAATAACATATTTAATATATTTAATAAATATAAAAATAATTAGTGCTTGTAATTCTTCTTGTATCAGATTGGAAACCTATATTTTATTAGGAATTTGTTCTTTTAATATAATAAAAAATATAAAAAATCATTGGCAAAAAGTTATTCATAATATTCTGTTATCTTAATAATATTGTTTTTTCTCCCATTCCTTAGTTTGATCGTTTGGTTTACCTTTTAGTCTAGCAGTCTTTAAAATAAGGAGCTTTTAGCATTACTATTTTGTATATAGTATTTTTAAAATTTTTTGACTATAAGTGTGCTCTAATTTGTTGTTTCCTTTCTTTTACTTTTTTTGGAATTTAATTTGTACTTCTGTTTTTAATGGTGTCAGAAGATACTTAGCTCACTGATTTTCAGCCATTCTTTTCTAATAAATACTTTCAAGACTATCATTTCCCTCTATTCATTGTTTAGGCTGCATCCCACATGTTTTGAAAACTTGCATTTTAGTCATCATTAAAATATTTTCTAATATTTCATCATGAATTCTTTGATCCATGGATTTTTTTTTAGAAATGTATAGAAAAATTAAAACTTTACAATTTTCTATTGATTTGTGGTTATAGAATACACTCTATGATTTCAATCCTGAGAAATTTGTCAGGACTTACTTTAGGGCTCAGCATATGGTTTTAAGCCATTGAGTACAGATTTCTATGTATATAAATAAGGTTAAGTTTGATGATCATGTGATTGAAATCATCTATCCTATAAGATATGTAAGTAATTCTAATCTATTTCTTCTATTAGTTACTGAACAAGGTGGTTAAAATAACAAATGAATTGTAAATTATGTTTCTCTTTTTATTTTTATCAGTTTCCTTTTTCACGACTATACTTTTGCTACTGCTGCTGCTAAGTCACTTCACAAATTTAGAATCTTTAACATCTTGTTGGATTGAATATCTCACCATTATGGGTTTGTTCCCTGGGTTGGGAAGATCCCCTGGAGAAGGAAATGGCAATCCATCCCAGTATTCTTGCCTGGAGAATTCCATGGACAGAGGAGCCTGTGGGCCACACTCCATGGGTCACAAAGAGTCGGACACAACTTAGCACATCTGCATTGTGTTCATTCAGTCTGCACGCCATAAGCTTCCTATTTCAATTTTAGACATTCTTTATCTATAGCTATTCCCTTCTCAGATATCTACAGATTATATCTATATTTTATATATCCTACACATATAAGTCATATGTATCTTCTATACATTTCAAATATATATGTGTGTGCTTCATATATGCAATTATCTACTTGTTTTATTCAATTTGATCATCTTTGAAAAAAATTATGCCATCTTTTAAAATTGATCTAATCTTTTCATTGGCACATGCAATCTATACATAATATGGTTCATTTTCTGATACATTTAAACTTAAATTCCTCTTCATTTTTCCTAATTACCAACATACTTTTTCTCCTTTTTTCTTTCTTCACTTGAATGAATCTGGCATTTTTATCCTGTTTTAGCTCATTACTACATATTCTCCTTTTATTTTTTAGCATAGAGATAACTACACTCATCTTTGGCTTTAGAAGCTAATATAAATAAATCTAGAAATTAAACTTGATCATATCTTTGAGAGTTCAAGATCATTATATACTTCAAATAATGCATTATTTTGTATATTTAAAGTTTATTTAGATGTATGTACATATTTTTATCATTAATATCTATTTCTAGTGCTCTTCATCCCTTCCTTTATTTCTTTCTCTTAATTTTTTTTTAATTTAACGAAATTTCTTTATAGTTCTTTTACTGCATGCTTCTGTAAATATACTCTGTGGGGTGTGTATGTGTCAAGGTATCTGTAACCTTAATTTTTGAAAACTATTTCTGGTGGATAGAATTCTAAGTTAGTAGTTACTTTGAACACTTTAAATATATCATTCAGTTTTCTTCTCATATTATCAACTCTGTTGTGAATTCAACTGTCACATTTTCTATGGATATTTTGAGTAATATATTATTGCTCTTTAGCTACTTTTGAGATTTTTCTGTGTTTTGATATTTTTAGTATTTTACTTCTGATGTGCTGGCATGCAGTTGTGTGTGTGTGTGTGTGTGTGTGTGTCTGTGTTTATCTTGATCCATGGCGAAGGCAATGGCAACCCACTCCAGTGTTCTTGCCTGGAGAATCCCAGGGACGGGGGAGCCTGGTGGGCTGCCATCTATGGGATCACACAGAGTCGGACACGACTGAAGCGACTTAGCAGCAGCAGCAGCAGCATGCTTATAAAGGATCTTAAAATCTGGGGCTTTATGCTTTTCATTAGTTTTAGAAAATTATTATCCAGTACAACTTCAAACCTGTCTTCTGGATCATTCTCTCTCCTTCTCTGAAGATACTCAAATTGCATGCATATTCTAATTTTTCATTGCATTGCAAATATAATTTTGTGATTCTATGTATTTCTCATTTTTTTGTCTCTATGCTTTAGGATTAATCTCTTCTAGTGAATTTTCTTTTAGTTAACTTGTCTTATCTTTCCACATCTGATCTGCTGTCATACCCATGTATTCATCTTAATTTTGCTTATTTTATTATTCAATGCTATGCTTTCCTTTTGACTTTTTCACTGTAGATTACTTGAGGAAATCAACTTGGGATCTATTTTTTAAATATATTAATCACATTTATTTTAAAGTTTATGTCTAATAATGTCAGTTTCTGGAGTTTGGAGTGGGATATATTTCTATCGTGTGTTTTTTTTCTGCTGCTTTATAATCATTTAATCCTACCTTTTAAAGTGCTTGAAAATTGTTGATTAAATGATTAAATATATTTAATTTAAAATAGATATTACAAGCTGGAATCAAGATGCAGGGAGAAATATCAATAACCTCAGATATGCAGATGACACCACCCTTATGGCAGAAAGCAAAGAAGAACTAAAGAGCCTCTTGATGAAGGTAAAAGAGGAGAGTGAAAAAGCTGGCTTACAACTCAACATTCAAAAAACTAAGATCATGGCATCTAGTCCCATCATTTCATGGCAAATAGATGGGGAAACAATGTAAACAGTGAGAGATTTTATTTTGAGGGGCTCCAAAATCACTGCAGATGGTGCCTGCAACCATGAAATTAAATTGCTCCTTGGAATAAAAGCTATGACCAACCTAGACAGCATATTAAAAAACAGAGACACAACTTTGTCAACAAAGGTCCATCTAGTTAAGGTTATGGTTTTTCCAGTAGTCATGTATGGATATGAGAGTTGGACTATAAAGAAAGCTGAGAGCTGAAGAACTGATGCTTTTGAACTGTGGTGTTGGAGAAGACTCGTGAAGTCCCTTGGACTGCAAGGAGATCCAACCAGTCCATCCTAAAGGAGATCAGTCCTCAGTGTTTACTGGAAGGACTGATATTGAAGCTGAAACTCCAATACTTTGGCCACCTGTTGTGAAGAGCTGACTCATTTGAAAAGACCCTGATGCTGGGAAAGATTGAAGATGGGAGGAGAAGGGGACAACAGAGGATGAGGTGGTTGGATGGCATCACCAACTCAATGGACATGAGTTTGGGTAAACTCTGGGATTTGGTGATGGACAGGGAAGTCTAGTGTGCTGCAGTCCATGGGGTCGCAAAGAGTTGTACATGACTGAGAGACTGAACTTAACTGAACTGATACTGAAGCTGAAGCTTCAATACATTGGCCACCTGATGCAAAGAACTGATTCATTGGAACAGACCCTGATGCTGGGAAAGATTGAAGGCAGGAGGAGAAGAGGACAACAGAGGATGAGATGATTGAATGGCATCACTGACTTGGTGGACATGAGTTTGAGCAATCTATGGGAGTTGGTGATGGACAGGGAAGCCTGATGTGTTGCAACCCACGGAGTCACAAATATTTGGACACGACTGAGGAAATGAACTGAACTGAGATATTACAAAGTTGTCTTAGGTTTTCACTGCAGTCATCTCCCTCCAGAAAATATTTTCTTTTGGTTTCTGGTAGACAGTGAGAGTGAAGATCATCTTAAATATAGCCTACCTATGCGCTCAGTTGTATCTGACTCGTTGCAACTCCATGGACTGTAGCCCTCCAGGCTCTTCTGTCCGTGGAATTTTCAAGGCAAGAATACTGGAGAGGATACCATTTCCTATTCCATGGGATCTTCCCATTTTCCTACTCCAGGGAATCTTCCCAACCCAGGGATCAAACCTGGGTCTCTTGCATCTTCTGCATTGGTCAGCAGGGTCTTTAACACTAAGCCACTGGGAAGCCCTAAATCTAACGTAGAAGTGATCAAATTCAAACCTCACTTTAAAGTCGTTGTGAGGTCAAGCCTTTTTCTGACTCACCTTTATGCAATGCAATTCAAAAGAAATATGAGACAAACATACCATTTCAAATGGTTCATTTAAAAAGTAGGAAGGAAAGGGAGAAAGTATCATGAATTATTACTTTAATCAAAATAAATCTGAACTATTATTGCTTTAGCATATTATCAGTGTAAGTTTGTTAGTGGGATAATTAACATTCTTCTTTTTTGTAGTAAGACTTTAATACCTGCTTTGTATTTTACACTTACAGTATATTTCGATCTGGACTGGGTGTATTTTACATGCTTCATAACCACATTATAGCTTGTGGCTGCTTTATGGGACAATAACTTACTCCTAAATCATAGCCTTCTGATAATTGTAACTGGAACTCTGGACTGTTTACTGTGATGCCCTTTTCTTGAGGTTCCTGGCTTCCAATTTTGTTTCTCAATTTCATGAGACTTCCATAATTTCTGCTTGACTTCCTAGACTTTTAACTGCTACTTTGTGTTCCATTTAGCTATGAATCAGCAAATTCCTTCATAGGAAATGTGGAGCAGAATATCAAGCTCACCTAAACACATTTAATTCTTTCTGGCATTTTGGTCTCTCAAGTCCTGGTTGCCTGGGTAGCATAGAATTCCAAGATTCTGTCTTTCCTTGTAATACTATTGCAGGAAGGGGGACCCCTTCCAGGGCCCGAAACTGGACTCTTGTCTAACACTCAGAAATGAATCGTCCAAGGAGACTCATGTGCTGACAAAGCAGGAGATTTTATTGGGAAAGGGCAGCAGGGTAAGGGAAACCAGGAGAACAGCTCTGCCACGTGGCTCACAGTCTTGGGTTTTATGGTGGTGGGATTAGTTTCCGGGTTGTCTTTAGCCAATCATTCTGACTCAGAGTCCTTCCTGGTGGTGCCAAGATGGCATCACTCAGCCAAGATGGATGCCAGAGAGAAGGCTTCTGGGAGGTGGTCGGACACTGTGCCGTCTCCTTTTGACCTTTCCCGAACTCTCTTGGTTGGCGGAGGCTTCTTAGTTCCATGTTTCTTACCAGGACCTCCTGTCATAAAACAACTCATGCATATTGTTACTCTGGTGCCTGGCCAGGGTGGGCGGTTTCAGTCAGTGTGCTTCCCCTAACAATACTGTCAACAAGCAGCTCAGATTCCTGGCTCTTTCCTGCCATTTTTCACTTAACTTAGTAGTCTCTTGGACCTGTGTTCCATTTTTTTTTCTTGAAAAATATTGAAGCCCTGGTGTAAAATATACAAATATCACAGTACATGCCACAGAATAATCAGTGATAAATATTATCCCTGTGAGATGTAGGGATACATGCCACATTCAGTTATTCACTGTAAAATGAGAACAAGAGAATTCCAGGCCTCAAGTCACGTGTGATTTATGTTAAGAATGATCCATCATCTAATTCTACCTTTATTGAGGTAGAAACTATTGACAACAAAATCCCCAAGCTAAAAGAATTAACAAAAATTAATTTAAAACTGAAGGAAAAAATGAGAAGTGCTCAGTAACCAATTCTCAGAAGCCCTAAGGGAAATCTCAAGAAAAAAATAATAAAATTCCAAACATAGTTTCTGAAATAAAGAAAAAATATTTCTAAAAGACATCTCTTAAGTGTGGAAAAAAATCTTGGAATCTTACTTGTTATCTGAATTCAGTATGATGTGGGAAATTATGTTTTATCCAAATATTAGTTAACTCATTTCTAAAAAAAAATTTATTGGATTTATTGATTTGCAATATTGTGCTAGTTTCAGGCATGCAGTAAAGTGTATCAGTTATATGTTTCCATATATCCACTGATTTTTAGATCCTCTTCCTGTATAGGTCGTTACAGAATACTGAGCAGAGTTTCCTGTACCATACAATAGGGCCTTATTAGTTATCTATAAGTCAACTCATTTTTTTAAGTAGATAGGAACTATATTCAAATTCAAAGAGAGCTAATCTGGGATAAAAATGTTAACATGGAGAGTGTAAGAAAGTGTTTGAGTTTTCTTATTGCTTGTACTGATCCCAGTTCCTAAGCCAGGCAATAACTGCTTAATATAAGTGTAAGTAACTATTTACTTAATTAATTGCTTTTTCATGTGTTAAAAACCCATGTGAAGTGACTCAGTCATGTCCAACTTTTTGCAACCCCATGGACTGTAGCCTGCCAGCCTCCTCCTTCCATGGGATTTTCCAGGCAAGGATACTGGATTGGGTTGCCATGTCTTTCTCCAAGGTATCTTCCTGACCCAGGGATTGAACCCCAGTCTCCCTCATTGCAGGCAGACTTTATCGTCTGAGCCACTGAAGAATCTATATGTCAAAACCCATACATCAATATAATGGATCAGCTTAACTTATTTCATCTTGTTGCATATTCACTACCACACCACAAACAAAGGATGGACACTCAGTTGGTTAGAAAATATTTATCTGGATGCCAGACCATTCCTAAACTATTCCTCTTTGTTCCACTTTGATTTCTTCTACAGAACTGTTCAGGCTTATTTGCACGGTCACCTAGCCCTAGAAACGAAGGTCTTGATGAGGCTATCACAAAGGTAGTATGTTCAAAGACTGGTTTAGCCATGTTCAGGAGTAATTAGAAGAGCACATATGTCTGGAGAGACAAAAGTGGGGAACCCTTCAACATTTACCCTTTTATCGCAAAACACAATGACCATATTCCTAAGGAAATAGACAATTTTTAATGGTGTTCTAAGACCAGTCTCTGCCTTTCTATCCACCCTTATCTTATCTATCTCTCCCCACTGTCCCAACACTGCTGGATCTTTTCTGATTCTCAAATGTATTTAACTTTCATTCTACACTGTATGGAGAAGGAAATGGCAACCCACGCCAGTATTCTTGCTTGGAGAATCCCTTGGAGAGAGGAGCCTAGTGGGCTACAGTCCATGGAGTTGCACAGAGTCAGACACGACTGAGCTACTAACACTTCTACTAACACTGTATGGGCTTCCCTGGGGACTCAGATGGTAAAGAATCTGCCTGCAATGCAGGAGAACTGGGATGGATCCCTGGGTCAGGAAGATCCCCAGAAGAAGGAAACGGCTATCCACTCCAGTATTCTTGCCTGGAAAATTCCATGGACAGAGGAGCTTGACAGGCTGCCGTCCATGGGGTCACAAAGAATCCCACACAACAGAGTGACTAACACACTCCACTGTATATTTACAATGATTTGAATATTTACAGTGATTTGAATATTTACTCTCTCTAAACCTCCGGCCCTCTCAGACAGGTTCAGTTCTACATATCCCTAAAACCCCAGCTTCAGTTAAACTCCCTGTGCATGTACTCTCAGAATCTCTGGATCTTATTGAATTTATATGAGTTTAGATTTGCAGTTTTGTGAATGATTCTCTTCCTTTGATCAGCAAGGGCACGGATCACTTTTTGTTGTGCGGCATTATCCCCAGTGCCTGTGTCAGAGCTTGTGTCAAAGTACATAGCTTTTCATCTCCTAATAAATTCTCCTAGGATTCTAGGAACTTTTGAAAATTATTTCTTACACAAAACAATCAAATTATTGTGATTTTGAAATAAATTTAGAGTTAGAATGGATTTTTGATAAACTAGAGAAGGAAATGGCAACCCACTCCAGTGTTCTTGCCTGGAGAATCCCAGGGATGGGGGAGCCTGGTGGGCTGCTGTCTATGGGGTCGCATAGAGTCGGACACAACTGAAGCGACTTAGCAGCAGCAGCAGCAACATATAATCACTTCATCTTCTTCTTCATCTTCACTTCAATTTGCTGAACATGTCCATCCTAAAGGAAATCAGTCCTGCATATTCATTGGAAGGACTGATCCTGAAGCTGAAATTCCAATACTTTGGTCACCTGATGTGAAGAACTGACTCATTGGAAAAAACTCTGATGCTGGGAAAGCTTGAAGGCAGGAGGAGAAGGGGACGACAGAGGATGAGATGGCTGGATGGCATCACCGACTTGATGGACATGAGTTTGAGCAAGCTCCAGCAGTTGGTGATGGGCAGGGAAGCCTGGCGTGCTGCAGACCATGGGGTTGCAAAGAGTCAGACAGAATTGAGCAACTGAACTGAACTGGACTGAATCACTTCATCTCACTGGTAAGAAAGCTGAGGTCCAGAAAGTACCAGAGATTTGTTACTTCAGCTTATTATTTTTTTTCTTTTTAAAATGTATTTAATTTTTAATTGAAGGATAAAACCTTGACAGAATTTTGTTGCTTTCTGTCAAACATCAACATGAATCACCCATAGGTATATATGTATGTCCCCTCCCTCTTGAACCTCCCTTCCATCCCCCTCCCCAGCCCACCCCTCTAGGTTGATACAGAGCCCCTGTTTGAGTTCCTACTTCAGTTTGTACTGATGATGATAACAATATCCAAGCCATCACAGTCAGTAGCAGACTAGACCACGATGAATTCCCTTTTTCCACTACAGCACATTCTCAGAGATTCTCGGCAATGATATAACAGCACAGCAATGATAAAGTGCCAAAGTTTCTAGAGGATTTGTTTTCCTCAGAGAATCAAACTAATGTTACCCCTTAAACTGAGTCACTCTAATTTACACACACTTGAAGAGCAATTTCAGTGGTTTTTTTTTTTTTTTTGGTAATAAAGACATTTATTAAATTAGCTAGAACATTTTACCTACAAGTACAGAAAGCCTAACAGAAGATGGTTTATGTAATAATAACTTTCATATGTCACATAATAATCAGTCCAAGGATAGGGCAGTGTGAGGATAATTCACATGTTTAATGATATAATCCATGAGTCAATTTCTTTTTGTCTTCCTGCTCTGCAAATCTTAACATATTGGCCCCTATCCTCATGACTTCTTTCTCTTTTTTTTGGTTGCAGTATGACTGCAGAAGTTTGAAGCATCATATACTCCCACAAAAGCTTCTCCAGTTTGTTAGTGCTTCTTCCCATTTTAATAGCAAGAGAAACTTCCTCGGGATATGTAAAGTCTCACTGGCCAGAGCTGTGCTACAGGCTCACTTCTGAACCAGTTACTGGCAACACAATAATATAAACACTAGGCCTAACTCAAACCAACCTGCGTTTTGTTTTTCAAAATTATTTTTATTATTGAAACATAGTTGACTTACAATGTTAGTTTCAGGTGTACAGCAAAGTATATTTCTTCAGATTATTTACAATTATAGGTTATCCTAAGATATTGAATACAGTCCCCTGTGCTATACAGTAAATCCTTGCTGCTTATCTATTTTATGCATAATAGTGTGCATCTGTTTATCCCAGCCTCTTAATTTATCCTCCCCGCTCTTCCCATTGGTAACCACACAAATTTGTTTTTTATGTCTGTGAACTTGTATCATCGTTTTAGATTCCACATATACGGTATAGTATTTGTCTTTGTCTGACTTGACTTAGTACATTAATCTCTGAGTCTATCTCTGTCAATCAGCATTTACTTTCTTACTTTGGATAGGGGTACAGTTTCTCTTGAGGGCTTCCCTGGTGGCTCAGTGGTAAAGAATCTGCCTGCAATGCAGGAGACCCAGGTTTGATCTTTGGGTTGGGAAAATCCCCTGGAGAAGGGAATGGCTACCCATTCCAATCCCCTTGCCTGGGAAATCCCATGGACAGAGAAGCCTGGAGGGCTATAGTCCTTGGGGTTCCAAAGAGTTGGACACAACTGAGGGAATATCACTTTCACTTTTTCACAGTTTCTCTTGAAGCAAATGGCTCCTCGGAAGAAGGGCAAGTGTGGAAGAAATTGATGTCCCTAGGTAATGGATAGTCCTTGCCACATTTTTGTAAACATCAAATAACTGGCTAATTGGGATTCAACAAGCATAACGTTAACTATTTTTGATAATTGTCAAATTTTACATGAAGCTTGAATGATATTATTTCAACTTCCTTCTGAGTCTTAATCATGGGTAAAATACTTCAAATTGTAAACATTTTATAAGATCAAACTTTAATTATTCAGAGCTCAAACTGCATCTATTAAGCCCTGTAAAAATAAATGCATATTTTCTGTTATTACTCATCCAACAGCTACTTATAAGCTTCTGTCTTAAAAGGAACAAAGACCAACTATTTATATGAAACTGATTGATATGAAGACACATCCGGAGGATCTGACTGTATTGTGTCAGATAAAATTAGTATGCCAGGAGCTCAAATGTCATAAAGACAGAAGACTCAACTTCATAAGGAACTTATTAGCAGTCAGACGTAGTGTATTGTCCTGCACAGACATATGCTGTCTACGCCAAACATCCATGATGCTATCTTAATGAATAGAGGAAGAACTCATTTTGGATCTTTAAAGTTTACCATCAAGTTGAATAATTACACTGACTATTGGAAAAAAAGGAGCTCTCAAATTTTTCATGCTCCTTTCTCATATAAAAATATTATTTCTCTCCCAAATCTTCCCCTGACACTCAACCATTGTACACCATATCAAATAAACAGATAAAAATATTAATTTCCCCCATCTCTGTTCTACACTATGAATGTTCATGTTTATTTATAATCGCACTGATTCTTTTGGGCGGCAAGCAGACTTAGAGAGAAGGTCCCCATGTCCATTTATTCAGTCTACATCACACTTAACACAGAGTCACATGCAGAAATGTGCTTTGTGATCAGTATCAGGAATTGGACTGTGAAAGGTAAAATTAAAATGAATTTTATACTTATTTAAAAATAAGTGGTAGCTTCCCATTCAGGAGAAGAATACTGTTACAGGAAAAATATGATCGAAACTTTATCTTCTCATGAATACTAATATTGGATGTCAAATTAAAGAATGGAAAAAAATTTTTAAAATATTATAATGACTCAATAAGAACTAGACACTTTGTTATACATAGCTGTATATACATATATAAAACTATATATATATACATAACTGTACATGGATATATAACTTTACATACTCATACCATACACACATGGGAAACTATACAAATATTAACAAAAACACAAATAATTTTGCTTTACTAATTGAAGCTGGAGGCCAGAGAAACCAATCCTGTTAATCCGACCACCAAGGCTGTGAGAGTGCTCAGAGTCTTGAAGTCGGAGTCTTTTTTGGAAGATGATGGAAAGTAGAATACATAACCAAGATCTGGCCCAGGATGAAGGCTCTAGGTTAGAATCTCCTCTGGCCTCACTGCCCCTACCATCTCTGGCAGCTCATTTCTGGAACTGCAAAATCCCCACCGCTGATTTCCACACTTCTGAGGCCAAAATAAACTATTTCTACAATGTCCCTGTATCTTTCCACTACTCCTTTAACATAAATTCCTGGTTATGTAAGCCTAAGACCAAAACCTCACTCCAGCTACTATGCAAAGAGAAAACAGAATTGCAAATTCCTTTTTTTTTTTCTCCTGAAGTGGGGTTCCACCAAACCAATGCAGTGGGGAAACTGTCCAAGCTATGAAGGGCATAGAGATACTGAGTAGCCAGGAGAACAAAAAAGTGCTATCATCTTCGTCATTTGTGTAAATACTTCTTCCTGTGCTTAGATATCCAGAAAGGAATAAAGAAATGGAAACTTGGAACATCACACAACCTTGCAACAATAAGCATACCCACTCTGTCCCCAAATGGAGGTGAAGTGATGTCTTGTTAATTATTTCAATCCAGCTCAAAACCCAGTGATACCCATTCCTGCTATCCAGGCACCATCCCATGTTGAAATTTGGCTTTCCTGAATCAAATCTTAAGTAGTGTACACCATATACAATAATGAAGGAAAATAAACATAAATTCGAGACTAAGGTATGTAAATATATTCATCACATGGCAAAACCAGAAATGTAGGTGTCATGACCCTCACTTCTTCAACCGTGTGAAAGCAAAGCCTCTGTTTATAGCTTCTCTCCTTCATCACCTGCTCTGCGTTCTCTGCCTTCAACCAGCACTGCAGCTGACCAAGCCGTTTTTTAGCCTAGCAAGTTACCAAAGCCTCCGCTCTTGTTGCATCCAAGCCTTTGGCAGTCTTCCTAGTTTATGATTTTTTTTCTTTCATTGAACCATACCATCATAAATAAGATAAGAAGGTGCCCTGAGAGATCACATGTGTTCCATCCATAACCCTCCTTCTTCACTGTAAAGTAATAGCCTTATTTTTTCTTCACAATCAAGATCAGTCACACCAGCCATACTAAAATGTGTATCATTTCATTTCTTTTCTAGAGTCATATGAAGCTGAAAATGACCAGGCTGTGAAAGAGCTTCTACACCTGGTGAAACATGCTCATTATGGACTAATATCTCTAAACCTCTAGACCTCAAATTTATGAGAATGAAATGCCAAAATTTTTAAAGTAACTGAGATTTCACAGTAGGTTATTCAAGGATTCTATAGTGAATGAAACTTCTGGGTTATGGCAAATATATAGTAAGTCTAATGACTCAGAACATAGCAATCCTTTTTCTTTTTTCCTCTCAAGTGTTTTCCCCAGGAGAAGAAATAATATGTGGAAATCTGCAACAATGTTAGAGCAGTAAGAATACTTACTGTATATTTCTTGAAGATCCTTAATGGGCAAAGACACAAATCCACATTAAATATCTGTTCCAGAGAAGGAAACTGATGAAGCCTATTTTGGAAGTATTCCTATGTTATTATCCTGTTCTGGACTCCTTGATGGTTCTCTTATATATAATATATATCTACATTTGCATGTCACTTCTGGTGCATGGTAATGTGGACATCCATCAGCGGGCACAGCCTGAATGGTCTTGATAAAGGGGAGGTCTGAATTTTTTAATCCACGATGAGCCATCATGGAACCTTGCTCCATGGCCACTTGAAATACACAGCAGAGCAAAGAAGGATACTTCAAAAAAAAATCACTACTGATTAGTAAGAAGCTCCTCTGCAGCGGGTGTGACCTTTTGTAAGCATTCCAAAATAACCTTACAATGTGTGATTTTTCTGAAAGATACATACCTCCTCCCTAAATGTACTTGCTCCGCATGTCCAAACTTGACCTTCTAATCCCCTGACTACATCGTCAAACTATTAGCCAGATCAGTGAGTCACTAGAAAATCCAGTGTAGAGGTAAAACTGTGTATTTTTGTGAAATTTATGTGAAATTTATCTTCAAATTTGGGGCTTTTCTGGTTTGGTAAAAAATCCAAACTCAGTGGTAAAGAATCCACCTACCAATGCAGGAGATGTGAGTTTGATCACTGGGTCAGAAGATCCCCTGGAGAAGGAAATGGCAACTCATTCTGGGAAATCCCATGGACAGAGGCTACAGTCCATCAAGTTGCAAACAGTTGGACACAACTTAGTGACTAAACAACATCTTCAAACTTATGCCCTGCATAAACCTTGCCAAAGTATTTAAGGTTGCCTATAATTCTTTCTCTCCAGATGCTATCACTATGGATTATCTATGTATCAGAAGTAGACCATCAAAATGTGCCTGGGAATGATGAGACATTCAAAGTCTCATTGGAAACTAACAGGAACATACTTGAAAACATAAGACCAGACGTTTAGAGTATATTACCATCCTTGCTTGTTTAGGCAAACTTCTATTGATACTTTCTTTTGGGAGATAGAGGAAAACCATTCCCAAATCCACAAATGCATTCCAAGTGCCAATGAATGTACTGAGTTTCTCCAGCACAGAAATCATGTCTGGAACAGCAGTTACCCTCAGAATCAACTCTGTTTCACTTAAGGTAATTCAGGCTTATTGTGCTTTATCTTCTGCACTTCCATTATTGGAAACACAGGTGGGGTTATAGTAGGATCACCACTCTTGTATTTCTCGTCTTTGATAACATCACTAGTCATACTTCAGAGAAAGAGATTTTCTAGGGATGGGTTATTGCTTTTCATTTTTTAATTTACCATATTTCATTAAGAACAAGAAAGTCCAGAGGAAACTACTTTATGGCTAATCAAAACTAGTGGAGGTTTTGCTAGTATTGGGGTGTGTGTGTGTTGTATTCTGAAAATAGAATGATTTGGAGGTCCATTGAGCCAAATATTTATTATCCAATATTATCTGCAAAAGGTCTATATACTATCATTTTCCCAGTGGCAAATGACTCCATATTCTTTTGAGAAAGACTTGGAGAAAGGCTCATGATATCTACTTTGATATTATTCAAGATCCAATCACAATGCTATCCACCTCTCTGTCAGTCATGGAGACTTAAGTCTAGGAACTGATTCAGGGATTGGGACTGGGTTTAGAATAATAAATTTCTATATAATCTCTCAAGTTTACCAGAATTCATCATACATGAAGTTCCACCCTCCCTCAACATTCACAAAGTATTGTGTATATTCTTTAGGAATCTTCTAGAAACTTTGAATCTGCTTTGTTGTAAAGAATCTCCAAATGATTAGCCAGTGTCAAAGACTCTTGAGGGTCTGTTTACCATGATAGCCTCTTTATTGTGAAGATTAAATGAAACTACTTGGCCTCTGCTCCTTTGCAAGCCTCCTACCTACTGAAGTTAGAAAACTGTTTCAAGTACAGTCACTCTCATAAGCATCTTAAATCCTAAGCAAATTACAAATAAGCACATTTCATAGATGTTGATGCTCTCACAACACAATGATTCTCAAAGTCTTGTTAAGAAGAGTATCTTTTGATCTTTCTAAGGGGAAATAGTTAGGAAATAATTTATAGTAACACAAGATAAATGCAGCCCGATCTTCCAAGCCCAAAGTTATGGAACTTCTCCTAGGTATTATGCCAAGGAATTATTTTGGTATTTCATCTATTTTCTTTAAGTACAGGTTACTTTTGAGCTCCAGGTTTCAGATTTTAGGCATTCATCCAAGCAAATAATTAAATCTAAGGAAATCCAACCAGCATCCTGAAATCATATCAATTAATTTGATCAAATCAAAAATAATAATCTTCCTTCATTTTAAGAATAAGCTCAGATCCATTCCTACACATATTTTCTAGATTTTGGTCAACAGGAATTGTTAAAGTCATATAGATTTTTTAACATAAAAGCATTCTCAGGAAGGTTCGCTATTGTAATTTCTTCCAGAAGTATTCTGGGATATAATGCTTGTTACATTTGGGGAGGTAAGAAGAGTTTATAAATGCTCACAACAGATGGCTAAGAAGAATGTTCTACTTTTAAGGTAAAATTCTTAAGAGAGAGAGCTACTCAAAATGCCTTCATGCAACAGGGAAAATTTCATCAATAAGGAAGAATGGCTTCTAAGGGAATTGGAAGACCCCTGAATTTTCCACATATATTTTCATGTAAATTCTATTTTTTTTTCCTGATCACTGTCCTATTGATCTAGGGTCTAGAGAAGCTTTGAATTTAACTGATATTATCATTCAGTGTCTGCCAATTAAACACTGAATTTAGGTTATGCTACTTTACCTCAATGTTAGCATAAGCTCAAACAAGAAATGAGGGGTTTAAACTATCTGAGTCTTCCCATATATCCTCAATTTAATTCTTACAGTTCTAATTCTTTTCAATCATTTTCCTAACTTTAACATAAAATATTTAGTGAAGCTTTGAATTTAGTAGGTATTGTAATTTGGCTTAAACTTTAAATTTTGGCAGCTTCCACTCTATGGATCAAGAAAGTCACTGGAATTTAACTGATGTCTTTAACAAAATTTTTCAGGTGATTTTAGCTTGTCATCACCTTTCAGCCACCTTGGCTTCCTCTTGTCTTTCATTCATGGCAGTGACAGAAAGGACATTCAAAAATTGCCTGGAAGTGCATATTCTAGATGACCACAGGCCACCACTTGTGGTATTCTATTACATATCACGTGTTCCATATTTCCAACCTAGAAGTCTATACTAACTCCAAATAGGTAACACAATCCATTCTAAATATGTATACTAACCATGGATTCCATTGCTTATAAGTAACTCTCTATTCCCAATGTCTATAAAGTTTGAATTTCTTGATTGCAAGCAACAGAAAACAACTGAGTCTAATTTAAGCAGAATAGAATTTACTGGAATGAATTTGTGGCAAAACTGACAGTAAAAAAAAAAAAAAAGGAGCCAAAAGAGATTATATCACAGAGAAACATGCAACGTTAAAACTCAGAAATGAAACAGATGGGTCGCCATTCTTAGACATGGCTGCAACGGGACACCGATGCCATTGCCCCTTCCACTACTGTTGTCTCTGCCTTGAATACTTCATAAATGGCTTTCACGTTACTTTTCATACTGGTTTTCTAATGCCACCATAATAAATTATGCAAGCAGTTTAAAGCAACAAAACATTATCTCACACTTCTGTAGGTCACAAATCTAGGCACAGCATGGCTAAGCCAGTTCTCTGCTACAGGTTTCAAAAAATGGAAATCAAGGTGTCAGCAGGGCTGTGTTCCTTCCTGGCGGCTCTGAGGATGAATTAAAATTGTTGGCAGAGCTCAGTTCCATTTGTTGCCGCACTAAGATTCCCATTTTCTCAATACCATGTGGTGTGTGTCACTCTCAGCTTCGTAAAGGCCCAGTCATTCTCTAGTGCACGGCTCCCTGCCTCCGTCATCACAGCAAACAGTGGCAAGTGGTGTCCTTCTCCTGCCTAGAATCTCCTCTGACCGCCTCTTATACGCACCTTGCCTCTGCCTTTCTTTTTGGCCTCATCTCCCTGACTGATTCTTCTGCCAGCTTCTTCGAAGGATTCATGGGATTACACTGAGCCCATCCAGATAATTCAAGATGCTCTCCGTCTTTTTCTACTGGAATATAATTGCTTTCCAGTGTTATATTAGTTTCTGCTGTACACTACTATGAATCAGTCACGTTATAGGCCTGCTCCTTCACCAGCCTCCCTCCCGCCCTCCCACCCCACCCCTCTGGGTCATCACAGAGCACCAAGCTGAGCCCCCTGTGCTGTACAGCAGCTCCCCACTAGCTCTCTGTTTTACACGGGGTAGTGTATATATGTCAGTACAACTCTCTCAATTTGTCCCTCCCCTCTCAAGACATTCTGGGGAGACAGAAGTGTTCTGAGATTGTATGAGGGCTGTGGACTACAAGTGTATTAATTTGTCAAATTGTAGAGCTGAGATTTATACCTGATAGTATAGGTATTTTACCTAAAAAAAAAAACCACAGAAAAACTGTGATGATTAAAAGAGAAGTAGAAAGAGGTAAGGGCTTCCCAGGTGATTCAGTGGTAAAGAATCCACCTGCCAAGGCAAGGAGACACAGGAGGTGCAGGTTCATCCCTGGGTGGGGAAGATTCCCTGGAAGAGGAAATGGCAACCCATTCCAGTATTCGTGGCTGGAGAATCCTGGACAGAGGAGCTGTAAGCTGTAACTGTCCAGTTACCTGGACAGAGGTAACTGTTAAATATGTGGAATGGATACTTGAGGGTTTTATACCTTTTAGAAAAGGTATAAAAAAGGTATTATACCTTTCTCTTTATATATGTTTGCATTTTTCATAATAAAAAGTTTTATAAGTGTGTAAAAAATTTTTTTAAAAGATACTCTCTTTACTTTCAGGTCAGTTGATTAGTAAGTTTAATTTCTCTACAAAGTCCTATATTAGTAGTACCTAGACTAGTGTTTGAGTATGTAACCAGGGGATGGAATCTCAGAGACATCTTTGAAATTCTGCCTCTCATACTTCCATAAGCTACAAAAGCTAATCAGAACTTACAGTCTAAAAATATAGCATCTCACATGCCTTAACCTTGGTTTCCAGGGAGGAGACAGAAACAAAATCTAGGAGTGTAAGCCTCTAGAGTGAGGCCTAACATTCTACTTGTCCTATCACAATGAGTTCATCAATCAAACAAGCAAATGGGTTCAAATCCTGAATGCCCCCTCCACTAGTGAAATAACGTCTGCTCTTAGAAACAAAATTCTTTTGGTTCTTTAAATTGATGCATTTTATTATTTTAACCACATTAGTGAAATTAAACCATTAAATTTGCATCATTCAAATATACTTCCATTAATGCTAATCAACTAATTGAGGAGCAATCTACAAAAAGTTTCCTAATTAGCACTTGGCTCCCCAAATATCCATTTGCAATGAATAATTTATCACTTAACTGTGTCCTGAAGAAAAATAAAGGCCTGAAACTTTAAAAAGTGATTCTACATTTACTATTGGCTTCATACTGCATGAGTACATGATATAATTGTAAGGCTCTCTAGGAAAAGAATTATTAGAACACGTTGCAACTTCTTTGGTAAAAAAATTCTCATCAAGTGCTCTTAATGAAACAGGTAAGCTCATAAGTTATTCAAATGAAGTATAGCAAATATGAAAACATTTTTTTCTTTGTGAGGATAATTATACTTTATTGTCAAATCATATCCTTGTTTGGGTAATGTAGTACTTCAAAGCCTGCTTCTAACTCCAACAGAAAACTTTTTTGTCCAGAGAAGTCCTTGACTAGGGCTTTCCTTGTGACTCAGCTGGTAAAGAATCACCTGAAATGCGGGAGACCTGGATTTCATCCCTGGGTTGGAAAGATCCCCTGGAGAAGGGAAAGGCTACCCACTCCAGTATTCTGGCCTGGAGAAGTCCATGGAGCCCATGGGGTTGCCAAGAGTCAGACATGACTGAACAAATTTTACTTCATTTCAGTCCTTGACTAACTTATTCACTCCATGCAGTTGAATCATGTCAAACATCTGCTGCAGACATTTTTTTTTTTTCTAAAAAAAGAAACCAAAAAAAACCTGAAAGGAGTTTTTCATAGGAATTAATTTTTTTAACTGGATTACATTTTATTTTGTTGTTGTATTTTTTTAATATGGCAATATAAACATACTACAAAATGAATAAAAAGGGTATAACATAAAGTTTCATTTTAGTTTCTATTACTTTCATAATTAAGATTTAATTATTATTGCCTGGCCATAAGCGGCTATAGTCCCAAAGAACTCCTAGTCTGGAAGGAAAAACTAAATATAAACAAAGTACAAAAAAAAAAAAAATCAGGAATATCTCTAAAAAGGTTAACCCGAACGGACTTACTTCAGAGGTGAGCAAACCACCACCTGTGTTCCCAAGTCACCGAGTCTCCTGTTGCGGCGAATTACATTTCACTGAACAGTCATGCCCATCCATTTCTATATCATCCATGGATGTGTTCCTGTTACAGTGGCAGAGCTGAATAACTGCAACAGAGTTTGTGTAGCCTACAAAACTAAAAAAAAATTACTATCTCACTCTTTCAAAAGAAGTTTGCTGACCTCTGACTTTCCTCTCATAGGAATTCTTTTTTAATGAATAAATACAATTTTCATCGAGATATCAGCACCATTCAAGCCCAAGTCTAGGTGACCCAGCACGACGTCCATTCTTGCCCTTCCGGCCATGCTTCTCTCACTATCCAAGTGACATATGACCAAGAAAACTACCTCTATCAGCTCCATCCCTTATTTTTATCTCCCAAAGTAAACCTTTCCTTCTTATGCCAATCTACATTAAACCCAGCTCCAAACTTCCACACAAGCTGCAGACAATTCTTTCTTTGGACTGTAACTACTGAAATGTCAGACTTTTCCGTTGAGAAACTACGTTCTATTGTGCTACTTAATTTGTACAATTTTGAGACCTAACCAAAGTGGTCCTTCTGAACTAAACTCTTTAAAATTTTTCCTGTGTCAAAATACCTAAGGAAAAATTTCAGCTTCAGTACTTTCGTTACTTTCAGAAAAACCAAAAATTAGACTTCTCTTTCTAGGACAGAATAATAGCTAAGAGTCATTGCTATCAACCCTTCTCTTCTTTAAAAAAGACATTAAATATTTAATAAAACATTTTAAACAATTTCTTGAAATGATTAGGTGTACGTGAAAGAAAGTAAGAGATATCAGAGGTCATGAATGAGAAAGGAACATAGACTAAGGGAAAAGCTATCCAATAGAGCAACTTGCTCTCCTGAGAATATACAAAGGTGCCGGAGTACCAGCGGCAAGGGGTGACTACAGATGATGTTCTAAAGTTACCGATGGGGGAGGAGCCAAGATGGCGGAGGAGTAGGACGGGGAGAACACTTTCTCCCCCACAAATTCATCAAAAGAGCATTTAAACGTCGAGTAAATTCCACAAAACAACTTCTGAATGCCGGCAGAGGACATCAGGCACCCAGAAAAGCAACCCAACTCTTCGAAAGGAGGTAGGAAAAAATATTAAAAACAATAAAAGAGACAAAAGAGGGAGGGACGGAGTTCCGTCCCGGGAAGGGAATCTTAAAAAGAGAGAAGTTTCCAAACATCAGGAAACCTTCTCACTGCCGAATCTGCGCCGAGCTTTGGAAGCACAGAGGGCAATATAACAGGGAGAAAAAATAAATAAACAATTTAAAACTCGCAGATTGCGAGCCCTACGGTAACTCCCCCAGCAGAGAAGCAGCGCAGACGCCTGCATCCGCCATTAGCAAGCCGGGGCTGGGCAGGGAGGCGCAGCGCGGGCTGCATCGCTGAGAGTAAGAATCTGGCCTGAATACCCTGAGCGCTATCTGAGCGAAATAATTTGGGCTAGCAAACCAGACTGTGGGATACCTACCACGCGAAAAGCCAGCCCTAACCTAAGACCGCCAGGCCCGCGCACGGAACAAAGGACTGAACAGAGATAGCCGGCTGCAGACCTTGCCCCTCCGGTGACAGGCAGCCAGAGCCGGAAGGGGGCAATCGCAGCCCCAGAGAGACATTATCTATAAAACTGTAAGCAGGCTTCTTTGCTAACTAAAACTTCTTGGGGGTCTGGACGGTCAACATCTGCCTGAGAAGGTGCGCCGGTTTTACATCCAGATATCCGAGTGGCGGGGAGGCGATAAGTCGCAGCATTGGCGCTCGCCTGGGAAGAGCAAATTGGCGCTCGGACCTGGGAAGAGCACAAAACGCAGGCCCAACTGAGTCTGCGCCTCTGAGGACTACCCGAGTGCCTGAACCTGAGCGGCTTGGACCTGGGAGGTGCATGCAGCCCAGGGCCAGCCTCGGATTGTTCCCGGCGGAACAACCTAGAGTCCGAGCAGTGTGGACAGGGAGGCTACACGCGCCGTGAGCGGGGGCAGACCCAGGGTGGCTGAGGCACTGCGAGCCCACGCCAGTGTTATTTGTTTGCAGCATCCCTCCCTCCCTCCCCACAGCGCGACTGAACAAGTAAGCCTAAAAAAAAAAAAAAAAAAAGTGTCCTCCACCGTGCCCTTTGAGTCAGGGCGGAAACCAGATACTGAAGAGACTAGCAAACAGAAGAAGATATAACAGAGGGAAACGCCTTGGAAGCTACAGGCAATAGATCAAAACCCTGTGGTTACTACGGACTACATAGGAAGGGGCCTATAGATCTTGAGAAATATAAATCTGACCAAGGAACTAGCCAAAAATGAACTGAACCCACAACACCCACAAAAAAAAAAACCCAAAAAAGCCCTAGATATATTTTTATTATTTTTACAATCATTCTTTCTTTTTTTTTTTAATAAAAAAAAAAAAATTTTAAGTCCTCTATTGTTCCTTTAATTTTCACTTTTATAACCTATTACTTTGCAAAAAAAAAAAAAAAAGACCCTATTATTTTCTTCTTCAGCAAACTTCATATATATATATTTTATAATTTTTTGACCTTGTTTTTTTTTTTTTTTTCTTCTTTTCTTTAACACTGTATTTTTGAAATTCCAAACTCTACTCTAGATTTTTAATTTTCGCTTTTTGGTATATGTTATCAATTTTGTACCTATAGTTTTTTTTTATATAATTTCTGTGACTTTTTTTTTTTTTTTCTTCTCTGTTTCTTTCTCTTCTTCTTTTATATAACATTGTATATCTGAAATTCCAAACTTTACTCTAGATTTTTAATTTATGCTTTTTGGTATTTGATATCAATTTTGTACCTGTATTTTCTTTATAATTTTTGTGACATTGTTCGTATTTGTTTGTTTGTTTTCTCTCTTTATTTTTCTTCTTCTTTTTTTTTTTTTTTTTTTTTAACATTGTATTTTTGAAATTCCAAACTCTACTCTAGATTTTTAATTTTTGCTTTCTGGTATTAGTTATCAATTTTGTACCTGTACTTTCTTTATAATTTTTGCGACCTTGTTTGTTTTTGTTTGTTCGTTTTTTCTTTCTTTTCCTTCTTCTTTTCTTTAACATCGTATTTTTGAAATTCCAAACTCTACTCTAGATTTTTAATTTTCGCTTTCTGGTATTAGTTATCAATTTTGTACCTGTACTTTCTTTATAATTTTCACGACCTTGTTTGTTTTTGTTTGTTCGTTCTTTCTCTCTTTCTTTTCCTTCTTCTTTTCTTTAACATCGTATTTTTGAAATTCCAAACTCTACTCTAGATTTTTAATTTTTGCTTTTATGTATTTGTTACCAATTTTGTACCTTTAAGGACCCAATCTTCAGGACCCATTTTTCACTAGGGAGTGAGATTACTGGCTTGACTGCTCTCTCTCCCTTTGGACCCTCCTTTTTCTCCACCAGGTCGCCTGTGTCTCCTCCCTAACCCCTCTCTACTCTACCCAACTCTGTGAATTTCTGTGTGTTCCAGACGGTGGAGAACACTTAGGGAACTGATTACTGGCTGGATCTGTCTCCCTCCTTTTCATTCCCCCCTTTTATCCTTCTGGCCACCTCTGTTACCTTCCTCCTTCTTCTCTTCTCTGTATAACCCCGTGAACATCTCTGAGTGGTCCAGTTGTGGAGTGCACATAAGGAAGTGACTACTGGCTAGCCCACTCTCTCCACTATTGATTCACCTCATCTCATTTGGGTCACCTCTAACTCCCTCCTCCCTCTTCTCTTCTCCATGTAACCCTGTGAACCTCTCTGAGTGACCCTCACTGTAGAGAAACTTATCATCTTTAATGTAGATGTTTTATCAGTGGTGCTGTATAGAAGGAGAAGTTTTGAAACTACTGTAAAAATAAGACCGATAATCGGAAGCAGGAGACTTAAGTCCAAACCCTGACTCCAGGGAACTCCTGACTCCAAGGAACAATCATTGACAGGAGCTCATCAATTGCCTCCATACCGACACTGAAACCAAGCACCACACAAGGGCCAATAAGTTCCAGGGCAAGACATACCAAGCAAATTCTCCAGCAACAAAGGAACACAGCCCTGAGCTTCAAGATACAGGCTGCCCAAAGTCACCCCAAAACTATAGACATCTCATAACTCATTACTGGACATTTCATTGCACTCCAGAGAGAAGAAATACAGCTCCACCCACCAGAACACCGACACAAGCTTCCCTAACCAGGAAACCTTGACAAGCCACCTGTACAAACCCACACACAGTGAGGAAACGCCATAATAAAGAGAACTCCACAAACTGCCAGAATACAGAAAGGACACCCCAAACTCAGCAATTTAAACAAGATGAAGAGACAGAGGAATACTCAGCAGATAAAGGAACAGGATAAATGCCCACCAAACCAAACAAAAGAGGAAGAGATAGGGAATCTACCTGATAAAGAATTCCGAATAATGATAGTGAAATTGATCCAAAATCTTGAAACTAAAATGGAATCACAGATAAATAGCCTGGAGACAAGGATTGAGAAGATGCAAGAAAGGTTTAACAAGGACCTAGAAGAAATAAAAAAGAGTCAATATATAATGAATAATGCAATAAGTGAAATTAAAAACACTCTGGAGGCAACAAATAGTAGAATAACAGAGGCAGAAGACAGGATTAGTGAATTAGAAGATAGAATGGTAGAAATAAATGAATCAGAGAGGATAAAAGAAAAACGAATTAAAAGAAATGAGGACAATCTCAGAGACCTCCAGGACAATATTAAACGCTACAACATTTGAATCATAGGGGTTCCAGAAGAAGAAGACAAAAAGAAAGACCATGAGAAAATACTTGAGGAGATAATAGTGGAAAACTTCCCTAAAATGGGGAAGGAAATAATCACCCAAGTCCAAGAAACCCAGAGAGTACCAAACAGGATAAACCCAAGGAGAAACACCCCAAGACACATATTAATCAAATTAACAAAGATCAAACACAAAGAACAAATATTAAAAGCAGCAAGGGAAAAACAACAAATAACACACAAGGGAATTCCCATAAGGATAACAGCTGATCTTTCAATAGAAACTCTTCAAGCCAGGAGGGAATGGCAAGACATACTTAAAATGATGAAAGAAAATAACCTACAGCCCAGATTATTGTACCCAGCAAGGATCTCATTCAAGTATGAAGGAGAAATCAAAAGCTTTTCAGACAAGCAAAGGCTGAGAGAATTCTGCACCACCAAACCAGCTCTCCAACAAATACTAAAGGATATTCTCTAGACAGGAAACACAAAAACGGTGTATAAACTCGAACCCAAAACAATAAAGTAAATGGCAACGGGAACATACTTATCAGTAATTACCTTAAATGTAAATGGGTTGAATGCCCCAACCAAAAGACAAAGACTGGCTGAATGGATACAAAAACAAGACCCCTACATATGTTGTCTACAAGAGACCCACCTCAAAACAGGGGACACATACAGACTAAAAGTGAAGGGCTGGAAAAAGATTTTCCATGCAAACAGGGACCAAAAGAAAGCAGGAGTAGCAATACTCATATCAGATAAAATAGACTTTAAAACAAAGGCTGTGAAAAGAGACAAAGAAGGTCACTACATAATGATCAAAGGATCAATCCAAGAAGAAGATATAACAATTATAAATATATATGCACCCAACACGGGAGCACCACAGTACGTAAGACAAATGCTAACAAGTATGAAAGGAGAAATTAACAATAACACAATAATAGTGGGAGACTTTAATACCCCACTTACACCTATGGATAGATCAACTAAACAGAAAATTAACAAGGAAACACAAACTTTAAATGATACAATAGACCAGTTAGACCTAATTGATATCTATAGGTCATTTCATCCCAAAACAATGAATTTCACCTTTTTCTCAAGCGCACATGGAACCTTCTCCAGGATAGATCACATCCTGGGCCATAAAGCTAGCCTTGGTAAATTCAAAAAAATAGAAATCATTCCAAGCATTTTTTCTGACCACAATGCAGTAAGATTAGATCTCAATTACAGGAGAAAAACTATTAAAAATGCCAACATATGGAGGCTGAACAACACGCTGCTGAATAACCAACAATCACAGAAGAAATCAAAAAAGAAATCAAAATTTGCATAGAAACGAATGAAAATGAAAACACAACAACCCAAAACCTGTGGGACACGGTAAAAGCAGTCCTAAGGGGAAAGTTCATAGCAATACAGGCACACCTCAAGAAACAAGAAAAAAGTCAAATAAATAACCTAAGTCTACACCTAAAGCAACTAGAAAAGGAAGAAATGAAGAACCCCAGGGTTAGTAGAAGGAAAGAAATCTTAAAAATTAGAGCAGAAATAAATGCAAAAGAAACAAAAGAGACCATAGCAAAAATCAACAAAACCAAAAGCTGGTTCTTTGAAAGGATAAATAAAATTGACAAACCATTAGCCAGACTCATCAAGAAACAAAGGGAGAAAAATCAAATCAACAAAATTAGAAACGAAAATGGAGAGATCACAACAGACAACACAGAAATACAAAGGATCATAAGAGACTACTATCAACAATTATATGCCAATAAAATGGACAACGTGGAAGAAATGGACAAATTCTTAGAAAAGTACAACTTTCCAAAACTGGACCAGGAAGAAATAGAAAATCTTAACAGACCCATCACAAGCATGGAAATTGAAACTGTAATCAAAAATCTTCCAGCAAACAAAAGCCCCGGTCCAGACGGCTTCACAGCTGAATTCTACCAAAAATTTAGAGAAGAGCTAACACCTATCCTGCTCAAACTCTTCCAGAAAATTGCAGAGGAAGGTAAACTTCCAAACTCATTCTATGAGGCCACCATCACCCTAATACCAAAACCTGACAAAGATCCCACAAAAAAAGAAAACTACAGGCCAATATCACTGATGAACATAGATGCAAAAATCCTTAACAAAATTCTAGCAATCAGAATCCAACAACACATTAAAAAGATCATACACCATGATCAAGTGGGCTTTATCCCAGGGATGCAAGGATTCTTCAATATCCGCAAATCAATCAATGTAATACACCACATTAACAAATTGAAAAATAAAAACCATATGATTATCTCAATAGATGCAGAGAAAGCCTTTGACAAAATTCAACATCCATTTATGATAAAAAACTCTCCAGAAAGCAGGAATAGAAGGAACATACCTCAACATAATAAAAGCTATATATGACAAACCCACAGCAAACATTATCCTCAATGGTGAAAAGTTGAAAGCATTTCCTCTAAAGTCAGGAACAAGACAAGGGTGCCCACTTTCACCATTACTATTCAACATAGTTTTGGAAGTTTTGGCCACAGCAATCAGAGCAGAAAAAGAAATAAAAGGAATCCAAATTGGAAAAGAAGAAGTAAAACTCTCACTATTTGCAGATGACATGATCCTCTACATAGAAAACCCTAAAGAGTCCACCAGAAAATTACTAGAAATAATCAATGACTACAGTAAAGTTGCAGGATATAAAATCAACACACAGAAATCCCTTGCATTCCTATACACTAATAATGAGAAAACAGAAAGAGAAATTAAGGAAACAATTCCATTCACCATTGCAACGGAAAGAATAAAATACTTAGGAATATATCTACCTAAAGAAACTAAAGACCTATATATAGAAAACTATAAAACACTGGTGAAAGAAATCAAAGAGGACACTAATAGATGGAGAAATATACCATGTTCATGGATTGGAAGAATCAATATAGTGAAAATGAGTATACTACCCAAAGCAATTTATAGATTCAACGCAATCCCTATCAAGCTACCAACAGTATTCTTCACAGAGCTAGAACAAATAATTTCACAATTTGTATGGAAATACAAAAAACCTCGAATAGCCAAAGCGATCTTGAGAAAGAAGAATGGAACTGGAGGAATCAACCTACCTGACTTCAGGCTCTACTACAAAGCCACAGTTATCAAGACAGTATGGTACTGGCACAAAGACAGAAATATTGATCAATGGAATAAAATAGAAAGCCCAGAGATAAATCCACGCACATATGGACACCTTATCTTCGACAAAGGAGGCAAGAATATACAATGGATTAAAGACAACCTCTTTAACAAGTGGTGCTGGGAAATCTGGTCAACCACTTGTAAAAGAATGAAACTGGACCACTTTCTAACACCATACACAAAAATAAACTCAAAATGGATTAAAGATCTAAACGTAAGACCAGAAACTATAAAACTCCTAGAGGAGAACATAGGCAAAACACTCTCCGACATACATCACAGCAGGATCCTCTATGACCCACCTCCCAGAATATTGGAAATAAAAGCAAAAATAAACAAATGGGACCTAATTAACCTTAAAAGCTTCTGCACATCAAAGGAAACTATTAGCAAGGTGAAAACACAGCCTTCAGAATGGGAGAAAATAATAGCAAATGAAGCAACCGACAGACAACTAATCTCAAAAATATACAAGCAACTCCTACAGCTCAACTCCAGAAAAATAAACGACCCAATCAAAAAATGGGCCAAAGAACTAAATAGACATTTCTCCAAAAAAGACATACAGATGGCTAACAAACACATGAAAAGATGCTCAACATCACTCATTATCAGAGAAATGCAAATCAAAACCACTATGAGGTACCATTTCACACCAGTCAGAATGGCTGCGATCCAAAAGTCTACAAATAATAAATGCTGGAGAGGGTGTGGAGAAAAGGGAACCCTCTTACACTGTTGGTGGGAATGCAAACTAGTACAGCCACTATGGAGAACAGTGTGGAGATTCCTTAAAAAACTGGAAATAGAACTGCCTTATGATCCAGCAATCCCACTGCTGGGCATACACACTGAGGAAACCAGAAGGGAAAGAGACACATGTACCCCAATGTTCATCGCAGCACTGTTTATAATAGCCAAGACATGGAAGCAACCTAGATGTCCATCAGCGGATGAATGGATAGGAAAGCTGTGGTACATATACACAATGGAGTATTACTCAGCCATTAAAAAGAATACATTTGAATCAGTTCTAATGAGGTGGATGAAACTGGAGCCTATTGTACAGAGTGAAGTAAGCCAGAAGGAAAAACATAAATACAGTATACTAACGCATATATATGGAATTTAGAAAGATGGTAACAATAACCTGGTGTACGAGACAGCTAAAGAGACACTGATGTATAGAACAGTCTTATGGACTCTGTGGGAGAGGGAGAGGGTGGGAAGATTTGGGAGAATGGCAATGAAACATATAAAATATCATGTAGGAAACGAGTTGCCAGTCCAGGTTCGATGCATGATGCTGGATGCTTGGGGCTGGTGCACTGGGACGGCCCAGAGGGATGGTATGGGGAGGGAGGAGGGAGGAGGGTTCGGGATGGGGAGCGCATGTATACCTGTGGCGGATTCATTTTGATATTTGGCAAAACTAATACAATTATGTAAAGTTTAAAAATAAAATAAAATTGGAAGAAAAAAATAAAAATAAAAAAAAAAAAATAAAGTTACCGATGGACAGATTCTACATGAAGGTGGAACTCTCAGAAAAAGAATGAAGAACTACGTAAAGCAACTGTTTAAGGTCATCTACAAAACAATGAGTCTTGCTTCTGTTTGGAACATGAAAGAAAAGAACCACATCAACAGCATAACAAATGACCTGTCTTCATGTAAGATTGGGGATGAATTTTTTTTATGCCTTTAGAAATCGCAAACATCGAACTATAAAGCAGACCAGATCGCTGGTGTTCTTGCACACCTGTAAGAAACATAAATCTTCCCCAGCAGAAAGCATCCTCAGAGCAAGTGTGAACATTTTTACATAGCTTGTTCAACAAAACACAACTTCTTAACAAAAGCTCAATATACAAAGGAAAATAAGACACTGTAAGTGAGGGACAGCAGAAACAACCAAGAGCAAAATTAGGTCTGCAATGACTGCAATTATTATAATTATCAGATATGTAACTTTCTTAGTTATACATTTGAAAAGCAAGGGGAAAAACATGAATTTGGAGCAAATGACTACCAAAATACGATCAAATTTTTTACATTGTACAAAGTGAAGTAAGTCAGAAAGAGAAACACCAGTATACTATATTCACACATATATATGGAATTTAGAAAGATGGTAATGATGATCCTATATGCAAGGCAGTAAAACAGACACAGGTGTAAAGAACAGACTTTTGGACTCTGTGGGAGAAGGTGAGGGTGGGATGATAAGAGAGAATAGCATTGAAATATGTATATTACCATATGTAAAATAGACAACCAGTATAAATTTGAATCATGAAACAGGGCACTCAAAGCCAGTGCTCTGGGACAACCCAGAAGGATGGGGTGGTGAGGGAGGTGGGAGGGGGGTTCAGGATGGGGGAAACATGTACACCCGTGGCTGATTCATGTCAATGTTTGGCAAAAACCATCACAATATTGTAAAGCAATTATCCTCCAATTAAAATAAATTATTTTTTTAAAATCCCGAAAGTGACAAATACAATAGTTGAAATCTAAAAATTGATAACTGGTTTACATATTAGTTTAGACACAGTAAAGGAGAGAAATGTTGACCTGAATGATTCATCTGAAGAATTATTAGTAATAGTGTCCAAAGAGACAGAAAATGTGAGAGTGAAGTTAGAGAGTCTAACCAAACATATGTCTAATTAAAAATACATGTCTAATTATACTTATAGGAGAAAATTTAGAGAATAAGAGAAAGAAAACAGAGCTTGAAGAAATCAAGTCTGAAAGTTTCCTTCAATTGTTTAAATACATGAATCCTCAGATTATTAAATCCAAGTGAGTCCCAAGCAAGATAAATTTTAAAAATCCACACTCAGATATATTGTAATAAAAGAGCAGAACCCCACAGAAAAAAGAGTGAGTTTAACAACAAAGAGAAAAAATAAAATGGATTACCTTCAGAGAAATGATATTTTTTTACTGACAAATTCCCAAGAGCAAAAACAACATATTGAAAAATAAAAAATTGCATTTTAGAAGCCTGGGAGTAAACCTCTATAATTTAAATGGTTAAATCTACTGAAGCAGTTTTTCAAGAAGATAAAAATTGGATGTGTTTCCCCCCAAAAGATGGAATTTCTAAGGAAGAAACTGCAAAAGAAGAAACAAAATAAGCCCTAAAGGACATTCAAAAATAAAAAGGGAATGGCAATTAAATGAGATACTTAACATTGCATTAATTTAAAAAATTTGTATTCAACTAATAATGATAATGTGCTTAAATTTATCATTGTAAAGTTATTATTCAGTTTAGTTCAGTTCATTCTCTCAGTCATGTCCAACTCTTTGCGACCCCATGAATTGCAGCATGCCAGGCCTCCCTGTCCATCACCAACTCCCAGAGTTCACTCAAACTTATAAAGTGTTAAACAGTGAAAATTATGAACAGATATTATAAGTACAGAGAGAGAGAGCTGATCAGAATTAAAATACTCCAAGTCATTTGTTGAGAAGGTTGATAATACTTCCTTGGTCTTTGTTACAAATTAAAACTTACAACAAAACTACTAAGAAAAAGAAATAAGATTAATAATATCTAAACCAATGGAGGGGAAGATGCAATATATAGATATATATGGATTTGGAAAATTGCAAGGAAGTAGAAAAAAGTGGAACAATAGAAAGGAGACAAATTTAAAACACAAAATAAATCCAAATAATCAGTAGTAATGATAATACAAATTGATGATTTTTTTCTTTAGAAGTTACACATTGTCAATGTATATTTAAAAATAAAAATAAGAACATAGAAACCATGAAAGTAAAAAACCAGATACACCAGGTAAGTAAAAGCCAAAAAAGTCAGCTGGTGAGATATATTAAAATCAGTAAATTGGACTTTAAGAGAAAAATATCACTAATGATACAAAAATGGAAAAAGTAACAATACTAAAATAATATTTTCAATAAGAAAATAAAAATATGAACCTAACCATCTAATCATATGAATATATTTTACATATGGTTGTATATACTTTAAGGATATGATGGGGGAAATAACAGAATTATAGTGAGAATTTATATTATTACAATGACAGGTAACTCTAGTACACCACTCACAATAAAGTGAAGTGAAGTCACTTAGTCGTGTCCGACTCTTTGCGACCCCATGGACTGTGCAGCCTACCAGGCTCCTCTGTCCATGGGATTTTCCAGGCAATAGTCCTGGAGTGGATTGCCATTTCCTACTCCAGGGAATCTTCCCAACCCAGGGATTGAATCTGGGTCTCCCACATTGTAGACAGGCGCTTTACTGTCTGAGCCACCAGGGAAGTCCCACTCACAATAACTGATAGTTAAATGAGAAATTCAGTCAGGACATAAAATATTTAAAAGCACAATCATTTAACTAACATTTAAGCCATGTTCCAAATGTTAAAACACACAATCGTTTATAAAACATAGATAATATTAGCCAGTCATAAGGTAGGAGCAAATTTCAAAGGAAAAATAATCATATAGAATATAATGCTTATTTGTATACATAGATATATATTTATTTATTTAAAATGTAATAAATATATTCAAATACAAGTTTTCATTGGACTATTTACATATTTAAATGTCATACTGAATATTCTATATCTATTCCCTTAAAACAAATGGCAAAGCATATGAACAAATATTTCATACTCTGATTCATTAGTAATTAGAGATAAGCAAATTAAATACATAGTAAAAATAATACAATGACAATTTACAATAAGCCCTCCATATCCTCAGGCTCTGATAAGTGAATTCAACCAACTGCAGATGAAAAATACTTGGAAAAATAAATTCCAGAAGGCTCAATAAAGCAAAATTTGAATTTGCCACGCCTGGCAATTATTTATATAACATTTACAAATGTATCAGGTATTATAGGTAAGAGATAATTTAAAGTATAAGAGAGAATGTGTGTTGGTTATTTGCAAATACTGTGCCATTTTCTTTTTTGTTTTATTTTTTAACTTTACAATATTGTATTGGTTTTGCCATATATCAACATGAATCCGCCACAGGTGTACACGTGTTCCCCATCCTGAACCCTCCTCCCTCCTCCCTCCCCGTACCATCCCTTATATGAAACGAGTCGCCAGTCCAGGTTCGATGCACGATACTGGATGCTTGGGGCTGTGCCATTTTCTATAAAGGACTTCAGCATATGAAAAATTTGGTATCTGCGAGGGTTCCTGGAACCAACTCACAGTGAATACCAAGAGATAACTATACTCAGTTTACTGGCATATGTTTAAATGTCTGGAAAATTCCCAATTTTAAGTCTGGAAAGTTCCAAATTTGGCAAGGATGCCAAGAAGTGGTAGCTCTTATTCCCTGCTTGTAGAAACATTAAGTCATACCATCCCTCTGATAAAGAGTTTGTACTAATCTCTTCAAGGTTGGACATTTACACAGCTAATGAACCAGATTCCACATCCAGATCTATATGCTTAGTACATGGGAATTCATTTTTGTAACTTCGTAACTTCACGCTTTTCCACTCAACCTAAGGTTTACCTGCTAAAGATAATGAAATAGGAAAAGAGCCACTAATATTGTCGTAGGTAAGAGGGGAACACTGGACTAATTATTAATAGAAATATATAGGTTTTTATTTTTGTTTTGGTTTGTTCTGTTTGGTTCTTTGAGATTTTTTTTTTTTAGTGGAGTGAGGGGTAGGAACTGCAAACTATATTGAAAGCTGATCTAGAATCACTGGCCAATCATTGCATCCTCTCCATTTCATGGTGAGCGTTGCAGGTGGGCAGAGAGCCTTCACCTAAAGCTCAGCAGACTAACTAACTGTTCCCTGGAGACTGGGACGGGCTCACTGATTTCACTGGTGGGAAGCAGACTGTGAAACTGCAAAAGGATCAATCATAACCCTGAGTGGTAAAGCTGGCATTTGGTCTTAGAAAAACGAAGGTAGGCTATGAGAATTAGTCCTTTTGGAGATAGCCTAAGGAGAGCCAGCAAGCCTCTCAGTTTTCTTACACACTGAAGGACACTTTCACCTTTTCACACCTGTTGATATGGAGACCACAATTAGCATGTGTATTTAATACATCTGTAGACCCAGCTCTGGGCTCCAATCATTGTCTGAATGCCTCCCAGTTTTGATCAGACCCAATAACGTTTGCTTGGCTTTCCTGTTTGACTGAACAGCTCATTACTAAGGATTCTTCTGTATGAAGGGAGAAAGAACATAGAAACAAAAATTGAAAATGTTGCTCTTGAAAATGACAATGTGTCCAATAAGATCCCCAATTAAGTAAGAAGTCTCATTTTCAAATCATCCAACGAACATGCATTGAGGATCTGTTATCGGAATGGGACTGTACCTCATGTTGGGAGAATATGAAGCTGACTAAGAAACTGATTTTTCTCAAAGAATTTACTTTTCAATGAGAAAACCACAAATCAATAGCTAAAACATAAGTTAAAATAAAATCTGTCTCAAAAGAGACCACACATCTTAGAGTTGAAGTAGAATAATAAATAGATTGTGACTACAGTGACCAGAAGACTCCCTAAATCAATGGCATTTGCACAAGAGACTTTTAGAAACACCGTGAAGACAGGCAGAGAGTTACAAACATGCCTGCTAATACAATGATAATAGAGAGTATAAGTGGTGAAATTGATAAAATTTGGCAGCAGAAGCAGCCAGAAGATTTTGACACTTGATTATAGAAGGCCTTAATGTCATTTTAGTGTACCTCAACTTAATTCTGCAGGCTTCCCAGGCCCTGAAGACTATGATAAATGGGAGAAATGTCAGTTGACTTAGATTTTTAGAAAGATAACTTAGGCAGCATGAGAATGATAGATGTGAAGATCCGGTTAATGAGAAATACAGTGGTTAATGGGCTTCCTAGGTGGCACTAAGGGTAAAGAATTCGCCTGCCAGTTTGGGAGACATAAGAGATGCAGGTTCGATTCTTGGGTGGGGAAGATCCCCGGGAGAAGGACATGGCAACCCACTCCAGTGTTGTTGCCTAGAGAATCCCTATGGACAGAGGAGCCTGGCGGGCTACAGTCCATCGAGTTGAAAAGAGATGGACACAACTAAAGCGATTTACGTGCACACATGCACAGTAGTTAATAAGATACTGAAGGTATCCAGGTGTACTCTTGTGATTAAATGGATAAAAAGTTTCTTGTAGGAAGCTTTTAAGTTATTTTTTTCCCCATTTTTTCCTCAAGCTTTTGTTTTGTTCAGAACCTATTCAAATTCAAACATCTACATAGTTTTCTTCAAAAACATAATGGCATTTCAGATACATAAATACAACATTTCAACAAGGATTCTGAGAAAAATATTAAACAACTGATATAATCTGGTCCCTTAATATTGGATTTTGAGGGACTTAAAAATATATTTCCTTGTGATAAAAATTCACATTGTAAGAAGAATTTGATTTTTGAAAAAAGGAGAGCTGGTTGCACAAAGCAAGTAAGTTGTGAAAAATATCTCCTCTCCTCAAAAGAAAACTTGGCAAAGAGACACTTAAATGGTTTAAGTAATATGCATATTTTAGATATTAGGCTTTGCCATTTTTACAAAGCCTTTTAATAGGTTGGAAAGATCTAAAAAAATTACCTGCATTGAGTATAAGAAATCATAACAAAGTCTTTTATATTCAGAGTCACTGTTAATTAGATGTGACTTTGAGAAATCTTTTAAAGTGCAGGTGAGTTGGAGAGCAAGCCTGATACAGAAGCCAGCCAGTCAAGAACAAGCTACTGAGCACATTAGTAGGAAAGGCTGTCCCCAGAGACTCGTTATTTGATGATTGAAAAAGAATGTCTAGACATCAAATGGGTTTTGGACAGTTTAAGGTACTAAAGTATTTTCCTGGGGAAAAAATTTATATTAGAGGCAGATCATAGAGCTATACAATGGTGGAACAGAATGAAAGATGAGCAATACTTGGCTTGTAAGATATTATATGTCCCTGTAGCAATGTATTTGCATTTTCCCCCAAGAGTCTCAGGAATGAAAGATGGAGGTATGTTTGCTGAAGCTGTTTTCTGGGTAATGGAATCACACTAGTGAATTATCCTTAGTGTCCATACAGGGCAAAATTCTCTGCAATCAAGTCTCAGTAAAAAGTTAAGGAAAATTTTCACCTGCTTGTACCCAGTCTTGCTTCTCTATAATATTCTGTGCCAAAGATACATGCCTGCATGCCAACTGGCTTCAGCATGGTCTGTGGACCATAAGGTGCCAGTCTCCCCTGTCCATGGGATTCTCCAGACAAGAAGACTGGGCTGGCTTGCCATGCCTTCCTCCAGGGGATCTCCCCGACCCAGGGATCAAACCTTTGTCTCTCACTGGCAGGTGGGTTCTTTACCACTAGCGGCATCCGGGAAGCCCATTGCCCATCTAATCATCCTAAAGGAAGAAGCCATTTCAGTTCCTGCAGTTGTGAGGACAGGAGTGAGAAGTACCAGCAGAGTTTCTGTTGCTGGGTAGCTAGAGAGGAAACGCTCTTATGGGTTGACCCTGGTCAAGGGTCAGTGTGCTGTGGTAACAGTGTGGCTCTTCTCTCCTGACCCATGTTTCCTCCCTTGAAATTCCTTCTGCTTACTCTCATTTGTTTTCTCTCACATTTGCTCTGGTTTTCAGGATACCATTTCTGCCAAATGTCGAATAAATGAAGACCTGGTGAATCAGGAGATCATTTTTTTTAACTCCATCCTCACCAATACCAGTCATGTTTTTGGAAAAATAAAGACCATGTGAGTATTGGGTACCTGGTTCAGCTGGACTGTAATTTCGCTACTTTAGTAAAGTGGGTCTTCTTCCTCTATTGAAGGTGAAAGGAGAAGGGTTGTGGCGTGTATGTGTTTTCAGGGCTCGGGTAATGAATGAGGAAAGTGTGAGTGTCTAAGGGAGGACAGAGCATCGGCCTTTTCCTCATTGCTCTCCTCTGCATGTTAGCCTGACAGGCTGCTTCTGTGTTCCAATGAACAGACAGCTTGGGATAGAGTGAGAATTTCAGAAGTTACTTCCATCTGGTTGGTTCCAAGTACAAACTGTTCTTTTTCCAAGTTTCAGTGATGATGTGTGACAGAAAGCTGAGGAGAGCCCATTTTCTCAATTGCCTCGCCAAGGAGCATGGTGAAGTTGACACCTGGGGCTATCAGCTGGCCATGCTTGGTTGAGCAAGGTCTTCATGGCGACTCTGAGAACAGAGACTGTGAAAGTAGTCAACCAACAAGTACTTCATCCCTCGACCTTGGTGGTTGGGAAAGATCTGAAAGTGGTTTTAGATTTTCAGTTTGCAATGCTTAAAAATTATGTATAAATTAAAAAAAAAAATTAAGATCATGAGTCCCAGTCCATGTAGCAGAAAAAAAATCATGGTTGTCATATTTATTAGAAAGATTACTGAGATTTTTATTTTCTCTAAGAATGTTAATGAATTTACACCAATTTTTCCACATATACTTTCTAAAGCCATTTGTCTTTATGTAGGAATTTCGGTTCCAACTTCCTGAATCAGACAATTGCAGAGTCTATTTGCCTCCAGTCTTGATGTTAAACTAGTCTATGAACTTGGGCAGAGGCCCTAAGGGAAGCCAGAAATTCAGAGTCACCTTAAACACTCTGCTTTGGCCTTTGGTAGAGTTAGGTGAAACATGGGATTCACAGTTAAGTGTGAATTACAGATACACAACAAAAATAATATTTTTTAGTACAAATAGGTCTCATATATTGAATGGTGCTTACTTATATTGGAAATCGTTGCCTATCTGAAATAAAATTTAACTTGGAATCCTGAATTTTTATTTGCTATTTATTGGAATGTGTGTGAAAATAGATATATCAATGGATGAAGAGAAACTATTACTGGGCAATGGAATTACAAATTATTTCACTTTTGTTCCTTATGATTATCAGTCTGCCAAATGTTTTAAATGAGTTTTCATTACAAATTATATACATAATTCACTGCTGGATTAAGATGTTCAATTAATGAGATATTAAGCAAATATTTCTTGAGCTGGTTTTGTGCTCTAAACTTGACTGTTATATTCTGAGTCATAGGATACTGAAACAAATAGAAAAATATTATAATTTGAATATTTGACCAAAATGGCAGATACCAATCAAGACAAAAATTCTGAAATCAACAAATAGATAAAATCCTTTAATATGAAATGAGGATGTTTTATTAAAAAATAAGGAATAATGTGACATAACTGAAAGGAAACCATATGTGTATTGTTTCAGAGATCTGAATGCTGCTTCTTAGTGTTGTTGATGTTGTTTTTAAATTTTTCCAGAAACGAACAGCCTGTATTTAAAAGTGGATGAAAAATGTGGGGGTGGTAGACTAGATAAAAAAGTGTATTTTAACAAAACATCGAAGAAAAACTTCAAATATTTATATTATAAAATACTTCATTAGAATGTTATAAAGACTAATGAAACAAACATCTGTGTACCCACCTTCCAGCTTTTTAACTTATCACATTTTAACATTTCACTACATTTGTTTTTGATCTTGTTAAGCTATAAAACATTTCAAGTAATGCTGAAACTCTGTCTTCCTTCCAAACACATTACCCTGTTATCCCTTAGCTGAGATGTTAGCTGCTGTCTTGAATTCAGTGTTTATAATCCTCAGGAGAGTTCTTTAATCTTGTCTGCTTTACATATTTATATATGTCAATATCCATAAAACATATATAGTATTTTATTGTGTTATTATTGACTTTTTATAGATGATAAAACAATATCACATCATTATTTAATTATTTGCTTTGTTGTAATCCTATGGTTTCTTTTTTAAAAACTCACATTAATATAGTTCTAAATCACTAATTATAACCACTGTGGCATTCTTTCTTATAGAAAGAATTTATTTACACTTGTGTTTGGTGACCAGTTTTTCTTTGGTAGTAATCAACGGCACCCCACTCCAGTACTCTTGTCTGGAAAATCTCATGGATGGAGGAGCCTGGTGGGCTGCAGTCCACGGGGTTGCTAAGAGTCGGACACGACTGAACGACTTCACTTTGACTTTTCGCTTTGACACATTGGAGAAGGAAATGGCAACCCACTCCAGTGTTATCGCCTGGAGAATCCCAGGGATGGGGAGCCTGGTGGGCTGCCGTCTATGGGGATGCACAGAGTCGGACACGGCTGAAGCGACTTAGCAGCAGCAATCATACTGCAGTAGAGTTTCTTGCAGGTGTCTCCCCACACATAAATAAAGAAGTTTCTGGTAGAATTAGAAAGATCAAATCAAGGTTATGGACATCTTCAATTTCACAAGTTAGTATCAGATTGCTCAAGAAATTGGTAGTAGGTAGCAATTTACATGTTTTCTGAAAATCTATGAGTTTATTTCTGAACCTTCTCACCAATTTTTGTTACTATCAGACTTTGAAATTATTTCAGTCTCTGAAATGATATGTCATAATTTTATTCTCCATTTTCTGATTTGTTAGTAAGTTTTAAACTCTATTCTGATAGTTATTGGTCATATATGTGCTATTTTATGTGAGTTATGTGCTTATGTATTTACCAAGTGTTTATTTAGATACTTGTCTTTTTTCTATTAAGTTTTAGAAATTCTATGTCAGTTCCTGATTATAATGTCTATATGTGTTCTCCTGAGCTGCAGATTATGCTTCTTAACTTCATATATGTTTTTCTAACACTCTGTAAGTGTTGTTTTGAAAAAAATATATAGTTTCTATGGTCAGATGTATATTAGTCAAATGAAAGATATACTATCTTCCATTATAGTCAAATGTATATTTGACTATATTACATTATAGTCAAATCTATATTATCCTATCTTATTTACATATTCTTATCATATAAGATATTCTATACTCCAATATCATAAAGTTAGACTCCTAACATTTTTTTAAATGTTTAAAATTTTGCTTCCCACCTTTGCTTTTTAAATATACAGGTAAGGATTTTAGAATAGATAAAATATGTTGTTGTATAATAAAATGACCTAAAATAAGTCATTTGTTGCCACTTTTCACCATTTATTTATTTATTTTTGTTTGCACGTAATTGACATAAAATACCACATTAGTTTCAGGTATGCATAAGAGTGATAATATTTCAAAATGGTCATCACAATAAGTCGAGTTACAATCTGTCACTATATAGGGTTATTACATTATTGTTGACTGTATTCCCTATGCTATATCTTATATCCCCATGACATTTATTTTATAATCAGGTGCTTGTATCTCTTAACCCTTTTCATCCTAAATGCCCATTCCCCAACCTCCTACTTCTCAGCAATCATGGGTTTGTTTTCTCTGTGAGTCCATTTCCATTTTGTTTTTAGATTCCACATGTAAGCGACATCACACAGTAATTGTGCTTCTCTGATTCATCTCACTCAGTGTACCCACTAGGTGCATCCGTGTTGTCACAGATAGCAAGATCTATTTTTTATAGCTGAATAATACTGTGCTCGTGTGTGTGTGTGACATATTCTTTGTCCATTCATCTGCTGGTGTACACACAGGTTGTTTCCTTGCCTGTCCTCTTTATTTTTTATTTTTTTTTAGTGGTGAAGACATGCAAGGTTTTGAAGGCCATGTTAAAGTACTGTCGGTCTTTATCCTAAAAGCAGTGTGAACTCATGGCTATGTTATGAACAGGGGAGTGTTTTGAGAGATTTATTCTGACTGCTCTGCAGAGAATGGGTTTGTCAGGAGCCTCCCTATCATTAACATAGGGAGGATACTTGGAATCTATTCAGGTGATCAAGATGAGATGATGGCAATTGATTTAGGTAGTGACAACAGTAATGGAGAGAAGTACAGAGATTTGAGAAGTAAACAGTAAAATAAGTAGAAATTTCTATCAGTATGTGTATGAGGGGGAAGGAGATATCAAAGATTTGTGGACACCACCTATCAAGCAGTTCCACAAATCTTTCATGTCTGTGTTCTTATAAATAATACTTCAATGGACATAGAGGTGCATGTATCTTTTTAATTAGTACTTTGTTTTCTTTCAGTAAGTAGCAAGAAGTAGCATTTCTGGATTTAATGATAGTCCTATTTTTAATTTTTTTGAGGAACCCCCATACTATTTTCCATAGTGACTGCACCGATTTACATTCCCACCAACACTGCAGGAGGGTTGGCTTTATTCCATGTCCTCACTAATGTCTTTTTTTTTTTTTTTGATAATCACTCTTTTGCCAGGTATGAGGTAATATCTCATTGTGGTTTTGATTTGCATTTTCCTGATAAGTGATGTTGAACATCATTACATGTGCCTATTGGCCACCTGTTCGTCTTCTTTGGAAAAGTGTCTATTCAAGACCTCTGTCCTTTATTTAATCAGGTTGTGTGTTTTTTCTTCATATTAGGTTGTATAAATTCTTTATATAAGTTGGCTATGAAACTTTACCAGTTGTATGATTTGAAAGTATATTCTCCCATTGGGTTTCCTTTTTGTCTTATGGACGGTTTCCTTCTCTGTACAAAAACTTTTAGTTTGATGTAGCTCTATTTGTTCACTTTTGTTTTTCTTGCCCTTGACTGAGGACATGCGTCCAAAAAAATATCACTGAGACTAAAGTCAAAGAGCTTACTGAAGAGGGATATTGCCATGGCCACTTGCACTTCCCAGCTCCAGCTAGGGAGTTACTGAGTGTCATCACCTCCTGTACCCACAGACTTTAGCTAGGGAGGAGAATAGAGCAACCGTCTGCATCCACAGGCCCGATGGAGGAAGTGGGGGAGTGCTGCAAGGCTCCTAACTCTTCGGCTTCATCAACGTGGAAGGATAGTGCCATGATTGCTTTTCCCTTTCCATATTAGAAAAGACCCTGATTCTGGGAAAGACAGAAGGCAGGAGGAGAAGGGGATGACAGAGGACGAGATGGTTTGATGGCATCACCAACTCAATGGACGTGAGTCTGAGCAAGCTCTGGGAGATGGAGAAGGACAGGGAAGCCTGGCGTGCTGTAGCCCATGGGGTCACACAGAGTCAGACGTGACTGAGCAACAGCAATGACTAGCAAGTTTGGTGGCAAGAGCAACTGTGGCATCTGCCAGAGCCTCCGCCTCTACAGGGCGTTCGCACTGTTCTCTGCTCCTTCAGCCCGTGCTTTGGATTCACAAATGGCTTGCCTTCACACACAGGCTGGGCACTTTTTGAACTGCTCTTATTTTACTGGGCCTTAGGGTGAGTAAAGCTGCCTGTAAGCCCTTTGAAAAGTGTGTCTCCGTTTCCTATACACTTTGATTTTCTAAGCCAGAAATCTTGGGGACTCGTTTTCTGGAGGAGACCCCAGGGGATAGGGGATTGCGGGTTGCCAAGCCGTCACTCCTCCAGGAGAAGCACCCATCTGGTGAGATCCTTCCCTGTGCTGTATCACCGTGCCCGTTGTAGGGTTTTTGTCAAGAGCATGTGTCTGCTTCTCCTACCCATCTCCACGTGGTTCTTTTTCTCTTTTGTGGTGGAGCACAATGGCACCCCACTCCAGTACTCTTGCCTGGATAATCCCATGGATGGAGGAGCCTGGTAGGCTGTAGTCCATGGGGTCACTAAGAGTTGGACACGACTGAGTGACTTCCCTTTCACTTTTCACTTTCATGCATTGGAGAAGGAAATGGCAACCCACTCCAGTGTTCTTGCCTGGAGAATCCTGGGGACGGGGGAGCCCGATGGGCTTCCATCTATGGGGTCGCACAGAGTCGGACATGACTGAAGTGACTTAGCAGCAGGTGTTTGGCTGTTTCTCAGATTCTTTTCAGAGGGAATTGAGCCATAGGTATTGTGTATTTGTTATGTCCACAGAAGGAAGTAAATTCAATCTCTTCCAACACTGCCATCTTGAACCTCTTCACCATTTGTTTATAATATCACGACTATCATTGATCAAATTCTCATATAGATGAATCTGTTTCTGAATCCTCCATTCTACTCCGCTGCTTTATGTATTATTTCTGTGACACTGTTTGACTTTTGTAGCCATTATAATAAAGGTTAAAACTGGTGAGAAAAGATTCCTCAGTTCAGTTCAGTTCAGTCACTCAGTCGTGTCCAACTCTTTGCAACCCCATGGACTGCAGCACACCAGGTTTCCCTGTCTACCACCAACTCCCAGAGCTTGCTCAAACTCATGTCCATTGAGTCAGTGATGCCGTCCAACCATCTCATCCTCTGTCATCCCCTTCTTCTCCTGCCCTCAATCTTTCCCAGCATCAGAATCTTTTCCAATGAGTCAACTCTTCACATCAGGTGGCCAAAGTACTCCTACTTGCTCTTAAATATTACATTAGCCACTCCACATAAATTTGAGAAGAAGCCTGTCCAATGTCATGAAAAAGAAAGTTTGGACTTTAAAGAGAAATGTATTTATTGATTGGTTGAGGACAAATGGAAACCTTTATATATCTCACTTTTGTTCATGTCTCCTTTAGTATCTTATGCTGTTATTTTGTAGTTTTTTTCCATGGTGATATGAATTGTGAATGGGATATTTTTGTATCACATTTTATAAGAAATTATGTCTAGTGAGTAGGAATTTATTTGTTACTCATAATTATATTTTGTCTTGAGCTTAGTAAAATTTTAGACAAATTCTAGCAGTTTGTAGATTTTCTTTCTAGTCAATCCACATATTCTGGAGGGAAATACTCTTTTATCTCTTTCTTTCTAATTTTTATATCTTATCATGTTTTCTCTTATCATGGTTAAATCATCCAAATTCAAGGTTTAATAGAGATACTGATAATGGGCATTCTTGTCATTACTGAATTGAACAATAATGCTTCTTTCACTTTTACAGCCTAATCTGATCTTTTCTGTTGATATCTGAACTGTATCTTTTATCAAGTTAAAGAAATTCTGTTCTCTTCCGAATTCAATGTGTGTTTTTATTATGAATGAATGCTGAACTCTATCGAATGCTTTTTCTGCAGTAATTGAAATGATTCTATGGATTTTCACCGTAAATCAGTTAACCCAAGATCAGGGCTGCCGTATTTCTGTTCAAACCATGGTCCATGCAAACCTAGGATGGTGCCATCACCATAAACTACCCCATTATTTATAATGTGAATAAATTGTGTCCTGGAGCTTTTCAATGTGTCGTGCTCTATGGTGGATATGTTAAAAGATTTTCTATATTAAACCATCATTGAAGGTTGTAGGCTCTTCCCTTCAAGTGTGGAGTCTCCAACTTTAGTGGGTAGCAAAATAACCAGGAGAAATTAAAGCAAGTCTGGCCCCATCAATACATGAAATTCAGTACAGCTGGGATGGGAACTAAGAATTTACGTTTCTGATAAACTTCTGGAGATAGTGACGCCACTGGTCCATGCACCACTGCATTGAGGGATGGTTGAACAAGAGGAAGATAGCCCGATTCCCCAAATAATGAATGGATTTTACCCACCCAATAAAAAAGAAAGACCACTCACCCTGTGAAAAGCGTATAAACTTCCACCTTTAAGCACCACGTTTGGGATTTCTTTCTTATAGTAGCTTATGATTATGTTAACCAAACACACGACGTTTTTATAGATAGATTGACAGATGAAAGTGAAAGTGCTAGTTGCTCAGTCCTGTCCTACTCTGTGACCGCATGTAGTCTGCCAGGCTCCTCTGTCCATAGAATTTTCCAGGCAAGAATACTGGAGTGAGTTGCCATTTCCTTCTCCAGGGGATCTTCCTGACCCAGGGATCGAACTCAAGTCTCACACACCGCAGGTGGATTTTTTACCATCTGAGCCACCAGGGAAACCCAGACACATGTAGGGTGTTTTTATAGATAGACAGATGGATAGATGTGTAAATAGACATAAAGCTGAATTCCATTTGCTAGTATTATTGAGGATTTAAAATTTTATATTCATATATGAGATTGGTTTATGATTTTGCTTGATGACTTCTCTGTACTTGTTACACAAAATAATTCTTGTATTTTATTTTCCTAAGGAATTTGTATAGACTAGAAATTACATATAGCTTGATGATTTGATACAAAGTTACCTATTAGGGTAACTTACTATCACCCAGATAGTAGTGTAGGAAACCCCAGACTCTGTCCCCTGACAAAGATAAACTACTAGACAGCTATCCATGAACAAAAATAGCTTCGCAAGAGCTCTGGCATTCTCTTGAGAAACTTAGGAATGCTTTTGTTGTTGTTTAGTCACTAAATTGTGTCTGACCCTTTGGTAATCCCAAGGACTGTAGCCCACCAGGCTCCTCTGTCCAGGAGATTCTCCAGGCAAGAATACTGGAGTGGGTTGCCATTTCCTTCTCCAGGGAAAATCCCAACTCAGGGATCGAACCCATATCTCCTGCATTTCAGGTAGATTCTTTACCTCTAAGCCACCAGGAAAGCCCCAACTTTAAAAATGTAGTGGAACAAAAAAATGATCAGAATGAATGACCAGCTTTCCCAGTCATTCAGGACACCACACAGAGGACCTACTTTGGTTTCACCGCACCCAGAGAGGAGCAAAGCTGAGACAGATAGAAAAAGCTGGGAACAAAGGAGAAAAACAGGGGCCACCAATCTCAGCTCTGCAGGGGGAGTGCCCACGGTTCCCAGTGACACTCTGCACACAACCTCAGCGGCCTTTGCCACTAAAGGAACCTCTGGCCATCAAAGCTACTGTGAACTGTCTGCAGATTTCACTAGTTTTCCCACCACAATTATTTGATTTGTTATCATCAGCTGCTTGAGGGGTATCATCTACATATCTGAGTTTTGTTTTGTTTTGTTTTTGATGAGGTATTCCAGAAACCAACCTTTGAGATGTGATAATTAGATGAGAACAAGCAAGTCCTTTCCACAGGTAGATACAAAACAAAGTTCTGGAGTCAAAATGAACTTGGTGTGTTCAGAAGGCAGAGTTCACTGTGGTAGGGAAAAGGGTCAGTTGGGGAAGAACTGGAGATGACCGTAAGCAGAAAGAAAGATTATGTGAAGCTCTGTGGACACAGTAAGGAGTTTAGACATCATTAAATGCAATAAAAAAATCAAAATCTTTATGACTGGTAGTGACAACATTTAATTAGTATTTTAAAGATTATTCATGTCTACTCTAGGAAGAGTAATATTGTACAAAGGTAAGAATAAAAATGTGAAGTCCAGTTGAAGATGACTCTTTTAGTCTAGAGAGACATCACCAGTGCTGCTGGGGGAAAGTCAATAGATCTGAGCTGCATTTTGAAGAAAGGCTTGACAGAATTGACTTGCTGATGGACTGGATATGGGTATGCAAATTTAATATACAAGCTTATAATGTGCCCCAAACTCAGCCCATCTGGAGACAAAGTATTGTACCATACTTAGAAATGACTTCGTTATGAAGGATAAAACTTGTTTCCACATAGGTAATTTACCATGTTAATAGTATATTGTTGTATTTTCTTGATTTACAACAGAGAATTTTAGCTTGCAAGCTGAAACTTGAGTGGCTTCCCAGGGGGGTCCGTGGTAAAGAATCTGCCTGCCAATGCAAGAGACGCAGGAGACAGGGTTTGGGAAGATTTCTTGGAGGAGGAAATGGCGACCCACTCCAGTATTCTTGCCTGGGAAATCCTATGGTCAGAGGAGCCTGGCAGGCTACAGTTCACAGTGTAGAAACGAGTTAGACATGACTTAGTGACTGAGCATGCACACACTGGACCTCAAGGTTACTCAGTTTACAGACTAGTGATGCCTAAAGTTTCAGTAAGCTACAGCATTCCTCTAGGATCCTAACAGTTAGGAGAATACACAGAGAGTACACATCTTTGCTTTTCAAGATGCTGCTTGGCATAGAAGTTGGGAATCATCAGAGCAGATATGAGAAACTGGGTTATTCTCTATTGAGGCCTTCTAGAGAAAAAAAAAAAAATCCTAAAATAGCTGTCTACAAAGTGACTCCAAATAAAGGAACTTGAAGTAAATAATAAATGGGGAAGGGGGTGCTATATCAGAAATCTATCAGAAGAGAGACAATTTAGGGGACAAGCATAGTAAATGTGGCTACCATGACTAACATTTCATTTAATGTCTTGTGATTGCCATGTCAGTTCTATGAAGCTAGTATAATTTTCCACCTTTTCAGCTAGAGAAACAGAAAAGGAGAAAAACTGACTAACTTGCATGAGGTCACACAGCTTGAAGGGGACAGAAGAGAGAATCTGAACCCAGGTCTACCCAACATCAAGGTCAATGCCATTTAAGGACTCTGCCTCATCTTACACGTGTCACGTTCAGAGTTCCACGGTGAATACCAGGATTCGAAGGTTTGCTCCATGCTGAATATGACACCTTTGCACTATCAAGAGTTGATTCTTAGTTTGCCTTGAGAGATAAGACAGAAAAAAAAGAAAAACCAAATTATTTCCAGTAATCTTTAAGAAATATTTTTAACACATCACACAAAGAAGATGGAGATAATTTGCTTCCTGCTTAATGCAGGACATATTTGGGGAAATGAGTTTGCTGCTACTGCCTTTGGCAGTCATCTTCCTTATGGAAGACAACTGAGACCCTAGGAGAGAGGCTGTAAAAGACTTCCCAGCTTATAGCTTAGCAATTTCAAAAAACTTTGATATTTGTCATTATTCCCCAAAATATATGTATTAAAACAGAAAAAAAAAGAAATATTTTTAATAAAAGACACTTCCTGTAGCTTCACGTAGTTGTGCTACTTTAAAACCCTCTAGAACATAGTTCTCATATTTACTTTTGCTTTTCTTGATTTGAAAAAGCCTTATCTTGGAGTAAGGGTGGATAGAGTTATAACAGGTTCATCAGGCAAACACAGCTCCATATGATGCAGGTCAGGATTTCTTCTTCGAGATTGGCTGTATCGGCTTGACTCCAATCCTCTACCTCACAAACAATCAGAGATGATTTTCTGCCACAACAAACAGTTGCAACAAACAAGCAGTCTCCCCTTCTGCTTCAGCCAGGCAGATGACCTCCATGCTTACGCCACTCACCAATTTCCACTTGCAATCTAAAATCATTTGCTCCAGAGCCAGCCCATGTGCAATATTCTATGATTCAATATTTCAATCATGTGTCTCTCTCTGACATGTTTTTTCCTGTCCACATGAAACCTGAGTAAATTGCAACGAGCTTTGAATAGAACTCTCAGAAACTCGTCTACCAACTTCTGCCTCCTGGAGCAAGATCAGGAGACAGACCACCACCTTCATTCTACTACCAACCATTATTAATCATCCTCTTTGCAAAAGGCATGGAGTGCCATAACAAAAAACTCCAGAAATCTTCATCAACTTCACAGTTTTTCCCAAGTAGAAATAGCCCTGAACCCAACGAACTGATATTTATCAGCCCTATTAAATTTCAAAGTGTAACCCACCTCTCAGTATTCCAGAATATTTCAGAGGAGGGTTGTTGTTCTTGTGTTTGGTTCTCTCTGCCCTGAGATTCAAAGACAAGATACCATCCCATACACTTGGGCAGCATATTGAGATTTGATGCCATTCTCATTTTTGCAATGTTTTGAAAAAAGAATCTAATCCATTTGATTCATATTCTTATTAAGCTAGTGTTGATCATCAAAATGATACTAACAGCAAAGTCCTAAATTAACATTCATGGCATTTAGTATCCAACAGAGCCATCTATCTGTCTAAGGATCTCAAAGAACCACTGATACAATTCTTCAGTGAGTTTAGAGTGCAGAGAAAATAGGAAAATGAAGAAATGTGGAGGCATGAATAACACCCTCAGCACCAAATATTTCTGTGTCTACATGGACCTTAAAAATAAAACTTTTCTCAATATCCCAGGGTAATGTTTTCTACTTTTCCTGTTTAGCCTCATTATTAAAAGGAGAGGCATAATGAGCAGTGTCAGGAGACCTGACCTCTAGACTCAGCTTATCTATTAATAGCAATTTTTCTTTCACCCTGGCTGTGTGGCTTGATCTCTCTGACTTTCAGTTTTTCCCCTAAAATTCAAAAATTATATAAGATATGTCATTCTCAAACTGTTATCAACAGAACGATACATATAGTTTTACTACTGTGCCTCTGAGGTTGCCAAAAGAAGGGAATGGGTGAAGAGAGCATCTGAGTAGGCATAGGTTGAAAAAGACTTTCTTTAATCAGCATTTATACTGAGGTTCCATGTTAGAGTCCACCTGAAGATTGGATTCAAGTACTAGAAATATGTGTTACCTTGAGTTACACGCAGTTTTAAGGACCCTAGGGCCCCAGTACCTTCAGGGTATAGGCACAGTAGTGGGTGCATTCTAGGTATAAAAGATGAAACATAACCAGTTCTTGACAAAGTCATTTAATCAGAAGGATCTGTGGACAACAGAGCCATGTGAGTGAAAACAAGGCATCAGAACTGTTTAGGTACCAACAGATCCTGACCTGAAGCGCAAGAGATTAAGGAAGACAGGACGTAAGATGGAGAAGTTTCTTGGAGACCTAAAGTGTGAACCAAGCGTTATATATACTCATCAGGATTTCGTTTCCCTGAAAGACAATCATTGCATTGTCTTTCCGAATTTTTATTTAAGTTTTTATGAGCTGTATCCTTCTTCCCAAGACCACAATCCATTTACAAGTTAGATATGGCTCCGACACACTTTAATTTAATTATGTTCAGTGTGGAGAAGGCAATGGCACCCCACTCCAGTACTCTTGCCTGGAAGATCTCATGGACGGAGGAGCCTGGTAGGCTGCAGTCCATTGGGTCTTGAAGAGTCGGACATGACTGAGCGACTTCACTTTCACTTTTCACTTTCATGCATTGGAGAAGGAAGTGGCAACCCACTCCAGTGTTCTTGCCTGGAGAATCCCAGGGATGGGGGAGCCTGGTGGGCTGCCGTCTATGGGGTCGCACAGAGTCGGACACGACTGAAGCGACCTAGCAGCAGCAGCAGCAGCTCTCAAAAAGATTTGCCACAACTACTACTTTGAGTTTCTTAGAAATTGGTTGGTTGTGTCAGGCATATGTAAACAGTCTAAGATATTAGCTGTGCTCCAGAAATGTTGCAAGCTAGTCAGTCTCACTGTAGTAATATTTCTGTTTTTCTTTGTGAAATTTCAACTTTGAATCTGATTCACTGTGAACTGGCTGGCATTGAAGTAACTCTGTCAACCCACCTTCCCAACATACACACTTCCTAATAAAGGGTGATCAAAAAGCAAAGAGAGTATAGAATAAGAATATAGAGAGAAGTGGTGCTGTAGCTCAGAGTGGGCTGAGAGAACTTTGGAAAATTTGATGGGAATGGGAAGCAACTTTCTAGAAAGAATAGTGAATGGGTGCTAAGTTGCTCAGTCGTGTCTGACCCTTTATGACCTCATGCACTGTAGCCCACCAGGCTCCTCTATCCATGAGATTCTCCAGACAAGAATACTGGAGTGGGTTGCCGTGCCCTCCTCCAGGGGATCTTCCCGACCCAGGGATTGAACCTGAGTCTCTTAAGTCTCCTGCATTGGCAAGTGAGTTCTTGACCACTGGTGCCACCTGGGAAGCCCAGTGAAAAGATTAGAATCCTCAAGGTAACTGATAGTACAAAGCAGATAAAAAGTACTCCTCTCCAGGGACTTAAAAGCCAGCTCCTCAGATGCTGGTCTATGTTGAGTGGGAAGAGGGAAAGAGCAGCTTACCGTTACTAGGCCTGTAGATCTATTCTCTGAAGACCAGAAAGTAAGAGGACTGGGATGTGAGCCTTCAGACCTGGCAGCAGAGCCAAGAGAGTGGTGGGGTTAGACTGCAGTTCAGCTGAATGGCTTCTTCTCAACTCAGAGATTCACTTTCTTTTGGAGTCCCATGAGAGTGCAGAAGAAAGCACAGCTCTTGTCTCATCTCTGACCCCAACCCAGCCACCCTCCTCCCCGTCCCTCCACGGCCAAAGACATGAGAGTAATTAAGGTGAGGCGTTTTGCAAACTGAGTTAGAAATTATTGATGTAATTATTGTATAAAAATGCATGTTCTCTATTCAGGATAGTCTCAGATTTGCTGGGAAAAAGAAAAAAATCCCCTCAATAATAGTCCATGAACTTAATTACATAGAGGGATTTATGTGAGATTGCATGGATTTTGGTGTGACATGTAAATAAATATTTAAATGCACAGTGTGAACTCTTACTTATAGGTGGCCAGCAGCGAAGTGAATCCTTTCGTGAAGATTCTTTAAAAACAATTGCAAGAATACATAATGATGTGGGAAATATTCAAAATACACCCTTATATGAAAAAAATTCAATTATAAAATAGTACCATAGGGGACTTCCTTGGTGGTCCAGTGGTTAAGACTCTGAGCTCCTGGTGCAGGGGGCCTGGATTCGATCCCTGGTCAGGGAACTAAATCCCATATGCAGCTACTAAGACACAGTGCAGCCAAATAATAAAATAAGAAATTAAAAAAAAATAGTACCATAGAACCATCTCAAATTTTCTAGAATGTAGGTTGTATGCACACACAATAATGTACAGCTATTGATACTTATTAGCTGTAGGTTTATGAAAGGATATCTGTGTTAGTGGTGATGCCCTCCATGTGTTGAGATTTTCTATCATGGACATGTATTAGTATTATAAAACAGGATGCGACATTTACATTTTATAGATTCAGGAGCTAGTTATGCTCACAAAGAAGTGGGTTAAAAATACTGTCAGTTTCCCAATTCAGTTTTTGGAATTTTTTTGGTATTTTGAGGTTCACTTATTTAAATATTTCTTCAGCCATCTCCCTTCCTCCCACAGAGGACTGAAGACTGAAAAAAATTTTTACCTACATAGATGTTGCTGCTTGCTGCGAAGTCACGTCAGTCATGTCCGACTCTGTGCGACCCCATAGATGGCACCCCACCAGGCTTCCCCATCCCTGGGATTCTCCAGGCAAGAACACTGGAGTGGGTTGCCATTTCCTTCTCCAAAATCCCCCAAAACACACATCATCATTGATTAAGAGTTGTCTGAGAAAAAAATAAGGCAAATGGGCACAAAATTGAGTTCTGAGTTTCCCAGTGGTCACAACAAATTAAAAAATGTGATATACTGGAGAACTCACCGAGAAACAAACAAGGTGATTCCCTGGCTGTCCAGCAGTTAGGACCCCTCCAACTCTCTGCTTTCACTGCCAAGAGCGTGGTTCAATCCTGGGTGGGGGAACTAAGATCGCACAAGCCACGTGGCACAGCCAAAAATTTAAAACTAAATGTAAAGTAATAAATAAATGAGAAACAAACCAAAGCAAGAAACATACACTGTTTCCTACCCTGACCTTATCATGGAGGGGGTGGGGCATGGGGGTGAGGCGTGGAGGCCATATGTTGGGTTGGCCAAAAAATTTGTTTGGGTTTTTCATAAGATGTAATGGAAAAACCCAAATAAACTTTTTGGCCAACCAAAAATAAAATGCAGGATATGAGTATGCTCAGTCGTATCTGATTTTTTGTGACCCCATTGACTATAGCTCTTCAGGCTCCTCTGTCCATGGCATTTTCCAGAAAGAGTACTGAGGTGGGTTGCCATTTCCTACTCCAGGGGATCTTCCTGACCCAGGGTTCAAACCCGAGTCTTTGCATCTCCTGCATTGGCAGACAGATTCTTTACCACTGTGTTACCAATGCAGAATGGTGGGGGAGAAAGTCAGGTGAACAGTTCTGGAAACATCATCTATATGAATGACCTCATGCCAGTTTGACAGAGGATTTCCTAACAATTTACAAAGTGCTTAGTTCTCTTTGCTAATTATCCATTAAAAAAAAAAAAAAAAAAAACCTCTGTTTTGCTGACAGAGAGAGTATTTTGTAGGATTAAGCATTTGTGTCCAGACCAGACTCTCTGGGATTGAACCCCACCGCTATGACCTACTCATTCAGAGCCTTTGGGTAAGTAACTTATCCAACGTTTCCAAGGTCTACATCCTCATTTATGAAATGGCAACTGTAGTAGAATCTATCACAAATGGTGGTGAAGATGAAATGTGTGATGTTTCATTTCATGTGTCTACTTGACTGGCCATGGGGTGCCCAGATTAGACATTGTTTCTGGGCATGTCTGTGACAGTGTTTTCAGATGAGATTAGCATTTGAATCGGTGCACTCAGTAAAGTAGATTGCCCTCCCCGATGTGGGTGGGCATCATTGAAGCCGCTGGGGGCTTGAATAGAACAAAAGGTAGAAGAAGGCGGAATTCACTCCCTTTAGCTTCCTGCTTGCCTGCTTGAGCTGAGACATCTCATCTCATCTCATCTCCTCTGACCCTTTGGACTTGGACTGAATTACACCACCAGCTTTCCTGGGTCTCCAGCTTGCAGATGGCAGATTGTGGGACTTCTCTGCCTCCATCATCACAGGAGCTGATTCTTCATAATAAATCTTGTTTAACTCCTACTAGTTCTATTTCTCTGGAGAATCCAGACTGATATAAAATCGTAAAGTGCTTAGAACATAAAAGGAATTATATAAATGCTATCATCTTCATTATCATCATTACCACCATCACCAAATAGAGCTATGAAAAAACACTATGAATAACATCAATGCATGAATAAATTTGACTACAAGTTGGCGACATTGTAATGGAACCCATTTACTTCTTGAACCACGGGGCCACCTAATCCTGCCAGAGGAGCCGAATCATTCACAGAAGTTTCTGTCTTCCAGTTGTCATTTTACAGGTGACCTAAACTTAATCCCAGTTTCACAGGTATTTTTACATGACTCTTGGCTCAGGTGGTAAAGAATCTGCCTGCAATGTGGGATACCTGGGTTCGATCCCTGGGTTGGGAAGATCCCCTGGAGAAGTGAATGGCAACCCACTCCAGGATTCTTGCCTGGAGAATCCCATGGACAGAGGAACCTCGTGGGCTACAGTCCACTGGGTCACTAAGAGTCAGACATGACTGTCACACACTTTAACACAACTTCAATCTGTTGACCCCACATCAATTTAAAAAATGATTAAGCTATCTGCAGGGCAGCAATGGAGACACAGACAAGAGAATATGCTTGTGGACACGAGAGGAAGGAGAGGGTGGGACGAAATGAGAGAGTAGCGCTGAAACGTATTACCGTATACAAAATAGACAGCCAGTGGGAATTTGCTGTGTGACTCAAGGAGCTCAAATCCAGGGCTCTGTGATGACCTAGAGGGGTGGGTGGGGTGGGGGGTGGGAAGGAGGTTCAAGAGGGAGGGGACATGCCTATGCCTACGGCTGATTCGTGTCGGTATATGGCAGAAACCAACACGAAGTTGTAAAGCAATTATCCTCCAACTAAAAATAAATAATCATAAAAAGATGTATTTTAAAAGCTTATATAGAACTATCTTAAATCTCTTCTCATTTTGTTCCACCTCCTTGTGGGCTCCTTTCTCACATGCCCAATGCCCACCCTCCTTTTCCAAAACACACAAACACACGCAGACATACACACACTGCCTCGTTCTCTGGACAGATTCAAACATCCTGAGAATTCACCAAGGAGGATTATGGATCACTAAACTTCAAGGGTTCAGGGAGGAAATAGAGACTTTAATTTCTTTTCCAGGGAACATTGGCCCTTATGCCCCAAGCTGTAGTACTATTTAATGAAATTCAAAGTTGTTATATGCCAGAAGGATATCTCTGAGAGGAATCTACATGCTTGTGTGTGTATGAGCATGCACACACATGTCTGTATGAATGCATACTCAAAACAGAGATGATAGACCGTAATTACCCCATAACTTTGCAGATGTACGCTCTAGGATGATCTCGGCCATGGTCAACTTGCATTCCCACCATACATTTCTACTGATGGAGGCAAGAATCAACATTTATCATAAATGATATCGGATCTATTCTTCTCTTGCTTTTTCTCCATGAATTCGTGTTCAGTTAAAATTTAGAAACATTGTTTTCAATGTTTAAAAATAAAAGACAATATAATTGTCTCCATTTTCAAGATGTAAAAACTGAGGATGGGTGCCAGGCTGACCTTTCTTCGCTCCTTCTAGCCACTATAATTGTATGGCCATGGGAACTGTCTCCAGCAGGCTGATGTGGAAATTAAGCTAGTCCGAGAACCCACGGACCTAGATTCTGGCCACTGATATGGCATGAACTGCTCATGAGAACCTGGATCTCATTTTATCTTTCTGGATCTTAATTTCCTCCTCTGTAAAGGCTGGGGAGAAAGGGAGATTACAGGCTCACCCACACTTAGAATTTTAAATTTATCTGATATTCTTTCTAATTTCTTTTTTTATTTGTTCTCTGATTTAGTGTTTTGACCTCAATCCTAGTTTTCATAAATGTTCATTTATATTAACATATCGCCATTCTCCTCTACTAATTAATTTAATTCAATATTTCAAATAATGTGACTAGGAGAAATATTTCACGTAGGCTAAAAAATATGTTAGTAAACAATTAACAGAGTCCAATACACCACTGTTCAAAAATGTCCACGCAATTACATGGACATATTTTTAAAGGAAAATACATTGGTAAGGGGAATTTGAGTTTAAAATGACTGGGTATTCAGCCAAGTTTAAAAGATGAACCCTGTAGTTTCTTTTTTTTTTTTTCCAGAGTGATCCTACACGGGAGGCCTGCAGATGCCATATTTCAAATCATAGGAAATTATAGCTTAGTGAGCACTCTCTCCCCGTGGGCTCAAATAAAATTTCCTAAAGACTCCAGATCGACCACAGGCGGGGAAGGAATTGTAAATGCTCTGAAAAGGAAATGTCTCTGTTACACTGGGAAGGCATTCATGATCCTTCCCTCCTCCTCAGATCTCCATGCAATGTCTCATCACTGAGATTCTGGCCATTAAATCCACACCGTCTGTCCAGGAACCCTGAGTGCCGTCTGCTTCAGAACTAAGCAGAGTACCCACTCTCAGAGCTCAGAACTAGCTTTCTCTGCAACTTTACCAGTCAGTTTGAATTGCTCCTTTTTCCAGTGAATAAGTGGTATAGGGAGGGAATATCATTCTGCAGTGGATTGAAATAAACTACTGTTTTCCTAAATACTTTCAGTTTTAAACTTCTTAATTTAGCCACTTCACGTAATATATTTCACCTATTTTGGTCGCTCTTTTCTTTCTCCTTTTCTGGACCAAATGACTATATAGGAGTTTTCTTAATTTATGTTTAATTTTTTTGTGCCTCTTCTGAAATATGTAAAGCATGATGCACACCAAAAAGTAATCTTCCTATTCAAATGCAAGGACCATGAACTTTTTTTATAATTCACATAAAATAAAGCCATTTAAAAAATTCTGTCAAATATAATTTAGGTTCAATCAGCATTCATAATCTATGTTGCCAATTAGACTACAGTACATTTTACAATGTGAAAAAAAAAACACTCAGGGGGACAGATAGACATAACATGGAAAAGCTCCGTGAGATAAAAGAAACATAATTGATGCACCTTTCAGTCCATAGCATTGATTTCTATTTATTATTACAAACTCTTCAAAACACAAAGATTGGATGTCAACATGTTATTCTGGAAGCATATAATTGAAGCAAGCATTACCTGCATGACTTACTTCATAAAATTTGTTTACCAGAATTGGATTTGCACGTTCATTTCAAAGGACTTTGAAGTGAAAGGGGGAAAGATGATTTAAGGTTGTTTTCTTTCCCTTAATGCTTTACTTTTGAGATTTACCAGACTTCAGTTAAATAGATGCCTTCTTGACAACCAGGAATCTTAGTACTATGAGTGAAGTGGAAGAAGTTGAGTTCGCCTAAACTTCCCTGTAGGCAGAATGGAGCTCCGTGCAGGACCACTTTTATCAAGCACAGCTAGCTGACTTTGAAAATTCCTCCTGAGGAACAATGATCAGCGGACCCTTCTTACATTCATCTAATTTCCAAGCCTTGATGTGACATATGAAACAAGAAGAAAGCAACAACAAAAATCAATGTGTCTAAATAGTTTGCTTCGAAACATACCTGTCACTGGTATGAAACTCAGAAATTGGGTGGGATATTAGATCTGATCTATTTTTTGTTGTTGTTGTCGTTTTATTTTTGGTTCAGAATTTATTTTAGTCCCTGCAGGGAGAAAGTGGCAGAAAATTTCCCCTTAACTTGCACAGAGGGGAGTGTGCCTTCTTAGAAAGACTTTAAAATTACAAAAACATAAAACGTTCAGTACCTGCCCACTCTTGAATTGGGTTTTTATTCCCTCCTTTATCAACATGCTTGTGATTAAAATGAATCCAGTCACATCATAGTGGGATCATGAGCTTTTAAAAATTGTAACTAAAATAAATCTGTAAGAACTTAATTTATATATTTTAAGTTATGAAAGTATAACATATGGGAGATTATGACTTTATAACTCTGATAGTTTTACCATTAGAATTTAGAGATAGGAGAAAACTAATATTAGACTGAATTTGGAATGCATTTATCTTGTATTAAATTTTCTATAAAATATGGCAGAAAGTCACACATTCTGTAAGCTATCAATTATTTCTCTATTTTACATAACATTTTCCTTGTTGCTAAGTTTCTACACAGAGAGATAATATAAAATGTAAAGTTTAAATAGTCCTCTGAAATAAAATACCTTGTTTCAGTCAGTATCTAAAAGTTTATTCTGCATATTATAAAGTTTAAAAATTGCTTAGATACTTTTCTGACATACTTTTAAGAAAACAGTTACCACATCAAGAAAAATTAGCATTCATAAATAATAAATACATTGTGATCTTTTATGAAGCATTTTTGAAAAATATTCAACTTGCCAAAAAATTACAAAGATGATTGTCTACTTTTAAACAAAGCAGTAAAAGCCATTCAACCTCCCATTCACACATAAATGCGTTTCCTTTTCAAAGGATATTTACCCTTTAAGGGGACATTTTTAACCTTGTGACACCATAAAATTCCATGCATGCAAAGTTATTTGTTTTTATTTTGCTGACATTCATCATTGATCAGATATTTTCCATGGGTTTTATCATGTTATTCAACTAAAGGCATAGTTTTAATAGTTCATTTTAATACCTTGATTAATAGGAGACAATCTCTTTAAAAATAATATTAGTGTTGGCATTTTGTGATAAATTACAAAAGCTAAGCAGACATGCTCTTTTGTGCCTTCTTTGAATTTCCTTTCAAAATGTGCTGAACTCCCCAGTGTTTGGCCAAATCTACAAAGTTTTAACATTAGCTAAACATTAAATGAACTTTCAAATCTGAGAACAGTGTTCGCTTGCAATGGGTGATGGGATAGAAAGGGTTCAGACGGAGAATCCAGAATTTCAGCCCCCGTGATTATAGGTGCTGGCAAGGGAGAACCAAATGCCCTCTGTCTGGGAGACCTAGGGCACTGCAAGTACTGCTAACAGTCTCCAACCAGCTGATTTTAAAAGACCAAAGGCTTTTTCTAAAGTGGCGATAGTTGCAGATTTGCTATCTAACAGTGGCAATTGCCCCCCAAAAAGAGGCATTACCCTGACAATTTACAATGAAATTTTTCTATAATACCAGACCTATAAGATTTTTTTTTTAATTGTTGAAGATTTTTCCTCCAAAACTAATAATGTATATCTCTTATCTATAAAATAAAATGTTTCTTTGGAAGAGAAATATAAATAAATATTCCATTTTTTTTAAAGTACATACTGAACATGTTTTTAAATTTCTCAAATATATTAAAAATGTGCAATAATACATTTTGGAAAAAGAAATGATGCAAATGTTTAATATGATTCCTACAACTTGTTTTTAGCATACCTTGTAAGCAGCTGGACCAGCCAGCATCTAATACCAAAGATAAAAAAGAAAAAGGGGTGTTTTTTTGGGGAGATGGGGAGGTATATACCCTAGAACAAGAACGTGATAGAGGCCTCTGAAACATGAAAGAATACATTTCAACCATCAACAATCAAATGACAATTAATATTTGTGAAATATCATCTTGAAAACAATTTTGTTCATTGTTTATTTTGTGAAACTGGCAGAGTAACTTACTCTACATCATGTTCTAAGTGGTACTTCTAAAACACACTGGGATGTGGCACTGTTTTTGACATATTGAGGGTCAATTGTGTGAAGAAGCAAGGCAACAAACTCATCAAACGGCAGTAAATGGAGGTCTTTGTCTTTAAGTTATGAAGAACGTGTATGTATTTGATCCTGACAGCCAGCAGTCCTGCAGATTTCCGGGCATAAGACAGATGGCAGTGCAACCAAGCTAGAATTCAGACCTTCCCTCTTTCCCTCTGGGTCTAACTCCTATTATCCACTTGTAAATTAACCTGTCAATTTATCAATCAACACCATCTTGATTCTCCCCTGTTCCGCAGCCCAGCCTTGCAGTGAATTTGCCTCGTAAATAACTGGGAGCCCCGTGTTTGTTAGTATTGTGAATGAGTTTATTATCACTTTGATGGCTGCTATGAATCACAAATGCTGCTGAGAGGCTGATAAGAAAAAAGTACATGCACACATTAACAGGGTTGAAACTATTTTAGAGATAAAAGATGGCGTAACTGTGATAGCAAATCATTTAAATTGAAAAAAATGACTAAAAATTGTATTTGTGTGTGTGTGTGTGTGCACGCATCTCTGTGTGTTGGACAACCTCCTGCTTCAAGTAAGAGAGAGAGAGAAGTGAATCGACTTTCATTTGTACTGTTCAAAAAAAGTATCTGCAAGAGGACCCTGGTGGACAGCAGGGTGGTTCCAAGGCCCTGCAGGACATGAGCTGTATTTAACAGTCTGGGGGCAAACTTGGGAGAACACCAGCTTCTATTCTCCGTGACCCGTTGGCCAGGTTAACATTTTAGATGCTGCATGGGAACTTTAAAGAGAATGACACAAAATCTAAAGTTCTGGGTGTGAGTGTTTGTGTATATAATTGTGTATGAGTAATATACAAAAGTATAGCAATATCTAGTAAGCAAATGAGGCCGTTTGGTAGACTTAGCACATTAATAAACAATTAACATTAGAGTGCTAATTATTTTGCTTCACCTGTTGTCACTGAAAGAGTTCCTTACTTGATATGGAAAATTACATTTAAGTCATTTTAAGTTAGAAATTCTTCAGCAAATGGTATGCATATTAAAATACATGTGTAATTATGAGACTGTATGTTGTCTAGCATTTCAAATGCCAGTTTTTCTAAACATGGTTATTCTTTTATATTTTAAAATTTCATATTAATATAAATCAATGCTTTTATAGATTACATAGCATCTTATTCTGATGATTACGAACTAGACTACTGTATTAGCTTGGATTATATTTGGAAACACTACACCAGCTATAAAACTATATGTTTGATCGTATATAACTTTACAGCAATTTTCAGTTTGTAGCAAGTAAATATAAACATAAAGACATTTAATATCTTATTGAATGTATACTGCATTTTAAAACACAATAAGACTATTTCTTACAATAGTTCCAATTTGGCTCCTGGCTTTTGTTGGGAAAGTTGTTATGTGGATCCTAAATTATTTAGGTAGACATCATGAAAAATATTGTGAGGCATACCATATGTGTAAAGTTCTCAAACTTGTATGTCAGAGGCAAACTATTGTCACATGGGAAATATTTTGGTACAATTAAGGCAGTGCATAAAAAAGGAATATTCCTTGAACATTATTATACCCAATATGCCATCAGTAGAAATGTGATAAAAAATGAAACTATTTATTAGAATGTAATTTAGAGAACCCGATAGGTTGTCCATTTTGTTCAGTTTATAATTAAGATAGTGTTTAAATCTGAAATGAATTCTATATATGCATGTTCAATAGGCTATAGCCCAACAATAAGAATGGAATCACATCTCATTTTATCGTAAATTGTGTAATAAGCGATAAGGTAAAAACGAGGGCTAAAATCCTTCCAGCAAAAATGAAACAGAGCGACCTCAATTGCCCTAATTCATTCTGCTTTTTTTCCCTTTTTTTAAAAGTCTCTTCATTTTCCCTCGTTCACATTATTAGCTTACACATGAGTGCATTATTAGAAAATAACAAAGCCAAATGGGGAGACTTCGAAGGAGCTGGAGATAGCTGAAAGGTATTCTCATTTCATTTGTTAGGAGTTGCAAAAATAGTTTTATAGCCAGGGAGGGACAATGACCTTTCTCTTTCAACAAGCTTGGTGGTTGGTCTTTTGATGGAAAATCTAGGGGATACAACATCTGGTAATTTGTGTTACTGAGCTTAGCTGAGGTCTTAACGATGTAAGCAGATTATTCTTGAAGAAGAACAAAAAAAATTCCGGAAGACTCAATGGACTATTTAAAGTTATTAGGCAGTTCATTCTAACACTTCAGAACCCTTTTCTGATTCATTTTCCCTTTAAAGCTATGCCTTCCAAGCAATTTTTTTTAGGTCTACCTCCTTCCAATTCCAGTTGACTTTTTTGGTGGTCCACAGATGTTTTGTCATTCACACTAGCCTTCTTCTTTTTTTTTTTTCCATCACAGCAGAAATGATTACTTTGCTGATTAAATTTTCCCCTTCAGAACTTTAGGACACTCTCCTCCACCCTTGGGAGTCATTGCTGATCGGCAGGGTCGAGCAACACCAAATAGCAACAGCTAAGCTTCAGCAATTTTAAAGGGAAAAATGTGAACAGGAGCAGTGCGTGAAGGAAACGACCCACCCCGCCCGGGATTACAGGCAAAAAATAAATGAAGGATGGTAATGAATAGTCACTGTGGTATCTTTTCCTCACATGCATCATTTTAAAATCACATCATCCAAAACTTGAGCGTCTTACTCTGATAAAAACAGGTTGGGGTCCATGGAATATATCCACATCATCCCTTGCAGAAAAAATACAAACGAGATTAATTGTGCATGGCTTGGAAAAATTCTTAGCACTGTTTAGAAAAAGAAATATGCTAAATTGGAGTAAGTCAGTGGATACACAAGAAGATGAATATAGAACTTTATCTGACTTAATTCTGCTAAAATAACTCACTGTAACTTTTCAGTTTTAACTCAGACTGTTACCATATCAACGTGCAGAACACAAAAGATGGACTAACAGACGGTGACCCACCTGGAAAGCAGGGGTACCTGGGACCGTCAGGCCTGCCACCACGACAGGGAGCTCATAGACGCGAACGGATTGGCTCCGCGATTAGCGCCTTGCTTTGCAGTGATGAAAGAAAGCAAGCAAGAGCATTCCTCACCAAGTTCCATCTCTCTCATCCCCACAGCCCTTCCGCGTGACAGGACCTTGTACTAGACTGCTATTTCTTCAAGTCAAAGATCTTCACAGAAGCCAAAGTAGTGCAGGACCCACCCACCCTCGCCAAAAAAAGAAAAGAAAAGTGAAAAACCCACTCACATTGAAATTTCAAGGGCTCTTGACACCAGACAATTGTTAACCTTAGAATATGTCTTCGATAAAGAAAAAGTTAACAGGACTTTGTTAGTATTTAGGCAAACTGCATGCTGATTCATAGCATATTGAATACCGAGTATAATTTCTCACATTACAATAGTTTTCCACATGTTGTCTGGACCTTCTGAAAGTGAGAGAAATAGGAGAGGTCTATGGTATATAGACGCGATTCCAGTTCAGGTTATTTTTGAAGGGCATGATAGACTAAATATATTTGCGTTATGTATTACCTTCAGTTTTGTTTGCTGTATTTGAGTTCTATCAAATATGAACCATTTATAATGAAAGATACCATTGGATAAAAGAGCAACCATCTACTTTCCAACATTCTTGAATAGGTTTGCTCTTTTACTAAGATGGACACATAGATGAGCATTTTTCAGATTAAGCTGAAAACTACACTGATAATTTTAATTTTATCAATTTTTGCCCATTATGGGGTTTGAATTGACACTATTTGGAGCAAACAGAAAGCGTTAGCCACTTTATACTCTCAATTTACCTTTATATTCAATATATTTAAAGAAAATACTAATTTATTGCAGTTTAGCATTTTTTCCCCCTCATTACTAAAAAACATTGGGTCTCAAATTAGCCATGTTAGATATTCCTTGAGCATTTGGTATTTGTTTTTCCATTAGAAAATTAGGCCTTCCCTGGTGGTTCAGAGGGTAACGCGTCTGCCTGCAATTTGGGAGACCCGGGTTCAATCCCTGGGTCAGGAAGATCCTCTGGAGAACGAAATGGCAACCCACTCCAGTACTCTTGCCTGGAAAAGTCCATGGATGGAGGAGCCTGGTAGGTTACAGTCCATGAGGCTGCAAAGAGTCAGACACGACTGAGTGATTTCACTTTCACTTTCCATTAGATCTGTTAATCTCCAGCTATTCAAAGCAGTATTTGTGAAGTTCTACCTCAGGAAAAAAAACAAAATATCCATCTATAGTTAGAAGGGCAATTGTATAATCAGGGTATTGACAGGGAGGCAATTGCAAACAAGAGCCTATTAAAACAGAGAAACTGATAAGACCACAAAAAGATAGTTTCTCCTTCAAACTTACCAATTATTTTGGCAGTAAAACTTTGAGTCACACACTATTTCATAGGCTGATTCATGTTTTTTTAACCAGAAAATGGTCTCTGCTTTACTTATGAATACAGGTTACAGAAAGCTCTGAAGCCAGTTTATGATTTGATAAATCGTAGAATGCAAACATGGCTTCCATAGTGGGATTTTATATTTACCCTTGAACCATTCACATAATTTCAATTGCTTTCTGTATATGTCAAATTCTTCAAATAGGACAGAAGGATGGCTTAAGAAAGACCTCAATAGCCCAGGAATCTCTTTTCTTTGATTGATTTCTCTCCTTGCTCTAGCAATATCAAGTCATAGCATGGCTCACGCTCGATTTCTTATTTGTTCCATGTTGAACCTACCTTGCTACTTCTATCCTTCGGACACCACTCCTCAATTGTACTTTCTTAACCATGTCTCTGGGCTTCCCTGGTGGCTCAGATGGTAGACTCTGTCTGCAGTGCAGGAGACCCATGTTCAATTTCTGGGTCAGGAAGATCCCCTGAGAAGGGAATGGCTACCTACTGAAGTATTCTTGCCTGGAGAATTCCATGGACAGATGAGCCTGGGAGGCTACATCCATGGGATTGCAGAGTCGGACATGACAGAGTAACTCACTCTTTCACACTTTCAACCAAATCCTTGGGTTGCTTCATTGACTATTTACAGTCTAACACTACTTTTCATTCCAGATTCCTCTCTTGGCTTTTCCTAGTGGGGAGATTGTATACTGGAAAAGCACAAGACTTAGATTCAGGAAACCCAAATTTGAATACCAGCTTACAAAGTCACTCTTTTCCATTCAGTAAATTACTTAACTTTTCTGAACATCAGTTTCCACATACAGAAAGTTGACAGTTATATAGACCATATAGGCCAGATGTGGAGCCAGATGTATATTTTGCCCCAGAAAACTTTCTTCACTCTCGCATTATCTGAATGGCTTTGTGATCACCTGTATGTGTATCCATGCCCCATTTGTTAAAAAAAAGAAGTAATGATGCTTACCACCCCACACAACTAGAGGATTAACTTAGAAAATATATGTGAAATGCCCAGGCTGGTGCTTATTAAATAGAGCTTCTCAATAAAGTTTGGCTAAATCTGAGACTGAATCACTTGATTACATCCATCATCTGATGCTAGGTGTCCAAGTACCTACAAATAAGTCCTGTAATTGTCTGCCTTTGGATTTCTTCTCCTATGTCTTTGAAGACCACTCTCCCTTTCTACTCTGCCCAGAGAAATCTTACCAATTCCTCAAGACCAGGCCTAAATCTACACTCTTTCCATAAACCATTACCTGCATTTTTGAAGAGGGAATGACCTCCAGCACTGGTCTGAATGGCAGCAATAACCTTATGAGCTTTAGCATCTTCAGGCTCAACAGAAAACTTGAAATCTTGGCAACCAACATTCTCACAATTGGCCAAAGGCCAAGAAATTAATAAGAGGAACCCAAGGCCAGAGAACAAACATGAGAATGGGACTTAAACCTGACTCTCTGGTCTCTCCCCTCAGTGCCTTTTTGGGTTTCTGCTTCTCAGATTACTATGTGCAGGTTTGTTTGTTTTTTTTTCATTACATTGTTTTCTATAATTTTTTTATCTTCATTCAATCGCAAAACACTGAAATCCAAGGACAGCATTTTATGCATATGTTTGTTTATTTCTTTGAACCTAGCCTAGCACCTCACAATATTTAATAAATGGTTTGAAAAAACTGGAGAAAAAAGGCAGGAAACTTTTTAGGACCTGAGTTTCCCATAAGCAGGTACCCAAGGGCTCCTAGGTAAAATAATTTTATGCAAAATTTTCAATGTTCCAAATACACAGAGATTAAGCATTTGCTCATCCCTCTTACCACCGGGCATTGTACTGAGTGCTGTAAACGGATCCTCTTATTTAAACTCCACAATGCTTCCAGGGAATTACATTATTGTCAATACCATTTAAAAATTAGGAACATAAAGCTGAGACAGTTTAAGTAACTTGCCTCAAGCAACAGACCTAGAAAGGATCAGGGCCCAAGCAAGAACTGTCTCAGTCTATAGTCCTGCTGCTCTTTACCGGCGGAATGAATCAATTTCTAATGCCACCCTTGTAGCCCTTCTTAGATTCATATTTTACTTTCACCTATTGTCATCACTCTTGATAAAAATAATATAAATCATCTAATTGCCACTGGAAGCCTTTTGATATTGTCTTGGCCATCTTAGCCATTTTGATCTGGCCTCTACCACCCACCAAAGAATCAATGCTTTCGAATTTTGGTGTTGGAGAAGACTCTTGAGAGTCCCTTGGACAGCAAGGAGATCCAACCAGTCCATCCTAAAGGAAATCAGTCCTGAATATTCAGTGGAAGGACTGATGCTGAAGCTGAAACTCCAATACTTTGGTCACCTGATATGAAGAGCTGACTCATTTGGAAAGATGATGCTGGGAAAGATTGAAGGCGGGAGGAGAAGGGGACGACAGAGGATGAAATGGTTGGATGGCATTACTGACTTAATGGACATGAGTTTGAGCAAACTCTGGGAGATGGTGATGGACAGGGAGGCCTGGCATGCTGCAGTTCATGGGGTCGCAAAGAGTTGGACTGACTTAGTGACTGAACAACCACCACCAACCCAATCTAACTCTCATGAGATCATGCAATATACAGCTTTTTCTATAACACCTCCCAATCTTGTCTTTGGGGTTGTTTTTACTGTTACAACTATCTTCAGCGAGCCTGGCAGAGTATTTCTCCTTGACCTATGCTTCTTACTCCAGATCACTCATTTTTTCTCCCATTCATTTAACCATTCAACCTTACTAAGCAGTATCATATGATAAACACTGAAATAGACTTGTCATGGCCAAGGAAAGGGCAAGTCAGGTAAAAGGGGGTAAGAATGGCAGTCAAGTGGTCCAGAGAATCACTGGATGAGGTATGAGAGACATCTTTGCAAGACACAGGGTGGACACACAAAGTGAGTAGTGGTCACTTCAACTTCCTTTTGGAAGGAGGTTCAGGAGAGAATGGGTCGTTTGAGCTGAGGGTTAGAAGATGGGCATATCTCTCCCATCTTGACATTGAAACAATCATAAACTATCTTCCTAAACAACTTTTTACCCAGATTGATTACCACTGCCATACCACTAAAATATCCTTCTAACTCCCTTATATGCTCTTGTGGAATTTTAGCCCCATAGAAAAGAATCTCTCCAGGAAAATCTTTTTCCAGCCCTTCACTCTCAGTCTGTATGTGTCCCCTGTTTTGAGGTAGGTCTCTTGTAGACAACATATGTAGGGGTCTTGTTTTTGTATCCATTCAGCCAGTCTTTGTCTTTTGGTTGGGGCATTCAACCCATTTACGTTTAAGGTAATTATTGATAAGTATGATCCCATTGCCATTTACTTTATTGTTTTGGGTTCGAATTTATACACCCTTTCTGTGTTTCCTGTCTAGAGAATATCCTTTAGTATTTGTTGGAGAGCTGGTTTGGTGGTGCTGAATTCTCTCAGCTTTTGCTTGTCTGTAAAACTTTTGATTTCTCCTTCATATTTGAATGAGATCCTTGCTGGGTACAGTAATCTGGGCTGTAGGTTATTTTCTTTCATCACTTTAAGTATGTCTTGCCATTCCCTCCTGGCTTGAAGAGTTTCTATTGAAAAATCAGCTGTTATCCTTATGGGAATTCCCTTGTGTGTTATTTGTTGTTTTTCCCTTGCTGCTTTTAATATTTGTTCTTTGTCTTTGATCTTTGTTAATTTGATTAATATTTGTCTTGGGGTGTTTCGCCTTGGGTTTATCCTGTTTGGGACTCTCTGGGTTTCTTGGACTTGGGTGATTATTTCTTTCCCCATTTTAGGGAAGTTTTCAACTATTATCTCCTCAGGAATCTCTGCGTGAAGAGAATGGGAAACAAAACACAGTGCAACAAAACAAAAATACCCAGAAAATTACAAGTTCGACCTCTTTCGTTTACTTTCTATGTATATAGTCCTTATTTTTTAAGTATAGTTTAAATCAGTTAATAACATTTATATATAATCCAGTGACTGTTGCATAATCTCTCATTAATATAAATCATAAAATCATGGCTGGAAATCAGATGTTTAAATCGGGAAGAAAATTTGGGAACAGGTTAAATTCAGGTGAGACAAATAAGTCCAAAGATAGCATGGGGGTCAGGGTAGGCATCTAATTCAGCATTTGAGAACCAATAGTGACGCTAATCAGAGAATTAGACAGAAAACTGAGATTTCATACATTGTCCCTATAATATATATATCTAATTATATTTTAGATTTCTGTACTGTTTACAAAGGACACTTTTTCACATGACCATTTTCTCCCCTAATATCTCTGTATCTTTTAAAAATTAATTTTATTGGACTATACTCTTGCCTGGAGAATCCCATGGATGGAGGAGCCTGGTGCGCTGCAGTCCATGGGGTCACTGGGCGTCAGACACGACTGGGTGACTTCACTTTCACTTTTCACTTTCATGCACTGGAGAAGGAAATGGCAACCCACTCCAGTGTTCTTGCCTGGAGAATCCCAGGGACGGGGGAGCCTGGTGGGCTGCCGTCTCTGGGGTCGCACAGAGTCGGACACGACTGAAGTGACTTAGCAGCAGCAGCAGAATTGCTTGACAATGTTGTGTTAATTTCTGCTGAACAGTAAAACTAATCAGACATACACATACATGGTCCCCTCCTTTTTGGATTTCCTTCCCATTCAGGTCACTACCTTGCATTAAGTAGAGTTCCCTGTGCTGTATAGCAAGTTCTCATTAGTCTCTATTTTTTACATGGTATCAGCTCTGTATCTTAAGTATCAGTACCTTTTAAAACTCTACTGGTGAGAAAGGTGAAACATAGGTGGGTTAAGTGATTTGCTTAGGATCACATTGCTAATAAGGAGCAAAGAAAGGACTTGAACAATGGTTGCCAGACTATCATTTCTACTTTTCTTCCATTAAAGTAGATAGCTTCTCATGCATAATCTCCCCCAGTAGCAAGAATACACATACAGGGTTCAATTCAACAGACCCTCAGTGAATCGTGATGTGACAAATATTGTTCTAGATCATAGGGAGAGCACACAAAACTAGGAAAATAGAGTTGCCTCTTACCCTCATGATGTTTGCTATTTTGGGGGAAGCTTGGCAGACCAAAGAGGTTAATTTCCATGGAAGAAGCTGCAAGGCTGCAGTGGTCTTTCCATGGTAAGAACAATAGTTTCTACATAAAACAAGGAAGTATGACAATCTAATTCAATTAGTCCAAAAAAATTAAAGCTGCAAGGCTACAATGGTCTTTCAGTACTAAAACCAATAGTTCCTTCATAAAACAAAGAAGTATTACAAATCTAAATCAATTAGTCCAAAAATTTCAGACCATTAGCTGCAAAAACCTGAGGCAGTTGTACTCTCAAGAGAACAATTTGGCAGTGAGATACCACCCACCATGAACCAAGATAATTATCCAAATCCTCAGACTGGGAAAAAAAATACTAGTGGGCACCAAAACTTATGAAGCAACTCTCATCAAGGGCATCTGAGCTTTTGCATGCCTATATTCTACCCCAGGGATTTCTATTGCAAACATCAAGGCGTGGAAGAAATTTTCAGTCATCATCAGTCAGTTCAGTTGCACAGTCGTGTCTGACTCTCAGTCATCATGCCAACCAGCAAACCCAGGAACTGGGGCCACAACACTGTAGAGAGCTAGACTGTTTCTTCCTTCTTCACTTTGTCTTCTCAACTCACTCATCTCGAGCAGCAGGTCAGCATTCACAGGCCACAGGAGATCATGATATTGGCCTCTAAAGAATGCTCTGCCTTCATTATTTTGGACTCTGATTCATCAGCAATTAGAAATCTTACATTCTCCAAAATTTAACAGAAACCAGAACTGTGGAAATTGTAAATGATTATAAACAGTTATAAAAATGTAAATTTTCATATATTTCCCATATTTATAATCAAGATTGTTATAAAACCAAGCTTTTCTAATGTGTCTCAGACATCTGAATAGCATAACTCTTAATAAACATTATACCACTCTCCCTGACTTTCAAGGCAGAAGAGCTGTGAGATTGAAAAACTTACTGATTGGTTTTCATTTGTTTTTAAATGAAATATGCTTCACTTAGTCTTTAAAAGGAAACTGCCAATTTAGGACAGGAACTAGATCATCTGCTCAGGGTATGGAAAGCATTTCTTAAATAATTCATGGCAAAAACTTACCCTACTTTTGTGATATGAAAATGCCTTGTTGCTTTTCTTGGCTTGTAAGTAGATTCATCCAGTTGACTGTTTTGGTTTCTTGGTATTCAGAAGTAGGAAAGCCTTCTGAAATTTGAATCATATTTCAGATCCCTCCTGAGTAGTTAAGTGCACACCCACACATGCAACTTTTCCTATAAACACCACATGCCTAAGCACACATTAAAATTAGACTCTTCCTACCAAGAGAGCGGGGGTGTAAAATGTGCATCGCCGGAGAGAAGCACTCCTTTCTGCAAGATGCAGTGTAACACGGGGCTTCTTCAGGGGTATCAGAAACCTAACTCTGACTCCCTGAACTGCATAATTTGTCCTTCTTCACCAATAGATCCTCTTTCTTCATTCCTTGTGAAATGCAAACCACGTATTTTAGTTAGAAAATGTGGACCCTAAATATCAATCTGGCATTGGAAACTAACAGTTATTAAGGATGAGTCTGTGTTTCTTTCTGTCCAATATGGAATGGCTTTATATGAGTTGACCTTGTTTATCTATTCTTTGGCACCAATACATGTGGGCTTGGGTTTGACTGGATATATGGCTGGAAGAGTAGTTTCTATCATTCAAATATCCCCTTTCTACACAAGTCAGAGCAATTCTAAAATCATCAAACATGCTATATTCACATCTTAAAATATACTCGAGTGTGTGTTTAAATAGCCCTCTATTGTACAGGTTCTTCTTTTGGCATTTTCCATATTCACTTCTAAACAAATCCAACGCTTCAGGTCTTAGGGCAACGATGGGGTAAGGGTTAACTCAATGCTCTTCAGTAGCTTTTCTGTTCTTCCTAACCAGGAGACAATGTAGTAATAATTGGCGCTGCCAAGGAGTGAAGGCATGTGAAAAGCTCATGGTAAGACTGGGAAAGAATGTTTCGAGGGTTTTCCCCATGATGAAGATTAGCAGGGGAAATCCATATAAGTTTGTAGCATGGAAAGTATAACGTTGTATGGAATCTTCACTAGGCCCCAAGGCAGATGTTTTTCATCAGCAGGCCCTTTTTACTTCTAGATTGGTGAGGCCTGTTAAGAACAGCTTTGGGAATTCCTATGCAGGGGCAGCCAGTGTTCAAGTTTAAGTCAATTAAACTAAGTCTGCCAAAGCAATTCTCTATGCTTACTGCCAAATCCTGCCTGTGAACAAGGAAACTTAACTTTTATCTGCAGAGCAGGGATAACGTGAAGCTGCTTCAGAACCCAACAACAACAACAACAATGGCTTAACTTTTGTTTAAATAATAAAAAAAGTTAGTTCACTTTAAAATCAAGCATGTGTCCTAAAATGATTTTAACTTAGTGTCCTGTAAGTGATCACTCACTCAAGTTTGAGAAGAAAAGCTCAGCGGGGTATGAACAATACTACGAAAATCTGCGTTAATAGCTTAATTGCTAATGTAAAAGAGTTTAAGGAAAGAACAGGTTCATAAAATCAAAAGTAGCTCAAAAGTTTTTATACTTTAGATCTTAAGTATGAAGATGTAACCATTCTTGATTAAAAAAAAAAAGTCTTTTAACCAAGAGCATGCTCATGTACCATACAGCAATTTATTTAGCATCAGCTGTGTGCCAGTCACCAGTCGGGGTACTGGCAAGGCACAACCGCTCTCTCTGAGAGGTCTGCTCTCTGGCATGGGAAAAACATGGGAAAATACTAATTCCAACAGGATGCAGATCATGAAGGGCTTTGTGTGTTTGGTTAGAGAGATCTTAAGTAAGTTGCAGTGCTGAATATATTTCAACAGTGGAGAATGTAGTCAGATTCAGACAAATCAGGCCAGTCTCAGTGCAGCCAATGGATTTCGAGGCACTTGCGCTGGAGACAGGAGGACTGTGGAAAGTGCTGGCAGTCACTGATCAGGGATGAGGTAGGGCAACGATAAGGGGAGAGAGAGACAGATTTGAGAGGAAATGCTGACACAGATGACTTAATGGTATGGTCAGAGATCTCCCAGAGAGCGTGGAAGAGATTGGCTGGAATCATTTGTAGGCTTTACACTCAGGTAATTAAATGAAAGATGTCATTTATCAAGACACAAAGAAGGAGTTTTGGGGAGAAGGTAACAGGTTTAAAATGAGAAGAAGTCTCCTCATGTACACAGACAATATCCTTATCTTTAGCAGAATATTCCTGAGAAATAACATAGTTAGGACATCATCAGTGTGTTTTAGGGATAGTTGAAGCCGTGGAAATGGACGAGTTCACTCCATGGTCTGGTGGCTCAGATGGTAAAGAATCTGCCTGCAAATCAGGAGACCTGGGTTCGATCCCAGGGTTTGGAAGATCCCCTGGAGAAGGGAATGGCAACCCAATCCAGTGTTCTTGCCTGGAGAGTTCCACAGACAGAGAAGCCTGGCAGGCTATATAGTCCATGGGGTCGCAAAGAGTCAGACACAACTGAGCGACCAACACTTTTCACAGTCTTGTAGCAGGCTCCTCCCAATAATGAGAAAAAGAAAGGAATCACTGTGGGCAAAGGATGCAATCTCAGCATCAGACAGCCAAGGGTTTATGTTTGAATGTCTACTCCAATATTTGCTTGCTATCCACTCATAGGATTCTGAGGAGAAATTAATTAATCCATATGAAATATCAGTGCATAGTAAGTGGTTAGTGGATGTAAACCATTATTATTGGTGGTGTTGTTTTTGCTATTATTACTAAAGTGAAGATGCTTAGAGGACATAAAGCCTAGGTAGCAATCAATATTTAAGCACCAGCAATGGAGCTCAATACCAACATAGATTTTATTAAATGCAAAGCAGAGTATGTAATCAATGTTTTAATTTGATCAATTCACTTATGCCACCCATCCCAGCCAACCCTAAGGCTTTTCTTTTAGTCTTAGGCAGGTGAATTTTATGGTCGTTCTGGAAATTTCTCTGGCTTATTTATTTGGTGATGTACGGATTCACCACATCTAGCCTGTCTCAGCTAAAGTATTGCTTATGTGGAGATATCAACTGTTGCAGGTACAGGCTGGCACACAGCTTACTATTGCCCTCAATGTCCTGGGGATCCTGGTGAGTGAAGAATAGTTGTTTACAGAAGCCTGAGGGAGGGGAGAAAAAGGACAGCCTTCTCCTAGCTCTGTGAACATGATCAGTCGTAGTGTGCCTCAGTTTCTTCATCTGTAATTTGTGGACAATAACAGCTTCCCTCAGGGCAATCATTAATAGTAAATTAAATAGCACACATAAGTGAGTATTAAATTAGATAACACAGGTAGAGTGCTGGACTCAGAATAATACTAAAAAATATTAAGATCCCTTTTTTTCAATAGCTAAAATTCTAAGCATTGATCAAAACCAACATTATGTGTGAAACCATGCTATAATCTAGACATATTTAAACAAATTTCCTTAGACTGCAGAAAGAGGTTCAGACAACTGTATACGGATTTAAACTTCCTTGGTTCAAAATTTCCCAGTGGTGTGAATGCCATTTTGCCATGGGGGAGTGATTCAAGTTGCCTTCTTGCTGTCAATTAAGAGTTATTTTTGTCAAGAAAAAGAATATTCTTTTATTTTCTCTTTTGGAAAATGATCAGAGTACCCCTCCCCCCAAATAATGCAAGATTACAAATCTGGCACCAGGAGATATTGGCAAGACTTTGACTAAATCTGCTACTATTTATGTCAACAAATGCTGTCAGGTAAGTGGCAAAAAAGACCAGTACACTATGCCAAGGGACAGTGGAGAAAGCAGCTGTTATATTGGATATGCTGACTAAGAGGAAGCAAGGCTCTATCACGGGAAATGGACTTGTGAAATAATGAAAGGTGCTTTCGTTGCTCATACAGTTACATTAAACCTACTGCTTAAGACAAATTGTTCATTTCTTTTCAAAAATTCTAGAAAATTGGAGCAGGTGGAATAAAGTGAAGACAAAGAGAAGAAAATGCACTAGAAGAGCATGCAGCTGTTCACTAAGACATTGAAATCTCTCTGTGATGTCCAGAAGCAGAGTGAGATCACAGCACACCTAGAAAATAACTCAGTGCACTGTCTCACAGGTTCATCATGTCCATTTCCAAAGAGCTGGGCCTAAGACTTTGAGGTTTATGAAATGGTTTTTCTTCACAACGAACATCCATTTGGAGGATACCCATGTGACAAAACATTTAAGTGGCAACTATTTGACAGACATGGCCACAGTCAGGTTACAAATAAGATCATGTCCTTGCCTTCAAGGATCGCAATCTAGCAGGAAAGACAGATATGCAAACAGTCCTTAAAATAAAATGTAATTAAACACACATACATGCTTACATATTTTATATTATCTCAGTATTTTCTTCCTAGCACAAAAATATCAGAACTCCCAACAGAAGTATATTTGATTAGGACTTTAGTGAATATTTCATGTTCCCCTGCATGAAATATATATGGAGATCTTGCAGGTTTTTTGCTATGTCCTGCTGCTGCTGCTGCTGCTGCTGCTGCTAAGTCACTTCAGTTGTGTCTGACTCTGTGCGACCCCATAGACGGCAGCCCACCAGGCTCTGCCATCCCTGGGATTCTCCAGGCAAGAACACTGGAGTGGGTTGCCATTTCCTTCTCCAATGCATGAAAGTGAAAAGTTTAAGTGAAGTCGCTCAGTTGTGTCCGACTCTTTGCGACCCCATGGACTGCAGTTTGCTATATCCTAAGAGTTGTTATTTAGTCGCCAAGTTGTATCCAACTCTTTTTGCAATCCCCAAACTGTAGCCCACCAGGCTCCTCTGTTAATGGGGTTTTCCAGGCAAGAATATTGGAGTGGATTGCCATTTCCTTCTCTAATATTCTAAGGGTTAGCAACTTAAAAAAAAAAAAAAAGCTAGATAGGGTATATTGTAGGATTTGGGGACCATATGGTTTCCCTTGCAATTACTCAACTCTGAAGTGAATGTAGCCATAGGCAACACACAAACTTATGAAGTGAAGTGTTAGTCATTCGGCCATGTCTGACTCTGCAGTCCTGTGGATTGTAGCCCATTTGGCTCCTCTGTCCATGGGATTCCCCAGGCAAGAATCCTGGAGTGGGGCAGCCATTCCCTTCTCCAGGGGAGCTTCCCAATCCAGGGATGGAACCCAGGTCTCCTTCACTGTAGGCAGATTCTCTTCCATCTGAGCCACCAGGGAAGGACACATAAACTTTACAGATATGGCTGTATTCCTATAGTGTTTTATTCACAAAAGCAGGTGGCAGCCTAGAACTGACCCATCAGCCATGCTCTGCTGACCTTACTATACTTAGGGATTGTTCTGAGGCTTTATATGCTGAGGTGAAACTTTTTGCAAGACTGCATCCACTGGCTTTCCCTCCCCGCATTATCATCCAAACTCCACTATTTCGTGAGCTTTGTAGGGGGAGGGGAGCAGATGAGCAGGAGGTTGCCAATGTTACTTTCCTCTCATTTTCTACTTTAGTGCATAAAAATTCACATTGGCACAAAAATTATCACAAAATCTAATGAAAATTCATTATACATCCTATGACATAAGTAGATCTGCTATATGGCTAAGTGGATAAATTAATCTGTTGGAAATTTTTCTGCAGAGCAAGCTGATAAGTGAGAGGAGGAGAAAAGAAGCAACCTAAACAAGTGAACATAAAGCAAAGAAGACAAAAGGAAGAACAGATAAAAAAGCAAATACCATGAATGACAAGTTATTCTTACTTTTCATAAGTCAAATGCTTGTTGGGGAATAGATTTCATATATATGGTCCTTAATAAAGCACAACAGTTGAGGAACCTTTCTTGGAACATGAGGTATAGGAGCTCTGAGATGAGCCTCACTATTTATAATGATCCTTGGATATGGACAGACCAACATGAATACATTCTTCCCTTCATAATGGACCTTTCACTGCTCTAGGTTCTAAATCACTGCAGGTCTGAAACATGACACAGTTACTGTACGTGCACTGGGGGCCGTGGCCAAAACAGTTAAAGACTTACTATGGCAAGAAGGGGAGAATTCCTGGTGATTTAGTCTCAGAAGTCACAAGAACAAGTTTGGACCAAATGGTTTGACAAGCCAAGGCAGGTGTGAATTGCAGGACAAGTCCAAGAAAGAAAGAGAGATTAGTTTAAAAAAAAAAGCAGAAGAATCAGATTATCCAGGGAGTAGTCATTCAGTACAATGAAGTTCATTCATTCAAAGGAAAGTTACAGTCCTTCGGTCACCACAGTCAGAGGAGTATTTTGGCTCAAGATGGAAGCCAACATTCACATAAGTTTCATTAGAATAAATATACACATTTCCTTCTCCTCTCATACTCCTCTTGGCTCTTTCCAGGAAGGAAAGCACTGAATTCTAGAAGGAATCTCAGTTTGAAAGTTTTGGAGAAAAAGATAACCCTTTGAAAGTAGGATAACACAGGGGCATCTAAAAAGCACACACCATCCTAGAAACTGGAAGACAGGCTTATATGTTATTCAAACTCTTCCAGTATTAGACACGTGATTTTCAAAGTGCCAGAGGAACAAAAATGAGTGCCCAGGACTCCAGAAAGTCTACTTAAAGTGTACTGGAATCATCCTAACAAACTGATTGCACACCTCCACCATCAGGTTTGGTGGCCCCCTCTCTGGGTCTTCCCTGATAGCTCAGCTGGTAAAGAATCTGCCTGCAATGCAGGAAACCTCAGTTCGATTCCTGGGCTGGGAAGATCCCCTGGAGAAGGGAAAGGCTGCCCACTCCAGTATTCTGGCCTAGAGAATCCCATGGACTGTATAGTTCATGGGGTCACAAAGAGTTGGACACGACTGAGTGACTTTCACTCACTCACTGGGTCCTATTTTATTGATATGTCCTCCTCACTGCCTCACCTGGGCAGCCTCATTCCCCTAAGAGTGAGTGAGAGGCTTTCACTGGCAAGAAATACATTACTCCAGGAACATTTCATTCCTTTTTCAGATGCTTACCAGGTGTTTTTCTTCATCAAATTGATTGTGCTGTTAATTGTAGTAAAGACTGAAGTGAGCATGGGGGAGGCCTCCGAAAGAGCAGAGTCATTTGGAAATCAATTTCCACAGCTGCAACTTTGAAACAGTTCTCTAGTGAATAAGCGGTTCAGTTTCATTGTATTCAAGGTGAGCATTCTTTTCTTGTGGGATATCTTATTGTTTCCTTCCACTTCAAGGAGAGAAACTCTTTTTTAACTTTGTCAATTTGCACACACTTTAATTTTTTCAACCTAGGGGAAAAAAAAAAAAGAGAAGAAGAAGACTCCAACAAAACAGAAGACTACTCGGTTTTGGTAGGTGAAATATTCTAGATGCTTCTCGTCCTGTCCCATCCCCCACCCCAGATCCCAGCACTTCAAGTGAGTATGTGAAGATCCCTTTCTTGGATATCTCTGGTACTTCTTTAATTTTTTTTTTTTTTTTACCTTATTTTGACAAAGAACCAAGGAAAATTGCATCTTTCATTTTCAAATAATGCTTGAAGGTTTCTGTGCATACCCCAACGGGAGCCAATCACGGCCTGTTAACAACAAGAAAACCAGTGATCTGGGGATATTTAATGCCGCATTGGCCCTGGAAGAAGGAGGACTCTTTCATTTCACATACTTTGTCTCCGCCATGGAGCTGGCTGACATAATGGACTTTTACAAGGAGCTCTGAAGCAATTGGCAATTAAGTGGTTTGAAGGGGTGCTTCTGGGCTGCTGTGAAAGGCTTCAGGTGTGAAACGCTTGTTTTCAAGAGCACTGAACAAAATGTATGGTTGCTTTCAGCGCCCCCTTGTCCTTCCCGAGGAAGGGGGGGAGCCGGGGGAAGCAAGGACACTCAAGAGCAATTTGCTATTCAGCATCTGAATGCCGGTTGCTTTCTTCCCCCCCAATCCTTGTGCGGCTGGGGAGGGGGGCAGATTGAGATGGCACAAACAGCTCTCGGCACAATGGTAGATCAAGAGAGAGGCAGGGAAAATGAGGCCGGGGAGAATGGACGCCTGAATGAAGGGAAGACGGCTTGATTGTTAATTGTGGGTAAATGTGTTGCAAGAGTGAAAAGGGTTCATGGGCTACTTTAAAGCTATACCCAAGCAATAAGTATAGAGAGTGGGGAAATAAGGAGATGGTCCTGACCCTTTTAAGGACTATAGTAGTACATCTGGCCCACTTGAAAAAGTAAATTGAGAACTGTTCAAAAAGGTAGGCAAATGCATATGTGTGTTCGAATCTCATTGCTTACAAGGGAAAAAAAAAATCTGGCAACTCCAATTCACATGCAATGTGCACTTCAAAGTATACACTATTCTTTTTGAGTATTAGTCAATAGGACAAAGATAATACGCAATAAGGATGCTGTCGAATAGATAAATATTTAAAATATGACTTTTCCTCAAGAATACAGCCTTCTATTCTAGGATAAAATATATTTGCACTGAAGCTAGCACAAGGGTAAAGGAAACTTCAAACAGTCTTCATGAAGGATATTGTTCCCTTAGTTCTGTTTCATGTCACTTTTCCTAGTCTGACCTTTACTTCCAACATATTGATTTTTTCCTAACCCAGCCTTGCTTTGCAGAAAAAAGGGGTATTGAGTCTTTGAGCTGCTTACATATCACTATTGTACATGCATCCTTAAAGGTGAAGGAGGCCCTTTCAGGAGATGACTGTCTGACTGACAATGTGATTAGGATTGTCTGAGGACTTTTCATTTTAAATGTAGGAGGCCACATGTATCAATCTGGGAAAAGAGACAAGCAGACTCAAATTGAGTGCTCTTTTAAATGCTTCTCAAAGCGTTCTGGTTTTGCTCTAAGCAACAGCTTCTCAGATAAAGTATATACTACATAAAACTTAACTTTGTCAAACACGACTGGAATTCTATATTTTTTACGATGATTTCTTTTCCAAATATATACATTTTATTCAAAACATAATTCATATCAGTTTTCTGGGATATGCTCTTTTTTTCCAGGATTCTGGTTTCCAGGGCGAGGGGGACATTTGTAAGACAGAATTTCACCAAACACCATAGTGCTGCTGCTGCTGCTGCTAAGTTGCTTCAGTCGTGTCCGACTCTGTGTGACCCCAGAGACAGCAGCCCCACCAGGCTCCCCCGTCCCTGGAATTCTCCAGGCAAGAACACTGGAGTGGGTTGCCATTTCCTTCTCCAATGCATGAAAGTGAACAGTGAAAGTGAAGTCGCTCAGTCGTGTCCGACTCCTAGCGACCCCATGGACTGCAGCCTACCAGGCTCCTCCGTCCATAGGATTTTTCAGGCAAGAGTACTGGACTGGGGTGCCATTGCCTTCTCCTAAACGCCATTCTACTGAAGCTAAATTATTGGTCCATCCCTTGATGTCATATAATCTTTAATGAAAAAAAAAATTATAAACAGTTAAAAACTGAATTTTTCCTTCTCCTTGCCCCAAGAAGACTATTAAAATCTTTTGAGAGATTACAGAATTCTGGAAATTACTTGGCAGTTGCTGCCACACAGTCCTTCTTGGGGCCAGAGGAGAGCCATAAGAAGACAAGAAATGAGCCGTATGCTCTTTGTCCTGTTCCATTCCAGAATGCTATTATGACCATGTCAGCACCAGGACCACCTTGTACTGACTGATGGATTATGAATGGTGCCCTTAGGGCTGTGCATATTTTATCTGAGGCCTTGTAAGAAACTGAAGTCAAAGATTCAACACTGTATCCCTTCATCCCACATATCATTCCCAACATGTTGGACGGTGTGCTCATTTATGTCCAAATTTTAAAACACACCCTGTGCTCTACTTCTGCTACTACTGTACAGTTTAGCCTAATGTCAGAGAAGAGAGAACTAAAACTTCACGGCAGTTCTAAACTCAAGCACAGGAGATGGTTCATTTAAACCAATGTTCTGTTGGTTTCGACTTGGGTCCAAGCACTTATGAGATTGTGAGGGTCTTATTTATCTCTAGCCTCACCATCTCCTCAAACCCACAAGGGAGACTTAACCAACTTGATTCAAATGCTCTTTTTCCAGTAAGGAATGAGGCTTCTTCATTTTCTCTGAAACATTTAAGGTGTCAATAATCCTAAGGTCCAGAGTCTATTAGCAAACTGTTTGCTTGGACCTACTTGTTTCACTCATTTAGTGCATCTCCAAAGACTATGTAAAATCTCTAGGACTGAAGCCAGATTCAGCCTCTGTACCCTCACCCCAAATTAAATCTCAGAGTTTGAGGTGAAGTGGAAAAGGATAGCTCTATTGCTTTCCAGGCAAAAGGGCCACAGTGGGCTAATGTTCTCAACACCCTGTGTCCCACCTGGAGAATGTAGTGAGGAATTTACAGTAATGGTTTAAGGAGAGTATGATGAGCTCAAGGATGTTCTTCTGATTGGTTGGTGGTGGGGAAAGTGGGAATCAGCATCCTGAATCTTCTCGGTCCAACTGGTTTGGGGTCTACCCGCTTGAGGGCAGTGTAGAGTTAACGTCTCCCACCGGGTGGGGGTTTCAATATCTGCAAAATAGCTCAAAGAGAATTGTTATGCATATCCCTTAAGGGGGAACCAGGTCCCTGCCCCAGGGCTATAGTATTGTTTCTTGACTTTCCCTCTCTTGTTTCAGCATCCCATCCCTTCCTTAATCAGCACTGTTTGAACCTGCCCCTCGGAACGCCAGGAAAATCCTGAAGGTTGAAGGAAGCCTGTTTCCTGTTTCCCCAATCCAGAACTAGGGTGGGGTGGGGGGTAGGGGGGCTCACAGGAAGGTTTTTTCCCCCAGGAGCCACAGGGTCTTGCTTGGTTTCAGGATCAGCGTGTCTTCAGCTCCATCCATATGACCAACTTCTTCACCCATGTGTTGATGTCATAGCAACTGAATGGGTATTAGGTTTCCTCATGGAGATAAAGAATATCCCCCTGAAGTGGGAGTGGCACCTCTGCAATAAAAGATCTAAAAAGTGATAACTAAAATCATGATTGCTGACCTCAGAGCTTCTAACTCTAGTCTGAAGCTAGTTGGAAGACTTGGATCAAATCATGGCTTCCTTAAAAATGTGCTGTGTGGTCTTGGTCTTCTAATCCTTAACCCTCAGAAGTCTCTTCTATAAAATGGAAACAATAGAATGTGCCCCTTAAAAATAATAAAAATAAAATGAGATAATGTACCAAACAATGTCTCACACACACTGAATTCAATAAATGTTACCTATCCATGTCACTATTATGATGTTCTTGTTGTTCAGTAGCTAAGCCATGTCTGACTCTTTGCAGCCTCATGGACTGTACCCCATCAAATTCCTCTATCCATGGGGTTTTCCACACAAGAACACTGGAGTAAATTGCCAGTTCCTTCTTCAGGGGATCTTCAGAAACACAGAGCTGAAATTCATCAGTAAGACCCCTACTCATGAGGAACAAAGTCTCTGGGTGCCTTGAATCAACAGAGAGCCCAAACTCACAAAAGCCAGCATCATAACATCAGTACAAGGAGCTCCTAGCTAAGTTCCACAGACTGTCTTCAGTCTTTTAGCAACATGATGGATCAGGATCTACCATTAGGGAGTCACCAGACCTCAAGTTTCATCACTGTTGCTGATTCATAGTGAGTGCCTTTGTGCCTCTTTTCAGTCTTATTAGCCATAGGAATTCTTTAAAAAATTGAGAAATATTTTCACCTTCCAAGGTTATTAGCAGTGGAAATACTTTGTAATTACAAAAATGCTCTGTCGTTTAATAAGCAGTATACCTTATATATTCCAGTTGAGCCATTTCAAATTCTAAAAGATGATGATGTTAAAGTGATGCACACAATATGCCAGCAAATTTGAAAACCTCAGCAGTGGCCACAGGACTGGAAAAGGTCAGCTTTCATTCCAATCCTAAAGAAAGGCAATGCCAAAGAATGTTCAAACTACTGCACAATTGCACTCATCTCACATGCTAGCACAGTAATGCTCAAAATTCTCCAAGCCAGGCTTCAGCGGTATGTGAACAATGAATTTCCAGATGTTCAAGCTGGATTTAGAAAAGGCAGAGGAACCAGAGATCAAATTGCCAACGTTCACTGGATCATCAAAAAAGCAAGAGAGTTCCAGAAAAACATTTACTTCTGCTTTATTGACTATGCCAAAGCCTTTGACTGTGTGGACCATAACAGACTGTGGAAAATTCTTCAAGAGATGGGAATACCAGACCACCTGACCTGCCTCCTGATAAATCTGTATGCAGGTCAGGAAGCAACAGTTAGAACTGGACATGCAACAAAGGACTGGTTCCAAATCAGAAAAGGAGTACATCAAGGTTGTATATTGTCACCCTACTTATTTAACTTATATGCAGAGTACATCATGTGAAATGCTGGGTTGGATGAAGCACAAGCTGGAATCAAGATTGCCAGGAGAAATATCAATAACCTCAGATATGCAGATGACACCACCCTTATGGCAGAGAGTGAAGAAGAACTAAAGAGCCTCTTAATGAAAGTAAAAGAGGAGAGTGAAAAAGTTGACATAAAACTCAACATTCAGAAAAATAAGATCATGGCATCTAGTCCCATCACTTCATGGCAAATAGATGGGGCAACAATGGAAACAGTGAGAGAATTTAATTTCTTGGACTCCAAAATCTGTGCAGATGGTGACTGCAAGCCATGAAATTAAAAGACATTTGCTCCTTGGAAGAAAAGCTATGACCAAATTAGACTGCATATTAAAAAGCAGAGACATTACTTTGCCAACAAAGGTCCATCTAGTCAAAGCTATGGTTTTTCCAGTGGTCATGTATGGATGTGAGAGTTGGTATATAAAGAAAGCTGAATGCTGAAGAATTGATGCTTTTGAGCTGTGGTGTCAGAGAAGACTCTTGAGAGTCCCTTGGACTGCAAGGAGACCCAACCAGTCCATCCTAAAGGAGATCAGTCCTGGATATTCATTGGAAGGACTGATGCTGAAGCTGAAACTCCAATACTTTGGCCACCTGATGCGAAGAACTGACTCATTTGAAAAGATCCTGATTCTGGGAAAGATTAAAGGCAGGAGAAGGGGATGACAGAGAATGAGATGATTGGATGGCATCACCGACTCGATGGACGTGAGTTTGAGTAAACTCCTGGAGCTGGTGTTGGGCAGGGAGGCCTGGTGTGCTGTGGTCCATGTCGGACACAACTGAGTGACGGAACTGAACTCAATACCTTATATTTAAGACCTATTATGCCTTTTGTTTATACCCCTAGTGGAATATAAATAACTAAATTATTTCATCCTACTCCAAATTCCCTCTACTTTAGCAGGAAATATCAACTTTCCTACACAAACCACATACATTTTTTCAGTTTGGTTCCCAAAAATGTCTTAATAATTCACCATTTCATTTGTTTTAGAAATTAATTTTTCCTCCCCACAGGACCTCGCTCAGGACATTTCAAAATGTGTATTTTTGACAATGTGTTCAGCAAGACTAGTTTTAATAGCTGATGAATTGGATAAAAACATAGTCTATTGTCAAATAAATTTGAAAAAACAATGGAGGTTAAATTAATGGATTCTTCCCTATTACACGACTTCTCAAAGTCTTCAATTTACTAATCTGAAATGTAGGCTATAAGTATATGATATATTTGTAATGCTTTCCAAACTTATTTTACCAAGGAAAACTTTCTTTTCCTCACTTTTCTTTTCTGCACTGTCCAAAGGATCAAGAATTTTATTTAACACACTTTTTAAAAATTCTATTTTGATATCAACCAATGCATGCCATCTGACCTCTTCAGCCTCACTCCTCCTTCTCGGAAATGTCTATGACTTCTCCAACACAAGCATACATCTCTGTATTATTCTTAAGACTTCATGCAGTTGTACTCTTTGTATGATGTAAGATAACATGACTTCATCATAAAAGTGTATAGTGATATTTAGTTCAACTTCTTTCTCACCCATGTTGTCTTTTGAAAAGACAGCATGATTTATTTCAATAATTTTTTAAACTATTGACAATCTTATGAAAATCATCTTATTGATCAAAATAGTATAGGTCTCCTCTGCTAGAAACTATTTCTAATCACATTAGATCTCTTTTACTATCACCTCAAGAACAACATTTTTAGCATCAAGTTTTGGTAGACAGTAGATCCTGCAGAAACTCCTTAATGGGGTCTAGTTGTCAACAAGCTGTTAACAGTGTAAATTTCCCTTCATGGAATCTAAAGGATGACCATGAAGTTTTGGAAAATAATACAAGTGTTGTAAGAAGTGCAGAGAACTTGTTTGTCTCAAGTACCCTGAATCAATGAAAAATTAATAAAGACATATTCTAATTTCATGAGGACAAAATCAAGTCCATTTTGACAACTAGTATGTCCCCAAAGCTCAGCATGGGACTAGGCACATAAGTAGTTATTCTACGGATTGTTGTTTAGTCGCTAAGTCGTGTCCAACTTTTTTTTTTGCAAGCCCATAGACTTTAGACTGCCAGGCTCCTCTGTCCATGGGATTTCCCAGGCAAGAATCCTGGAGTGGGTTGCCATTTCATTCTCCAGGGGATCTTTCTGACCCAGGATCAAACCTGTGTCTCCTGAATTGACACTGAGCCACCAGGGAAGCCCACTCTATGGATAGTTCATAATAAATGAATACTATAGCTATTCATTTCTGATTTCCATCAGTTTCTGATTTCCATCTCCTCCCCACATACTCCTATGAGGAGTCCTCCACCTATCATTATTCCACAAGGATAGAAAATACCTGGAGAGGTTAGCAAAATACAGATCCTCAGTGAATTTCAGCCTTGTGACCCATCAGTAGGTCCTGAATATCCGTGAAAAGAGTGCACGTACAAAGGCCCTGGCATCAGTCAGCTTCCACTCACTCACTCTGTTAGTTTAGGACCCTTGTTTTCAACAAGATTTAAGGGAGTTTGCTGAAATAATTAGAAACCTGACTAGCTAGAACTTGAAATAAGTAGCCAGAGAGCTTGAAGATGAAAGGAAACTTACAGGGAAATCAGAAAAGAATTTCATCTGTGGTGTTTTAGAATAAGGCCAAAGCGCAGTCTTGGGAAATCTGCATGATTCTGATAAACATGTTAAAATGGGCTGCCTTTCTCCAGAGTTTACTGAGCTCCCCTAGGCAGCTGCATTACCGTGTCCTCAAGCAGAAGAAATTCCTCCTTTGCTGGCCCCAGTTTAGTCCCATTTATCTACATCTCACTCCTCATACTTCATACTTTGTCCTCCTCATCATTCTATCTCCAGGACCGTGCACAGGGCTGGCACATAATCAGATCTCAATAAAAGATGGTGGACAGAAAAGATTAACCAGAAACATTAGGACCCCGAGGAAAAGTAAGTCCCTGCATTTGGAGGAGTTTCTATCACCTAAAGTGTGGACAGAAATCCCCACACTTTCTGCACGTAAACCCAACCAGCTCTTCACAGCTGGTCCAGATTCAGCCCTTTTTTTGTGCCAAAATTGAAGAGGAAAAGAAATTGAAGCTTTTCTTTTTTTCTTTTTTAATGTGCCTCCTTCCACTCTAGACCCTAATCTCCCCCAACTCACCCTAGGGAGGCAAAAAAACCTGTAAATCTATTTTGAAAATTCAATTTGTTTAGAAAAATTGTGCAAAACACAAGAACTAAAATATTGCCCTGGGTTGAGGCAGAGTCTCTGTGTAGAGAATTCCTCTAAGGATATTAAGACACTTTCCAAGCAGTTTCCTTATTTCAATGGTACACCTGCTTCTCTAAAATGATATAGCTCATGTGTCTTTTCCTTGTCTTTGTTTAGGTAATTACTAGAGTTTACAAATATTCTTTAAAATATAATTGCTGTAGATTTGCCAAAGAAGTTCCACAAGCTTTATTCAACAGCTTTTGCATCATGTTATATGCAGGATACTGAGTTAATTTTAAATCATTATTACCTACTCTCACTGTAACAAAATGGGAAATGTTGCAAATTATGTAAATATTTTTTTTCTTGAATTTACAATAACTTTTTTTTTCACTTCAGACTCTCAGTCGCCAATTTTTTTTATTAGTGTTTCCTCACAGAAGAATGGAAGCAACCACAGCCCACATTAGATTATAGAAACACAACCTTGGCATTGCTACTCAGCCCACTGGCCTCAGTGCCTGTGTCAAGCCACCCATTTACCTGTGCCATCAGTGACATTTTTTATTGTTGTTCTTATCCTGGAAACTTGTATATCCTTGCTCCTTTTCATGCCTTGTTGTTGTTGTTCAGTCACTCAATCGTGTCCAACTCTTTGAGACCCTGAGGACTTCACCATTTCCCAGAGTTTGCTCAAACTCATGTCCATGGAGTCAGTGATGCCATCCAACCATCTCATTCTCTGTCTCCCCTTTCTCCTCTTGTCTTCAATCTTGCCCAGCATCAGGGTCTTTTCCAATGAATTGGCTCTTCGCATCAGGTGACCAAAGTATTGAAGCTTCAGCTTCAGCATCAGTCCTTCCAATGATATTCAGGGTTAATTTCCTTTAGAATTGACTGGTTCGATCTCCTTGCTGTCCAAGGGACGTTAAGGAATCTTCTGTAGCACTACAGTTTGAAAGCATCGATTCTTCGCTGCTCAGTATTGTTTATGGTACAACGGTCACATCCATACATGACTACTGGAAAAACCATAGCTTTAACTATATGGACCTTTGTAGGCAAAGTGATTTTGCTGGCTGCTTTTTTAATATGCTGTCTAGGTTTGTTATGGCTTTTCTTCCAAGGAACAAGCATCTTTTAATTTCAATGCCTACCTAGCAAATATAAAGTTGATTATTATTTAGTACGTTGGAACGTGGACTTCCCAGGTGGTACTAGTGGTAAAGAACTCACCTCCCAATGCAGGAAACATAAGAGATGCAGGTTCAATACTTGGGTCGGGAAGATCCCCTGGAGGAGGACATGGCAACCCCCTCCAGTATTCTTGCCTGGAGAATCCCCATGGACAGAGGAGCCTAGCAGGCTACAGTCCATTGGGTTGCACAGTCAGACACGACTGAAGTGATTTAGCACACACACTGTGGTGAGCACATAGAGTACAACACTCATTTTATCTAAGCACTGTTTTCCCAGTGTATTAAATGGGTACAATAAGAGGATCAGCTATGTACGATGCCTACAGAGGTTGCAAAACGTCATTCCTGTAAAATGCTTAGCACAAAAGAAGATGCTTAATACCTGTTAGCTATTTATATTTGTACTTTCTCATCATAGCTGGCAGTTTCGACATTTCCTCTGCGGCATGCAGAATTCAGCCAAAATAAATTTCCCATTTTAATATTCATGGAAATAGAGCTTGCCATTTGTATTCTGAATACGAGATTATGAAATAGAAAAGCCATTCAGGAGACTGCATTACCAGAACCAACATTTTAAAACACCAACTCAGCTATCAAAGAACTTTCACATTCGAGTTTCAGTAAAAAAGAGGAAGATGCCACCACTCCCACAGGCCTTTGAGCTCCAGCAAGATGACTTTGAAGCCCAGTACAAAGGCTCGGTGGAGGGCGACTGCATATCCCTTCACACGTGTGGCCACACAGGAATAGACACTTTACATATTACACTTACTACTGCATATTCTTATCCCTCAAGGCAGTTAAGTGTATCATGGAATTCGTTTTTACTATCCTTTTATTTAAATGCATAATCAGAAGAGTTACCAGGGCAGAGCTAGTGAGAAAGAAAAAAATAGTTCTGGAGAGCACAGTCTTCTGTTGATCTAAGAGCTTGCTTCATATGCTCTGAAAGTTTTATCCTCAATGCAAAAGTGGCTGAATCTATTGTTCAAAAAATAATAAGCTATAAAAAAGCAATACAATGCTGAAAAAAATGTAACTGTGCAGTTTCAAATCTGGTCTTCCATTCTGAGAATTTCATTCAAGACAATTTACAGGCATGAGTTTCCAAACTGTTTCCATGTTTTGTTTTGACCCTTTGCCCTTCTGCTTCACCCCACTCTCTCATCTCTAGTACAGATGACTCCCAAGTCTATATTTTTAATCCAAACCTCTCCTCCAAACTCAGGTCCAGATTTCTGACTGCTGTATATATGGAGGCCTTGGAAATACATCAACCTATTTCTTCTCTCACAGTTTCTTAATGAACAAAATGCACCCGATCTCCAGTCCTGAAACCTCATTTGTTTTAGAAGTATCTGTTTTTGTTGTCCAGTGTATTATGCATTCACCCAACACTCATTCTCCCTACCAACTTTTCAACTAGGTATAGCCATACAAAACCATTTTTTTTGATTCCTAGGAAAGTCCTCACATTCCATCTATAGGCCCCTCTTTTTCCATTCTCTTGTTAGAATGAAGAAGGGACGCCTTAAGTTTCGGCTTCAAACTTGTGTTCATGAGGCCATAAACATGAGAAGAAGACCAAAATCATCACCTTTATAATGATCTCAGTTCCACTGAGGTACTGAAGTAATACCAACAGAACCAGCTCACCCTGATCTTCTTGTGAGACAAATTGATTTCTGTTTATTTAAGTTTCTCTGATCCTACCTTTGCATCAACATTGGTAATCTTGATTCAAAAATACAAAAATAGATCTGTTTTTGAATTAGTTTAAAAGTCTCCTGATACAGTTTTCCTTCAATTTTCCTCCTTCACTTCTACAGTTTTTCTAAAGATCATCCTCCTTCACCCTATTGACTAAATGGTTCAATGTCTCTTCCTGCTCCAATAAAATCTTCTGCAACTCCATAGGGAAAAAAATGAGAGGATATTTGTCAAAAAGTAGATAGGAAAAATTGCCTTATATTTTTCAAATAATGTTCAACCTCATTAGTCATCAGGAAATGCAACTTAAGACAATGATAGTCAATTAGATAGTATTTTTTTTTTGTCCACCAGATAGCCAAAAATGTTAGAGGTCCATACCAGTCACTGTTTCTAGCGAGGTAGGGAAATAGTTGGACGCATAAGAAGAGATGAGTCAGGAGCACAAGATCAGGCATTAGGACTTCACATAGCATTGTCGCTATACCAACCCAACAACCGAGCTGTAGTCATTGAAAACACCATGTGCAGTTCTTCCTTTCTGTTTTGTCCAATTTTTTTCCAGCCACTGGTATGGAGAGGACAATGAGGACCCATTGGGTGGACAGAGATTGGATGGAAGAAGCGTGAAAACTGTAGCAGAGGATATAGCTGGTGTATGTGGTGCTGATTATCGTGCTGAATAAAGTCTTGGAGGCTCTTGCTCTGTCAGGCATGACTTCTTTAGTTTTAGGTCGTGGGCAGTTATGGTGTTCCTAGTGGGGGGATTAGGATGGCAGGGGCAAGACAAATCATTTATTTAAGGAGTAGCTATGTTATATCAAAAAACAAAATTTTGAAAAATTATAAAACAGAAATAGAGTGTCAGATGTAGGAAATGAACTTATGGTTACCAAGCAAGAAAGGGGGAAGAGATGCATTGAAGATTGGTATTGGCACATACACTCTATATAAGATTGGTAACTAATAAGAACATATTTGATAGCACAAGGAACTCTATTCAGTTCTCTGTAATGAGTTATATGTGAATAGAATCTTAAAAAGAGTGGATATATGTGTATAAATAACAGATTCACTTTGCTGTGCTGTAGAAACTAACACAACATTGTAAACCAGCTATGTGTATGTTATTTGCTCAGTCATGTCCGACTCTGCAACCCCATGGACTGTAGCCTGGCTGTCCATGGAATTCTCCAGACAAGAATACCAGAGTGGGCAGCCATTTCCTTCTCCAGCAGATCTTCCCAACCCAGAGCTCAAACTCTGGTCTCCCACATTCTAGGCAGATTCTCTACTATCTGAGCCACCAGGGAAGTTGTAAATCAATTATACGCCAACAAAAATTAATTCTATAAGTAATTAGAACAGTGTTTTAATAACCAGTGCAGCTGTACTGGTGACTAACAGTTAAATAACATCCTGGTTTTCTGTCTTTTTGGGGCTCCTTTATCTTCCTGCCATTCTTCAGAATATATTAGATAAACATGTGAATGATAGATGCAAGCTAGTCAAGGGATAATGAAGTCAAACAAGTAGAAAATAGAAAAAACAATAATATTGATGTCAATTGTCAATCACTGCCTCAACCCACACAGTCTTCTCAGAGAATATACTCTATGAACTACAATTTCTCCCTAGGGCCTCAACTATCCAAAAAGTCAACCCCCAGGCCAGGTTGAATCAGTTGTATTTTCTCAATTAAAAATTGGAGCTAAGAATTTCCCTCCATTCATGCAGCAATGGGGAGCTCACCAGTTGTTAAACTTTTCTTAAACTTAAAAAAAATATATATTTGGAGGTAAGAGACACAGAAGCTCCATGAGTTGAGTCAAAGTGTACATTTGCCTTTGCTAGCCAACATCTGAAAAGCGCTTTATACATGCGAGGCCTTTGCAGAAATTATTTTATTTAGTCTCACTAAAGTAGATACTATTTATTCTCCTTTTACAAGCAAGCAAAGTACAGCTTCTAGAATTTAAGTAACTTTGCCCAAGGTCACACCATTGTTGAGTGCCAAGAGTAGGTTCAGAACTCAAGCAGGTTGTCTCAAGACTCTGTCTTCTTTTTTAAAAGACTATCAATAATTGCTTTCATTTTTTTAAAACTGAAGTATAGTTGCTATCCATCTTATATGTGACAAGTATGCAGTATAGTAATGCACAATTTTGAAAATTCTAGTGCATTTACAGTTACTATAAAATACTGGCGGTACTCCCTGTTCTGTACAATATATCCCTGTAGCTTGTTTTATACCTAATACTCTGTACCTCTTACTCCCGTACCCCTGAATTGCCCCTACCCCTTTCCTTCTCCCCTCTGGTAACCACTGGCTTGTCCTCTGTATCTGTGAGTCTGCATCTTTTTTCATTGTAGTCACTGGTTTGTTGTATTTTTTAAAATATTCCACATATGAATTGATACCATGCAATATTTGCCTTTCTCTGTCTGACTTATTTTACCTAGCATAATGCCCACCTCACCAGCTTCATCCATGTTGCTTCAAACGAAGAGCCTGTGTTCTTCACCACTAAGCACTGAAGAGGCCCTTGACTGGAGAAAGTGGTGTGGTCAACCATAGCTTCATGCAGAGCACTGTTAGGAGGACCAGAGAAGCCAAGAACAGAGGAGCCAGTCGTTAAAGGGAAGCAAGAGAACAGAGCAGATGCTGGAGAATGCAGAACCAAGAACGGTGGCAGCTTTGCAGGAGAGAAGGACGGAATCTGGGGCTCCACACTCGAGCCTTCAGGAAGCCGACATGAAATTGGAGGCTATCCATAGATTATTTAGGAAAATTATTTTAGGGAGATTATGGAAGCCTGCAGGATCGGTCATATTTTCCAAGATGATGCTAGCTTCAGAAGCGACCCATCTCGGAAAATGAATTTGAACCAGATCTGCAGTCACGACCTAAGATGGGTTTGGACAGAAGTCCCATCTCCTCTCTGAGTCTTTTCAGGAAATCTTGAGGAACTTCAGATGCTCCTCTGTTGGGGGCCAGAGTGAGGTACTCCGCCCGTGACAAAGGTCATGAGGAAGGAGGCTCGACATACGCAAAGGCGGGATTGAGCCTCAGGAGTCCCCCTGGAACTCCTCGAGCATCTACCCCCATAACCAGAGCCTGCCTACTTTACTACTTTGTGCTCTTACCTACACCTCTGACTTTACGGGGGGCTGTCCCCCACGACCTCTTTCGGAGAAGGAGTTAACCTAGAGCTCCAGTTAATAATAATTCCTGGGCGTGATAAGAGTGTTTTAACCTACAAACTCCTCTGAAGGTTCTCTAGCCTGCCTGACAGGCTCGTCCGGCCACATGTGATTGCTCACAGCCTCCCAACCGTGAGAGGCACAAGATGCTTCAAACCCTCTAAAAACAGGTTCTTTAGAGAAGTTAGAAAACTATAAGTATAGTGGGCTAATTATAAATTGTGTTGGTGAAGGGTTTTTCATTTGTTGAGCCAATGTTTGTTGCTAAGTCTCCACATCCCCTGCCCTTACACACATTAATGAATATATAGTATTAACCTTTGATATTAATCATGTTAGACCTTAGGCTAAGTAAATTCTTTCCTTAACTAAAACCCACTACACCCTCACCCTGTAGGAATGTAACTTTATTTGGGTGGCGTCTGTTTTGAGAATAATCAGCCCTGGAGAAATAAGTGTCCTGATTGACTGACCGCTGTCACAAGGAGAGGGTCGTAAATTGTCAGCAGGCCCCCCTGGCCAGAAGATGATGTAACACCCCTAAGACCTCTGTATACCTTTGTATGAAGCACCTGACTTTGATAAAAGTCAGGACTGCTGTCCCCACGTGACTTTTGTATAACATCTCAGTGTATAAAAACAGACTCTGGAAAATAAAGAATGGGGATCAGTTTCTCGAAATACTGGTCTCCCCATGTCGCTCTCTCTCTCACTCTGGCTGAGTCTCCATCTGGAGCGCGGAACCCACCATGCTTACTAATTATGCCTGGGCTTCTAAGATCCGACCGGGGAGGCCTCAGTGTCTCCTCTCCTTCGGGAGAACGGAAGGACGCCTGTGGCCTACGTAAGTGGTGCAAGCTTCTTGTCTTGAAGTTTTATTGGTCTCCCGCGTAAACCAAGCCACTCAGCCTCTTTTCTCCACTGAATTTTCCTACTGAGCTATCCTCATCCTATTACTCTTTATATCTTTGATAAAATATTTAAATAAATAAATAGGTCGCCGACGCCGTCCCCGCTTCGAATACCCTGGATCAGCCGGGGCAGGACCCCGGCACTCCTCGAATGCTGTTGGAGTGCCATCTTTCACAGATGGCTTGAAAGTAGTGTGAAAGAGAAGAAGTCGAGAGGTAGGCAGGACAGAAAGAGGAGGGAGGGGAGAAATGGAGGAGGAATAAACAGAAGGGAGGGAGGAAATGAAGACACCAGAAATGCTTTATCTACCTGAATGCCAAAAATAAAAGGAAAGCAAAAACCATGATAACAGATGCATGTTTCCAGCTTCAGGAGCCTTCTGCTGCTAGTTCCTAAAGCTGCTGCCTTACAGTAGTGTCCCCTGCTTAAATAGCATATTTGGATCCACCAAAAACCAGCTGGATGGGCCTTCTCTTACAACTGAGTGTGTGTGTGTGTGTGTGTGTGTGTGTGTGTGTGTGTGTGTGTGTGCTTAGTCCCCAAGAGTCGCCTGGAAATGGTTGTCACCTCTGGGCCACAGATCCCTCACCCAGGGGGCCTGGAATCAGGCTGCCCTGCAGCCTTGTTCAGCAGTAATGGATGTTTCTGAGATGCCACTCGGAGCCCCTGTAACTGTGCTGCACCCGTGGAGAGTCAGTTGGAAGAGGATTCATTGTTGGAAGGTGAGTGACCCCGCTGGGCAGAGCCCTGGCCTGGGTGATCAGGGAGCCCAGAGGCAGTAACCTGGAACAGAAGAGGGATGGAGAGAAGGGAAAGCCCAGGAAGGAGAGGAGGGGCGTCTTCATAACTCCCAGTTCTCACAGTCCTGGGCTCAGGCTGCTGTGGGCCTAAAAGAAAGATGGCTGCTGGCACTTCCAGCTGGCTTCCCCTTTCCTCCTCGGCCACACAAACCCTAACCCTCTCGCAGGCTGTGGCTCCCAAAAGACAACATGGAATTGTTATCTAGTTGCTCAGTGGTGTCTGACTCTCTTGTGACCTCATGGGCTATAGCCCTCCAGGTTCCTCTGTCCATGGGATTTTCCAGGCAAGAAAACGGGAGTGGGTCACCATTTTCTTCTCCAGGGGATCTTTCTGACTCAGGGATCGAACCCTCATCTCCTGCACTGGCGGGTGGATTCTTTACCACTGAGCCACCAGGGAAACCCAGAGCATGGAAGAGCATACCGCTAAAAAGACCTTGCAACTATTTTGTTTAACCCCTTAGACTTAGAGAGAAAGAGAACCAGGTCCAGAGAAGCTATGTGGCTAGAGCTCAGACCAGTGAATGTTCACACAGATGGAAGGGAAGGCCTCTTAGTTTTTAGTTCATCAACTGTTCTTTCACCAGTAGAAGCTTAGAAAGGGTGAGGAGGATATATGTGACAGCTTCACAGGGACACAGGCCTAGAGTGAAATGTCTTTTGTACCATCTAGGGGTTGCGAGGTATTTGGAGGAAAGTTAATCTCCGTGCATCATTTTTCTCAAGGACACACACGCACACACATACACACACACACACACACACACACACCACTAAATCCATAATTGGGAGCTGTCAGAATTCCTTGCTGATATTTTGCATGAGTCATTACTATTAACTCCAAGGCTTATGAACTGCATTAATGCAGATGAATTACTGTACCTCTTTGAGTTTCAGTCCCTTGATGATAAAACAAATACAAGAGAGAGTCACCATTCTCCCAAAGTTATGGTGAGGTGTGTATAGCTCACCACATCCAAAGCACTTATAGTACTGCCTGAAGTAGATCTCAGTCAATGTCTGCCACTTTGTTATCCATATTAGTAGCATTTCTGTAATATCATTGTAACTTATCACTTACCTCCAGGCTCAAGTTTGGAGGCTTCCCTGGTGGCTCAGACAGTAAAGAATCTGCCTGCAATGCAGAGACCGGGGTTTGATCCCTGGGTCAGCAATACCCCTGGAGAAGGGAATGGCAGCCCACTCTAGTATTCTTGCCTGGTGAATTTCATGGGCAGAAGAACCTGGCAGTTCCATGGGGTCGCAAAGACTTGGACAGGACTGAGCGACTACCACTTCCACTTTCAGACCCAAGTCTAAATTCCTGCAGTAGGCGTCTATGGTTCCTCCCGACCTGGCTCTCACGTCTGTTTGCAGCCTTGCATTTGCGGAAGCCTTTGGGGAACTCTCACTCCCCACTCACCTCCCGCCCTCTTGCCAGTCTCTCTCTTCCCTGCACGTGGCCTTTCACCTGCAGGCCCCTGTTTCTGAAATCCCTTTCTTCTCTTTTTCTTTCCCTGGTGACCACTAGGTGCCTATTAAGGCTCAGTGTGATTGTCATCGCCTCCCCCCTACCTCTCCTAGGCTGTGCCCCAGGATGTGGCCCTGTCACAGCAGTTACAAGCTGATGAGAACCCTGGCTTACCTGCTGGTCACCTGCCTAAACGAGGGCCCTTTCAGGACAGGAATGAGACATTTATCTCAGTCTGCCCTGTCCCTAGCATGGCTTCAGTTCAGTTCAGTTCAGTTCAGTCGCTCAGTACTCCATAAACATTTGCAGACTGAACAACCCAAATCTTACAACAATACAGCCTCCGCACTGAGCACAAAGTCTTACACATTTTAAGAACTCGACAAACGTATGTTAACTGAGTACGTGAATAAATGGATAACAAGAGGATATTTCACCTCTATAACCATGCAACATTTTCATACCCTATGGGCCAGCATTTCAAATAAAAAAAAAATACTACTTGACTGCAAAATTAGAGAAGTGGTAAATGTTTTAAAATCTTCAGCTTTTAACTCAGCAATTCTATCTACAGAGAAAAGTTTGGTGAATCCCCGAGCTACCAAACAATGGTTGACTTAATTTAGTTTTGGTAGGGGAGAAAATGATTTGGTACTTTCTAAAAAGGAAATAATATGGAATTGTTATCTTTTTGACTACTTTTGCTATCAATTGTATTAAATTTATGGAAAAGCAGAGATTTGATTAATCCTATGTATGGCAAAGACTGACTACAAAATTATTTCCCCTTCCTGGGCACATGGGTTAAACTGTACATCTTCCAGACTTCCCTGGGTTAGGTTGAAACCTGAAACCATATGACAGAGTTCTGGCCAATGAAATGAGATCAGAAGTGATGCTCACCACTTTTAGATCTGATGTCAACCAATCTGAGATTCCCCATGATAAGTTTTTCTCTTCCATGGGTCATTAGAAGCCATGATTTGACAATGGCAAAATTATAAGATGGAAGAAATTTGGGTTCTCTGAAAAACTACATGGAGGAATTCCCCCAGCCACACTGGGAATTTAACCAACCACATTGGACTGTGAGAAAGCAATCAAAATTTTGTGTTTTGTAATCTATTGAGCCTTCAGGGTCTTCTTTGGTTTTATTTTGTTTTTTGGCATAGTCTATCCTAATATAACACTTTGAACTACCGAACTGCCAAATAAAATTTTCACATTTTATCACCTTGGCTTACCAGGAAGTTAGTGAAGAAAGGGAAATGACTGGATGGATAGCTGGGATTCTGTGTTTGGTAGTGGCAAAATAGTTTGTAAAACCCTAGATGCTATAGCTTGGAAGGCAGACCATGTGCCTACTGAGCTTGTGACTGATGGAAGAAATTGGAAACAGAATATTCCCGCTCTTCGTTGTTTGTTACTGGCTGCATTTGGCAAGATATTTGAAAAAGAATTCTAGAAAGCATTGACTACTTTGTAAGCAAAAGTAAAACGGAATAGAAATTCAAATACAGGGAGACTTCAGGGTAAGAAAGGTTAACAGTTTCTAAACCCTGAAGAGTAAGCTCTGGGATTGACAAAAGCATATGTGAGATTTCCTAGTTGACAGTGAGTCAGTCTTGTAGGACAGACCAGATATAGGATGTGGTCAAACTAATGAAGGCAGCCATCAGTAAATTAAGAGAAATATTTGAGAGCTCACACAGAAAATAAGACATATGTGAGGTACACTCTAGAAGGAACACTGGGTGTGGTTATGATGTGCAGAATTGCTGAAGACTAAATACATCAGAAGCAAAGTTATGACCAACCTAGACAGCATATTCAAAAGCAGAGACATTACTTTGCCAACAAAGGTCCGTCTAGTCAAGGCTATGGTTTTTCCTGTGGTCATGTATGGATGTGAGAGTTGGACTGTGAAGAAGGCTGAGCACTGAAGAATTGATGCTTTTGAACTGTGGTGTTGGAGAACTCTTGAGAGTCCCTTGGACTGCAAGGAGATCCAACCAGTCCATTCTGAAGGAGATTAGCCTTGGGATTTCTTTGGAAGGAATGATGCTAAAGCTGAAACTCCAGTAATTTGGCCACCTCATGTGAAGAGTGTACTCATTGGAAAAGATTCTGATGCTGGGAGGGATTGGGGGCAGGAGGAGAAGGGGACGACAGAGGATGAGATGGCTGGATGGCATCACTGACTCGATGGACGTGAGTCTGAGTGAACTCCGGGAGTGGTGATGGACAGAGAGGCCTGGCGTACTGCGATTCATGGGGTCGTGAAGAGTCAGACACAACTGAGCGACTGAACTGAGTTGAACTGAAATACATCAGAACCTACGAAGTTTCTAAAGTAACTGTATTGCCAAAAAACCCAGCCATTTGATCTAAAAAGACTGGACTTCTTTAATAGAGCTTTCAGACAATCTTTGGACAGAAAGTGGGCTACAGAACTACCTTGCCTCAAAACACCGACTTCCTCAAGGCCCGTTTCAGACAAGGTCTAGGAGGGGAATGGACAGGAGAAAGTTTCCACAGGACAGAGAAGAAACCACAGAGAACGTGGAGAAGGAACTCCTCAAGGAAGCCCTCTGGCGGGGGCACAGGCTAGGGGCTTCTCACGGTGCTGGCCAGGTGTTTGAGACCAGTGACTTCTTGTTACCCGTTATCTGCTCTGTGTTCTGTGGTGGGTATACGGTCTAAGGGGTCAGGTTGCTCTTATTTTTAATGCATACGTCACTAGACCACTAGAGATTTTTCTAGACCTGTTGGAGAGGACTCTGCATCACAGGGATGTCTTAGACTTTGAGCCAGAAGCAGAAGTGGCTGAGACTTTGGGCTGTGTCTCTTTCCATGAGAGTGAGAGCAATCTGTTTGGAAGGGGATAGTAAAATTTGATTAACAGAGGATGAATTATGACAGAGATGAGCCAGATGCCTACCAAAAAACGATGGGAGAAAGATATTAGGTTTTCTAAAATTAACATCCTATCCTTAAGGGTGTTTGGGATTTCTCAGGGATTGACAGGTTAGGATGGTCAGATTGAAGAGAATGAGTGTAATCTTTGTGATCCATCCAGAGCTGTTTGAGGATGCCACAGTGATCCACCAGAGACACCAGAGCTAGAACCGTTCTCAAAAATCACCTAATGTAATTATTTCATTTCATACTCCTTGACTCATTTGTTTGATAAAGGTTTTTTTTAGTATTTCTTGTGCAAAGGAGCCAGAGGTACCTACTTTTATACAAGGATCAGAAAAGCCAAATCACTGCTCTGCACACCAGTCAGTGCACAGAAGGAATAGGAGATGTAGTAACGTCTCCAAACACCTTGGAGCCACAAAGAACAAGCTGCTGCCTTCCTTCTGAGGGTCCCAGAAAGGCTCTCAGAGGTCAATTGCCTTGTTCAAGCCCTCTAGGTAGCAGAGGTCAAATCTAAGGTAATAGTAGGAAAAAATGGATTCATATGATATTTAAGTAATAAATTAATTATCATAGCATTTTCATATTTCTATGCATAGTTTTCATCCTATCTATAATATTACAACTTGCATGAACTTGTAGAATAAGCTTTGGCTAAACAAATAGGTCTGGGGTTTGCTCCATTCATATTTATTTAAGACTTATTTATTTTACTAGGTATACAGAAAGGCAAATGCAATAATCCCTGACTCAAGATTGTCACTGTCCTTTAGAGGTAGTTCTCTGTGGCTTGATTGATCATATGGAAAACTAGGAGTAACTGTTCATGAAATTTAATGTGACATAAATCAGCCATACATGTTCTTTAAAATCATTAAAATTCCCCATCCTTCTTTCCTCTCATCTTTTCAACTCATTAACCACTGTTTGGATTCTCCTCCTTCAAACCCCAGCTGGGATCCTCTTTCCTCTCATTTCCTCAACTCATTAACCACTCTTTGGATTCTCCTCCTTTGAACCCCATCTGGGATCCCATGTTATTGTTGTTCACTTGCTAAATCATGTCTGACTCTTTGCGACCCCATGGACTGCAGTACACCATGCTTCCCCATCTTTCACTATCTCCTGGAGTTTGCCCAAACTCATGTCCATTGAGTTGGTGATGCCATCCAACCATCTCATCTTCTGTTGTCCTCTTCTCCTCCTGCCCTCAATCTCTCCCAGCATCAGGGTCTTTTCCAATAAGTCAGCTCTTCGTATCAGGTGGCCAAAGTGTTGGAACTGATTTCCTTTAGGATTGACTGGTTTGATCTCCTTGCAGTCCAAGAGACTCTCTTGAGTCTTCTCCAGCACCACATTTCCAAAACATCAATTCTTCAGCACTCAGCCTTCTTTGTGGTCCAAATCTCAAACCCGTACATGACTACTGGAAAAATCACAGCTTTGACTATCAAAATGCTATATCACAGCTATATCACGTGGGCTATATATCACATATATCACAGCAAAATGATGTCTCTGCTTTTTAATATGCTGTCTAGGTTTGTCATAGCTTTTCCTCCAAGGCACAAATGTCTTTTAATTTCATGGCCACAGTCCCTGCCCTAAGTGATTTTGGAGCCCAAGAAAATAAAGTCTGTCGCTGTTTTTACTTTTCCCCCATCTAATTGCCATGAAGTGATGGGATCAGATGCCATGATCTTAGTTTCTTGAATGCTGAGTTCTAAGCCAGTTTTTTCACTCTCCTCTTTAACCTTCATCAAGAGTCTCTTTAGTTCCTCTTCACTTTCTGCCATTAGGGTGATGTCATCTGCATATCTGAGGTTGTTGATATTTCTCCCAGCAAACTTGATTCCAGTTTGTGAGTTATCCAGCCTGGCATTTTGCATGATACTCTCTTCACAGAAGTTAAATAAGCAGGGTGACAACACGCTCATACTCTTTTCCAGATTTTGAACAAGCCCATTGTTCCATGTCCAGTTCTAACTATTGCTTCTTGTCCTGCATAAGGTTTCTCAAGAGACAGATAAGGTGATCTGGTATTCTCACCTCTTTAAGAGTTTTCCATAGTTTGTTGTGATCCACACAATCAAAGGCTTGAGGGTGGTCTATGAAACAGAGGTAGATGTTTTTCTGGAGCTCTCTTGCTTTTTCTAAGACCCAACAGATGTTGGCAATTTGATCTCTGGTCCCTCTGCCTTTTATAAATCCAATTTTTACATCTGGAAGTTCTTGGTTTATGAATCATTGAAGCCTAGCTTGAAGGATTTTGAGCATTACCTTGCTATTATGTGAGATGAGTGTAGTTTTACGGTAGTCTGAACATTCTTTGGCATTGCCTTTCTTTGGGATTGGAATGAAAACTGACCTTTCCAGTCCTGTGGCCACTGTTTTCCAAATTTCTGGCATATTGAGCCCAGCACTTTCACAGAACCATCTTTTAGGATTTGAAATAGCTCAGCTGGAATTCCATCACCTACACTAGCTTTGTTTGTAGTAATGCTTCCTGAGGCCCACTTGACTTCACACTCCAGGATGTCTGGCTCTAGGCAAGTGACCACACCATTGTGGATCCCCTGACCATCTAAATTATTCATTCACCAACCCCTTTTATTATCTAGAAGCTCCACTCTTCAAGCCAAGTCAAACCAGCTCCTAACATGGGGGCATGCTACATTTTCCCCCCATTGCTCACATTGCCATGTCTGAGCTACCTGGACAACCATTCAGCCAGCCTCTCAACACCTCCCACCAGTTCTTGAACTTGTTTTGAATCCCCTTCCCCATATTGACCATTACAAAGCTTCCCTGGTGTCATCAGTCCCCTGACCTCACAATGGACAATCATACCGCTGTTGTCAACCATCTCCAATCTTCTGTGTTTAGTAGTTCAGTAGTGTCTGACTCTTCACTATCCAATGGACTGTAACCCACCAGGCTCCTCTGTCCATAGGGATTCTCCAGGCAAGAATACTGCAGTGGGTTGCCGTGCCCTCCTCCAGGGGATCTTCCCAACCCAGGGATCAAATCCACACCTCCCACATTGCAGGTGGATTCTTTAGCATCTGAGCCACCAGGGAAGCCTAAGACTACTGGAATGGGTAGCTTATCCCTTCACCAGGGGGTCTTTCTGACCCAGGAATTGAACTGGGCTCTCCTGCATTGCAGGTGGATTCTTTACCAGCTGAGCCACCAGGGAAGCCAGTCTTCTGTGCTGCCTACAAAAAAAGCTATAGCCATGATCACCTCTGCCTCCCTTTGTCTCAGAGATAGCAACAGCAAACCTCCAGTCTCAACATTTTTCTCTTTTCCAGGAACTAAGTCTTTTATAAATCGCCTCCTGGCTCCTATTCTTTGTCCTAAAGATTTTCTTAAGCCTTTGCCTTACTTAAGAAATAAATTCATTTGAAAAAAATACTCCGTTCCCTCTGCCCCTTTCCAGCTGCAATTGATTTCTTTTCACCCCTTCTCAACAGCACTTCTTTTAAGCTCTCCATTTGCCTAACTCCAGTGACTCATCAATGCTCTCTGACCTGCCTTCCAATATTTAATAACTTTCTTCTTGCCCAAGCTAGAAGATCCACTCTGGTTGTCATCTGACCAGACCTCTGCTTCTTGTTCAGCCATGTCTTGAATCTGGAGCCTCTTCAAATCCTTTTCATTCCTCACCAAGACTGCTGCCAGAGGTTTTATGGATCTCCCTTCAGTCTGTACACTCCAAATTCATCCTCCATATATCCCCACCAGAGATACAGATCTTAAATCCAAGTCTTACCACCTCTCTCCATTTATAATCTAGCAGTAATTTATTTGGGGATACCAGATGAAGGGCTAAATCCTTTACAAGGTACTCAGTATTCCCAATGAAGAAACCTTGAGCTGGAGCTAATTCCCCAGCTCTGTTTTTCGTCATTCCCTTCAGCTGATGCTGAAATGTTTGCAATCTCTTCACACTCCAAGCTGCTTCTCTACCTGGATGTCTCTGCCTAAGCTGAGCCTCCTCCTGGGAGTGGTTCTCCTCCCCCAACAACCTCTATCTCCCAGCTCCCTTCCCAAGTCTATAAGATAATGTACAAGGCATTCTTGCAATGGACACTTCTTGCTTCATCATATTCTCCACAAGAAAATCCCTGACTTTATCCAGCTTCTTACCGTCCACTTCCAAAAGGGTTTTTTCTTTTCTTTTTAATTTTTCTGGTCTCATAACACATTGTGTATTGGTTTGTCATGTTAATGTTAAGTATCTCATGGCACTTTCTCTCTCATCTGCTTTCTTTGTCCACTTTCTTTTTTCTCAGCTGGATTGCATCTGCTCAATAAATGTCAAGAGAATGAAACAGTCCCATAGTTTTTGATGATAATAAAAATTGATGTAAAAATGTTTGCATAATCTGTATGGTCTTCTCAGTAAAGAGTGTTGCTAGGATAGAGTTGTTTGTAGGGTCTTAAATCAACTCCTTCACCCTCTGTAACATCATGGCTCAGTTTGGACCTAGTACCTTTCAGGTGTTAGCAGCCTCGTGTGTCTAGTTGCTACTGTAATGTACAACACAACTTCAAAGCACTGGGATCATCATACTTAGGACTGTTGTCAAAATTATGTGGAATATTATATAGGAAATACTTAGCACAGTTGCAGTCATATAAAAATGTACTAAGGATATCCCTGGTCTGCCTGCAAATGCAGGCGACATGGGTTCAATCTGCAGTCCAGGAATATTCCGCATGTTGCAGGACACTTAAGCCTGTGAGCCCCAACTGCTGAAGCCCACACACTCTGGAGCCCAACAGCCACCACTACTGAAGCCCAAGTGCCCTTGAGCCTCTGCTCTGCAACAGAGAAGCCTGCGCCCCTCAACTAGAGGGCAAACGCAGCTCACTGCAACCAGAGAAAGCCCACATATACAGCAGTGAAAAGCCAGCACAGCCAAATACAAAATAAATAAATAAAATTTTAAAAAGTAAAAAAAGATGGTTTTGCTTTTTTCTTTTGCTTATTTCTCACTGTCTATGATACTAATGTTAAAATGTACTGTGCCCCCATGACAACATTTTCCTCTTGGAAAAGTCTATGGAAGAGGAAAATATTTACAGAATTTTTTAAACTGGGGAAAGGAAAATGTAGCGTTAAAATGTTTATCTTATGATATTTATCATCTCTATTAATTAACCTAGTAAAAACAGAATACAAAGAAATGCAAATAACCACTATCACCCTTAAATTCCTGGCCTCGGTCAAGAAGAACAGAGTGTTGAAAATAGGAACAGTGTTCTGACCACCATGGGGAGCATCCAGCCTTCAACCCGGACCTGTCTAGCTGCATGGATGTCTTCCAAGACCCACTTCCTTTCCTGCTAAAGGCATAAGGAAGAAAAAAAAAAAAAAAAAAGAGTCTCCGAGTAAAATTTCAGGCACATAACAAATGTTTTCTTCCCACAAATCTTGTTTTCCTTGTAGTGAGGAAACAAGGGCTTTAACTCGAGCCACAAATTGTAACCCAAGGTGGGGAAAATGTCCATGAAGAAAAGTGGAAGATCTCAAATAGGTTGGAACAAAGAGGGGCTGGGGGGTGGGTGGGTGGAGATTAATCTTATTAGGATCATATATCATGAGGGTGTCAGGTGTGAAAGCAGACGAATGGCCTGTGTTTATCTGAGCTAAACCGTGTGGTTCACCCAAACATTTGCTTCCCAGAGCGTTTTTTTTACCCGTAATAAATTGGCCAAGTCTTCGTAGGGCGTTGATAATAAAGTGTGTTTAGGTGCAGTTAGAGATTTTCTTGCCGGGTTTTCTAAGCAACCACACTCTCCCACTCTCCCGCTCTCTCCTTCTCCCTCTCCCTCTCCTTTTTATCACAGCTGATTCGCAAAGCCCTTTGGAAAGATGAAGTAGGTAGAAATCAAAATAAATGGATTCTATTAAAACCGGCAATGCATCAACTGCTTGATAAAGTGATTAATAAACAGCTTAGGATGGTGATTGATTAAACTCTTTAATCAAAGTGCTAAACTGACTTAATATGGAGAGTTTCAACATGTTCAAAGTGTACATTTTCCCTGCCTAAGGTTCACAGTTGTTTATGTAACTTTTCTGAAGTGTATCCCTTAGGTCTAACCTTCCGAGAGCCTGGGCTCTGGAATGTGTAAGGATTATAAAGTATCACAAACTGCATTAGCTGCTGAAATGTGCTCGTGAATTATAGGGCTTTTCCACTAGGCAACAAGTCATTTTTCAGAATTTTAGACCCCTTCATCAAGCAGCTTCTTTGCCTGCATCACTTCATAATTCTTTAAGCCTTAATGCAAGACAGCGTGCATTTAAAAAGTCCCTATCGCTCACATTTTATTTTCTCCTTTAAGTACTGATTGCTTTATTGCATGAGGTCAAGATTCTGATGGTGAGAGAAGAGGCTTAGTTTTACCCCGAAGGTAGTTTCGTGTTCATTAGAAATGGGTATATTTCATCCAACATGTGTAATTCTCAGAATCTGACATTATTTTTATGTAATTAATCATCAGCTCACTACTTTAATAAGCTACTTGACTCCTGAAAGTTTGTTACACCAAAACAGATTTTTTTCCAAAGCCTGGTTCCCCAAAGCTAAATAAAAACATTTTAGATGTTGAGCTTGGGGTGAAGGGGAAGAGAGAGAAATATGACCACGCATTAATGGGGGAGCATTCATTACCCACGTTGCATATATGTGGAGGCAAGTTGGGAAATTTATTTAATACAAGACAAAGTTTTCTGTGTAATGCACTCTGCTGGGCTCTGTCTTACTGGAAAAACCAAAAATAGAACTGCTCCTGTTCAAGGATCTTATTTTGTAAAGGAAAGAGATTATACAAGGTGGGGAAGCTGTGTGTCTGTTTGCTTGAGTAATTTAGAAAGACAGTTCTTGTTATGAAGGTTTGACTAAAGGCAAAGGATTATGGGAAACAGGGGGAGGAACTTTCTATAACACTACCATTGCAGTTGATTTGGCTTTGAAAGATGAACAGAATTCAGATATGAAGATAGACGTCCGATAGTGGGGCTCATGAACGTGAAAGCGCTAGCTGCTCAGATGTGTCTGACTCTTTGCAGCCCCATGGACTGTAGCCCACCCGGCTCCTCTGTCCACGGGGATTCTCCAGGCAAGAACACTGGAGTGGGTTCCCATGCCCTCCTCCAGGGATCTCCCCAACCCAGGGATACAGGCAGATTCTTTACCTTCTGAGCTACCAACAAAGCTAGGGCTCATAAGAGGCATAAAAATCATTAGTCAGAAGTAATTAAGCATTTTTAGGGTCCACTAAGTAGCCCAGTTTGCGTAGGGTACAATGTTCACTTAAAGGGAAAGTAAGACATGAGGTGAAAAGGGTGAGTTGATATCGTCTTATAAAGGTTCCTGAAGTGTCTACCTACTCTGGTGGCCATAAGGGAGCTGCTGATAGATTTCTGAATCTGTCAGTAATTGGCAGTAGCCAGAACAGAGAGTCAGGCTGCTTCATGGTTAGAGCGTGATGTGAGAATCAGAATGCTTAGACTCAGAGCCTACCTCAGTCACTTAGAAGCTGCAGGACCTTGGACAACTATTGAAGCCAGACATGCTTCAGTTTTGATTGTGGATAGTACCAGTGTCTGTTTCATGGGGCTGCTGTGTGGTAAGATGATTTAAATCATGTAAATCTCCTTGAGCTTTACCATTAAGCACTAATGCTAAGAACTCATGAATGTGAGCAAGGAAATACATTGCTATTTCCAAAAGAAGTCTTCCTAGAATTAGAAGTGCACTCTAGGAAACTTAAAATTACAGTTTTGAAGACCATTTGCAGAGAATAGGCACAGGAAGTAAGCACACTTGTTCAGAGGCTATCTCAGGAGCCTCAGAAAAATACGAAAAACATTTCTTTAGGTGACACTGGGAACTGGCAAGAGAAGAGACAGATACAAGCAAAGTCAGTAAACACTGGCAAAGAAGCGCAAGATGAGCCAAAGATGACTTCCCAAGTCATTTCTCCTGTGTTTTTTACTGGGGGATATGTTTCTGTGAGGAGAAGCCACCGGACACTTTGAAATCTCCATCACCCAGAGCATCAAGAGGAACCATTCTGAGCCTCAGTACACAGACCCATGGCACAAACTTGGTGACCACCCACTTATTTAGTGCTAGTGTTTCAAAGTCTGAGGGAAGGATGAAAGAGAGATCTATGGAGAAACCCCGGGGAAAAGTCCATTCTTAGAATTAAGGAAGAAGATGGAGAGGGAGATTGAGCAGTCAGAGAAGATGTGGAACTATGAAGGACAGAGAACTTTTGAAACTCAGTGGCAAACAGCAAGTATCAAATGCCAAACTGTGTTCTAAAAAGGATCGTTCATTTGCCCTCAGTCATTAATTTTTCTGTCATATGTGTGTGTGCCCACTCAGTTGTGTCAGATTCTTCATGACCCCATGGACTCTAGCCCACCAGGCTCCTCTGTTCATGGAATTTTCCAAGCAAGAATACTGCAGTGGGTTGCCATTTCCTTCTCCAGGGGATCTTCCCAAGCCAGAGATTGAACCCACATCTCCTGTGTCTCCTACATTGGCAGGTAGGTTCTTTACCAGCTGAACCACCAGGGAAGCCCTGTATCTTTTTTTGTCAATAGTAACCAAATTCTGTGTCTGGCTAGGATGGATATAATTGAAAGTTGTACAGTCGTGTCCGACTCTTTGCGACCCCATGGACTGACTATGCAGTCCATGGAATTCTCTGGACCATAATACTGGAGTGGGTAGCCCTTCCCTTCTCCAGGGATCTTCCCAACCCAAGGCTTGAACCCAGGCCTCCCACATTGCAGGCAGATTCTTAGCAGTTGAGCCACAAGAGAAGCCCAAAAATACTGGAGTGGGTAGTCTATCCCTTCTCCAGGGGATCTTCTTAACCCAGGAATCAAGCCGGGGTCTCCTCATTGCAGGCAGATTCTTTAACAACTGAGCTATCAGGGAAGCCCATGAATATAATTAGGTGATTTGATTCTTCCAAAGATCACCAAATTAAAGCTTTGTATCTATGACCACAGGGTGTGGTAGGTAATGCAAGAGGTCCTTTCTTTAGGTAAATCAAGATGTGGTCAAGGAATGAGAATATAAAATAGTCTACTTCAATGTGCTGGTGCCAAGAGTTCTATGAGAATCCAACGGTTTCTCTGAGTGTTCACGGAGTGATTCATTTATCCAATAAACATGTATGCATTAAGTCTTTGTCAAGTGTCTGCTGCATGCCAGACTCTGTGGAAGGCTGTGAGAAGACAGGGAATGCAGTGGCAAAGTTAGACCTGGTTTCTGCATCCAGGAAGCTTAGAGTCCAGCAGGGAAGACAGACATTTTATCCATTTAGTTACAATTCTGATGCACCCGGTAGGAGGCAATGCTGGGTGCTCTGAGTGTACAGGACGGTTGCTCTGGAGCATCCAGAACATTTTCCTAAAGAGGAGACATTCAAACTGAGATTTGAAAGACATAGTGGAGGAACACAAGAAGAAAAAACTAAGAAAAGAATCATGAGACAAAGAGGACTCTCCTTTAAAAAATACAAATAATATTAACAGGAAGAGCTGAAGAGAGAGGCAAATCCCAGGGCAGTATGAGTCTTTAGGCCCTGGTAAGGATGCAAATGTCTCTAACAGCAGTGGGGAACACTGAGAGATTTTAAGCACAAATAAATTTTTACTGCAGGGTGAATAGTGAATTAGAAAGTTATTAGACTAGAGATGATGGTTCCTGGAAATACACAAATGTGAGAGAGATTTAAGGAGTGAAATCAACAGGAACTGTGTTTGGGTAAGTGGATGGGAAAGTTAAGACAATAATGATGACTCTCAGATTTCTGGTTTAAAGTCAACTTTCTCCCCTTCTTTCCTCCCTTTAAATGCCCACAATCATGCTGATTATAAAATCACAAAGTTTTAACTGGGCTTTCCACCCCCTCTCTCTGCCAGCTCCTGATGCCCTCAACAACCTGAATTTCTATCCTTCCAGTCTACTCTGCACATCTACTACCGCGGCACACTTGCTATTCCTGAGGCACATGAGATAAGCTCCCATCTCTGGGTTTTTGCTCCAGTCCTGACTGGTTTCCAGCAGCATCTTTCTGTTATACATCCTCTGCCCCTCCTTCCAGTCTCAAAACACAAATCTGATCATGTGCTGTGCCTACAGACAACAGTAATGTTTCATACCCTTAAAGAGATTTAAGAGAGTATATCTCACATCCCGTTGTTACCACAATAAAATGAAAATTTTAAGAAGAAATGAAAAACTGTATAGCTAGAAACCATTTGTCAATAACTAACATAGAAACTTGGATGAAAATGAAAAATATTATAACTCTTTTTAAAGAGTTATATCTTTGGTGACAAATTAACAGGATAGAATCTAAGTCCCATATAGGTTTTCTCAAAGCTGCTTGCTAATAAAACCCAGTAATAAACAATTAAACAAGTGTTTTTTGCAGGTTTTGAGGACACACAGAGAGGTGCTTGGTACAAATGTATTCATATTTTCAAGTGTTTTGTTAAAAATTCAACCAAAGTTGACATGTTATTATCTAATATGTCCACATTTATTTGAATATGTAGACTTAAAAAATTTTAATCATGTTAAAATGCACATAATATAAAATGTACTATCTTAACCATTCTTCAGTGGACAGTTCAACAGGGTTAAATACATTTATATTATCATGCATCTCAACTGCATAACTCTTTTTACATCTTGAACAATTGAAACTCTGTACCTATTGAGCAATAACTTCTCATTTTCTGCTTCACACTTCTCTCCAGCAAACACCAGTCTTCTTTCTGTCTCTACAAATTTGACCACTGTAAGTACCTCGTATATGTGGAAGCATAAAATAATTTTGTGTGTGTGACTGGCTTATTTCACTGAGCATAATGTCCTCAAGATTCATCCACGCTGTAGCCTATATCAGACTTTTCTTGCTTTTAAAGACTGAATAACATTTCACTGTTGTACAGATCACATTTCATTTATCCTTTCATCCATCCATGAATACTTGGGTTGCTTTTATCCTTTGGCTACTATGAACATCACTGCTACAAACAGGGGTGTATAAATAGCTGTTCAAATCACTGTTTTTAATTCTTTTGGGTATATACCCAGAAGTGGAATTGGTGAATCATGAGGGAGTCCTATTTTTAATTTTTTGAGAAATTGCCATATTGTTTTCCATAGTGGCTGCATCACTTTATAATCTCCCCAATAGTGCAGAAGGGTTCCAATTGCAGCAAATCTGTACCAAATCTTGACATTTTTTTTCCTGATTTTGTTTTTTATGGTAGCCATCCTAATGGATGTGAGGTGACATCACATTGTGCCTTTGATTTTCATTTCCCTAATGATAAGCGATGGTGGCCATATTTTGCAGATGGGGACACTTTTACATTCTCCATCAAATTGACTTCATGGCAAATAGAAGGGAGGAGAGTGGAAAGAGTGACAGATTTTATTTTCTTGGGCTCCAAAATCACTGCAGACAGTGACTGCAGCCATGAAATTAAAAGACACTTGCTCCTTGGGGGGAAAAAAAAGCTATGGCAAATCTAGACACTATATTAAAAAGCAGAGACACCACTTTGCCGACAAAGGTTCATACAGTGAGAACTCTGGTTTTTCCAGTAAATGTGTACAGATGTATAAAGAAGGCAGAGTGCCAAAGAATTGATGCTTTTGAACTCTGATGCTGGAGAAGACTCTTGAGAGTCCCTTGGACTGCAGGAGATCAAATCAGTCCATCCTAAAAAAAATCAACCCAATGAATATTCATTGGAGGGACTGATGCTGAAGCTGAAGCTCCAATACTCTGGCCACCTCGTATGAAGAGCCGACTCATTGGAAAAGACCCTGATGTTGGGAAAGATTGAAGGCGAAAGAGAAGGGGGCAGCACAGGATGAGATGGTTAGATGGCATCACTGACTCAAAGGACATGATTTTGATTAAACTCTGGGAGATAGTGGAGGACAGAGGAGACTGGTGTGCCGCAGTCCATGGGGTCACAAAGAGATAACTACAACTCAATGACTGAACAAGAACAACAACAATCAAATTGACACGGTAAGAATCACCAGCATCCCTCCATTGGCCTCAGCTTGAAAAGTATGTTCCGAGCAGGCATTCTAAGCTTGTCAGCCTTGAGGGTTAACCTACCTGTATACCTTTGTTGCAGTCTGCTCCCTCACTGGCACCATATTCTCTGGAGCCATCAGATAGGGTCCTTTCCTTTCTGCGTGCCCTAACCCCCTCACCTCCTGATTTTTGCACATAGTTTTCTCTGACTTGAATGCCTTTTTCCTTCTTCTCCACTTGCCTGTGTCTTGCTCTAGCTTCAGTGCTTCCCCTCCCCACTCCTGTGCTGGTTCCAGTCCTACTTCTATCCCCAGAGCGTTTATTCTATTCCACTGATATCAGTGTTGAGTCATTTTCCTCTTGAGACTGTGAGCTCTTTGAAGACTGACTTCATCATCTTTGCAACTTCAGCACTGAGCCTGGGGCCTGACGCATATTTGGACACCAGGAAACATCTGGTTCATGGATAGAGGGAGAAGTCTTGGCAGACAGGAAGGGCATGAGCCAAGGTATGGCGTGAAGAGGAAGACACAATGTCAGCAAAGTTAACGCCTGAAGATTTTGCAAAAGTTTAAGAAGCTGCACAGTGCTGGACATTCAAATTCTTCAGAGGCTAGAAATCTCACCAATGGGACCAGGCTTAACATAAGAAATTTGCAATAGCTCGATCAAAGCCAAGAAGTGAAGAGCAGAAGGACCAGTGGCTTTCAAAAAGAGCTTACAGCTTGCCTAGCAGTGTCTTGGAAGAGTCGATAAAACTTTAAAATCAATATGCTGATGAAGGGCCAGCGAGAAAATATCATGGAAAAGGCTGATGTTGTCACAGGGGTCTAAGGATGACCGCCCAGCACTGTCCGTCCTGTGACTCATTGCATCCCCAGGCATCCGAATGGCATCCCACCTTTGAAAACTCAGCAGTTTCTTATGGAAAAAAGCAATCAAAATTCTCTTTATACAGATTTTATTTTAAAATACAAGCAATGGGATAATTATGGGGAAAATTTAGAAAACACATACAAAGTCTTAGAACTATCGGGAATTACCTAGAGGTTAACGATGAACAATTAAATGCCATCTTTTTATGTCCACGTGCTTTGGTGTAACTGAGACAATTCTCTGTATATATTTTGGTATAAATATACCAAATTGTACATTATTATATACTCTATTAATGAAACAACAATATTGCCTCAGGTTGATGAAAATCATTTTGAAAGCTGTGTAAGTTCCCCTATAACATAGTATATTAAATAGTCCTCCTATTGCTAGACATTTAAATTATCTCCAATACTGAACTGAACATCTGTGTACATGAAAGGTTTAGAAATGTTTATGTTATTTCCTCACATACTGTGAAATAAAGATAATTAATGCCCACCTGTTTAAAAATTGTGATCTATATGCATCTTGAAATCTGAGGATAAGTAATGTAATTTTGTTTTAATATTGACAGAATAAATAAAAAGTAACAACAGGATTGAAATCAGGGGACCAAAGTCCTCTCTAGCCAGTATGAATGACTGAAATTTTCATGAAGCTTGCTTCAGTGAAGTACATTGCTTTCCACAAAGCTTTTCTTATGCGCCTCTCTTTCTGGGATACTGTAAGGATGTTGTAATTCTATTTCTATGAGTTACATGCATATATGTATAAGCATACATCTGTTTGCTAACAACACAAAACCACTGCCAATATTTCAATTTAAAAATTTATTACACCTTTCCATAGACCTTAAAATAATAATGTAACAATCATCTGAAAGAACAAACCCAAATGACATTTGGCTAAAATTTGTCCAAACACAGAAAAAAATTAATAATTCAAATACAGCTCTTTTATTAAATTAAAAATGGTTATCCAAAACATTTTGATAATTCAATTTAATACATTTAATAAAAATCTCCTTAAATCATGCATTTTTCCAAGTAATTTTATTATTTTATAAAATCACCTAATTCAAACCTAATTCTCTGAATTTGGATGTGTCTTTCCGCTAAGTAGGGTGCTTTTTGATGATATTTTAACTCTTTTATTCATGATTTGGAGTGCGTACTACATTTTTGACTTTCTTAATCCTCAAGTGTATTAATCCAATATTTTCCTTTGTAGTGCACCAAGGATGGAGCATGGAAATTCTCTATTAGACAGCCATCATAACAGTGATAGAAATTTTCTGTATAAAAGAATATTGTCTGTTTAATGAAATTTAACAGTAACTAAAAGCACAGCATCCAAGTGGACCCTTAAAATTCACTGTTGATCCCCAAAGCTCAGAGGTGAGGGGCAGTTCTGAAAATAAAGAGCCATTCAGAAATTGTTTAGCAGAAGAAAGTGCTTTAAGAGGTTTCTGCTTTTAGACTGAGGTTATCAAAATGGGAATTACTTTTACTGGAAATAAATCACATTGTTTTCTTCACAGGTGGCTCAATTTAGCTGTTTAATCTGAGAGAAATGACAGATTTAAGAGCAGAGAAAAAATTCTTGGTTCATCAAGTTTGGAAGATATTTTATCTCTGTTTCCATGTTTCCATCTGATAATCAGTTGTGTGGACTGTAATTTCAGAGTAATTTGAAGCATAGAAAATAGAAAGCCTTACAAATAGGTGTGTCTTGGAGTGGCATATAGATGGTAGTGGGCTAAGGTATTTGTTTAGAAATAATATGTGTTTTTTTGTTTTTTTTTTTACTGTCAGGTTTAATAACCTGCCCAAAATATATGTGTACATATTTTCTCAGACAGTTTTCCAAAGGAAAAGGTCATACAATTTTGATGACTGGCCACATAACATACTCTATTTGGGCAAGACAGAAAACTAGCTGAAGCAGTGAAAAAATAGTTTAGAAAACCGTGCATGCTTTAAACTAAAAATACCTGAAAGTAATACAAATATAAATCTTTATTTTGCTGAACTCTATTACAATTCTATAAACTATAAATGTAAATGGGACATACACAATTCAAAAAGAAATGTAAGTGAAACATACTGAATTTAGTGTAGAAATAGCCACAGTGCTTAACAGAGAACAGTGAAACTGCACGTATGCTTAGGAAATATGTTAAAAATATATAATACACATGTTAAAAATATATAATACAAAAAATGATCACTCCTCAAGACTGATATATTTTGGATGCAATACTATAATTTAAATAAGCAAAACATCAAAAAAGTATGTTGTCTTAACTAGTGTCTGTAAATCTGTGACATAAAGTCTAGGAATTGACATACAGGAAAAGCCTAATGTGGAAAAAATGAACAATTTGAGGAGACTGAACAGCTGGGAAATATCTTGAAAAAACACTACATCCAAGAAACAAGATTAAAAAAAAAAAGACAAAAAATAGTAAAAGGAAAGAGACTATGTATTAACAATGTTTTTAATCGATGTCATTAAGATAAATTGACATTGGATGGATATAAATTAGAGCTTCAGGCTGAACGTGCTCATTGGCTCTTTTTTCTGTAGTGTTTTCACGAATCATATTTAACGGGACCTGGGGGAAATGATGACCGTATCTGGACTCTCGTGCATTGCCGTGCCCACCCACCAGTTTACACCCTCTGAAAGAGAGTCAGTGCCCGTTTCAGTGCATGTGCCTGCTTTTCTCCCCCTGTTCTATGTATAAAGTAGGCATCCAAGAGCCATGCATGCAAGGAGTCCTTGATTTTTGATAAAGGGAGTACAGGAGGGCTAAAAAGACCTCCTTCTGGGATCTGGAATAGATCAAGGATACCTAAAACTTTCTGTGTGCCCTGAGACAGATCTGAGGGAGGTGGGCTGAGAAGATAAGCAACCAGCAAACAGCAAAGCCGCTTCAAGGAGAAGCATCAGCTACTCCCTTTCACAAATCTCATTCATATGTCAACATTTGGAAAAGTGCTGTGCTGAGTCCAACACTGTTCTGGGTGCCTGGCATACAGCATAAAACAAAACTTACCAAAAGTGGGTGTAGAGGTAGGGGAAGGCTTGTGAAACTTTTAACCCAAGAGAGGGATAATAAACCAAGTAAATAAGTAAATTATGCATACATTTAAAGGGTGTGAGTGCTTTGCAAGTAAGAGAGTTGGGGCTGCATTGATCAGCTTGCAGTTGAGATGTTGGGTGTAAGAAGGTCTGAGTATAGAGGTATGTTCATGGAATGGTAGACCTGTTTTTGCCTTTAATTACTTAGGTTAAAGAAAGAATATTAGTCCTTTGTGGGTTTCTGGTTGCCTGCTAATCAAAGCAAACCTTATTGATGTATTGCTAAAATATATCTAAGTTATTCCTATTCTGTCAAATGAAAATCAAGAAGGACCCATAATCTGTCCTACACAGGTGATACTGAATAAATAAGCAGGCACGTCCCTGCAGGATGATGGTGCAAGAGCTCTACCTGGGGATTTTCCATGAAAGAGACGGAAAGCCTGAACAAACCATAGAGCTTAACCCCAAAACAGAAGGTAGATTGCAGAGCAACTGTCTTAAAAGAATAATGGAAGAAGAGCTAAAGAAAAGATATATATACTGAGATGCAGTTGGTGAAATTTATATACATCAGAAAATTTTGCATTTGGTAAAGGCAAATGACATTGCAGGATTGTGTGGATGACCTACTTACCTCTGAAAATGCCGTGTATCTTTTTTTTTTCAATTTATTGGGGTATAGGTGATTTACAATGTTGTGTTAGTTTCAAGTGTACAGTACATTGATTCAGTTATACATACACATATATTAATTCTTTCTGAGATTCTTTTCTCGTATAGGTTATCACAGAATATTGAGTAGAGTTCCCTGTCCTATACAGTAGGTCCTTGTTGGTTATTTATCTTTTTTTTTGTATTTTTTAAAAATTTTATTTTATTTTTGAACTTTACAATATTGTATTGGTTTTGCCAAATATCAAAATGAACCCGCCACAGGTGTACATGTGTTCCCCATCCTGAACCCTCCTCCCTCCTCCCTCCCCATACCATCCCTCTGGGTCGTTCCAGTGCACCAGCCCCAAGCATCCAGTATCGTGTATCTTTATTTTTCGTTGTTCCATCTTATGGAAAAGTGGAACTAAGGAAAGAATTGCAGAACGGGATGCACTGCTGTCTAGACAGAAGTATACTTGCAGTTCTTGTTTTGATCCCTTCCCACCTCTTCCTTCAAATATCGATGCATTTTCCCTTTATAATAGCATTGGGAAAGTAGTGAGAAGATGAGACAATCCAAAGGTGCTTCTCTGAAGAATGTAACTGCAAGCTGCCAACTTGATCAGGACATGGCGAGATCATTAGAATGCCTCTTCCAGATGATGGAGAGCTTGGATTTCCCTAATGGTTTTCAATGCAAGGGGCATGGGTTCAGTCCCTGGTAGGGGAACCACCATGTGGCACAACCAAAAATAAATAAATAAAAGCAAAAGAAATGATGGAGAACCCGCTGGCTTGCTGACTAGAAGGCATAAAAGCAAGTGACAATTCACTAAGTTAATAGATAATAGGTTAAAACTGGTTAAGGTGAATTAGTCATTTCAAGGCAGACAAGCATGGCAGAAACAAGAGTAAGATAAACTCCCTGGCAATTAATATCGATCTGTATTATTAAATGGAATGTTTTTGGAATTGCAAATAACTTTTTAATTCATGCCTTTTTATACATGGATACATGTTTATGTAAACATGTAGCATTCAGCATGCCAAGATCATAATATAACATGACCCTCCCCATCCTTCTTCTTCTGCAATAGTGGATAAAATGAGATCTTTATAAAGAAAGATATCAGCACTCATCTAAAATATAGTCTGTATATTATCACCCTGCTTATTTAACTTATATGCAGAGCACATCATGATAAACGCTGGGCTGGAAGAAGCACAAGCTGGAATCAAGATTGCCAGGAGAATTATCAACAACCTCAGATATGTAGATGACACCACCCTTATGGCAGAAAGTGAAGGGGAACTAAAAAGCCTCTTGATGAAAGTGAAAGAGGAGAGTGAAAAAGTTGGCTTAAAGCTCAACATTCAGAAAACGAAGATCATGGCATCTGGTCCCATCACTTCATGGGAAATAGATGGGGAAACAGTGGAAACAGTGTCAGACTTTATTTTTGGGGCTCCAAAATCACTGCAGATGGTGACTGCAGCCATGAAATTAAAAGACATTTACTCCTTGGAAGGAAAGTTAGGACCAACCTAGATAGCATATTCAAAAGCAGAGACATTACTTCGCCAACAAAGGTCCGTCTAGTCAAGGCTATGGTTTTTCCTGTGGTCATGTATGGATGTGAGTTGGACTGTGAAGAAGGCTGAGTGCTGAAGAATTGATGCTTTTGAACTGTGGTTTTGGAGAAGACTCTTGAGAGTCCCTTGGACTGCAAGGAGAGCCAACCAGTCCATTCTGAAGGACATCAGCCCTGGGATTTCTTTGGAAGGAATGATGCTGAAGCTGAAACTCCAGTACTTTGGCCACCTCATGCGAAGAGTTGACTCATTGGAAAAGACCCTGATGCTGGGAGGGATTGGGGGCAGGAGGAGAAGAGGACAACAGAGGATGAGATAGCTGGATGGCATCACCGACTTGATGGACATGAGTTTGGGTGAACTCCGGGAGCTGGTGATGGACAGGGAGGCCTGGCGTGCTGCGATTCTTAGGGTCCCAAAGAATTGGACACGACTGAGCAACTGAACTGAACTGCGAATATGGGTACAAAAATGTAAGTAATGTATGAGATCAGGCCTTTGTAAACCTTAAAATAATACAGGTTTGAGTTGAGATGACAGGGTAGTGCACTGCCCTGGAACCCTGACCCCTTGACTCAGAAGATAGTTGACTCAGAAAGTTTCTGAATCTTGTCAAATCAGGTGCATAAATTCAGGGATACCTGTTAAGACCCTCTGTCCTGGACTCCTCAGCAAGGTCAGGAGGAGCACCCTAATCTTCAGGGTGATGGACCACACATGATGTATCAAAAAAGAGTTAATGGTATTCCCTGATGACCAAAGATTTACTTATCAGAATAAAAATTTTTGGCAACGATTTTTTTCTTTGTTTTTTCTCTGCTTACTTCCTCTTTTTCCACAGTTTTTCCTTTCTGCTTCATTCCTTATTTCCTCCTCTTCTGCTTCTCCTCCTTCTGTAATAGTGGGGAAAAAATTAGATCTTTTCCTAGAAAGATATTAGCACTTACCTAAAATACGTATAGCAGAAAAAAAAAAGTCAAACAGAAAAAAAAAGTGGGCAAAAGAATTAACTGAGACTTCACAAAAGCATCTATCCAAATAACCGATATGGTAGATTGGCTCATCATTAAAAAAATATCTACATTTTTCCCACCCCACCTCTACGTGGAGAAAGTGAAAGAGAAAGTGTTAGCTGCTCAGTCATGTCGGACTCTTTGCATCTCCATGGATTGCAGCCCACCATGCTTCTCTATTCATGGAATTTTCCCTTACCTTCTCTAGGTGATCTTCTCAACCTTGGGATCCAACCTGAGTTTCCCACATTGCAGGCAGCTTCTTTACCATCTGAGTCGCCAGGGAAGCCTAGGGGGTAGTCTAAAGCCTGCTTCTTTGAGGCTAGGCTTGGCCATGTGTCTTGCTGGCAGTTGGAGAGGGCCCTGCAGCATTACTGGCATTTTGCCTTGGCCATGTTACCTGTGTCGGTCAAGGAGAGAAGAGAACTAAAGTGTTTCTGGGCAGCTGGTCTTCTTCTCTTATGCCTCTACTGCTACCCTGAGGACAGCACCTAGGGGAGCCCACTGCTCCCAGAAGGAGAGTAAGACCAGGCAATAAAGCTGAACAAAATTATATAGAATAACATATATTAATAAAATGTAGGGCTACTGCAAAATGCACATATACATGTGAAGAGAAATGCACCAATATAATAATTGTCTTTACTTTGGAATGGTAGAAGTCTGTATCAGGCAAAATTTTTATGTGTACTTTTCAATTTTCTAATGGAAACATTAATGCTCTAAAAAAATAAAGTACAATGTGGGAGTTCAAAAAAATATATAGTGTAGAACTTGATTATAAAGTTTCTACAGATCCCATACATCCCTTTTTTGTTTCTTTGTTTATCTGTGGGTTTTTATTTTTCTGAAGGAATGCATAGTACTTATACAAAAAAAATTACAAGGAACACAAATTACTTCTTTATTTGCTCTTGTACTTTTGTGTTAATTTGCACAGTAATCCCAGAAGTGAAATAAGAATATCTGATCCATTTTTTCTTGAAATCTATGTGAAAATAGCTCTGGCCTTTCTTAAAATGTCGACATTTTCATAGACTCTCACATTTAGTGTTTCCCCAAATCTTGCAACAGAAAGAAATATAAGATAAGTTATGTACCTTTTAAAGCTAGAGTTTTGGTATTGTTCATCCTACAACTTGTATGCCTGCATTCTCAGTCACATCAGTCACGTCCAACTCTCTGCTAGCTGTGGACTGTGGCCCACCAGGTTCCTCTATTCATGGGATTTTTCAGGCAAGACTACTGGAGTGGGTTCCCATTTCCTTCTCAAGGGGATCTTGCCAACCCAGGTATTGAACCCTCGTCTTCTGCAGCTCCTGCATGGCAAGCAGATTGGTTGGTGGTAATTTAGTTGCTAAGTCTTGTCTGACTCTTGTGGCCCCATGGACCATAGCCTGCCAGGATCCTCTATCCATGGGATTTTCCAGGCAAGAATACTGAAGTGGCTTTCCACTTCCTTCTCCAGGAAATCTTCCCGAACCAAAGATTGAACCTAGATCTCCTGCACTGCAAGCAGATTCTTTACTGACTGAGTTACCAGGGAAGCCCAAAATGTCCGAGAGATCTATCCACCAAAATCTGAAGGCATTCTTTGCCTAAGCCCAAACTCTAGACTTTGATAAAAATTTAAAGACATTAGAAACTCATTTATTTCACTTGAGAATGAACTTTTATGCTTGCAGATATATTAGCTCACCCACCTCCTGAATCACTAGACTAAATACACATTTCCTTTCTAACTGGATGATGGAATGACTTAGAAGGCATTAGGTTCCTGGTGAAGGTGAATTCTTTGCTCCTCACTGTGGTTGATTATCAGTCTAAGGTAACCACTGGTCAACACCATAATCCAAATTCCAGATCAGTCACTCAGTCTTTCCTTAACATTATTCTAGAAAGAGAAAAGAAAATGTTATCAATGATATGCAACTTCAGAAAAGAAGAAACAAAGTCAACTGTGAATTGAATGATTGCTGTAGATAGCTTTTTTTTCATCTTAGATGTCTAACAGGGCTTTTACAAATAAAAATGATTAAGGTTCATGATCATGTTATTGTAATTACTTTAGATTATTAATAATCATGACAATGGCTTAAGCAAATGCCTTGAAGACAACTCAAAGTATATTTAAACCACTCCATAAAAGGGACTGCTATTAAAAAAAAAAACAAACAAACCAGCTTTCCTGGGCTAGTTTCTCAAGTAATGATTGTAATAAAAATAATAAATTTACATATACTTTAAAGTCCACAAAATTTTTTCACAAATGACTCCTCATTACTAAACATTTGTTAGAAATTATTGAAAACTCTATAAAAGGATCTGAAGATATAAAAACAGTGTATATTTTCACTATGAAAGTGAAACCAAATTTTTAAAAATTTTAGGAGAATAAATGATAGTAATGAATCAATAGTTTCAGCCTTAGTTTTCCTTTTCATCTATTTTGCTTGGGCTTTAAGGATGAAGTCATATTGTGTTGCAAATTATTTAGTAAGAGAAATAAAATAGCTTTTACTAATCTGAAAGAGTAACAATAACAAGAAAATTGCGGGGAGGTTTTTTTTTTTTCAATTAATAACTCACATTTAAGAATGTTTTCCATATACCAGTCATGATACCAAACACTTTATTCTCATTTATGTTACTTAATCATTACATCAAGCATGCAAGGTAAAATTTTATTCATTGCATAAAAGAAGAAACTAAAAATCATTGAGGCTAAACAATTTGCTCAAGATCGGAGACCAGCAAGAGAAAAGATAAATGGATGAATCTCTGACTCTATATCCTTAACTGCTTACCCAGGTTTCCCACAACACCTACTACTGATTTTGTAAGCAACCCAGACCACAGATACAACAAAATGAAAGATATCCATATGTGCCAATCATTTATGTATTAACTCCTTCTACAGTTTGCTCTGCGATGCTGTGGTTGAGACTTTGCAAACTACATTTCCCAGATTCCTTTGCTTGCTGGCTCCCTGATGAAAGTGAAAGTGTTAGTCACTCTGTTGGATCTGACTCTGTGACCCCATGGACTGTAGCCCGCCAGGCTCCTCCCTGTCCATGGAATTCTCCAGGCAAGAATACTGGAGTGGGTTGTTACTTCCTTCTCCAGGGGATCTTCCTGACCCAGGGATTGAACTCAGGTCTCCCGCATTGCGGGCAGACCTTACTGACTGAGCCACCAGGGAATGATGGATTCTTTCAATGAGGGCACTATGGAAGACAGGAATTGGGAGAAGAGGGGCGGGACTCTGATGACTGGGTCCAGCCATGCCAGTCGGGCCTAGTAGCAGCGTTACTCCCTGAATCCAGCTTCCCAGAACCAACTTTGTCAAACTTTCCTCAAGGTATAAGCAGCAACCAGGTGCCCTCCTCTGTGCTCCTGAAGTTCCAGCATTTTCCGAGTTTCTCCAGCCCTGGAAATGATCGCTGCTTTCATCTTGGTTGCTTCTGTGTCTCCCTTTCTCTTTCCTTCCCACCTTCCTTCATTCCTTTTTTTTCTTTTTGCCTCTCACTATCTCAACATCTGTATAGACAGTTTGAATCAGCTTTATTGAAATATCTGGTATGGTTTCTTTTCCCCTGACAAAACCTAGTCTACCATAGTGCTTGGAATTGTAAATAAGATTCTCAGAGGAAGCACTCAAGGATTGACTGGCTTTACGTCTTTAGCTGTAAGCACAGTATTGAGCTAGATGCCAACACAAATCGGGATTCCAAATCCATGTCATGTAGAGGCATCATAATTAATTCAACTATCATCTTTGGTTGCTTGAAATGAAGTACTTTTCAAAGCAGTTATTTTGGAAGACTAAGAGCCTGATACACTTACTGTAGTAATACTGGCCACAAAAATTATGTGGTGGTAGGTTGGCCGCTTTCAAATGCATAGAAGAGTTAATGGAAAGAAAATTAGAGAGCTATGTTATAAACTACCAGCTCAAATTAGAACCAGACAATAAGCTGGGTTATTATAGTAAAAATAACCAAGATAAATCCCTTGGAATCTTTTTCTCCATCAGAGTGGGAAAGTAAAATTATTACCATCAAGGGAATTACAGGAGTCCACGACACTACCAAAGACTTGAAAGATGCAGGAACAACCCTACTATATCTCTATTTAATTCTTCCACTGGACTCTTGCAAAAGAAAATGGATCTTGGAGAATGAGTATAGATTTTCATAAACTTTATAAGGTGATCTATAGAAGCAGTTCCATATATGAATTACTTACTGGAGCAAGGCAGCCTGTCTCCTACTACCTGACACACACAGCTATTAATCTCACATCTTTTTTTTTTCACTCTCTACTGATTTGCAAGGACACTAGAAGATTTTTGGTTTTTTCCCCCCCACCTGTCAGGAACAGCAGCACATCCTGCGAGTCTTGCAGGAGGGTTTTGTTAGGTCTGATGCTCTGATATAAGCTAGTTCACAGAGGTCTTGCTGGTAAACACATGCCATGAAATGCCATATGGCTTCTCTTCATTGGTGGCAACATTGCTGATTGGACCTGATAAGCAGGAAGTAGCTAGCACCCTCGCTACTAGTAAGTAAGGAACTAGTGGTAAAGAGCCTGCCTGCCAGTGCAGGAGATGTAAGACACGTGGGTGTGATCCCTGGGTCAGGAGGATCCCTGGAGCAGGGCATGGCAACCCACTCCAGTATTCTCGCCTGGAGAATCTCATAGACAGAGGGGCCTGGCGGGCTACAGTCCATGGGGTCACAAAGAGTCAGACGTGACTGAAGAGACTTAGCACAGCACAGCTAGCATCCCAAATAAGATATTTAGGATACATAAATGCCACCGAGAAATAAAGACATATGAAAATTTGCAAGCCTGCCACCTTGGTGATATTTTTGGACACCCAGTGACTTGGAATACAATGGAATATCCCTCTAAACAAAAAGCAGTTGCAACATCTCACACTGCACGGTAGCTCTCTTCGGATTTTAAAGGCAATGAAAGCCACAATGAGTGTGCTAACATAACTCATTTATTAACTAACCTATAAAGTGGCCAGTTTTTAAAGAAGAATCTATAAAGGAGTAAGTAATCTATAAATATTGGAGTAATACATGAAGTGGCCAGTTGTTAGAGAAAAATAAAGCCCTTTATCACCCATTCTATAATGCAGACTGCTCTGTTAATTCATGTCTGTGACTCAGAAGAGTCACCAGCAGGTAGGCATGTTGTTATAAGCCACATTAGAGGAATCAGAGTGCAGACCCTCAGAGGTTTGTTTAGAAAAAGAAAAAGAAAAAAAAAGTCATGATTTTGGGCAGATAACTCTTCTCCTTCTGAGAAAACACTTATATTATTTCTGGGCTCTGATAGCATCTGAAAGAGTCTGTCATACACTGGTATTGTACGGTCCATTAAACCATGACGTTGGGTGTTTACAACAGCAACATCAAGTGAAATGTAAGTGATCATCTTTGAGCAGATCCTGAAAGTTACATGTAAGTATTTAGTCTCAGCTATACCTGTTGGTCTCCTCTTGTCCAACCCACAGCCATGACCTCACAGGAAATTCATCATTAGTGAGGAGAAAAAAACTTGAACCTTGGTTACCAGTGTTCCTTTGCAATATACTGGTACCAACCAGAAGCTGCTTTTAGTGTTACAGGCACAAATAGGAAAGCTCCTGAAAGTAGTGAAGGAAAATCTGCACAGTGGAGAGAAGTTTAAACAATGTGTTTGGTGGTCCACAGTATTAGGACTGAAAAAGATGATCAAAGATATTGATTCATGGGCATCAGGGAAACTAAATGGTTAGAGACTTTGAAGGGAAAAGATTGATGATAAAGAGGCCTGGGAAGAGATTGATTGATGAAACTCTCTTCAAACAAACACACAAGTTGGAGATATTTTTCTCTCAGGTGAATGCTTGCCAAATGGCTTTCATTGCAGGGTAGGCTGTCAATCATCAAACAGTAAACATTACAAATTCTATAGGTGAGCGTGAGCCCCTTCCAGCAGGAATGCCTTATTAGCTGTTACACTGCTTCTGAGGGGAAATACGTTCTTCTGACAAGAAACACACTTGTCAACAACAACAACAGTGAGCTGTAGCGGGCTCATAAATAATGAACTGATCTTCCCATGTGGCCCATTACTCAGAAGCAGCAGGCCTGATAAAATGGCAGAGTAACCTATCGAAATCTCAGGTTTATAGTATCAGTGGGGGTTTCATTCAAGGGTCCTTATATTTTTGAACCATATAAGATGCGGCTTTCCCCATAGCCTGAATTGAGAACTTGCAAAAATCGAGGAGTGGAAATGGGAATGATTTCTGCCTCTATTAGCACTAAATAATCCACTCACAGAAATTTTGCCTCCTTTGGAACTTTACTTAGAGGTATTCATTCCCGAGAAAGGCATGCTCTTACTAAGGGGAAGAGCACAGTTTCATTGAATTGGAATTTGAGACTGCCACCTGACTGATCTGGGTTTCTCTCATCACTGAACCAAATAGGAGCATGATTCTACTGGCAGAGGTGATTGTTCTGACTGTCAGGGCAAAATTAGGCTGTTGCAGTGCAGTGGAGGAAGCCGGATATTGTCTGAACCTAGGATATCCTGTGGCCTGTGTCTTAATACTTCCATGTTCCACAATACATGTTAATTACAACTAGAGCAACCAATTTAAATTCAGAATCATGAAGATTTGGTGCTAACCGAAGAAAAGGGCAACAAGAAATGGGTAGTTCAAGAAAATGTTCTAAATACCAACTGGGGCTTTGTGACCAATTACAGCAGCATTATTGCTTGCATAATTTATATCAGGTTGTTCCTTGCATAATTTTATATATATATAGATTTTTTTCTTCCAGTTTTACTGAGATGTAATTGACATACAGCACTTTATAAGTTTATAGTGTTCAGCATAATGATTTGACTTATACACACCATGAAATAATTACAATAATTTAGTGAATATCCATCACTTCATAAAAGCACAAAAGTAAAGAGAAAAAAAAATTCTTGTGATAAGAACTTATAGGATTTAATCTCTTAACAAATTTTGTATATATTATGTTACTCTCTAAGTTATGTCTAACTCTTTGAGACCCCATGGACTGTAGCTGGCCAGGCTCCTCTGTCGATGAAATTCTCCAGGCAAGAATACTGGAGTGAGTGGCCATTCGTTTCTCCAGGGGAATCTTCCTGACCGAGGGACTGAATCTGGGTCTCCTGCATTGCAAGTATATTCTTTACCATCTGAGCCACTCCGGGAAACCCATAACACTGTGCACATGTTCACACGTGCCCACATCTGCGTGTGTGTGTGTGTTCAGTCCTCTCTGACTTTTGTGACCCCATGGACTGCTGTCTGCCAAGGTCCTCTGTCTATGGAATCTTCCAGGCGTGAATACTGGAATGGATCACTATTTCCTATTCCACGGGATCTTCCAAACCCAGCAATCGAAACTGTGTCTCAGGCATCTCCTGCATTGGTAGGCAGGTTATTTACTACTGCCCCACCTGGGAAGTGGGAAGTGATAATTTATCGTGTTGTAGATTACAATCCCTTGTTGCTGGTCAGTCGCTAAGTCGTGTTCAACTCTTTGTGACACGGTGAACTGCAGCACACTGGGCTTCCCTGTCCTTTACTATCTCCCAGAGTTTGCTCAGACTCGTATCCATTGAGTCATGATGCCATCCAACCATCTCATCCTCTGTTGCCCCCTTCTCCTCCTGCCTGCAATCTTTCCTAACATCCGGGTCTTTTCCAATGAGTCGGCTCTTCCCATCAGTATTGGAGTTTCAGCTTCAGCATCAGTCCTTCCAATGAACATTCAATATTGATTTTCTTTAGGATTGACTAGTTTGATCTCCTTGCAGTCCAAGGGACTCTCAAGAATCTTCCTCAGAACACAGTTCAAAACCATCAATTCTTTGGTGTTCAGCCTTCTTTATGGTCCAACTCTCACATCTGTACATGACCACTGGAAAAACCATAGCTTTGACCACACAGACCTTTGTTGGCAAAGTAATGTCTCTGCTTATTAATATACTTTCTAGGTTTGTCATAGCTTTCCTTCTAAAGAGCAAGTGTTTTTTAAATTTCCTACCTGCAGTCACCATCCAGTGATTTTGGAACCCAAGAAAATAAAATCTGTCACTGTTTCCATTGTTTTCTCATCTATTTGCCATGAAGCGATGGGCCTAGATGCCAGGATTTTAGTTTTTTGAATGCTGAGTTTTAAGCCAGCTTTTTCACTCTGTTCTTTCACCTTCATCAAAAGACTCTTTAGTTCTTCTTTGCTTTCTGCATTTAGAGCAGTATCATCTGCATATCTGAGGTTGTTGATCTGCATATCTGAGTTTGTTGACATTTATTGTATTTTATTTTTTAACTTTACAATATTGTATTGGTTTTGCCATATATCAACATGAATCCGCCACAGGTATACACGTGTTCCCCATCCTGAACCCTCCTCCCCCCTCCCTCCCCGTACCATCCCTGGCAATCTTGAATCCAGCCTGTGAGTCACCTAGGCTGGCATTTCGAATGATATACTCTGCATATAAGTTAAAGAAACAGGATGACGATATACACCCTTCCCATACTCCTTACCCAATTTTGAACCAGTCCATTATTCCATGCTTGATTTTAAGTGTTGTGTTTCTTAGGAGACAAGTAAGGTGGTCTGGTATTCCCATCTCTTTAAGAATTTTCCACAGTTTGTTGTAATTCACAACATCCCTAGTGTTTATTAATCTTAGAACTGGATGTTTGTACCTTTCAGCAGCCTATACCTAATCCCCTCCTCCCCTATTCCTGGTAACCAGGAATCTATTGTCTTTTTCTAAGAGTTTGTTTGTTTGTTTTGAAATATAGTTGACTTTCAACACTAAGTTAGCTCCTGTTGCACAATATAGTGATTTGGTGTTTCTGTGTATTTCAAAATGATCATCATATTGAGTCTAGTTATGACATGTCACCCTGCAAATATATTATCTTTGTTGACTGTATTTCTCACACTGTATTTCGCACCTGTGACTGACTCATTTATTTTGCAGCTGGGAATTTGTATCTTAGTCTCCCTCACCTATTTCTCCCCCATCCCCTTCTATATTGTATACATGGCATTCATATGGATAAGCTAATTTTGTCTTCCTCTTATTCCCTTACAATTATATACAAATTTTGTATCCAAATTTATATTTAGGTTACAAATTATTCAGTTGAAAGGTTGAGACTACACTGCGGGAGAAATATACATCTCTTGTGAAAAAGTTCAGTGATATTTTTCACAAGGTAGGTACCATGACTACTGGAGACTTTGAGTCTCTGCTTTTCGGACTGTAGATGGAAGCATCTTTGTTTGAGTCCCTTTGTTTGAGGGACTGTCTTCCTCTTAGAGTCAAACACAAAGTTGTTGTTGCATGATAATTCAAACACATGTAGAAGGATGAGTGTGCGTTCTGAGAATTCAAAGGGTGAACATGCCAATTATTTGTCTATTGTCACTCAACTACAAATCTACTTTTCTATATTCCACACTGTGATGCCAGGGCTGAGAAAATGTCATTTTGCAGACTTCTTTGAAACTTACTTCCTCTCAGGTTCAGAAAACAAGAAACATTAGAAGAAGAATACATAGTGAGAGAAGATGAAAAGGGACTAAAAGGAAAATTTTAAAAACTTTTCTTTTTTGTTGGCCACTTCCTATCATCATCCAGACTCACCTTAACACACCTTTGTCTAAGGAATTAGCAGCAGAAGCAGGTCATATAAGCTCTTCAGTGTTTTGAGTGCCATGTTCCTAGGCTATCTCCAGTTCTCTGGCTCTGAAGCTGTAATTTTGGATATACTAAAGCATTATTTGTTGTTGTTGTTGTTTGCTCTTTCAATCCTCAGATACTTCCTAATATTAAATTCACTTCAATATATTAAATTAGTGTGTGTTAGTTGCTTTGCTGCTGCTACTGCTGCTAAGTCGCATCAGTCGTGTCTGACTCTGTGCAACCCCATAGACAGCAGCCCACCAGGCTCCCCCATCCCTGGGATTCTCCAGGCAAGAACACTGGAGTGGATGTTAGTCGCTCAGCATCCAACTCTTGGCAGCTCCACAGACTGTAGCCCGTCAGGCTCTTCTGTCCATGGAATTTTCCAGGCAAGAATACTGGAGTGGGTAGCCATTCCCTTCTCCAGGATATCTCACTGACCCAGGGATCAAACCTGGGTCTCCCGCATTGCAGGCGGATTCTTTTACTGTCTGAGCCACCATTACATCTGTTAAAACACAGGGTGGTTTCTCTCTTATCTGATCTTGCCTCAGAAAATAACAAATAAAACATGCTATTGTTTGGGTCTGGGGATTATTTATAAAAGTATTCAGTGGTATTTTAAAATTGACTTTAGAAGGTCCTATCTTGTTCTACTTAATCACTCATAATAAATGTTTAAAGTTGAAGTCATAGATCCAAATTAGATAAGCGATGAAATTCAGAACCCTTGAGCTACAAAGATTTTTTTGCAATAGGAAAGGCTATGTAGACACAAATAGAGTATTGCATTACATGCGATTGGAGATCAACGGTTTTCCAGGTGTGGTCTGTGAACTTTTGAGAGTCCCCGAGACACTTTCTTGATTTTAAAACTATTTCCTTAATAATATTGAGATGTTGTTTGCTGCTTTCACAGTGTTTACAGATGTACTGACGGTGCAAAAGAAATGGGAAATAAAGGTGCTGGTGTCACCGCTTGAGTCAAGGCAACTGACATGAAAATATACTATACTATATTCTTCACCATTAAACACTCCTTGGTTAAAAAAAAAATGTCAACTGAAAGTCCTTAATAAAACAGTAAAGATGATAAACTTTATTAAGTCCCGATCCTTGAGTATAGGCCTTTATGTTGTTTTTTAAAAATATTGTTTGACAAAATGCTAAATGCGTATACAGCACTTCTTTTGCATATCAAATGGTGGTTCCCAAGAAAAGCATAAGAGTTTGAATTGTGAGTGTGACATTTTTGTCATGGACTATTATTTTAAATTTAAAGAATGACGGATAAAATATAGTTATTTAGTTTTAAGTATTTAGCAGACGATTTTTCAGAAGTTTGCTATGTGAACTTATCCTTCCAAGAAAAGCCATTGACTTGTTTTTCTTTCTTTCTTTTTTTTAAATTTTATTTTATTTTTAACTTTACATAATTGTATTAGTTTTGCCAAATATCAAAATGAATCCATCACAGGTATACATGTGTTCCCCATCCTGAACCCTCCTCCCTCCTCCCTCCCCATACCATCCCTCTGGGTCTTCCCAGTGCACTAGCCCCAAGCATCCAGTATCGTGCATCAAACCTGGACTGGCATCTCGTTTCATACATGATATTTTACATGTTTCAATGCCATTCTCCCAAATCTTCCCACCATCTCCCTCTCCCACAGAGTCCATAAAACTGTTCTATACATCAGTGTCTCTTTTGCTGTCTCGTACACAGGGTTGTTGTTACCATCTTTCTAAATTCCATATATATGTGTTAGTATACTGTATTGGTGTTTTTCCTTCTGGCTTACTTCACTCTGTATAATAGGCTCCAGTTTCATCCACCTCATTAGAACTGATTCAAATGAATTCTTTTTAATGGCTGAGTAATACTCCATTGTGTATATGTACCACAGCTGTCTTATCCATTCTTCTGCTGATGGGCATCTAGGTTGCTTCCATGTCCTGGCTATTATAAACAGTGCTGCGATGAACATTGGGGTACACGTGTCTGTTTCCCTTCTGGTTTTCTCAGTGTGTATGCCCAGCAGTGGATTGCTGGATCATAAGGCAGTTCTATTTCCAGTTTTTTAAGGAATCTCCACACTGTTCTCCATAGTGGCTGTACTAGTTTGCATTCCCACCAACAGTGTAAGAGGGTTCCCTTTTCTCCACACCCTCTCCAGCATTTATTATTTGTAGACTTTTGGATCGCAGCCATTCTGACTGGTGCGAAATGGTACCTCATAGTGGTTTTGATTTGCATTTCTCTGATAATGAGTGATGTTGAGCATCTTTTCATGTGTTTGTTAGCCATCTGTATGTCTTCTTTGGAGAAATGTCTATTTAGTTCTTTGGCCCATTTTTTGATTGGGTCATTTATTTTTCTGGAGTTGAGCTGTAGGAGTTGCTTGTATATTTTTGAGATTAGTTGTTTGTCAGTTGCTTCATTTGCTATTATTTTCTCCCATTCTGAAGGCTGTCTTTTCACCTTGCTAATAGTTTCCTTTGATGTGCAGAAGCTTTTAAGGTTAATTAGGTCCCATTTGTTTATTTTTGCTTTTATTTCCAATATTCTGGGAGGTGGGTCATAGAGGATCCTGCTGTGATGTATGTCAGAGAGTGTTTTGCCTATGTTCTCCTCTAGGAGTTTTATAGTTTCTGGTCTTACATTTAGATCTTTAATCCATTTTGAGTTTATTTTTGTGTATGGTGTTAGAAAGTGTTCTAGTTTCATTCTTTTACAAGTGGTTGACCAGATTTCCCAGCACCACTTGTTAAAGAGATTGTCTTTAATCCTTTGTATATTCTTGCCTCCTTTGTCAAAGATAAGGTGTCCATATGTGCATGGATTTATCTCTGGGCTTTCTATTTTGTTCCATTGATCTATATTTCTGTCTTTGTGCCAGTACCATACTGTCTTGATAACTGTAGCTTTGTAGTAGAGCCTGAAGTCAGGTAGGTTGATTCCTCCAGTTCCATTCTTCTTTCTCAGGATCGCTTTGGCTATTTGAGGTTTTTGTATTTCCATACAAATTGTGAAATTATTTGTTCTAGTTCTGTGAAGAATACTGTTAGTAGCTTGATAGGGATTGCATTGAATCTATAAATTGCTTTGGGTAGTATACTCATTTTCACTATATTGATTCTTCCAATCCATGAACATGGTATATTCTCCATCTATTAGTGTCCTCTTTGATTTCTTTCACCAGTGTTTTACAGTTTTCTATATATAGGTCTTTAGTTTCTTTAGGTAGATATATTCCTAAGTATTTTATTCTTTCCGTTGCAATGGTGAATGGAATTGTTTCCTTAATTTCTCTTTCTGTTTTCTCATTATTAGTGTATAGGAATGCAAGGGATTTCTGTGTGTTGATTTTATATCCTGCAACTTTACTATAGTCATTGATTAGTTCTAGTAATTTTCTGGTGGAGTCTTTAGGGTTTTATATGTAGAGGATCATGTCATCTGCAAATAGTGAGAGTTTTACTTCTTCTTTTCCAATTTGGATTCCTTTTATTTCTTTTTCTGCTCTGATTGCTGTGGCCAAAACTTCCAAAACTATGTTGAATAGTAATGGTGAAAGTGGGCACCCTTGTCTTGTTCCTGACTTTAGAGGAAATGCTTTCAATTTTTCACCATTGAGGATAATGTTTGCTGTGGGTTTGTCATATATAGCTTTTATTATGTTGAGGTATGTTCCTTCTATTCCTGCTTTCTGGAGAGTTTTTATCATAAATGGGTGTTGAATTTTGTCAAAGGCTTTCTCTGCATCTATTGAGATAATCATATGGTTTTTATTTTTCAATTTGTTAATGTGGTGTATTACATAGATTGATTTGCGGATATTGAAGAATCCTTGCATCCCTGGGATAAAGCCCACTTGGTCATGGTGTATGATCTTTTTAATGTGTTGTTGGATTCTGATTGCTAGAATTTTGTTAAGGATTTTTGCATCTATGTTCATCAGTGATATTGGCCTGTAGTTTTCTTTTTTTGTGGGATCTTTGTCAGGTTTTGGTATTAGGGTGATGGTGGCCATAAAGCTAGCCTTGGTAAATTCAAAAAAATAGAAATCATTCCAAGCATCTTTTCTGACCACAACGCAGTAAGATTAGATCTCAATTACAGGAGAAAAACTATTAAAAATTCCAACATATGGAGGCTGAACAACACGCTGCTGAATAACCAACAAATCACAGAAGAAATCAAAAAAGAAATCAAAATTTGCATAGAAATGAAGGAAAATGAAAACACAACAACCCAAAACCTGTGGGACACGGTAAAAGCAGTCCTAAGGGGAAAGTTCATAGCAGTACAGGCACACCTCAAGAAACAAGAAAAAAGTCAAATAAATAACCTAACTCTACACCTAAAGCAACTAGAAAAGGAAGAAATGAAGGACCCCAGGGTTAGTAGAAGGAAAGAAATCTTAAAAATTAGAGCAGAAATAAATGCAAAAGAGACCATAGCAAAAATCAACAAAACCAAAAGCTGGTTCTTTGAAAGGATAAATAAAATTGACAAACCATTAGCCAGACTCATCAAGAAACAAAGGGAGAAAAATCAAATCAATAAAATTAGAAATGAAATTGCAGAGATCACAACAGACAACACAGAAATACAAAGGATCATAAGAGACTACTATCAACAATTATACGCCAATAAAATGGACAACGTGGAAGAAATGGACAAATTCTTAGAAAAGTACAACTTTCCAAAACTCGACCAGGAAGAAATAGAAAATCTTAACAGACCCATCACAAGCACGGAAATTGAAACTGTAATCAAAAATCTCCCAGCAAACAAAAGCCCAGGTCCAGACGGCTTCACAGCTGAATTCTACCAAAAATTTAGAGAAGAGCTAACACCTATCCTGCTCAAACTCTTCCAGAAAATTGCAGAGGAAGGTAAACTTCCATACTCATTCTATGACTTGTTTTTCTTGACAAAGATGGAATTTGAGCTCTCAAGCAAAAACAACAGTTTTGGAGAATTTGTATTCACCTCCACAAAGTGATGTCTTCTCCAAAACTTAAACTCATATCAATGGTAATGTTAATAACTGTGTGGGTTGTTTAAATTTTATTTGATAAATTATGTCAACATTTATAGTATCTATGTAATTTGGTGAGCTAATATCTTACAAATTAACAAAAGCATGATGATATAAAATCATATCTGAGTAAAACATCCAAAATGCAAGATATAAGAATAGTTTTAATGTAACTGAGTTTATTAAAATGATTTAAGATTCTACTTTCAATTAATCTTTTAAAAACCTCCATTTTTCAAATTATGGTGCTATATCAAAGAAGAATATATATGATTATCAAAAAGAGCTGATAAAACATTTCTTCCTCTTCTAATTCAATGTCAGTTTAAAGCTAAGCATTCATATTTTTCAACCAAGAGAATATATCACAACAGATTGCTTTCACAAGCAGTTATGAAATCCTAGTCCTCTTTTGTTAAACTGGACATTAAAAAGATTTATGGAAATGAAAATCAGTTCTACCTTTTCTCTATTTTTTATTTTTCCATTGAAAATGGTATATGTGTGTGCTCATTCGCTTCAGTCATGCCAGACTCTTTCCGACCCCATGGACTGTAGCCCATCAGGCTCCTCTATCAGCGGGATTCTCCAGGCAAGAATACTGGAATGGGTTGTCATGCCCTCCTCTGTGGGATCTTCCCTACCCAGGGATTGAACCCTCATCTCCTGCATTGTACATGGATTCTTTCCCAACTGAGCCACCTGGGCAGCCCCGAAATGCTATATAGATATGTTAACATGAAATGGGATTGTTATTGTTATTTCTAAAATATTTAATAAATGTTTAAAAATGATTATCAGTCTTAATTTCTTATATGGTAAACATTCATAGATAGAAGCCCTTTGGAATTTCTCACAAACAAAAGCCCTTCGGAATCCTTAATAAATTTTAAGCATAAAAATAGGTAGGGAGCCCAAAAGTTTGAGACCTACAGAGATGTGATTATTTCTCCATGAAAATGTAAATACTATTTGGGGCTTCCCTGGTGGCTCAGACAGTAAAAGAATCCACCTTTCAATTTAAATTGGGCAGGAGTACTATCAATTGATCAATAGGAATCATATTTTCATTAATCTTTGTGTCAAAGTTAGAAGTTGATATTCAGCTTAAACATGAAATAATAAGACTCAAGCTAGCCTTATCAGTTTTGAGGATCTTGAAGTTTTCTGGTGAGAATTCATTGTTCATAGATGGCATGTTTAAGTGCATATGGTTTTCTTTATAGGCTTTTGTTTTATTCCCAGCTCTTGGGTTCACACATGCATAAGCTTTCTTCTGTATATGACTGCCACAAGTGAGAAGTTCACACACAGCAACACTAGTTCTATGCTCCTGATCTGTCTTTTGAGTTATTTAAAAATCAGGCTGATTGCATTATAGGCTTATTACAATTCACTGTTGAAAAGAGATCAACGCAAAAGGAAATTTCCTCTCCAGGATCACAAAGTCACCCTCCAGCTTGGAGTTCAAATAAGTACTATGGCTATCTTTAAAGAAATTCTACTAATTATTACAATCCAGCCAAACTGTGAATCTACCTCTAAAAATAGCCTTTTTGGTGGCTGTATTAGTCAAGATAAAACAATCCTTGCACATGTATATGTTCAAGGCTAACGAGAAGTGCCATCTGTAGAACTGGGATATTTTTACACTCCTCTCTATTATACAAAACAATAAACCCTCTCCAGCTGATTTCTCTCATTGTGAAATGCAAATTGCCTATAAAAGTCCTCAGGGTGTGAGAAGACACTTATCAAACAGACATTACACATGCATTCATAGAAACTCTGCAGCCTCAGACTCTATTTAAGATGCATTAAGGACCAAAAACATAGGTGTGAACCTGTCTGTGTAGCCATAACAATTATGGCCTGAAGTAGCTACGTTGGTTAAGATATGTAGATTACTCAACTGCTCCCACTAACTTTTGATCTACTACACACCTGCCTCCTACCAAGAGAAGTAAAATCTTCAGAACAATAAAAAAAAAAAGAAACAAAACACATTATGTGTGAGGTTTGAAAGACTGTCCTAAATTATTAATCTGGCTTTTACCAGTTAGCTACATTTTACATGTGACATACTCAATATGATACTCTTTGCTTATTCCCCCGTGGAGATCTGCACATTCCCCTGTGTGATAAATTGACTGTTGGTAACAGGTAATACAAGTTTCATGGGGTTAATGACCTTGAAGAATCCACATAAACTTTCATCCAGAAATTCACCGCTGCCCTTGGTGCATAAATAGTCAAACAAGGAAAAAAAAGAAAAGAATAACATTTCACAGAAAAGTGTTCAGGCTTCAATTTGTACTAGGAGAGAAAAAAAAAATCTGCAAAGGCATTAGAATAAAATCTAAATTGAAAACACAAGGAAGATGTTAAAATTTTCAAATAAAATTAGCTGAAGATGTTCTAAGAGACGAAATCTTGGAGACCAGTAACATGTGACTTATTTTTATATTTCCCATGATGCTTATGTCTTAGATACTGTAGGCAATATAATATACATATATGTATATATATATAATAGATAAATGTAAGAATATCTTAAATAAATGAAATGAATATCTTAAAAATAAAATCAAGATGCTTCATAAGCATAAAATGAAAAAACAAGGTCTGATTTAGATAAAACATTTAAATTCTGTTTTCTGAGGGAAATATTATGCATAATTATACCTCATCATGAGATTTCATTTGTTTTCCAAGGACCGTTTATAAAATTTGAATTTGCATTTCAGCAAGTTAAATTTTTGACAAATCTTACACTGAATTCAAGCTCCTTGTTCTATGAGAGAAGCAATTAAGGGCCAATCATTTTTAATACATCATAAATAATCTTCACACTTCCTGTTAAGTTAATTAATATAATCAGTAAAGGCAAATGCATCAAAATGAAGCTTATTTTGCAAACATGCAAAATGTTCTGCCTCATTGCCCTACCACCGAGACTAAATGACATTTTACTAACAACTGTTTCAAAGTTGAGCCCAAATTTCATCTTTTAAAAAGGATCACCTGAAGGAACACAGTGATGTCAATGGATACTCAAAATGATTGGCCATGGAAGTGGTGGTGGTACATCTAGCTACCTAGATAACATTCAGATACACTGGTACTAACCCAAAGCTAGAGGATTTGGTTTTAAAAACATAGTACAAATGATAACATAATTAAGGCAATCCCACTCTCCTTCATTTTAAAGGCAATTTCTTTGGTGTTGAGTCTTTCCCTAGGATATTGCCTGTTCAGGTAACTTGTCCAGAGAAGCCAACGTATTACCAAAAAGCTGTTGAAGTAGTCCATAGGTCATTCTTCAGTTTTGTCTATCCATTTGCATGATATCTACAAATCAGTAAACTACCATTTTACAGTACTCACAAATGGTTTCATTTTCTCCAGCTCTCAGATGTATTGAAACATGTTCTACAACAAGATAAATTTCCTTTTCAAAGGCAGAGACACAATCTCTGAGTACAAATAGCAACATGAAGAAGAGACTGCCTTTTTCTCTTCCTCAGGCCTGAATAATGATAACAATAAAAACACTTACCAAAAGCAATCAAACCAGGAAAGGAATACGTATGTAAAATAAAAATTCAAAAGGTGAAGTGATGAAAAGAGGCAGAATATTCTAGTGCAGTTTGAGAAAGATGGTAGTATACTTACCTGCAGCCTATCTTCCATAAATTCTACCAAAATATAGTATTGTCAAGTTTTGCAGTTTTGGACTTATGCCAATAATTAATTTATTAGACTATGTACTGCGGGCATGCCCTTCCATATCTATTCCATTTGCCTGAAGAGTGGAAGCAGTTCCTTGGAAGGGATGAGTGAAATGGAGCAAATGAACAGCTGGAACTAACTCTGACACGTCAGTAGATGTAACCTCTACTGTGTTTTGGGAGAGAGACCTAAATCCTAGAGTAGCCCCACCCACCTTGTTAGGTAATACTGGTGTGGGAAAGTCAAGAAATTTCAGAAGCGAGTGCAGAACCTCATTCCAAAAGCAAACCCAGAACTTGGCATCAGTAAAGGAATGTGGCTTCTCCTCCCTAGACCCATCCTCTATGAGTCCGTGGAAGATTAATTCAGAGAAAATAAACATGAATCAGAGAAGGTTAGAGGTGAGTCAAAGAAAAGTTACCCACACTGTATTAGGGCCAGCAGCAACCCATACAAAGACTCATCCTTCAGTTCAGCCACTCAGTCATGCCCAACTCTTTGTTACCCTGTGGACTGCAGCATGCCAAGTTGCCCTGTCTGTCACCATCTCCTGGAGCTTGCTCAAACTCATGTCCATAGAATCGGTGATGCCATCCAACCATCTCATTCTCTGTCATCTCCTTCTCCTCCTGCAATCTTTCCAGAATCAGGGCCTTTTCCAATGAGTCCACTCTTTGCATCAGTGGCCAAAGTATTGGAGTTTCAGCTTCAGCATCAGTACTTCCAATGAATATTCAGGACTGATTTCCTTTTAGATTGACTGGTTTTATCTCCTTGCTGTCCAAGTGACTCTCAAGAGTCTTCTGCAACATCACAGTTCAAAAGCATCAATTCTTCAATACTGAGCTTTCTTTATAGTCCAACTGCCACATCCATACATGACTACTGGAAAAATCATAGCTTTGACCAGACAGACCTTTGTTGGGAAAGTAATGTCTCTGCTTTTTAATATACTGTCTAGGTGGTCATAGCTTTCTTCCAAGGAACAAGTGTCTTTTAATTTCATGGCTGCAGTCATCATCTGCAGTGATTTTGGAGCCCAAGAAAATAAAATCTATGACTGTTTCCAGTATTTCCCTATTTGCCATGAAGTGATGGGACTGAATGTCATGATCTTTGTTTTTTGAATGTTGAGTTTTAAGCCAGCCTTTTCACTCTCTTCCATCTTTATCATGAGGCTCTTTAATTCCTCTTTGCTTTCTGCTGTAAGCGGGGTGTTATGTGTATATCTGAAGTTATTGATATTTCTCCCTCAAATCTTGATCCAACTGTGCTTCATCCAGTCTAGCATTTTTCATGATGTACTCTGCATATAAGTTAAATAAGCACGATGACAGTTACACACCCTTGACCTACTCCTTTACCAATTTAGAACTAGTCCATTGTTCATGTCTGGTTCTAAATGCTGCTTCTTGACCTGCATACAGATTTCTCAGGAAATGGAACATAAAAATTATACAAAGCCGTAGGCCAAGGATCACAAACTGGGAGGAATGTATTTTGTCTCACTCGTGCATTCTCTCTTTTTAAAAATTGTACCTCAGAGTTTTGATGTAGAGCATCCATGACTTGGTTTTTCATGGGCTCCATCACTTCATCTAAAGTAACCCAACTTACTTTATACATTTCTGGTAGGCACCAGCCCTGTGTCAGCCTTTAAGGTTATGACTTCTGACAGAAAGTGAGATTTCCTTGGAGCTAAGGAAAATATTAGTTGTCTGAGTGGCATATTATCTCCCAGATAAAAAAATTATTAGCTTAGAAACAGAGCTTGGTTAAATATTGAACTTGAAGGGTAAGGAAAGAAATATTCAGTTACCCAGGCAAAGAAAACAAATTAATTATAAGAGGAAAACAAAAAGGTCAGAAAGGGTTTGTTCATTTTATACACATACATACCCAGACATATTTATACATGCGTGATATGTGTGTGTGTATAATACTCACATGTAAAAATATGCATATATACTCAAACACCCTATAATAGAGTGGCAACTACAAAGTCTTGAGAGAGACAAAGTTTGGATCGAAATTTTAAACCCAAGAAATAATCTGACTTTCAAATATGAAATATAAATATAATTGTCATTCAAATATAAAAGCATCAGTCGGGTAGACTAGCTACAGAATGTCACACCATCAACTCTTTAAAAAGTTACTAGATATTGTAAAGTCTTGTAAGATGTGATAAAAGGACTGATGCAATTCTCAGGACAAGAGATGTTGGAAAAATGCCTAAAATAACACTGATGGAAGGAAAATAACCTTTAAAAAGTATATCCAGATAAATTGTCCTTGATTTTTAAAATTGTAATTATGCAAAAGCTCAGGTAGGTAGCCCCAGTGAGACATCAACCACAACAAAACCAGACCTACCTGGTGATCAAACTCAGGTAAGCATGATTTGGTGGGTGATCAGAAGTGAACACTGAACCCATTCATGCATAGAATTAAGATTAAACAGTTGTGAATCACACAGTTATAGAACAGAATCTCAGTGTTACATATCCAGAAATAAAAAAGTTTATTCTATAAGTAAAAAAGCTGAGAGATAAGGGAAGACTTTTTTTTTTTTTTTTAATGTTACAGTAGAATTTTTCTTTCTTTCAGAGCAGGGGATCGATTGTCTTCATCTGAAATTGAAATAGGTTATGAAAAGATGGATTCAAACACTTTGTGTTTTATTTTCTCTTTATATTTCTTTTTCGTCCTTAGAGATTTCAGGAAGCAATGAAAAATATAAAATGCATACACTCATATGTATATATTAATATATGCTTATGTATGGTTTTTCCAGTAGTCATGTATTGATGTGAGTGTCAGACTATAAAGAAAGCTGAGCCCTGAAGAATTGATGCTTTTGAAGTGTGGTGCTGGAGAAGACTCTTGAGAGTTCCTTGGACTGCAAGGAGATCCAGCCAGTCCATCCTAAAGAAAGTCAGTCCTGAATATTCACCAGAAGGACTGATGTTAAAGCTAAAACTCTAATATGTTAGCCATTTGATGTGAAGAGCTGACTCATTTGAAAAGATGATGCTAGGAAAGATTGAAGGCAGGAGGAGAAGGGGACAAGAGAGGATGAGCTGGTTGGATGGCATCACTGACTCAATGGACATGAGTTTGAGTAACCTCCGGGAGTTGGTGATGGACAGGGAGGCCTGGCATGCAACAGTCCATGGGGTCGCAAAGAGTCGGACACAACTGAGCGACTGAACTGAACTAAACTGATGTATATTTCAGTGGGCTTCCCTAGTGGTTCATAAAGTAAAGAATCTGCCTGCAATGTAGGAGACCTTGGTTCAAGCCCTGAGTCAAGGAAATCCCCTGGAGAACAGAATAGCTATGCATGGCAAGGAGATCAAACCTGTCAGTCCTAAAGGAAATCAGTCCCAAATATTCATTGGAAGGACTCATGCTGAAGCTGAAGCCCCAGTACTTTGGCCACCTGATGTGAAGAACTGACTCACTGGAAAAGACTATATTTCCCTAATGCTGGGAAAGACTGAAGGCAGGAGGAGAAAGGGATGACAGACTATGAGATGGTTGGATGGCATCACTGATGCAATGGACATGAGTTAGAGCAAGCTCCAGAAGTTGGTGATGGACAGGGAAGCTTGGTGTGCTTCATTCCATGGGGTCACAAAGAGGCGGGCACAACTGAGCAACTGAACTGAAATGATTTTTGCCTGGAGAATCCCAAGGGCAGAGGATCCTGGAAGACTATAGCTCATAAGGTCTCAAAGAGTCGGACATGGCTGAGCAACTAACACTTCATATTACAGCAATTTCTTTTGTTTCCTTTTATCTGTTAAATTCAATTAAAAAAAACACAAAGTTTAATAATTTTTATTAAAATGTACAGTAGGGTGAAACCATTTTCATAAAGTTATTTGTCTGTATACTATTGTATCTGAACAGTGATATACAAATATATATTAATAAGTGAAGGTGAAAGTGGCTCGGTCATGTATGTCTCTGGGACTCCATGGACTATCCAGTCCATGGACTTCTCCAGGCCAGGATACTGGAGTGGGTAGCCTTTTCCTCCTCCAGGGGATCTTCCCAATCCAGGGATTCAACCCAGGTCTCCCACATTGCACATGGATTCTTTACCAGCTGAGCCACAAGGGAAGCACAAGAATACTGGAGTGGGTAGCGTATCCCTTCTCCAGCGAATCTTCCTGACCCAGGAATTGAACCGGGGTCTTCTGCATTGCAGACGGATTCTTTACCAACTGAGTGATCAGGGAAGAAGCCATATATTAATAATATTCATTTAATTATGGCAATTTCTAAGAGATGAGCATTGGATTGGTTTTCTTTCCTTTTACTTTTTAATTTTTTGGTTCTTTGAAATAGTTAAATCATTAAAATGAGCTTGAAGTACTTTTTAAAAAACAATGAAATAGTTTAAAAACTAAGAATTAAGGCTAAAGTTTTGGGGTTTTGCATTATGCTTTTATGCTGTTGCAGAGTTATTTTTTTTAAACCTGAATTTCAGATGAAGTATATCCGTATCTTCAATGCCTTAGGCCCTTCTTATGCAGCCTCAAAATGATAAAATTTGGTAGAGAAAGCTTTCAGGCAGCAACCACTGTTTTCTCAGATATGATGACACACACAAAAAGGGAATATTTTTTCTTTTACTTTTTGACAAGGTAACATATTCATATAATACAACAATTAAAAGCATAAGACACACTTTTACCTAAAAAGGGCAGATTTTTGTTGTCAAAAGAAAAAACTGCAATTAATTATCATGTTTTGATTCTTCCTTGTATCATAATTCCCACCATCTTTTTGCTCTCTGGCATTTTAATATCAACTGATAATTTCCATCTTCTCAACTATTATTCTGTCCTCTGACACCCCTGGCTCCCCCATGACCTCCATACCTTGTGACTTCTTACCTTGACCTCTTCTTGGATGGGTATCTCACAATGGTCACCCCCATCAGCTCGGTGCTGCTTTTTGTGCCAAGTATTGGGACTTCAGCATGGCAACCCACTCCAGTATTCCTGTCTGGAGAATCCCTATGGACAGAGGAGCCTAGAGGGCTACAGTCCATGGGGTTGCAAAGAGTCAGACACGACTGAGTGACTCAGCACACATTGACAACCCGGGTCTCCCACATTGCAGGCAGATTCTTTAACCGTCTGAGCCACCTCAGTTCAGTTCAGTCGCTCAGTCCTGTCCAACTCTTTGCAACCCCATGGACTACAGCATGCCAGCCTTCCCTGTCCATCACTAACTCCTGGAGCTTACTCAAACTCATATCCATCACGTCGGTGATGCCATCCAACCATCTCATCTTCTGTCGTCCCCTTCTCCTCCCACCTTCAATCTTTCCCAGTACCAGGGTCTTTTTCAATGAGTTGGTTCTTCACATCAGGTGGCCAGAGTATTGGAGTTTCACCTTCAGCTGGGTAAGTTAACCCATTTTCAGCAAGTTCCAAGACCTCTGGAAAGAAGGTAAACACAAAGTGAATGCACATTTCTCAGATACATGTATCTAACTTATTAGTCATTGAAAATATAGATATTCTAAGCAGAACTGATTTATATACAACAAAGAAAATATTGGGGAGCCACTATGGTCTTAGAATTGTGTGGCTTTTAATTGCCAAGTAACTGTCATAGGTCAATAATCTGATGTTAAGGTATTTGAAATTATATAACAAATAAATTGGGAGGGGGACAGCACTCAGTAGAATATCAGATTGACCTGGAGTTGTTTTTGGATTTTTGCCTACTAACTTGGAATCTTGGAGGAATTATTTTAATGACTCTGAGCCTCAGTTTCCCTTTCTGAGGAGACTATAATACCTATCTGGGAGAAACACTTGGGTTTCCAGTATTTGCTTCTGTCATTCCTGGGCTCATCTTTTATCTCTTTCATAGTAAGATGGGTCATGTAACTGGCTCTGACTCAAAGGCACACGTCATTCATGCAATAAAGCAGAGGAAAACCCTTTTGCAACCTTCTAACTCTCTCTCCTGTATAAAGAGTTGAGGCCCTTATTAAAGAAGCAAGGCAGAAGATTGCAGAAGCCAGTATCCTCCGACTTGCAACACGGATCTGCGGTGGACTTTGTGTAAATGATACGGTTCATTCTTAAGCCTCTGAAGGCTTGAAATTGTTTATCGTACAGGATAAGCTCAGTCTGATCTAATTTGGTAAAGTCACTTCAGTCCTGTCGGATTCTTTGTGACCCGATGGACTGCAGCCCTCCAGGCTCCTCTGTCCATGGGATTTCCCAGGCAAGAATGCTGGAGTGGGTTGCCATTGCCTTCTCCATGGGATCTTCCTGACCCAGGGATTGAACCCGTGTCTCTTACATTTCCTGCACTGGCATGCAGGCTCCTTACCACTCGTGCTACCTGGGAGGCCCTGATCTAATATAGGGTGAGGAAACTATGTCAGCTGAGCGTGGTAAAGAAAGGCGTAGGAAAGTATCATCCATGTTTGTTGTTCAGTCGCTCAGCCATGTCCGACTCTTTGCGACCCCATGAATTGCCGCAAGCACGTTAGCCAGGAGCAAAATGCATGCTAAACCTGTGGATACTTGGGAAGTGGACTACTTGCCTCAAGAACTTGTATCTCCAGGGGAAGGGATTGAAGACACAGCTTCATCCTCATTGCTAGTGGCTAATAGCTACATTTGGCAAGGTATTACAAGAAAGGTATGAGTCTAGAAAAAAAAAAATTTGGCAAATTTTCAAACAGTAGCAAGATTTAGTAAGAATAGAGAGACCCAAGAAATTTAGAGTATTTCGTGTTGACACCAAGGAGTAAGAGATAAAATTTTTAAAGATTTTGAGGGACAAATACAGATTTTTAAAAAAATTGTTTTACTTGATGTCCAAATGCCTCAGTTGACTAAAATAACTCAGGATAGAGACAAGATCAAAGATGTGGCTTTCCCACAAAAACCTGACAGCCCTCACATAACACAGAAGCAGGAGATAAGGGGATGTAGCAAACCAAAGGGTTTTATGATGGCATCAGTCTCCCCCCAGTTATAAGGTGGCAAATTATCAAAAGAGAACTTTAAAACAATTATAAAACCAATTGAAGATCAGCTTGACTTTATCATCTCCATATGCCAACAATCCTATGCTGCCATGTCAGGGATATAATTCTCAATCAGCCTGAGGCCAACCAATCTTTCCTCTCTTTTCATACCATTCTGAGCTTCCCTGGTGGCTCAGAAGGTAAAGAATCCACGGTAAAGTCTCCTGCCATGCAGGAGACCCGACTTCAGTTCCTGGGTCGGGAAGATCCCCTGGAGAATGGAATTGTTACCCACTCCAGTATTCTGACCTGGAGAGTCCCATGGACAGGGGAGCCTGGCAGACTATACAGTCCATGCGGTGGCAAAGAGTCAGACATGCCTGAGTGACTTAGCACACACATGAAAGAGTGAGAAAGCAAATCAATATTTCAGACAGGAGAATCCTGTCATCATGAAGACAGAAGTTACTAAGTTTTTGAGTTGCACTTGTTGAGAATCTCTAGGCTTGGGGTAAAAGAGCTTATGCTTGTGAAGCACTCCTCAGTCCTCTAATATTCGGTAGTCAGGAATTGGACTTAGAGAGTTTCTCAGTCCCCAAGAGGGATGTATTTCCTCATATCCACTTTAGATGTGGCCAAGGAAAATAATAGACAAGGAAAAATTCTCCAGAGGACAAAGTATCTGCTACATAATAAGAGGTATACCTATATTACCAAAAAGAGAAACACAAGGTCATATAATATGCTCCAAACTCAAAAATGTGAAGATTTAGGTTTAATGTTCTACATGGCTGTTGGATACAATGATTACACTTATATAAAATGTATAATAGATACTGGGCTTCCCTGGTGGCTCAGTATGTTATATTAGCACAAACATGCCTGGGTTTACTGGACTTTATTTTATTACACCTCACCAATACTGCATTTTTGCAAATTGGATGTTATGGTTACCATGCGTCAAGCAAGTTTATTGGTCACATTTATCTAACGCACTATTTTTTAATTAAATTATTTTTAAACATTTTTATTTTGTATTGGGGTATAGCCAATGAACAACATTGTGATAATTTCAGGTGAATGGTGAAGGAACTCAGCCATACATCTACATATATCCATTCTCACATCATGGGCTCAGTGGACATGAGTTTGAGCAAATTCCAAGAGATGGTGAAGGATGGAGATGCTGTGCTATAGCCAATGGAGTCACAAAGAGCTGCACATGACTTAGTGACTGAACGACAGGAACATTGTCCCCCCAGTTCCCCTCCTATCCGGCAGCCATGTAACACTGAGCAGAGTTCCATGCGCTAAACTGTAGGTCCTTGTTGGTTATTCAGTTTAAATATAGTGCTCATGTCCATTTCCAACTCCCTAACTATCCCTTGCACCTATCATTTCCCTACTTACTCTCAAAACAGAAAGAGACTCACAGACTGCACTAACAGCATTATTTTTTAAATTAGAATTTGTACATTTATAACATATAATGTTATTGCACAGACTTCAGTATAATGTAAACATAACATACACACACTGGGAATATTCAAAATATTCATGCACCTTACTTTGTTGTGATATTTGTTTTATTGCCATGGCCTAGAGCAAAACTTGCATTATCTCTAAGATATACCTATATATAATAAATGTGCACTTTATTGTTCAGCTTCTCAGTCACATCCAGCTCTTTATAACCCCATGGACTGCAGCTCACCAGGCTCCTCTGTTCTCCACCGTCTTCCAGAGTTGGCTCAAATTCATGTTCATTGAGTCAGTGATGCTATCTGTCTCATCCTCTGTCATCCCCTTCTTCTCCTGCCTTCAATCCTTCCCAGTATCAGGGTCTTTTCCAATGAGTCGGTGTTTCGCATCAGGTGGCCAAAGGATTGGAGCTTTACCTTCAGCCTCAGTCTTTCCAACAATATGTACATGGGCACATTTTAATTGTTTACTTTAAATGTTCTATGGCTTAATTTCTTATTTACTTGTTCTGTTAGATGTTGATGGGTGTTAAACTCTACTGTTATCATGGATTTGTCCACTTTTCATAACTCTGCAAATTTTGCTTGGTGTAGTTTGAGGCTCTGTTACTGCTGCTGCTAAGTCGCTTCAGTCGTGTCTGACTCTGTGCGACCCCATAGACGGCAGCCCGCCAGGCCCCGCCGTCCCTGGGATTCTCCAGGCAAGAACGCTGGAGTGGGTTGCCATTTCCTCCTCCAATGCATGAAAGTGTAAAGTGAAAGTGAAGTCGCTCAGTCGTGTTTGACTCTTAGCGACCCCACGGACTGCAGCCTACCAGGCTCCTCCATCCATGGCAGGAGAAGCATTTTCATTTCCTCCGTTCATTTTCTAGGCAAGAGTACTGGAATGGGTTGCCATTGCCTTCTCCTGTTACTATATATACACATATCAAAAATATTATATTTTCTTGACTCCATTTTTATTATAAAAATTTCTCTTTGTTTCTAGTAATGTTTCCTATCCTAGAGCTTACTTGTTCTGGTAGTATACTCATATTTCAATTAATGTACATATGTTATATTTTTCCTGTCCCTTCCTTTCAACATTTCTGTGTCTTCATATTTAAGATGCTTCCCTTAGAATTTGCATCTATGTGGCCTTTGCTTTTTATAGCTTTCAGTTGGAGAATGTAATCTATCTACATTTGATGTAATTACTGTTATATTTGAATTTGTCATTTTTCTACTTCTTTGCTATTTGACCTAGTTATTTTCTTTCCTCAGCTCTTTCTTTGGGATTAATCATATTATTATTATTAATCATATTATTATTATTACTATTACTTTCTTATTTCTTCTTCTCTCTTAGCTTGTTATTTAGGTATCATTTTATTCCTCTTTTGGGCTTCTCTAGGGGCTCAGTGGTAAATAAATCCATCTGCCAATGCAGGAGACGAGGATTTGATCCCTTAATTGGGAAGATTGCCTAGAGAAGGAAATGGCAACCCACTCCAGCACTCTTGCCTGGGAAATCCCACGGACAGAGGAGCCTGCCAGGCTGCAGTCCATGAGGTCACAGAGGGGTTGGACGTGCCTTAGCGACTAAACAACAACAATATTCCTCTTTTAGGGATTCCCCAGATATTACCATAAAAATATTTTGACTGACTTGATGAAATAGAAATTATTGCTTTGAACACTTCTCATGCAATTCTAGAACCTTAGAACACTTTCACCGGAAACCTGTGAATAAACTGGAAGGCTTACTGGAAGCGGCTCAAGAACTTTGAACAGTCTTATGGACTCTGTGGGAGAGGGAGAGGGTGGGAAGATTTGGGAGAATGACATTGAAACATGTATAATATCATGTATGAAACGAGTCGCCAGTCCAGGTGCGATGCATGATACTGGACGCTTGGGGCTGGTGCACTGGGACGACCCAGAGGGATGGTATGGGGAGGGAGGAGGGAGAAGGGTTCAGGATGGGGAACAAATGTATACCTGTGGCGGATTCATTTCGATATTTGGCAAAACTAATACAATATTGTAAAGTTTAAAAAAAAAAAAAAAGAAACCATTCCGACACAGCTGAGAAGAGATGAAAATGAAGAAATCCATTTCCTTCTTCTAACACCTCATGCTGATTGCATCTTGTCCTCCAAGTGAACATGACTTGGGTATGACCCCTCCCAGGTCACAGTTTTGCCTCCAAGCACCATTGCCGGGGTAGCGCACAGCATTTAGCCCACTGTTGTACCACAACGGACAGGAAAAGTAACTGGGACCTATTAGCAGAAGTTTTCGTAATGACATTGGCAATATAAGCCCATTGTCTTCATGAATTAGTATCTGTGTTAACTATTGTAGATGAAAGATCATTGTTGCTTGGGTATAGCAACTATCAAATAAATTGCAAGGAACAGTAACAAATTAAAGTAAAAGGCTTCATATGGTGTTTTCAAAATTATATTCTTAGTGTAAATTATCTTTGAGAAAAACTATATCAGATTTTCCAATGTCTCCTACTTTAGAACATCTCAGGTAAAAAATGTTTAACAGTCACAACTGAATTTCAAATAGATATCAAAGATAATCTTTAAAAAGAATATTTTTTAAAGGGGGACAGAAGTCTATGCCCTACAATGCTTTATCCTGATATGATCAGGTACATTTGCTGTCTCCGATTTCAATCTAAGGGCTTCTCAATCTAAAAACGCAATACTGACTGGGGAAAATAATTCCATTACCTGAGCTACCTACCACATCACTGGCTAGAGTCTTTGAGAAACTGTAAGCTACCATTTGTAGGTATGGTGGTGGTTTTGTCACTAAGTCGTGTCTGAATCTTGTGACCCCATGGACTGTAGCCCACCAGGCTCCTCTGGCCATGGGATTCTCCAGGCAAGAACACTAGAGTGGGTTGCCATTTCCTCCTCCAATTGTAAGTATGGTCAGTAAAATCAGCACACGACTGTTTACTAAATTCTGAGAGCATAGCAGTGACTTTCTCCAACAGAACAATGTAATACCATAAAAGACCTTAGCAATTATCTGCCTAGAAATCTGCAAACTTTTTTTTGTAATGGGTCAAATAATAAATATTTAAGCTTTGTGATCTCTGTTATAAACAGTAAAGTCTACTGTCATTGGACAAAAGTGGCTGTAGACAATACATAAACGGACTTGGCTATAATCCAATAAAACTTTATTAACAAAAGCAAACATTAGGGAATATATGAGGTGTTTTTCCTTGCTTCCCAATCACAGATCTGTTTCAGACTCTTCACTGAATACAAGGCAAAGCTAAGCACAAAGCCACCACGATTTGCTCAAGAATATCCAGTCACCAAGTTGCCCTAGCAGTTCAGTTCTCATTAGAGGAACTTTTTCATATTAAAAAAAACAATTAATTTTAGTAAATTAATTCTCAGTTTTTTAGTTTAAAAATTAGTTTAGTTTAAATTAGTTTAAATTAGTTCTCAGTAAATTCTCATTCTCAGTTTCCTCATTGGAAAAAAAAAATTAGAATAATGATAATGATAGGACATACCTTGCCTTTCATACAGAGTTTGGACAAGTGGAAATTCTCCTTGACTGTAGCAAATGTTCTTAGCACAGGGTCTTGATATAATGTTTGTGTAAAGACAAACAGGCACACTCACAATTGTACTGCACAACCAGAGATGTGAGTGTATATGCGTGAGATGACTGTTCATGGCAATCTGGGTCAGTGGGACTTGGACACATAGTGCCTTGGTGCACAGGGCAAAGAGAGCTCGGCACAGTATTTTCATATTTTGTTGTCAGCTACTCACTGCTTTGCTTTTCATATTTTGGCCAGAAAATATCACGTTGAAGTTTTATTAGAATAAAAAGAATAAAAATCAAGGGACCCTCAACAGACAAATCTATAAAGCCCAGGTTTGCTAGATAGATTTGTTGATGAAACTGGCACCTCTGAGATGGAGACCCCTTGCAAAGTGTCTCCATCCACGATGGTCAAGGTTTCTAGAACCTTGTTGTGTGCTGAGCACTGGTGAAAGAAGTTCATGTGCAGGAGCTCACTGAATGCTCACACAACATCAGGAGGTCTTCAGTCAGGCATGAACCTTCTTCTGGGCATTAAACCCTGGGATATGGCAGGAAAGCAAAACGAAAAAGCTTCCATTCTTGTGTGTTACATTCTTCAATAACTATATATATCATTCTGGGTGTTGGTAAGTGATAGTAAGAAAAACAAAGTCCAACCCAATATATTAACACATTTATGCAGAATCTAGAAAAATGGTATAGATTATCTTATTTGCAAAGCAGAAGTAGAGACACAGACATTAAGAACAAATATATGGATACCAAAGGGGGAAAAGGGGTTGAGAAGAATTTGGAGGTTGACATTGACATATATACACTATTGCTACTGTGTATAAAATAGATAACTGATGAGAACCTACTGTAGAGCACAGGGAACTCTTACCAGCACTATGTTGGTGACCTAAATGGGCAGGAAATCCAAAAAAGAGGAGATATATGTGTACACATAGCTGATTACTTTGCTGTACAGTAGAAACTAATGCAGCTCTGTAAAGCAACTACACTCCAATAAAAATTAATTTAAAAAATAAGAGTAAGGTAAGGAGATAAAGAGATGGCAGAGCTCTTTAGAAGGATGACCAAGGACATTGACTCCTTTCAAGCATGAGCAAGCTAGGAGCACTCCTGGAGGAGTATGACCAACCTAGACAGCATATTAAAAAGCAGAGACATTACTTTGCTAACAAAGGTCCATCTACTCAAGGCTATGGTTTTTCCAGTAGTCATGTATGGATGTGAGAGTTGGACTATAAAGAAAGCTGAGTGAAAGAAGAATTGATGTTTTTGAGCTGTAGTGTTGGAGAAGACTCTTGAGAGTCCCTTGGACAGCAAGGAGATCCAACCAGTTCATCCTAAAGGAAATTAGTCCTGAGTGTTCATTGGAAGGACTGATGTTGAAGCTGAAACTCCAATACTTTGGCCACCTGATGCAAAGAGCTGACTCATTTGAAAAGACTCTGATGCTGGAAGGCAGGAGGAGATGGGAACGACAGAGATGAGATGGTTGGATGGCATCACCGACTCGATGGACATGAGTTTGAGTAAACTCCGGGGGTTGGTGATGGACAGGGGAGCTTGGCGTGCTGCAGTCCATGGGGTTGCAAAGAGTCAGACATGACTGAGTGACTGAACTGAACTGGAGGAGGAGAATGTGCCAAGACCATAATCAGAGGGTGTTCACAGTTAGGTGGTGCTTGGCATGTGTGAGGAACAGTAGGGGTTGTCTAGGACTCTTGAAACCAGTGAGCTAAAGTGATGCTCAGACCTGGGCCCACAGTGAGAAGTTGGAGTGTCCCCCTGCCTGAGTTGCCCTTGGGATGGCCTCCCCAACTCCTGCAGCAGGCTTCCAGGGCCCTGTCTCTCTGCACTGGTCATTGTCTGCTGGAGGCTCATCTGCCCATCAGTGGTTCCCCCAGTGAGCACAGCCTTCCTGGCTTCTCCTGGAGCACCACCCTCCCTTGCTCTCAGTACTTCCTTCTCTGGGATATTCATCCACAGGGACATTTTCCCTGGCCACAGAGGAGACTGGCTTACTGGGAGGCCATAAGAAAGACCACAAGCTGGGTGGCTTAAACAACAGGCACTTATTTCCTTATAGTCCTGGAGGCTGGAAGTCTAAGACTAAGGTGTTGGCAAGGTGGATTTCTCCTGAGGTCTCTCTTCTTGGCTTGTAAATGGCTGCCTTGTCATTGGGTCTAAATGTGGTCTTTCCTGTGCTTGCTGACCCCTGGTGTCCCTCTGTGTGTCCAAATTTCCTCTTCTTATAAGGACATCAGTCAAATTGAATTAAGGGCCACTCTAACAGCCTCCATTTAACTTAGTCACCTCTAAAGGCCCTGTCTTCAAATACAGTCCCGTTCTGAGGTACTGGAGACTAGGACTTTAACATCTGAATTTTGAAGGTGGTCCGTTAAGCCCATAACAGAGGCTTAACGGTTCATGGTGCAACTTTTCCAGGTAGAGTTTGGTTCCTCTTTGCTAATCGTTGGACACGCACTCATTGGGTAGAGGATGACCAGGCTTCCTGATTTCACACACACTAGGCACAGAGTGCCCATCCTCAACATGTGTAGCAAGGGATAACCAGGCCCCTTCCAAGGAAAATCCATCAGCCTACAGTTTTCCCAAAGCAAAGGCTTTAGGGGGTCTGCTGGTCAGAGCAGAGCATTTATTGGGTATTATGTTCCAGGAGGAGCTTGTATTCTCCTGCTGGCTCTACACCCCGACTACCTAGTTTCTAGCAGGTCCTCAGGGCATCAGTGTCAAATGAATGGAAGCTCTCAACTCTGCTTGGAGAGGAAACCAGGAAAGTCACTGCTCATAATTTCTGTGTTGGCAGCCTGGAAGAACATACCTACACGCAACACAGTAAACTTGTAAAGGTGATCAGAAAAGCTTCAGAAAATCCCGTTTTGATGAGATGACTGGAGAATTGCCAAACAAAATGACTTGAGTACTCAAGGACATTGTCAGTCTGCAGAATAGCTTGCTAGTGGGGTAAGTGCTGAATTCACTCCGTGATAGCCCCAGCATCCACAAGACATTTCGGTGTGATTTTAGAATCAAACAATGTGACCCACATGTATACATATTCAGTCATGGTTAAAGTTGGATCAGTGAACATGCTTTGACCTCCAAGGTCTCCTGACAACATTTTTATGACTCACTTGCCTCAAAAATGGGAGAATAAGGGCTTGTTAGTGTGAAAAAGAAAGGTGGAGTAGAGTCTGTTTTGGAGGATAGTCTTTTTGAATGTCGGTTCTGATATGAATTATTTAAACAGAGACCATGGTGTGTCCTTTCAAAAAAAAAAAATCAGACTCCAGTTGACATTCTGATGGTACTCCTGTTCCTCGTGAGGAAAGCATCATGAGGATTATTCAAACAGAAAATAACAAATTAACCCAAAGGAAAAAAAAAAAGTTAATGTCTTAGAAATTTTTAATGACAGCATGATGTCCATTTTACAGAATTTAATTCAAATAACAGGCAATGTGTTTCCCAACTGGAACATTAGTTCTGTTTCCCAGCTACTTCATCATTATGTCTTCATTATGTCTTACCTTAAAGTTGCTTCCACCACATCAGAAATAATTTACCCGTGGCCAGGTTTTAAATCAAGGATATTCATCAACGCACACTGGTTTGAAGTGATGATGTTATTTTCAATACCAGGGACCGAAAAGAAATGAGTTGAAAATGTTAAATGTGGTTCAAGTTCTTGTCACACCACAAGGAAAACATATTCCAAGCCAAATTAATTTAGGAAGTAAGACATTCGAAAGCATCCTCCAGTCAACTACAGTGTGACATATTGTGATTGTCTTGATGAATAATGCAGCAGGATGTGAATTTCTCCAATACACTCACCAAATGAAGAGGAAAACAGAGAAGATAATATTCTTAACTAGTTAGTCTTCAGACTTTTCCAAAAAGAACACTATTTGCAATGCAGTTTCAAAGAACAGTGGGTCTTGAGCTGGGCCATGACCAGACTAGCTTGCTGGTCCATTCACGTGTAACGTAGGTTCAACTCCACTTGGGCTGGAGCCTGGAGCCCAAAGCCTGTCCCCAGACTGAAATTCTTCTGTACTTCAGTTTTCCTTTTGTTCCGACGGCACTTCTCTCAACGGTGCTTGACAATGAGTGATGCTCTAAAACCCTGCTCTTTCACACCCGGTGGGTGACCTATAACTTTTCATGGGTCACCTTTGACCTGGGAGCTGACAGTTTGATTTATTGTCCGGTGTTATGATTTATGAGTATCTCCTCAGAATAATTAACAGACAACAGGTGGCAGCATAATAATTTTGATTACCCAGCGGTTCATGAAACCACGACAAAGGTGACTTCATTTTCTGAATAAGAGAAGGACAATAATTAGAAATTAAACAAAGAAATGCTTTTATGCCATAGTTTTCAGCCTTTTGTCCGTCACAACAGAAGACTTATTTAAGAAGCCTGCATTCCTCTTAGACACCAGGAAAAAAAATAAGGGACTTCTACTCAGTGAATATCAGAAGACACTTTCATCACCGTATGGGTAGAATTATTTTCCTTTCTTTGGTGAAGTCTTGATTAATTGAGTTATGTCAGACCTGTCGTGCAGACCACCTTTTAGCATCCCGTTTTTGACAATGGCCATTGCCCAGGGGAGAGCTGATGGTCAAAGGAAGTTTGGGAAAGCATTTAATTTTCTATAAAGCACTCTAAAGTAATTCAACCAGCTATACTTCTAAACATTTCTGCCTGAGTATGCAAACAAAAGCCAAAATTACTCCCCTGCACAGAGTTTTATTTCAGAGTCTACAAAAAGCAATCTACATGTTTTTTTTGTTTTTTTTTTAAGTACTATATTATTATGGTCCTTGTTAGTTTCAACTTCCTCCCCTATTCTCAGTTTTTGTGATGTTTTTCTTCAGGAGACACTACATCTCTTTTATTCAAGTCAAGGGGAGCATCCTCACTAGAGATTTTATTATGCGCACCTCACTCTCCTAGGGATTGACATTTATTTCCAAATGAATCCTCCGTGCGTTTAGGTAAGCACCTACCTTTAAGAATGCCTAATGCCTTTTTTGTAATACTAAATAAAAATCAAGTCAGGTAAGATTTATTCCCCATAGCTCTCCATTTAATCTCTGCCGAAAATGGACCTAAGTGTTACTAATGAAATTGAAGTACACAGGCCTCTGAATATGTAACAGTCCTGCCTGCCACCCAAATGCGAGGTGGCTAAGGACCTCCCGTGCATATGAAATGCCATTTTGTACAGCTCCACCACAGTGATATTACAGGCTTATCATTTTAATTGACTTTCTGACATATAAAAATATTCCTGCAATCCTGCTTTACATTATAGTTTAATAACAGCTTAACACACATCTATGAAATATTCATTCCTGTTACATTCAAATTTTAAAATATCTGATGGAGAGCCTGGTTAATAGATAAAGGAGAGTTCCTGGAATATTAAAGACACTTAGGTGCAGGTAGGGTCCTCCACTGGAAAAGAAAGCACAATTACCATGAAGACTGCTGATTTTTATTTATTTTTTTTAATTCAGAAAGATCCTCTTGAACCAAACTCTGGTGAATATAAGGGCAATTCTGTGGCAGGTTTTTTTTTTTTTCTCTCTGACTACAGCTGCAAGTTTCCTGTTTCTGTTCCATCAGCCTCACTAAACACAGCCATATTTCTGAAGAAAAATAGCAGAAATACCAGATTCATACATTTATGTTTGAAGCATTCTAGGGATAAAAACCTGCGTATTTAGCAAACACCTCAGCAAACCCAGTGCCACAGAAAATCTACCATTTGGTTATCATGTTTCCAGGATCTCCACCCACCTTTCAGCTTCAGGGAGCAAGTTGGGGAGAAAGTTTACTTTTCACACATGATACATGTGAGAATCATGAGGTGATTTTGGTACTTTGTTCCCTATCATTTTTTAAATTAATTATCTGGAAGCAAGCAGCGGTTAATTTTGGCCATAGACTTTTTGATTAGAAGCTTTGACCCCTTTTGCCTTTTGGCATCTTCTATACAATCCCCTGACATGCAGGGTAACCCTTGACACCTGACTCAACACAAAGTCACACCCTGGCCGGGCCATCTTCCGCATTCAGCAATCCTTTTGTTGCCGTGGGACATTCACCCACCTCCATCCTCCTCTAAGAAATGCCGCTCCCTTGTCTTCCCCTTAAGCCTCTGCATCAAACTTATTTCCCAGGGAAAAGAACAGCTCCACTCCCCCACCCATACTGACTTTGTACGATTACTTCTGTTTTTACAAACTTTTCACTACGGCATCATCCCATATGTTTGTGCAGCGCACAAGAAGGCTTCTTTAGAAAGCGCTGATGCTAATTATAAATTTAATTTGCATTTTAATTAGAATGGTAGCAAATTAAAAGCGTGGCAGCTGGAGAATTTTGAACGCTTTGCAGAGATTTGGTGTCAGTATCTCCCTGTTTTTGACTTTGCAGCCCTTTCTCTTTTTCTCCCTCGCTATCTTTCCTTCACACAAGCTTACTGGCGATTTTTCTCCCCTCATCCCTCAGTCTCTCTCATTCCTTTCATTTGTACATTTTTCTATTCCTCCACTCTCCCCCTCCCCTAAGGATCAACTTATGCATTCTTCCTTTCTCGTGCTGATAAACGGTGGGTGCCTGCCTGGTGCCAGCAATCGGTGTGCAGTGGTGATTGTGTGTGCAGAGCCTTTTAAAAGCCCCTTCTGGTGTTGCTCAGTTTTGCGCTCCACGTCTGTCACACAGGTAGGAATCTGGTATTTCCTTTCCTGCAAGAAGGGACCTTTTGGACTCCTCGAGCCTCTGTTTACCACAAATTTTGGTCTCAATAACAGTATCTTTAAATGACTCGAAATCTTGGCCACAGGCCTTGGACTCATTAATAAAATATTCATCAGGCCTTCAGATGCCCCCTCCACATGTGAGCAGAGGCATTGTTCAGGGTATACCTTTGGGCAAAAGCCCTGTGCCGTCAGCCCCGGACTCCAGTGGCTGCGTCTCTCAGAGCTGTCTCTCACTTGGGATGTGAGCATGTCTGCTTGTAGCGCTCACGTGAGCACACTGAGGCAGCTCTGTCGTTTTCCCTATGTTGTGTCTCCATGGTCATTTTCCTTCCTTCTGTTCGCTTCCCCCACAGTGTCCTTGCTCAATAATTTTCATTAATTGATTGACAGCTCTGATAGACCCAACTAACCTCTATCTCACTCTCATGTCTGTTTTTAAATAAGTACTTGTACGTCCAATGACCTTGTCGCCTCATCAGCTATCAGAAAATGAGCATGCAGATATGGAAGGAGCTGATTAGCAAAATAAGCAATAGATCTCGTTGCTGGCTGAAGTCCACTGTGAGCAGTGACAGTGAAACTTTGCCATTTTACATTTCCGAAAGCATTAAAATATAAAAGGGTAAGCAATAAACCGGTGACGCTGAAACACACTGGAATCTGTTCAAACGTTTTAGGAACAAGCCCCTGCCCACCATTTGGTCACCCTGAAGGAAGAGGAGGAAGGTGTGGGGTTCGTGCCTCAACAGCTCAGGGAAGGAAGACGCCTAGCAGTCACCTCACTGGTCCTCCTTACACCTTGAACACAAACAGTTCTGACTGAGAGCATCATTCATCCTAAGAGCAGTTTGCTTCTACAGAATTCTGTGTGCACACGTGTGTGTGTGTGTGTTACTTTTTCTCTACCTGTGTATTCTTGATTTGGGGTTATGCTAGATAGATCAACCTTCAAGAGTTACTATTGATAATGAGCTCTACGACTCTCATCCACCTAAAATGCAGGGAAATGTACTTCTACATCATCAAACTCCCAACACTGTACTAAATACTAAGACAAGATAAATGATGGTAATCTGCATCTGATATCAGCAAAAACTTGTTATAGCCTATTTTAAATATGCCGATTTTTACCCAAGTCAGTAGTCATACCCTATGAATGAGACTGAATTAGAAAGTTACTAATTACTTAATGGTAAGACATCGCCTTTCTCAAACTACCAAAAAACATAAAATAAACCCACTGATACAAATGTCAAAATTTACATTTTAATTCCAAATAATTTTTAGCGGATACTACCACTCATTTTACTTGATGAATATTTTACATTTTTCATTTCAAGGGTCTCGAACATGATTTAAAAACTATTTGGCAAAACCAATACAATATTGTAAAGTTTAAAAATAAAATAAAATTAAGAAAAAAAATAAAATAAAAAACTATTTACATCAGGGATGCTGATAAAAGTGGAATTTCCTAAAGGAAGAATTGTTTTATAAGTACCATTTATAATTTACACCAAGTTTTGGAAGTCAGAGACACTTAAGTTGCCAAATAAACTATTTTGTATTTTTATAAGGTTGATTGAGGTTATTTCAGAAATAAAAAAGCCTGCCACAAAATTAAGTTCTTTAAAATTTGGACCCAGAAGAGTTAGAAAAACAGACGGCATTAGCATTTACTTTAAGTACAGGGGTGAACTGATAAGATGTGCTGAAAGTAACATTTTGATGATGGCAAAGGTATCTAGAGTTTCACAGTTTGATTTACTGTTAATTTAAACTTTGTTGTAAAGAGTGTTTTATTACATAAAAATTTGCTTCTTTATAATTTTCATTTGAGAATCCTATCTTGAATTTTCAAAAGCAGGCGTATCTCTGTGATACTGGCATTTTAAAAATGTTAATAAGCATATTGCCATCAAAGAGTAATTGCTTAAAATAGTGGATAATGGTATGCAAAACGTTGGCCATGACTTACCCTAATTAAGTAACACAATTACAAGACAAAATAGTGAAAATAAAAGTTCTCATTTCTTGTGCCACTGTGGCTTCCACCACTTGCCTTCTTCTTAGCCAAAATATACCCACTGTACTTTAAAACCATACATGTCAATCCCCTGGCTTTGAAAGGAAACACACATTGTTGATGGCATTTTGAGATGGACAATGCGGTTTTCCGAGATAAATCTTTTTCACTGCCACTTTGGAAAGGTTTAGTTTTTCTTCATGTAATTTTTTGCAGCTGTACAAAACACTTTCATTAACCCAAGAATGGATTATTTGGAGTGCTAATTAATTGATTCTTCAAAATGCCAATTGACACACTCCCAGGGAAAACCTGATCTAAGCAACTATGTTAATCAGGCTATTGTACTTGTGGTTCTGTCTGAATATCAGACCATCTGAAATGAGGAGAACTTTGCCATTACTCGCCTGGCCCTCTCATGGGCAGCTAATTAATATGAGCTGAATATGACAGTTGTACTTGTACGTTCGCCGTACTGCCTGACAATAACTCTATAAAATTACATTTCAGCTAAAGAATGGAAACAGTGTTAAATACCATTATTTGCCTTCCTTTGATGTCTCAGAGTCATTATGAAAGCAATTACAGCAGTTTCTCTGTCTGTATGTCTACGGGGTATTTATTATCTGTATCTGTCTGAATCCTTTGCCAGGTGGAGAATATATGGCATATTAAAGACAAGGGAATTCAGCCACAATTATCAGGATGGGAACAGAGAAAGAAACGAAATCAGAGTTTTGTGGATGATCCTGCCAGAAAACAGTAATTTGATATTGAAATCTGGTGATCTGCGGGAAACTTACAGGCTCTTTTTATTTATTTAAATTAAAAAAAAAGAAAATTTTCCAGGTTCACAAAGCTCATGAATCTAGGGCAAAATTAATCAAAACCAATAGGGAACTGGAAAACACAAAAACAAAAGGGAAAAAAAAAAACCTCAGGGCAGCAGCAGAAAACATATTTTGCTTCTTAATTATAAGCGAATACTCTCCTTTTCCACAAGCCCTTTCCTAAACAATCAGTGCGGTCCACAAGATGGGTTTTTGCTTTTCCAGGTAAAATGACTCATGGTCTTTTTCGCACATGGAGTGACAGACACCAAGGATTCAATTTTCTGGTCACCACCAGGACTTTCCCAGTGCTATTGAAATCCGGCATAATTCTGACATATCCCTGTGCCGCTCAGGTCTAACTCCTCGCTATGAAAGATGTCTCTGCACTTCAAAGGACACTTCTGACTGACAGGCAAGGCATGGCAGCTGCCCGCCCTGTGGTGGAGTTTTTCTCCAGGGCAGTGTCTGAGGACCGGCCTCTATATGATTCAATTCAGAGAATATTGATTGCGTCTCCCCGTGTGTTCAGCATTCCGTGAATGCTGTGGCGAAGGAGAGGTGAAAAAGGCAGGTGGGTGGGTTGAGGTCTCTCCCACTTTGAAGGACTGAAGGAGAGAGACAGAGCCCAACCATCCTTTAGCTAGGCTTTGAGCAAAGTCCTTGATGTGCATTATCGTGTTTCATCTGTGTAATGGCATACAAGGTGGCTTCTATTATCTCCATTCACAGATCAACAAATCACTGTGCCCAAGGGTGAGGCAGTTTGCCCAAAGTCACAAAATTGAGTGGCAGGGCTGGGCTTCAAACTACCTTCTGTCTGGTTCCAAAGCCTTGCTCTCTCTCCTAGCTCACATTCCTGCAAATGCCTAAGATCTTATTGGGGGCAACCATAGATGATGTAGGTACCACGTGTTGCCAGGAAGAGGGAGAAAGAAGACAGTCTACAGGGAGAAGCTGGAGTTTTGATTTGCACAGCCTCCTGCAGATGGACAGAACCACAAGGAGGAAGGCAGTCCCTACCTTTCCTCTCCTTCAGGATTCCTCACTAAGACCCAAACATGGTCTCCTACGTAATGAAGTTGATAAATGTGATTTGCAAAACGCTGCACAGAGAAATGTGTTCATTAATATTACTGATCCTAAACAGATTGACATAGGATTAGCCAAGATATATTTGAAGGACACTGAAGAGATGGGCTGCTTAGAATGAAGAGTTGGAATTCTGATGTGCTGTGTCCATAAAGCTTTGATAGGCACTGCCTTGTATATCCAGAGAGCAGGGTCCTTCTGGATGGAGATAAGTGGATACAAAGATGCTAGGCAAAGAGAACTTAAAACAGTACAGGCACTACAACCAAGAGTTTGACAATCTCAGCTATGACCAACGGTTCTTTTTTTTTTCCTTCTTCATCTGCTGCTGCTTCTTTTTTGACAGGTGCATTGGAAAAGTTAAACCACTGTCCAGAGCAGGAAGGATGCTGTAACAGGCCATCGGTATCACAGTCTGAATGGTATCTGGCTTGCAAATATAAAATTGTTTCAACTACTGCAAAAATAAAGTCAGCTGCTGAAACAGTTAACAAAAGGCTTACATGAATTGGTCAAAGGGCTGACTGTACATTCCTGATGATAACACCTGGAGTCAGGGAAAATACAGATATTTATTTAACAAGAAGGACCATGGAAACATTTTATTTTTTTGTCCCAAGTAACTTTAACTCAAGTAACTCAACAGAGTTCATGGAGTTGGCAATTCCAGTACCTACAAAGACTGGATCTGAATTGAACCATGTTTCTGTTTTGTCTACAGAACAAAATGTTTGTATATTTTTCAAGTATGTGAGTAATTAACTTATGTATTTGTATTAATAAACAAAGTAGTAAACCACTTGTGAAGAAGAAAAAACAACAAGGGCAATAAATTAAGACCAACCTGGGCTCAAGGTTGAATCTTTCCATTTCCATCTTTGTGCATTGGAGGATGATTTTTTTTCTTTTCCCCTTGAAGAGAAATATCATTTGCTTCCCATGGTTACTATGATGTCTTAAGTAAAATAAAAGATACAAATTATCTAGCAATATATATGGCATGTGGTAGGTGCACCATACGTCATCACTCCTTTTCAGTTTTTAATTTGGTGCACGAAATTTTATTTGGAGTAGAAAGAGAAATTGTCATACAAGCTTCAATAGCAATTAGGACTGGGAATGGCTTAAATAATTTCAGCTTTTAAAGATACTTTGTATGTTTCTTTCATGAGAAATTCAGTTATTATAATCGATGATTTTTATTTTGAAGGTTTGTAATCATCATTAAACATTCATTAGGGAAGAAATTCAACATGCCTGTATCATGGGTACATGTCTGTACCACGGGTGAGGTTATACTGCAGTAACAAACCATTACCAACAACGTAACTCAAAACCCTCAGGGTCTCAGAGCAACATGAGGCGCTTTCCCATGTCTGCTTCACATCATGGAGACTCTGCAGGACCTGCTCCATGCTGTCCCCACTCAGGGACTTCAAATTTTTCTTATCCCTGTGGCAGAGGGGAAGGAAGCTGGAGGGTCCCTCTCGGACAATTAGATGCTCCAGCCTGGAAGTGACCCGGGTCACCTCTTCTCACAGCTGATGCACCTGAAGCAGTCACAGGGCCCTACCTAACTCCAAGACCCCAACTTTTTCAAGCCTACCATTTCCCCAGAGGGAAAACTGGGGGAAAGTTGTGAACTGGTTGCTACACTGGTCTTAGAGGACCATTTTCACACGTTTTCAACATGCTTATAAACATCTGAGTTTAAAGCTTAATGAAAGAGCAGAGTGCAAAATCAAACCACTTTTTTACAACTGTAAACATGTCTCATGATACTCTTTTCCAAGTTATTAAGTACCAGGTTGTCTTGATTTTTTTCCTTTGGGATCAGGTCAGTCACAAGCACCAAGACCCGTGAGACTCTTTGAAGCTGAGCAGACCTCTTGGATATTGGCTGCAAACTCCGGTGAAAGCGTTTCTCCTGGCCATCGTCAGCACTCCCTTTTGTGCCCTGATCAATAACTCTAGCTACAAAAAGCATCAAACATCTCAAAGACATCCCAAAGGCACAGGTCGCCAAAGGGAATAAAAAGAAAACACCGCATACATTAGCGTTATCCTTAGGCTGCGCAGACATCCTTGTAGGCCCGAGGCCTACAAGAGGCCAGTGGTGATTGGGATGCTTCAAATTAGAGACCTGAACAACACTTCTTTATGAAATAGCTTTTTGAGCCTCTAGAGAAAAGAATTCTCATTCAAAGAGTGACAGTTTCCTGTTTCGCAACCTGCATTTTCTCACCAAGTAGGTGAGAAAGGACAAAAAAAGAAAAACCAAAAAAAAAAACCACAGGAGAATGATGCCAAGGATACTGATAAATATATAATAACAACAATAAAGATCGAAAATAATGTAAATACCAGGTGTTGACAAGAATGTGGGGCCAGCTAGCAATCTCATCCATCGCTGGTGATAGCGTGCATAGAAAAAAACAATTCTTGAGGGCAACTTGGAAATACGCAGCAAAATTCTCAAAAAAGAAAAATGCATGCCCTTTTACTCAGCAATTTCACTGTTAAGATTCTACTTTAAGGAAGTAATCAGAGATGTGTTTAAAGGCAGGTTTATATGAATTATCATCATATTACTTATAACAGTGAAATAATAAAATGTTGAATATACAATAGGAATTTAATTAAGTACATTCTATATGTGAAATGCTGATAAGCTGTTGAAACTCACATATGTGGGTTCATTTCTATATGAGCAGAGAAAAAAAAACACTGGAGCAAAGCAAACAATTCTAAACATATTTGATACAAGACAGAAGAGTAGGATATGACAAATTTGTCCTTTTTGCTTCTTTTTCATTTTTTTGGCCCATGTACATTATTTGGGGAAAAAAAAGATAGAAATAAATAAAAATAAGCTTTTAGTATGACCCCTTAGAATTACTTGCTAAGTTACGAAGGTGGGTTCTCATACATCCCAAAATGTATATGAGGTAGACAAGGAAATACAATTACTCCTATTTTCCAGAAGAAAAAATGAGGTTCAGAAATTTTGAACACTATCTTAAACTGGGTTTATAACTGCAGTGGGCCTGTGTAAATATTAGTATCTAATGATACAATCAAGATAAACCAGTAATTTATAGATTAATGAGAATATACATTGAAAAGTGAACTGAAGGGACTCGCCCTGTTTGTCCAGTGGTTAAAAATTCATCTTGCAATGCAGAGGGTGCAGGTTCCAGCCCTGATCAGGGAACTAAGATTTCATATGCCCTGGGGCAAGTGAACCCACTGCAATTACTGAGCCCTTGCAATGGCAGATCCTCATGACGCAGCTAAGACCTACCATGACCAAATAAACAAATAAACATTTAAAAAAAAAAAAAAAGGAAAGAGAAGTGAACTGAAGCAGTAAGTTACTTAAAATATCTTTTGTATTATGTTATATATACTTTAATTTTAAAGCATCAAATTTTAGTTGTCATATTAAGATGGAAAATAAGTCTTTTTTTTCTTTAAGGGTAAGATGTTAGACTCAAGAGATAGGAATGAATTGTTAATATATCACTTTTTTGAAACACATTCTGACATTTGTTAATTAAACTTTTCTTAAGGTTTAATGCACTGTCAACATAGGGCACATTTTCAGGAAAGCCTTGTGATCCTCCCAAGATTTAAAATAATCCAAAAGCTCATTTTGACATTCTACCTAATGTAGATAAAAGAGTATTTTAAGCTCATGCAAATCTAAAAAAACAGGGAAATTTGATTCATCCCATTAATTAGTAGGTAACACACTTATGTTTCTCTGAAAGGATGATTAATGCAGATTTAAACACCCTTTTTGGTTTTACAAAGTTAATACTATTTAATTACCTGAGATTAAAGTTATACCATACCACATAGTTTATTCAGTATAGATGGGGTGAAAAGTTACAGTGTTTAGCCAAAATCACCTTTTGCATTTTTCCAATATTGAATAAACATGGCAATTTTAAATTATAAATGCTGACAATATTTAAGAGGTTTCTCATGTCTTCTAATTTTAGCTTAACAATCTTCTCTCCTGATATCACTAATTTTCTTGGGGTCATAATTCCATACAATGAAATGAACCAAGAGTGAGGTTAAAACCCAATCTGTAATCTGAAGGTAATCGGATTACAGTCAAGGTGTTATCTGATCAAAAGCTTCCAACAGAATGTGTAAATGTAATTAATATGGTGGCTTGCTGGGGAAGTAGATACACTGCTATCTGCTCAGTCTTACACAGAATCTGGGAGACCTATGCCTCTTAGCGACCCTCTCCAGTATTCTTGCCTGGAAAATTCCATGGACAGAAGAGCTTGGCAGGCTGCAGTCCATGGGATGGCAGAGCTCAACACTACTGAGCACACATGAACGCACACACGCCTCTGGTCACTCTCCAGAAGTGAGTCAGGTATTTGGGAGCAGCATGGACGCTAGCCCACCTTCTTAGCCATGCGACCTCCAGCCGGTGTACAATCTCCAAGTCACACTTTCTTAATGTGCAAAACAGGCAACACACAGGCTGCATCAAGTCTTGCAATGAGTAAAAGGTGACAATGTGTGTAAAGGAGACGGTGTACTAAAGGTGTTTCATGAATAGCAGTTTCCTTGCCTCTCCCCCACCCCCTTAACAAAATATTAGACTGTAAGGATTCTAACATCAGGCAGAGGCAATCTATCTGTCAAAAGATGAAGTGCATCTGCAAACTGGTTTAACTGGAATGACATGTCAGTCTGAACTGATAATCATAAATATATGAGGCAGATATTATAAAATACCTAGACATTTTATGTAATGATGGATTTTTTTTTAAAGAGAAGAATGAAAATGGGGAAAGGGCAGAATTAATAATAAATACTATTTACTTAAATCATTAATTAAAGATCTGATTTAAGTTTGGTTCTTTTCCAAAGTGACAGAAAAAGCATGCTTTACTAATTCTGACTCCATCACAAAAGTGAAAAACTGAGAAAAAGGAGTGCTGACCTCCAGATTAGAAATGAAATGAAAATACCCAGATGGAATCTTGGCTTTGGACGAGGTCAATGCGACACAACACTGTCCACACATCTGACAGCAGTGGGTTCCTTTCCTGGAGTCTGTTATGGGGACTTGTCTTGCTGCCGTATTCACTGATCCAGACATTGAGTCACCACACTGAAGTCAGTCCAGCACTCTGCTGAACACCAGAGATGCAAGTAAGAATAAAATGTAAAACTCGACTGCAAATCTCTCCATAAAAATTAGAATAGTAAGTGTCTGCACTTAACATCACAGTTTCTAAAGCACTTTGGTGTGTCTTCTGTTTGTTAACAACCCTGTACAGCAGTCATTATCAATAACCCCCACTTTCAGAAATGTGAGATGGAGGCTGAACCAACTAAGACCATTTCTTGAAGAACTACTCACTCAGTGGCAGAAATTCAAGACATCTGTAATCCATGATCCTTGATTGAAATTTGGATTTAAAAAAAAAAAAAACTAAACTAAAAGCAAAGCAAGCATACCAAGAAGAAAGTGGGAGCATGAAGAGTTTTGCAGATGATGGACTGTGAAATCCAAGAAGTGAAGGGGAAGGGCTTAGGCGGTTGGGAAGGGCGGGAGGAGAGGCAGAGGAAGTGAAGTGCGGGGGTTCATGGTGATCAGAGCGTGAAACAGGACAGCAGGACCCATGCGCCAAGATTGAAGGCCATACAGGACATAAATGGCAGAGCAAGAGAGATCTGAATGGATACAAGGCAGGCGTAGTGGAGAGAATGCAAAAACAAAGGGGCAAGGCACATGGGTGTTCAACTCCAGATCTGATCAGCAGTCAACTTCTTCAAGCTCCTTACTTTCCCAAGATGACTTTCTTCCACAGGGAAGCAACAAAAGGGGTTGAAATGTCTCGCCTACAGGGTGGGCCACTCCGAGTCTGGCCCTCATACTAACTGTCCTCTCCGAGAGAGAGGTCCGTGGAGCTCGCTGCTCTCAGTCTAAGCCTGCAACAGTTTTGAACACCCATGTGATTTGCCCCTCTGGCATCTGGTGAAGTTTGTGAACCTTTCTCTGCATGTTTCTAAGTACAAAGGTAACCTAAGTGGGCTTAGAGAGAAAACAATCATTGAGAAATAGTTTGTAAAATATAACTTTAAAGTATAAAGTTTTCTATAAAGAGAGCTGAGCACCAAAGAATCGACGCTTTTGAGCTGTGGTGTTGGAGAAGACTCTGGAGAGTCCCTTGGACTGCAAGGAGATCCAACAAGTCAACCCTAAAGGAAATCAGTCCTGAATATTCATTAGAAGGACTGATTTGGAAGCTGAAACTCCTGATGTAAAGAACTGACTCATTTAAAAAGACCCTGATGCTGGGAACGATTGAGGATGAGAGGAGGAGGGGACAATAGAGGATGAGATGATTGGATGCCATCAATGACTCAATGGACAAGAGCTTGAGTAAACTCCGGGAGTTGGTGATGGACAAGGAGGCCTGGCATGCTGCGATTCATGGGGTTGCAAAGAGTCGGACACAACTGAGCGACTGAACTGAGCTGACTGAAAGTATAATAGAGAAAGATATGTGCTGGTCTCTTCAAACATTAACAGTGAGTCTGATAGCTATCATGCTTTGAGATAGTGTGAGCATAAACCTTGTTTTATCATCCTGGAATGTGAACACATCCTGGAATGTGAAGTCAAGTGGGCCTTAGGAAGCATCACTATGAACAAAGTTAATGGAGGTGATGGAATTCCAGTTGAGCTATTTCATGAACTGTAGCTCACCAGGCTCCTTCATCCATGGGATTTCCCAGGCAAGAATCCTGAAGTGTGTTGCCATTTCTTCCTCCAGGGGATCTTCCCAACCCAAGGACTGAACCTGTGTTTTCTGCATTGGCAGGTGGATTCTTTACCACACAGCCACCTGGGAAACTGGATCACCTCTTCTGTGGCCCTTAATATAGCGTTTGTAAGTTTTCTTAAATGCTGTATTTTTCATATCTTCTTTGTGCTTCATGTCCAAATTAAGATCCCAGTTATTACCTATTCTCCAAAATCCAGTTTCAAATAAACCAACTTTAAAAATGAGTTTTAACCTAGAATCCACTGTAATGACTTTTTTTGAGATTTTCTAAACTAATTTTTAAAAGTCTTTCTACCAAGTCTTCTTATAAAAAAAAAAATAGATAAAATACCGAACATTTAGATATCTTATATAATGGACAGAAAGATGTCTTGAAATACAATTCTATCATGTATTGACCATGTTGATCTTTGAGAATAAAGGCCACTGAATTGCTGTCGTATCTATTTAAACCGCACCTCATTTAGGTAGTTTCAATAAGAGTATATGTAATAACATAGCTAAAAAACACAAATTAAAATAAAACATGCAAGAAAAAAAAAAGTCCAGGTCAGGAAATGTATATGAAATAGAAATTAAAAGAGATAGTTATTATAAGTAAGCATCCAGATGATCAATGTAAGAAATAACTGATGGTCATTAATTTTAGAAGAAAAGTTAAAACTTCTGGTTTACAGGAAAGTCCAAACATTCCTAGGGCTTTTCTAGTGGCTCAGTGGTAAAGAACCAGGCTGCCAATGCAGGAGATGTGGGTTCAATCCCTGGGTTGGGAAGATCCTCTGGAAAAGGAAATGGCAACCTACTGCAATATTCCTGCCTGGAGAATCCCACAGACAAAGGAGCCTCGAGGGCTATAGTCCATGTGGTTGCAAAAGAGTCAGACATGACTTAGCAACAAGAACTAGTCTTTCCCAGAAGTAAATTTCAAAGCAGTTTCTCCATGGAACCTTATGCAGGAACACTGACTGGTGACAAGGAGCATACTTTCAGTAACTTTCTCACAGCAGAAAATGGTAATGTGTTACATATAGCTGATCTTGTCGTATTCTTTTGACTTGACTGTGAAAACAGTGTGAGTTAATATGGACTGTTATGGACTGCGTGCACACTTAAAATCCATCCTTTGGGTACTGTGGCTGGGAGGCTGTTAGGTGGACTCAGTGAGTCACCTCCCGGTGTTCACACTGTTGGCTAGTTAAAATAGGAAAAAGGAGTCCAGAATGGTGGTGGCTAAAAGACAAGGGGAAAGCCCATGAAAATAGAACAAGGAAGGTCTGAGGACTGGAGTGAGGACCTCAGGTAGAACAAACAGCCCAGCTGGCCAGCCCAATTGACATAGGGCAGGCCCAGGGGGAAGAGAAAAAACATATAAAAACAGGAGCCAAAATTGGGCTGGGGGGCCTCTCTTCTCTTCATGTCTTTTGGGTCAGCATGCCTCACACCTCAAGGATGTATCTTCCTTTATTTTCTAAATCAAACTGAGCTGTAACTCTGGTCTGTCAGAGAGCTATAATGCTGGTCGCTTCAAATTTTTGTTGCGACTAGACAGAACCACGGAAATCACACCCTCCCCAACAATACCTTATATGATTCCTGTTCCTTGAGTGTGGACGGGACCTTGTTTCTAAGCTATGGAATGAAGTGCAGGTGATGGGATGTCAGTTTCCTGACAGTGTTACCTGAGATTGGGACTTGCATCTTGCTAGCAGGCTCTGTTGAACCTCTGCCTTGCAGCCTCTGATGGTTAAGACTTCTTAGGGAAAGTCCCATGTTACAAGGAGCTAGGAGGCATCCTCCAGTCAACAGCCCTGAGCAAACGGCTGAATTCTTCTCACACCATCTGAGCTTGGAGTTAAGTCCTTTCGCAGTTGAATCTCAAAAGGTGGCCCCACCCAGGTCATCACCTTCACTGTTAAAGCCAGAGGACCAGCTAAGCCATGCCCAAATCCCTAATCCACAGGAACTGTAAGATAATAGATCGGTGTCATCTTAAACAGGGGATTTTGTGGTAATTTCTTATACAGAAATGGATAAGACACAATAAATAAGATAAAATACAGTTTTAAAAAGTAGAGCAGAGGCTATATTTGTGTTAGGCTGCGTGTACCACTTGGGTGGTGCTCTAGAATATTGGATAGTATGATGTTTCTGCTTTTGGTCACTTTGCTAGCTTTTATGATCTCATAGTCTCTCGTTAGCACAGACGCCAAATCACAAGCAGAAAAGCTTATGGTTCATATGTGAATAACCTTGCCATAAAACCAGAATTATGGAGATTAACTATGTGCATTCAGATAATTAGAAAATCATAAAATCATAAAAACAAACATGGAATGTGTATATTGTTGGGCTTATGACAGGTGGCATGAGACAATTCCGCTAGCTACTTCAAGCTTCCCCATGTAGTTTGACATACAATCAAGGAAAAACCAGTGATTTCAGGGAAATATACATATTCAGAGGGGAACACAGGCTCTGGATGAAGATGTTTAGTACAGAGAATGATCTAATTTGGGGGAGGAAAGATCCAGAAATTGGGAGATGGATTAAAGTGTTTATTTGGTCATTCATTCAGCAAATAACTTTTTACAATCTTCCATGAGCCAGGCCCTTATTAGATGATAAAGATTTTTATCTTGCCATCAAACCCACTGTCCAGCATGAATAAAGACTATGATCATGTATTGGAAAAGTATGTTCTAGGATATGACAAGAACTCTACATACTTTGACACATTTATTCAGAAAACAGAAGTTTGGTATTTATCCCAATTTAATTGGTCAGCAAACTGAGGTTTAGAAATCACACAGCAAGCACACAGAAAAGCTGGAATTTGATCCTGAGTCTTTTGACTGTAGAAATTGCTTTTGACCTTTCTAACCTCTTCTGGTGCAATGAGAGTACTAACTTAAAATTTTTTGCAACCTAAAAGTTGAGGTTATATTTTATTTGGTGGGAATTTTTAGGACTTTTTGTTTGCCCAGAAAACAGCATCTCAGGTGACCCCAAGATAATTGCTCTGATGAGGTAGGGAAGTCAGGTTATATAGAAGTTTTCAACAAAGGGCAGGTAGTCTGAATATCATAAGTTATTGCTAATTAATGAAAGAAAAACAAATATTTCAAGATAAGGAACTTAGCACTTTTCTACGTGTGGAAAGATACAAGAGTCTGGGCTCACTGAAATGATTCTTTTGATACACACTTCAGCAATCTGAGGGCTTTCTCTAGTAAAGAGTCTGCTGCAACGCGAGAGACCCAGGTATGATCCCTGGGTTGGGAAGATCCCCTGGAGAAGGGAATGGCTACCCACTCCAGTATTCTTGCCTGGAGAGTTCCTTGGAGAGGAGAGCCTGATGGGTTACATTAAACTGGGTCACAAAGAGTCAGACACTGCTGAGCAACTAACATATCATCAACAGCCATCTAGGGCCAGGACCTTGTTTCATGTCCTGAGTCCCTCGGGGCTCACCACAGGGAGTGGCTGTAATCTGATGGTTGCTAGATGGGAGGTATTCTTCTCATTCCTGAGTGCCCTTAGGGCTCACCAGCTCACATTGGAGGGCTATAATCTTTAATGACTGTGACATCCTTGTTTACTACTGTGGCAGGAAATATTTCACTTCTCAAGAGTCTGTTGCCAAAAAGTCGGCCACCAGTGCAAAGTCAAATCTCAGAGATAGAGTTTTGGGTGAAGCGGAAAAGAAAAGCCTTTTGGCTTTGACAGGCAGAGTGGGGACACTCTGGGCTCTTGTCTCTCAAAAGGGTGTGACCTGAGTTGGGAGGATTTGATGAGGAGTTTTATAGTTTAGTCTAAGCTATGGTTTTTCCAGTAGTCATTATGGATGTGAGAGTTGGACTATAAAGAAAGCTGAGAGCCAAGGAATTGATGCTTTCGAACTGTGGTATTGGAGAAGACTTGAGAGTCCCTTGGACTGCAAGGAGATCCAACCAGTCCATCCTAAAGGAGATCGGTCCTGAGTGTTCATTGGAAGGACTGATATTGAAGCTGAAACTCCAATAATTTGGCCACCTGATGCAAAGAACTGACTCACTGGAAAAGACCCTGATGTTGGGAAAGATTGAAGATGGGAGAAGAATGGTTGGATGGCATCACTGCCTCAATGGATACAAGTTTGAGTGAACTCCAGGGGTTGGTGATGGACAAAGAGGCCTGGCCTCCTGCAGTCCATGGGGTCGCAGAGTCAGACACGACTGAGCGACTGAACTTAATAGAGGAAATTCCTGGGCCATCTCTGGTAGCAGAGACAATAGATGTGACCACATTGTAGCTTCAGTTGTGTGGAGAGCATTGACACCAACACACTGACGCTTATCAACAGAAACCACACTCATGCAGACACACACGTGACACCCATGACCATTCACTGGAGAAGGTAATTTCCTCACATTTTAGCCTCACCCAGAAATGTGTGCAGCTGAACTCCCAGGAACAGTTTCTGAGTCTAGCTTTTGATGCCATAACTAGAAACCTAGCCTAGAAATATCTTTTCACCAAATGAAGCAAGCAGTATAGCATGAGGATGGATACAGAAAATGGGTTGACAATTTTAAGCTACAGACGTGTGTCTGCAGCAGTTCCTCTGGCCTTGTTAAGTAGTTACAGAAATTTTGATCAGAATCTGAAGGGATTCATATTTTTCCAGTGTTTTACCAACAACTACAACTCACAGCTCGTGGTTCAGCAGTAAAGGATCTGCCTGCAGTGCAGAACAAGCGGGTTCAATCCCTGGGTGGAGAAGATCCCCTAGAGAAGAGAATGGCAACCCACTCCAGTATTCTTGGCTGGAGAATCCCAGGGCCAGAGGAGCCTGGTAGGCTAGAGTCCATTGGGGCTCAGCATCAGACAGGACTTAACAAGCTGGTGGCTTCAGGGCCTCTAATAGTCCTCAAACCTGACATTCATCAAGTGCCCTCAGGTCTGGTGTGTGCTGAGTCTGAACACCTCTGCCACATCGGGCAGACTTGGTCCCCCCCATTGCAGCCTCCACACACAGCAGGCCTGGCTAACTGTCAGCTCCACCCTCGTTCTTCCTAAGCACCCTGGGACAGTCCCAAGCTTGCCACTTCCTTACACGTGAAATCAGAAAAGCAGTGCAACATCTGTGTACACCACAAAGAAATATTTTTATTCCAAAAGGATTGTGCTGAACACGTGTGGCAAGTTCTGAGCTGAGTCCTAGGGATCTAGAAACGCATGGGGAACAGTGTCCTGCCCTCCAGAGCATGAGAGGAGCAGATACAAAGTCAATGAAGAGGGTGTAACCCAAAACTGGGATTGAGAAGAGTCCATATGGGGAGAAGTTGGTCCTGAGCACACACGATGGATGAAACAGTCCGGATATAGTGCTATGTCCCGAGAAGTTTGGGAGCAGTGTTCTTGGTGGGGACCAGCTAAAGAAGTAGGGGAGGAGGCTGTGGCATCAGCAGGACTGGAGCTTGCTTGGGGGGCCTGGGATGGGGTCCCATGTGCAGTCACCTTCCATTTCCTGTTGAGGACCAGAAGGAAGTACAAAAGGACAAGAACCCGATGCCCTGCATCCTTCATTCCCTTCGGGATGACCAACAGACTCAGTGTCAGGGTGGTCCCAGCACCAGGGTTCCTGACACTCAGGGATAGTAGCACAGAAGAAACAAGTGTCTCATCACCGAGTCAGGCAGAGATAGGCATCTGAGTGGAATCAGGTGGGTTCCTCCTCCTTGAGCCTCTTGGCTCCTTGCATGACTTGAGGTCCAATCTTCCTTGTGATCAAAATTAAATATATAACAAAACAAAGCAAAGAGGGTATAAGAGGCAGAAATCGACACATTGTACATAATGTGTACAGACATGTACAAAATGCACACAAAGCATCCATCTGGTGGAGAGGGAAGAAAAAGAGGAAGTGAGCACTGGAGCAGTGCTTCCTGAACTCTCTCACTCCTGGCCCAGGTGGAGAGGATTTTACGAGGAGCACTTGAGGGTACCAGGGTGTTTGGCCAAGGCCCCTTCTTCTGTCTTGGGGACAACGTGTGTCATCTTCTCCACACACTTGTCAACCCACGCTGTTGGGAAGCTGCAGAGAGATCTCAGTGACCTCCAGGGCAAGAGACAAGGTGATGGGAGGTGTTCAGAGGCAGAGAGAGACACAGAAGCTGGGGAGACCGCCTAGGACCAGGGGTTGGGGACTGGTGAGTGCAACCAGGGGCTGGAGAGAGGAAGAAGGCTCAGTGTGCAGAGCTGACCGTTCCTTGTGGTGTCTCCTCTGTCCTGCAGCTCCTGAGAGGAGCAAACATATCATCTCAGGGAAGGAGCCGCTGAGGATGCAGGTGTGCGGCCCTGGAGGGGGAGGGGAGGGGCGCACAGGGCAGGAGAGATTTCCTGACAAGTGATGTCCTCATCCTCCCTGCCAGCCCGGGGGGCAGCCACTCCAGGGCCAACCTTGCAGGCCTCCAGCTGCAGGGACACGGCCCGGCTTCTGGGAACTGTGGCTGGGAGTGCCGACGGGGGAGAGAACCAGGCCGGCAGGACAGGCTGTCTCTCCCAGTTAGGAGCCCATTGGGAGCCAGAGCCCCCTGGCCCTGCCTCTGGCCCCGGGACTCCTACCTCTGGGGAAGGGTCTTCACCCTGGGGGGCCGCACCCTGGGCTGCAACCCTCTGAGCTCACCTGGGAGCTCTTCAGCAGGTGTGTTCAGACCAGGTCCAGCCCTTCCAGCGCAGGCGCACTAAGGCAGGGTCTTTGGCCCCAACACCCCTCCAGCTTGACCCCAGCCTCTGGTCTGAAGGGAGTCCTGACAGCTCACGGCAGATCACTAAGGAATGCTGGCAGCTTGAAATGCTTCTTTTCCACAACGTAATGGTCACTTAATATAAGTCAGGCCTTCACCCAGGGAAGGCATGTTTAATGCTGGGACCTTTGGGACAGACAGCTTCTGGAGGGAGGCAGGAGTCTCTTGGCAAAAGAAGGGGCTCTCCCAGGCCCCTGAAATCCCAGCCTAAGCAGCCCCTCCTGCCCTTCTTTCCCTAACACCCTGGCTGCCAGAAGAAGCCCCAAGGCCAGGAAGGAGCTTAGTGGCTCTGAGCAGGGTGGGAGCAGCCGTCTCTGAGCAAGAGGTCTGCCCAGGCCATTCAGAAGCTCTTGCTCCTGGAGAGCTCCACATCCAACCACATGGAGAAGGGGTCGCTCTTTAGGCCAACTGACAGCCCTGCTGGGCCTCCCTGGAATCCCCAACGGAAGCAACTGTCTCTGGATGGGGGTTGGGGGGGTGGGGAGGCAGTGGTTCCTCCCACTGCCCCGCATTCACTGTCCTGCCCTCCAGCAGGAAGATCACAGCTCTGAGACCTGAAGGGAGGAACCATACAGCTCCCACCTGTCCTGGGGGAAACAGGGCTCAGAGATGCAACTGGATAGCTTGGAGGCCTGCCCAAACATGCCACTTCGACTAATGGGTCCTCAGATATATATTGTGTATATACACAAATACATACAATTATATGGAGAGAATATATAGGGTGGCCACCGTCTACCAGAAGCAGGATTGGTAGCAAGGTGGGGAGCTGCACCGAGGGGGGCACCTGGCCCAGGGGGCACCCGCAGCTTCTGAGCCCCCGCCTTGGGCAGAGAGGAGCCCAGAGGGTGGAGGCTGTGTCTGCCAGGTGTGGGCTTCTCCCCTCCCCGAGCCCCCATTCTTGTGAAAACAGAGTGGAAAGGGCAAGGGAGAAAAGGAAGGGAAGGGCACAGGGTCCAGGGTGGGGGTAGGATGGAGAAGTTTACAGAGATAAAGTAGACAAGAGAGAACCTCTGTGGGAGAGGGAGAGGGTGGGAAGATTTGGGAGAATGGCACTGAAACATGTATAATATCATGTATGAAACGAGATGCCAGTACAGGTTCAATGCACGATACTGGATGCTTGGGGCTAGTGCACTGGGACAACCCAGAGGGATGGTATGGGGAGGGAGGAGGGAGGAGGGTTCAGGATGGGGAGCACATGTATACCTGTGATGGATTCATTTTGATATTTGGCAAAACTAATACAATTATGTAAAGTTTAAAAATAAAATAAAATTAAAAAAAAAAAGAAATCCAAAGTTAAAACATTTAGATTTAAAACTTTTCAAAAAAAAAAAAAAGATACAACCTCTGGCAAGATGGTGTCCTGAAGCTGTAGGGGAGGGAAGCGATGGGACGCAGAGCAGAGGCGTTGGAGGGGTGGTTAGACGGAGGGGCCGCAGGGTGGAGACGTGGGGTCAGCAGGGCCAGGCGGGCACAGCACTGCTGAAGTTATGTTGCTAAAGCACTGACTTGACTAACCAGGGCTGGAGGGCTGGCCCCGGGGCCTGTGAGATGGCTTCTTGTTCCAGGTCACCCCTGAGGGGAGGGAGGGGGAGGCAGAGGCAGAGGGTAAAAGCTAAGGGAGCAGACAGAGCGAGACAGAGGAGGAGGCCAGACAACCCTAAAGTGCCGTTCTCTCTCTTTTTCCATGATCCCCAGCCCACCAAGAGCCTACAAACCGAGGAAGGGGAAGGACCAGGTAAAGTAGGGTGGAGGGATGGGAAATGAGCATCCTTGCCAGAAAGAACGTACAGCTCGTCAGTAATCAGTCCAGTGACCGGGAAACAGCTCCATAATGGTGGAGGGTTAAGGATCCAGTATAAAGCTCTGGGGGCGAGTGGTCTGGTCAGGCTTGAGAGCCTTTCTGAGCCCCTCAGAATGCCAGCCTAGGTCACCTCTGCAGGGGAGCCCCAGAGAAAGTCAGGTCTCAGATCTAGTAATGGCTCCAGGCTCAGCAGGAAGTTGGGCTGCCTCTTCTGAGGGAGGTGCCACAATTTACTTCAGACGAGGCCGGGAACTGGCAGGAGAGACGGGTGCTGGGGCTGTGTCCCCCACAAGACAGCCCTGCCAGCCTGCTCAGGAAACCTGGGCAGGAGCAATCGCCACTGTCCCTTCCCAACCCCCAGCAATGGGGGGACTCCTCCTGGGGCCCTCCAGTGGTCTTCCTGCCCACTTGACCCTGCGGCCCCAAGGTGGAGATGGAGACAGGCCATGAACAGCGAAGGAACCATGTGCCCTGACGGGGAGGGATAGGGTCTCAAGGACGGTTAAATGATGTTTGGTGTGGCTCAGCGACCGTCAGCCAAGTGGGGAACAGCTGGATTCAGGTTTTTCTCCAGGCAGGGGCATGGGGATGCCTAACTCTGGTGTCACTGTTGAAACATGCTTACAGGTAGGGACCCAGCAGACCTGGGACCTAGGATTTTGTGGAAAGATTCCTTCAGAAGACGGTCCCAGCAAACCCAACTCCCCAGCGCCAAGCCCTGGGCAGAGGGGCAGTTCTGGCCTCACTTCCCTTTTGATTTCCCTGTTGCCGCTATCTTCTGATATCTGTTCAGGAACGCACCCACCCACCCATAAGCCCACTGCTGTATCAAATGTTTTTGGACCTTTGCTGGGCAGTGGTGATACAAAGATGAATGAGGCAGAGTTCCTGTGTTCCAGTACCCTCCCTCCCTAGTGAGAAAGGGCAGATTGACATGCTGAGAATGAAGTCAGCTACAAGGGCAGGCTGACACTGATGACTCAGACATAACTGATCCCTAGTTCTACCCCACCCCACCCCCAAGTTGATACATCTACTCAGAGAAAGCTAACACTCAAAAAATACTCTCCTGTACTCCACGTGTCTTTGCCAACAATTCCCGCAGGTGGGCACAACAGGGTCAGCTAACCGAGAGTCTTGGCTGGTGCATAGTTTCGTTCAAAGAGGACAGTGGTGGTTTTCTATCCAGCCAGTCCTTCAGTCCTGAGTTTCTTTCCTTCTCCTCTTCAAACTTGTTAGTTCATCTGGCCTCACTTGGCAATTAGTAGCCAAGGAGATGAATCACCTTGTAAGAAGGGAAGTTAGCTCACGTATCTGTGAATCCCACAAAATCTTGCTGACCCCATTCCAGAAGAACCTGGAAAAGCTCCCTGAGCCATGCTCCTCTGGAAGCTCCTCATTCCTCGTTTTCTGTCTTTTTGAACCACGAAATTCAGAACAATTTGATGATGCTCCTGGAGAGCTGGCCACCTGGGGCGGAGTGTGGCCAGCCGCTTCCCCTAGTGGCCCCAGACCCTCCTCCATCTATGAGGAGGGGCTCTCTGGCCCTTGGTGGGGAGGGGAAACTTGTTGGCACCTCTAAGGCCCTGACACATTCTCCTCTGACCCTATCTCCCACCACCACTCTTGTTTTTCCTCTCTGTGTTGCTTCCTCTCCTTCTCTGTCTCGGCAAGGTTACCCTCCCCACCAAGGGCCAGATGCCCTGGGCCTAAGGAGTCCTGGACCCTGCTGCTGCTCTTAGAAGCCAGACCCACAGCCCTGCCCACCCCTTAGGCTTCTGGACGCCTTGGTTAAGCTCATCTCCAGCTTGAATTTGTATGGTGGCACCTAGACTTATCAGGTCCTGCCGGGATTGCTGGCCCAAGCCACTTGGGACATAGTCCTCCTTCTTCCCCTTCCCCCTTCCTCGCTCCTGACTGGCTCTCCTTCCTAAAGAGGCTGAGAAAGTAGATTTACTTTCCTTCCGCCCTGTCCCACCAACTCTTCTCTCAGGATGCTTGCATAAATAGTGATGCAACACTTTTTCTCAGAAGCAAAAGGATGATGGTGCTTGGATGGATTTATTCCCCCAAGAAAGTTTTATCTTAATGCCAAAGGACCCAGGGATATGGGGTCAGGGACTAGAAACCTTATATTATAAGTGACTTACATGAAAAGTCTTAACCCTGGAACTTTCTCACTTTACTCCCTCCTGATATCCAGGTAGGCTTAAGAATCAAAAACTAATAAAGCTTTTGAAGTTGGTTCCAGGTACAGTTCTCCTAGGGGGAAGAAGCAGATCATTTAGGAAATGCCCCAAATGACAATTGCATTAAATAAACCAAGGAATCAGACCTGAGGTCTTGGACTAGGACTGCTCTTCAGTCTTCACAGGCTTTCGCTTAACCAACGGCCTCTGAATTCAGCTAACCTCAAGAGATGTATTTCCTCTAGGATATCCTACAGACTTCTATCAATAAATTTGCTGAAATTTAGAAAAGGACCTGAGTCCTTGTCTTACAAGAACGTCTTGCCTTCAATCATCTCACAGTCTGAGAAGGGAAGATAGGCAAGTGTATAATCATATGACCCTGTGGTTATAGGGTGAATGTAGGTCCCTGATGCCCCAACTCTGAGAACCCTGGCTTCACTGAAGCAGTCATAATAAAAAATTGCAGGGCCTCGGAACTCTGATGGCAGCACTTTTTGGAGGTCATTGGTCTGTCTTCAGACCAGCCTGGGAACAATGAGTCAGGAAAGTGTGGAGGGGGGCAGGGAAGGTTTTCCTGGATCCAGGTTTAAGGGGTTGACATACACGGTTGGATCAGGAGCACTTTACTCTTTCCAGCTGAAGAACCAGAGAGTTGAGTGGGATGGGGAAGGAACTCGTCCCTAATGAACTGTCCCTTTCCAGACTGTGGAGACTGGAAGCATCTAATAAGGTGGTGGCAGTTTAGTTGCCAAGTTATGTCCGACTCTTGCAACCCCATAGACTGTAGCCCATCAAGCTCTGTCCGTGGGATTCTCCAGGCAAGAATACTGGAGTGGATTGTCATTTCCTTCTCCAGGTCATCTTCAGGACCCAGGAATCGAACTTGGGTCTCCTGCATTGCAGACAGATTCTTTACCAACTGAGCTACAAGGGAAGCCCATCTAATAAGAAGGGAAAGGGGAAATGAGGGCCACCTGGTGAGTGAATCTTGATACAAGAAAAGAACCAGGAGCAGAAAGAAGGTGGCTGTGTCCTTCTTTCCTCTTGGAACACCCTTGTGGTCCCTATTTTGTCAACCTGGAGACAATTTTTTCTTAGCTGTTTTTTTTTTTTTTAAGTGGACTAACACAGACACAGGATATACACTATTCTGAGACAAGAGGAAGTAGGGAAAGAAATAGAGAAGAGCAGCAGAAAGGGTGGAGAGATGGATCCTGAGAGACAAGAAGCAGAGCAGAGGCATGGAGAGGGAGCAGAGGTTGGTATAGTCACGGGGAGGGTGGAGGGAGAGAGGGCACAGACCAGGGAAGGCAGAACCAGGTACTGGGGGGATGGATGGGGAGGGAGCCAAGTTTTCTCTTTCAACAAATGCATGTTGCAATCATGCTTTGGAAAGAGAAGTTTTCTGGAAATGCAGCGATGGCCAGGCATTTAGGAACAAACTGCTGTCTGACTTGTCTGATCCTCCTCCTGATTGTCAGCTTAAGTTTCTGGGGAAGATGGAGTCCACAAAGCAAGAGCATCACAAGTCTGCCCAGAAGGCAAAGACTAGAAAGGAGGTGTTTCACAAAAAAGGAGGGGCCAGGGCTGCTACTGTCTGGCCCTAGGCTGCCCACACTGCAGGGTGTGTGTTTAGGTTGGAGGGGAGGGTATGGGGCAGAGTTGGAGGGCTGTGGTTGGGGGAAGGATTAATGGGGTACTTCAAGCTCTTGTGAATCCAGGTGCCAGGCCTCTGGGCTGTTCCCTTGAGATCTTCATTCTGATGTGGTTCTCAGCCAGGCTGGAGCCCAGATTAGGTACTGAAGAGAAAAAAATTGACCACGACCCACAGATTCTCCCTTCAAAATAGGCATTCCCAAAACAAATGGACTTGGACTAGGGCCCCACCACCCCTGGGGGAGAACCGTGGTATTTAGGTCCAGTCTTGATTTCCCTTTACTCCTGGAAGGGACATATATCCTACCAGGAAGTGCGGTAGGCTGTCTGCCCCAGGGTGGGACAAAGAATGGCTTTCCAACCATAGTTGGGGCATAAGCCTATTCCCATATCCTAGGGAATTATCAAATGGCCTGTTGGTATAGCGCCCTAAGAAAGACAGGGCAAAGTTGAGTTGTTCTGAAGAAAGTACTTTTGTTCCAGTTGGCTTCACCAGCCACCCTCCTTTTACCCCACCCTTCTCTTTGCTCAGGATTGCTTCCTCTAACCCCCATCCTGGATTTCAACCATCCAGACTTCATTCCCACCTGTCTCCTTTGGATTGGTTCTTCCAGCAGGACTTTGCTCCCACTGAGCCCCTGGACAGCAACCTGCTGCCCTGGGCACCTGGGAATCCTGCATCTTTGACTGCTGTGGCCTGGTGTTGCAAATAAGAGAGGACGCCTATTTTGAAGGGAGCATTTGTGGACTCTGTTCTTTCCCACAACCGTTTATTTAAATCTGTACATTTTAACACATGCATTTGTTACTAAATTTAGCGAAGGGCTATAGGGGTTTGTCTTGATCTGTAGTTCTGGCTACACCTGCTTGGGAAGACATTACCTTCTGGGAACTCCTGCCACCCCTGAGTCACTGACTGACTCAAGTTGTCTGGGATCTATTAGAATTCCTCGTTTGCGGGTGCTCGGACACACAGAAGCTGATACCCATCCCGTCCTTTCTAGAATTCAAGGATTCATATTCCCCGCCTTCTTTTCCTGGCTTCTTTACCATTTCTTGCCTCCCAAGCTGCTGTATATGTTCTGGTTTCTTGTATAACATAAAACACTTGGGAATTGAACATTAATTCCATTCAAAACACACCCATGGAAATACAAAAATTCAGATACTCAAATAAGTCTTGGGATATAACAATCAATGAGAAACAATGTCTTTTCCTCTAAAAGCACTTAATCTTATCCACTAACCTTCAGTATTTTCCATGACATTAAAGGTGAAATTGAGTCTAAAATATAGGGAGTCAGTCTCTTTAACGGGAAATAGAAGAAATCCTTGAAGACACTAGGTCATGAAAGGCTGGGGTTGGTTTTAAGGAACCATTAAGAAGAAGGCTGCTGACAAAACAGATGCTCCCTCAGACTTATAGGAAGCACAGAAGTCTCAAAGGATTCAGGGTTTCTAAATGTGGGATCCATAGTTGGAGAGGTGGTAAGCTGTCTTATCAGAGTTTCTAGCTGGAAGGCAGAAAGCTAGGTGGGAGGAAGGTCAGAAGATGTGGTTTCATGAAAGTGAAAGCCGCAATGTTTGTCGCTCAGTCCTGTCCAACTCTCTGCGACTCCAGGGACTGTAGTCCCCCAGGCACCTGTGTTCATGGAATTCTCCAGGCAAGAATACTGGAGTGGGTTGCCATGCCCTCCTCCAGGGGATCTTCCTGATCCAGATACTTAACCTGGGTCTCCCACATTGCAGACAGATTCTTTACCATATAACCCACCAGGGAAGCCCTGATTTCATGGTGGTTTCATGAAAGTGTCAGTTAAATAGTGACTATTGTAAAAGAGAAGTGTAATCAAGGATGCAAAGCCAGGAGAGACCAGAGGGATGGAATACCACCATAGGCAAAAAAAAAAAAAATCATTCCCCCTTGCACCAATCCCTAAGCGGGTTTGCTGGAGCACACACTGAGAAGAATATCCATGTGGTGTTCAATTCCACCCCTGCTTTCCGACCCCACCTCCGTTTTTCTTGTGTCTTTCCTTTCCAGGAAAGAAAAGGTACAAATGTCCTCACCAGAAGGGGGAAATCTGATAGCATAGAGAGGTAGCTATACAGATAGAGATGTAGAAGACAACAAGATGCTGAGATCATGTAACAAAAAGTTATGACATAAGAAAAAAAGCAAAAGTACAGGAAGCACTCCCTGGGAGCAGCGACATTAAGATAAAAAAAGATAAGAGAATATCAGCAGAATGCAAAGAGATTTCTTCTCTATCAGAGACTTGACAAGGTTCAGAGAGGGCAAAAGAGCAGAAGTGGAATTACAATGTCCTGTTCCACTGAGGCTATTATTCCTAGCACCCCAAACTCCTTCCCACACATTGATGGACAAAGGAGCAGAGGAAAGCCCTGAGATGGAGCAGGAAGAAGGAGTGAAAAAAAAGGGCAAATGTGGGAAGCTTTTGAAGAAACAGGGGAGGAGGAAAGGATTCTGGCCCTGGTGTGGGTCACATCATGCCTGAAAGGATGGGTATGTACCCCACCACCATCACATTCTCCCACTCCCAAGGAAGGCTCTTGCAGGGTACACGTGGAAACAAAGGAAACATAAGTACTTGGTTGAATGAGGGTCAGACAGCTTGGGAGCACTGAAAATTCCCCAGTGCGTTTATTTCTCCTACTTCTGAAATCCAGTATTAAACTCAATGCTGACACTTCCCAAAACACATCTAGACCTGTCACTGCCTCTTTTCCCTAAATGAAGGCAAGAGGAAGTTTCCAGTGGATGCCCGTGACGTGGATGCCCGTGACGTGGATGCCCGTGATGTGGTGCCTGGGGCTCAAGGGAACTGATCCTTGGCTGGTGCAGTAGAGATGACTGTGCTGTCGTTTGCAAGCTTTTGGCCTCATATGAAGTCCTGATCTTGTGTTCTGGTTGGTACTGGGAGCCAGACCTCTGGACTCATTTCATCTGATAAATAAGCCTCTGATGCAGTAGTAGGGAGAGGAGACAGTTGAAAGATGACCTTGAGTTTTGAGCAAGTCTTTAAAACAAAAGCACTGACATATGGGGGACCATTTCTTCTCTACTTTTTTATCTTGATACAATGACTATATAAGAAGATTCCTCAAGGTGGAAGATAGCTGTATTTGTTTTGCCATCAGTCATAGGAGGGCCTAGAGTATATTCTTCCCATTTCAATAAACATCTATCCAGTACTTAGTAAATCACACTAGGGTGTCTGCTGCTTCAGAAATTTTACCAAAATATTTTTTGAGGCTAGGCTCAATTCCAGAGACCTTCAACTGTAGTCTGACCCAGATTTCCTTGTGGCAAGCTATGGATAGGGGAAGAGGGTGGCACAAAAAAATCTTGCATTGCTCAAAAAATGGTCCCATAGCAATTCAGGTCAATAATAAGCACCCAATCCTAAAGTATGGGACCAGATTTTCCATCTGGGCTAGCTGGGATCTGGGGTTGGTCCTGATTTATTTATTTCAGGAGAAAATCACCTTTTGGGGCTCCTTACAGTGCAGATGTAGGGTGGCTGAGAAGCCACAGCACTCTCAGGACTATTCAAAGAAGTGGCTCCGGCTATAGGGTTTATGCCTTAAAAAAGCAGCCTAGTATTCATCCACTTTTTCCCCTCCTTTCCTTTTAGATTCTCTCATCTTAGTAGATACACAAAAATATTTTAGAATAAATCTAACATAAATTTATCACTCTAGTTAACAAGCACTTATTGAGCTTTATTTAACGCCAAGATTCTGGTAGTGTTGGGGATTTGAAGTCAGAGTGTGGATTCCCCCTGAGTAAGACACTATTGAGAAGGGAAGGATTAACTTCAGAAAGGGAGGCTGGGTCTGGTGTTCTTTGAGGAGTTATTTCTCCGGGAATTTACAAACAACACTGGGGATCAAGAAAAAGTGTGTGATTTCTTGCTGGTTCCAGTTGGAGAATAAAGAGCCAGATGGTGAGGATGATGAATGAGGCGCTTGACCCCTTCAGATAGCATTCTTTCATGCTGCTGCTGCTGTTAAGTCACTTCAGTCGTGTCTGACTCTGTGTGACCCCATAGACGGCAGCCCACCAGGATCCCCCATCCCTGGGATTCTCCAGGCAAGAACACTGGAGTGGGTTGCCATTTCCTTCTCCAATGCATGAAAGTGAAAAGTGAAAGTGAAGTCGCTCAGTCATGTCTGACTCACAGAGATCCCATGGACTGCAGCCTACCAGGCTCCTCCGCCCATGGGGTTTTCCAGGCAAGAGTACTGGAGTGGGGTGCCATTGCCTTCTCCATTCTTCTCATAGACAATATCAATAAGTGCAGAGGTGGAGAGGGGCTGGGACACCTAAGAAAGAATATGAAATGGGCTACCCTGATAGTTTTCCAGGGAAGGATAAATCTGACTGAATTGCTTGTCTCTTGGCTGGTGAAATGGTGCCCCGCCTCTTTCCTTCCATACCCTTATTGTCCCTGTAGCAAATTCAAGCTTCAGCCATCCCTCCTTGTCTTAAACACACTAGATGAGCAAGATAAGAGACAAACACTCAGATCCTGACTCTGGAAAACTGGAAAGAAAGAAGTGAAGAGACAAGTAATTAAAAAAAAAAAAAAAAAAAAAAACTGCTTAGAGAGAGAAATGTTAGAGCTATAATGGCAAAAAAATAAAATAAATTAAAAAAAAAAAAAAAGGTTGGAAGAAGAAATCTAAAGATGGAACAGGGGGGAAAAAGCAATGGAGGGAAATGTAATCAGATGGGAATGCACAATAAGGGAGAATGATGGGCAGCTGGAGGAGGAAGGACAGAGAGCAGATGTGGTGGGAGCCATCAACCCCACCAGGGCATTCTTCTCCCCTGCTGGACGGTGGCCAGGGATGCTTGAATTCATGATTCCTGAAAAGGCAAAAGCTTTCTCAGCTGCAAAAGAGATGGAACCAGAGACCATATAGGGAGCAGCTAAGAAAGCTATGTCAAGAACATGGAAGAATCTGAGGGTCCCAAGAATGCCCATCCCTCCCTAACTGACCCAACCTACTCCCGCACTGGGAATAAAGAGAGTAAAGTAATAAATATGATAAGTGAAGGACTTGGGCAGTGGGTATGCTGTTTGGCAGCCTCCACCTATCTTCCTTGTCCCCGTCTAATTTGGTTGAAATAACACTGCCCCTTAGTTGAGGGTAGCCTTTGAGGGAGCTGACAATCCCAAACCATCCACCTTTTCCTCTTAAGAGTGATTTCTGTGCAGGGCGGAGGTAGAGATGAAGAGAAGTTATTGAGGATGTGCCTGTGAAACAAATTTAAGGACCCTTCCTTTTACTAAGATAAAAACCCAAACTCTTTTTGTGAATATCAATAGGATGATAAATGGAGTATTACTCAGCCATTAAAAGTAATACATTTGAATCAGTTCTAATGAGGTGGATGAAACTGGAGCCTATTATACAGAGTGAAGTAAGCCAGAAAGAAAAACACCAATACTGTATACTAACGCATATATATGGAACTTAGAAAGATGGTAACAATAACCCTGTATGCGAGACAGCAAAAGAGACACAGATGTATAAAACAGTCTTTTGGACTCTGTGGGAGAGGGAGAGGGTGGGAAGATTTGGGAGATTGGCATTGAAACATGTATAATATCATATAAGAAATGAGTCGCCAGTCCAGGTTTGATGCAGGATACAGGATGCTTGGGCCTGGTGCACTGGGATGACCCAGAGGGATGGTATGGGGAGGGAGGTGGGAGAGGGGTTCAGGGTGGGGAACACGTGTGCACCCGTGGCAGATGCATGTTGATGTATGGCAAAACCAATACAATATTGTAAAGTAATTAGCCTCCAATTAACATAAATAAATTTAAATTTTAAAAAAATAAAAATAAGTTTTAAAAAAGATAAAAGGATATTAAAACAAGACTCTTGTTTTCATTGAGGTCTGAAGGGCCAAGAAAAAAAATAGGTGGAAAATTTCTGCTACATGGTTAGAGGAGTTAAGACTCAAAGATGAAGTAGGCCCAAACCAATCCCAAACCTTAATCATAAACCCACAAGAAGGGTATAAAAATGTGTGAGCATTGGAAAAGAAAAGAGACTTCTTCAGAGAAAGTTCATGGAGTGACATTTTCCTTGTCTGCACTGTGAAGCAAAAAGAGTGTTCCTTCCTCATTGCCACAAGCTGAAGGGACCAACCACACGGGGCCCCTGACCCGTGTTTCTGGGAGTTTGTGAAGCCGGCCCACTGCACTGGCACTGACCGACAGGTGAAAACTCTAAGGGAAGGCGCGGAGATAGCAGTGCAGGGACTCAGCTTCAGTGGGAAGAGGCTACACTGCCCCGGACAGAGAGTGGAGAGCCAGGATGGTCCAGTGTTTCATGCTGACCACACCTGCCACTTGAGAAGAAATGCTGGCCAGAAGCCTATAAAAATTATGTCCAGGAGCAACGTGGTTGGCTGGGAGGGGGAGGGCCTGAGTGAAAAGGAAGAGGTAATCGCGGACCTGAGGGCGCACTCTGCCCCTGGCTGGGAAGTGCTGTCAGATGTGCTCAGTGGAGAAATCCAAGGGACACGCAGTAGCACCATACAGAAGAGTCAGCCCGGAGCTCGCACCAAGCCCAGAGCGTGCCGTCACCTGACCCCATGCAAACCAGCCCACCTGGCCATTCCTGAAGGCTGGGGTGGAAACGGAGGCCGCGAGTGTGGGGAGAACAGAGCAGAAAAAGCTCGACACTGGGAATTAGTGAGAAGCTCATCGCAAGCAAGACGGAGAGTGGGCAACAGCTCTAAGTGAAGTTTGCTCTTTTGACTACTACCTAGGACTGGGTCCTCTAGTTACTCAAAAGGTTCTGTCTTCTGGCTAAAACTGCCGGGAGGGCTGGTTTACCTGAGAGTTTCTGGGAAAAGTGTGGGATCAGTTGGAATTTTCTTGCCGAAGTAGGAGGGCTAGAGATGACTCCACAAAACAGATTTTCAATCAGCAGTACTCCTTGAGTTGTGGGGTATTTGGGTCTTGTAAATGGTTAGAGGAACTTTCCTCACTCCTTCCTTTGGCCTCACAGGCTTCCTTCAGTGCCAGAGGACCTGTTCCAGGCAGAGAGAAGCACCCTGAGTATTATAAAAGACTGCTTCTTTCTCTAGCTTCTTGATCCTGCCACAGATTTTTGAAAAACTCTGTAGGAAAACACGTTCTCCTGCCATTTTGCTCACTCCCTCATCCTTTGGCAGGGACCTGAGATTTGGCTTCTTTCTAGAAGTATCTGGAATTTCTCCCAGGTGATGGGGAGGGGTGGATCACAAAGATTCTACCGGCACCCTCTGCTTGTCTCTGGCTCATAAGTCAGGGTCATCATTGCCTGCTTACTTTTCCTCTCTGTCTCCTAAAATACTGTAGATTCCTTGAGGGCAGGGATTCTATCTTATTTACTTGTTAGAGAATGTCTGGGCACATTGTCGATGCTCACCTAATGTTTATTAAGTCAATGCATGAACACACTTTAGCAGGACTAAAGCACAGAGAAAGAGGAAAAGAAACTGAGCGGGCCACATTTCCTTCTGAACAAAGCATCTTTCAGAACAAAGTTCTCACTGTGTTTTTGGATGATGTGGTTGGTCCAGAATCATGTGCACATCATCCTGGAAGGGAGCAGCCCTGTGGTCTCAGGCCCTGTCCACGCAGCTCTACTCCCCAGCTTTTGCTGGCTTTCAATGACCTGACCCTCCACAGGAAGGGGACTGCCCCCAGCCTTCTTCATTGATCACTGTCCTGTAAGCTCCCAGGGATGGAGCGGGTGCTCTTCCTGCACCATGGGTTTTCCACAGTTGGCACCCCTGAATGCCTTCCTCCCAGCCGGGTTCCAAGGTGCTCCAGGCTTCACCCCTTGTTCACGGGTGACAGGCAAGCTGTGTGACGAGCCCTCTATCTGATTTCTCCACACAACTCAGCACTCGTGGCAGCAGAAGATGGTGCCCCCGGCCCACCTCTTGCTGTGTGGCTGTGGCTGGGCTCCACGGCTCCACACAGGGCTACATGGCAGAGAAGGCCGGTCCCTGTCCGCATATGAAGTTAAGAAGAGGGTCACAGGATGTGATCAGGATGCAGATGCACACGTTGAACTTAAAATAGTAGATGAGGAAGTGCTGGGAATGTGCAAAGCCACCAGGACAAATAATAATACAGTGGTCCCTCAGTATCTGTGGGGTTTTGAATCCAGGAATTTTTTGAATCCAGGGGTTTTGAACCCCTCCATGGATACCAAACTCCCGGGATGTTCCAGGCCCCTGTATAAAATAGTGTCAGCCCTCCATATCCACAGGTTCACATCTAATTGTACTCTGGAAGTACCTACTACGTACCATAAACTGTTGTCAGTGCATCCAAAAAAAGGAGAAAAATACAAGCTCTGAAGCCTGACTAATGAGAAAGCTTAATTCTGTATCTTACTAGGTATAAGCTGCTATTTTGCTTGTTCTTGAATCTCTCTGGCCTTGTTTCTGTAACAGGAGAGAAAGAGGCAGGACACAAGTTTTGCAAGAATGACAGAGCCCAAGGACACAATATAAACCAATTAGAATCAAATGGATTCAACATGGCAGACAAGTCGACTTTGATTAGACCTTGATCCTCAATCAACAAGCTAAATGACACACCCAGAGGTGTCAGGACAGTTCCAGGGCACCATCAAAAGACCAAGGAGTGGGCTGTGGCCCAACCCTGGAAATCGCCACACATTCCCCACTTGCAATAATCTTCCCATCTTAGCATATGAAATTACTCTGCCAATACAAACTAACCAGACCCATATTTCACGGCTGCACTCTCCCTCTGCAATGGCCCACAAACAAAAGGTTCCAGGTCAGAATATTTTATTGTATAAAAAAATAATGAAAGGAAGTGGTCATGTCAAGTTACTTTGAATGTTTCTTCTTACAGGATATTAAGGATGGGAAATTCCTTGGAGATCATCAACTCTAATGCCTTTATTTCGTAACAAAAATAAGGCTAAGAGTAACTGACCTGACAGAAACTGATTCTAAATGTTAGTTCTGACTTCTTCTTTGAGGCTATTTTGAAAAAAAAAAAAAAAGATGTCTTATCCCATGTCGATTACTCAGGACTTCAGGAAAAAAAAAAAAAAAACTCATCTGTATCTTGGGGAAAAATGACCCTAGTCAAAATAATGCAGGTGCTGACAGTAAGTCAAAGATGATTTTTAATGTTAAACAAATATTTACTGCATGCCTTCTGACAAGGAGTTAACCAGCAAAGAACAGAAAAAAATCCCAGCCCGGCTGGAGAAGGAAATGGCAACCTATGCCAGTGTATTCTTGCCTGAGAAATCCCATGGACAGAGGAACCTGACAGAATACAGTCCATGGAATCGCAAAAGAGTTGGACACCACCGAGCGGAGAAACCACCACCACCACCCCCCGAACGAATGCCTCTGCGTCCGCCACTGTATGTTCTACCACCCCTATCCCGGGATCCTGTTCAGGGCAGACCTTGGTTTTGCAAAACTCAAGAGACCGTCCTCGACCACCCTCAACCATTAGCTTGTCATCCAGCAAGATGTCAAAACCAAGTTTGGTCCTGGTCAAAAACAGGCACACATGTAGCTCCACTCAGATACTGGGGGAAACAGGTTCGGTAGTTGTGGCAAAGAACAGAATGTGCCAAAATGATGGTTTGGGTGACTACGTCCTCAGTGCCTCCCTACCGCTCACTGCAATTTTAGCTGTGCTCTCCCAGCCAGGCGTTGAGTGTGGACAGCCTCCTGTGAGGTCCAGCATTCAGAGGAAGATGGGAAGGGGGCAGGCCACCACCAGGAGGCTCCCTAACATTGACCCTGACCCTAATTCCATGCCTAGGTTCCTTGAGTTTTCAGGGATTGCCACCAGCTAGGAGCAGGGTTTCATTAGAGGGTAGGGTTGGGAGTGACCTAGGTGGTCAGCCCCAGGGCAGCGGTCTATAAAACTGGAGCCAGCTCAACCTCCCAAGGACTAGGTCATCTGTTTCATAGGCTGCTGACTCTGTGGGGCTAAAGGACAGAGAAAGAGGAAAAGAAACTGAGCGGGCCATGCCTCTTATTTCCTGCAGCGTCGACCTGGATAAAGTTTGCATTCTGTTTTTGGATGACGTAGTTGGTCAGAATCACAGGCACATCATCCTGGAAGGGACGGCCCTGTGGTCTCAGGCTCTGTCTGTGCCACTCTTCTCGCCAGCCCTTCACTGACTTTGGATGACTTGCACCTCCCCAGGATGGCTCATGCACTGTCCCTCTTCACTGACACCGTCCTGCAAGCTCCCACGGAGGAAGGGGTGCTCTTCCTGCAGCTGTAGCTTTCCCACAGACAGCATCCCTGGGTGCTTTCCCCCAGTCGGGTCCTGACGTGCTCCTGTCTTCACCCCTTCCTTGGTCACGGGTGACAGGCTAGCTGTGTGACAAGCCCCACAACCTGGTTTCTCCACACAAACTCAACACTTGTGATACAGAAGACGCTTCTGCAGGCCCGTCTCTTACCCTCTTGCTGTGGCTGGGCCCCAGTAGGGCAAGATGGCACGGCAGGCCAGTCCCTCTCTGAACATGAAGTTAAGAAGAGGGTCACAGGATGTGATCAGGTTGCAGATATGCCTGTCAAAATTCAAGTCGTAGATGAGGAAGGGCAGAGAGCATGCAAACCCACCAGGAAATACAGTAATACAGTCGTCCCTCAGTCTCTGAAGGGTACTGGATCCAGGAATCCCTACACCACCATAGATACCAAACCCCAGGGATACTCTGGTCTCTTGTATAACACAGTGTCTGTCTTCCGTATCCACGGTTCCACATTCGGCTGTACTTTGGAAGTACCTACTATGTACCATAAACTGTTGCCAGTGTTTCCAGAATTTAAAAAAAAAAAAAAAAACACTCTCAACCTGATGACTGAGAGAGCTTAATTCTTACCAGGTATCTTACTAGGTAGAAACCGCTATTTTGGGTGTTTTTTAACTTAAAAAAAAATTTTATTGTATGCCTTTGTCTGACACTGAATTAACCAGAGAAAGATAAAAAATAATCCAAGCTCTGCTGGAGAAGGAAACGGCAACCTATTCCTGCCTGGAAAATCCCATGGAGAGAGGATCCTGGTGGACTACAGTCTATGGAGTCACAAAAGAGTCAGACACAACCGAGCGAGGAAACCACCACCACCACCCAAACTAATGCCTCTGTGTCCCCCACTTTATCTTCCACCACCTGAGGACACTCCTATCTTGGGGTCCTGTTCAGGGCAGACCTTCATTTTGCAAAACCCAGGAGACAGTCCTCAACCACTAGCTTGTCGTCCAGCAAGATGTCAAAACCAAGGATCTCAAAACAGACACACATGTAGCTCCACTCAGATACTGGGGGAAACAGGTTCAGTAGTTGTGGCAAAGAACAGAATGTGCCAAAATGATGGTTTGGGTGACTATGTCCTCAGTGCCTGCCTACCGCTCGCTGCAATTTTAGCTGTGCCCTCCCAGCCAGGCGTTGAGTGTGGACAGCCTCCTGTGAGGTCCAGCATTCAGAGGAAGATGGGAGGGGGGCAGGCCACCAGCAAGAAGGCTCCCTGACATTGACCCTGACCCTAATTCCATGCCTAGGTTCCTTGAGTTTTCAGGCATTGCCGCCAGCTAGGAGCAGGGTTTCATTAGAGGGTAGGGTTGGGGGTGACCTAGGTGGTCGGCCCCAGGCAGTGGTCTATAAAACTGGAGCCAGCTCAACCTCCCAAGGACTAGGTCATCTGTTTCATGGGCTGCTGACTCTGTGGGGCTAAAGGACAGAGAAAGAGGAAAAGAAACTGAGCGGGCCATGCCTCTTATTTCCTGCAGCGTCGACCTGGATAAAGTTTGCATTCTGTTTTTGGATGACGTAGATGGTCAGAATCACGGGCATATCATCCTGAAAGGGACGGCCCTGTGGTCTCAGGCTCTGTCTGTGCCACTCTTCTCGCCAGCCCTTCGCTGACTTTGGATGACTTGCACCTCCCCAGGATGGCTCGTGCACTGTCCCTCTTCATTGAGACCGTCCTGCAAGCTCTCGCGGAGGAAGGGGTGCTCTTCCTGCAGCTGTAGCTTTCCCACAGACAGCACCCCTGGATGCTTTCCCCCCAGTTGGGTCCCGAAGTGCTCCTGTCTTCCCTTCTTCACAGGTGACAGGCTAGCTATGTGATGAGCCCCTCTACCTGGTCTTTCCACACAAACTCAGCCCTTGTGGCAGCAGAAGATGCTGCTGCTGGCAGGGCTCTTCCCAAGTTGCTGTGGCTGGCTTCCATGTGGGGTTAGGTGGCACAGCAGGCCAGTCCCTCTCTCTACATGAAGTTATGAAGAGGGTCACAGGATGTGATCAGGATGTAGATACTCATGTTGAACTTGAAGTCGTAGATGAGGAAGGGCTGAGAGACTGTGTCAACCCATCAGGAAAAATAATAATATGGTCATCCCTCAGCATCTGTAGGGTAACGAATCTAGGAATCCCCACCCGCCCATGGATACCGAACTCCAGGAATGCTCTATTCCCTTGTATATAACATGGTGTCAGCCTTCCATATCCACAGGCTCCACCTCCCACTGTATTTTGGAAGTACCTAGTATGAACCATAAGTAGCACTTCCCCCCGCCCCCCAAAAAATACAAGCTCTGAATCCTGACTACTGAGCCAGCTGTATCTTACTAGGATACACTGATATTTTTGGTTTCTTCAACATTAAACAAATATTTACGGCATGATTTTTGTTTGACACTGAATTAACCAGAAAAGGATAGAAAGTAATACAAGCTTGGCTGGAGAAGGAAATGGCAACCTATACCAGTATTCTTGCCTGAGAATTCCCATGGACAGAGGAACGTGGGGGTTACAGTCCATGGAGTCGTAAAAGAGTTGGACAGGACTGATGAAACCACTACCACCACCACCCAAACTAATGCCTCTGCGTCCCCCACTCTATCTTCCACCCCCTAAGAACACTCCTATCCTGGGGTCTTGTTCAGGGCAGACCTTGGTTTTGCAAAGCCCAAGAGATAGTCCTCAACCACTAGCTTGTCGTCCAGCAAGATGTCAAAACCAAGGACCTCAAAACAGGCACACATGTAGCTCCACTTAGATACTGGGGGAAACAGGTTCAGTAGTTGTGATGAAGAACAGAATACACCAAAATGGTTTTGGTGACCATGGTCTCAATGTCTCCCCATAGCTCACTGCAATTTTAGCTGTGCTCTTCTCCAGCCAGCTGTTATGTGTGGAAAGCCTCCTGTGAGGTCCAACATTCAGAGGAAGATGGGAAGGGGGCAGGCCACCAGCAAGGAGGCTCCCTAACACTGACCCTGACCCTAATTCCATGCCTAGGTTCTTGTATTTTCAAGGATTGTCGCCAGCTAGGAGCAGGGTTTCATTAGAGGGTAGGGTTGGGTGTGAACTAGGTGGTCAGCCCAGGGCAGCGGTCTATAAAACTGGAGCCAGCTCAACCTCCCAAGGACTGGGTCATCTGTTTCATGGGCTGCTGACTCTGTGGGGCTAAAGGACAAAGAAAGAGGAAAAGAAACTGAGCGGGCCATGCCTCTTATTTCCTGCAGCGTCGACCTGGATAAAGTTTGCATTCTGTTTTTGGATGACGTAGTTGGTCAGAATCACAGGCACATCATCCTGGAAGGGACGGCCCTGTGGTCTCAGGCTCTGTCTGTGCCGCTCTTCTCGCCAGCCCTTCGCTGACTTTGGATGACTTGCACCTCCCCAGGATGGCTCATGCACTGTCCCTCTTCACTGACACCGTCCTGCAAGCTCCCACGGAGGAAGGGGTGCTCTTCCTGCAGCTGTAGCTTTCCCACAGACGGCATCCCTGGATGCTCTCCCCACAGTCGGGTCCCGAGGTGCTCCTGTCTTCACCCCTTGTTCACGGGTGACAGCGGTCTCTCCACACAAACTCAGCCCTTGTGGCAGCAGAAGATGCTGTTGCTGGCAGGGCTTTTCCCAAGTTGCTGTGGCTGTGCTCCACGTCGGGCTAGGTAGCATGGCAGACCAGTCCCTCTCTGAACATGAAGTTATGAAGAGGGTCACAGGATGTGATCAGGATGTAGATATTCATGTTGTACTTTAAGTCGTAGATGAGGAAGGGCTGAGAGACTGTGTCAACCCACCAGGAAAAATAATACGGTCATCCCTCAGTGTCTGTAGGGTAATGAATCCAGGAATCCCCACCCGCCCATGGATACCAAACTCCAGGAATGCTCTATTCCCTCGTATGTAACATGGTGTTTGCCTTCCATATCCAAGGGCTTCCACCTCCCACTGTACTTTGGAAGTACCTAATATGTACCCTGGTGGCTCAGAGGGTAAAGCGTCTGCCTGCAATGCAGGAGACCTGGGTTCAATCCCTGGATTGGGAAGATCCCCTGGAGAAGGAAATGGCAACCCACTCCAGTATTCTTGTCTGGAGAACCCCATGGGCGGAGGAGCCTGGTGGGCTACAGTCCATGGGGTCGCAAAGAGTCAGACACGACTGAGCGACTTCACAAAGTATGTACCATAATCTGTTGTCAGCGCTTCCTAAAGAACAAACAAATCAGTCCAAGCTCTGAAGCCTAATGAGAAAGCTTAATTCTGTGTCTTACCTAGGTATAAACTGCTGTTTTCACTGTTCTTGAATCTCTCTGGCCCTATAGGAGGGTAAAGGGCAGTGGCGCTACCTTTGAATGAATGACATAGCCCAGAGATAGAATGTTAACGGATTGGAATCTAATGGGTCTAGCATGACAGACAAGTCGACTTTATTAGACCTTGATCCTCAATCAGCAAGCTAAGTGACTTATGCAGAGGCGCCATGACCACTCTAAAGCACTGGCAAATGTTCGAGGAGTGGGCCGTGGTCCACTTCCTGGAAATGTCCACCCCTTCCCCAGATTAGTTGGAATGACTGTCCCACTCATTAACATGAAATTACCCAGCCCATAAGAACTAACCAGGTCAAATTTTGCACCTGCACTCTGCGATGGCCCACACTCTGTGGATTGTGTTTGTCTCTGAATTGGAATTATTCCACACTTTACCTATCATTTGTCTCTCACTGAAATTTTTCTGCAGTGAGACATCTAAACCTGAGCATCATTAGGTCCTGAAACCAGGTACCATGGGTTTTGGCAGGGTTCGAGTCCCAGCCTTGTGGGTTCAAATCCCAAATGGATTTTGGCTGAATTCAAGTCCCAGCACTTGGTTCAAGTCCCACTCTGAGGTAAACAGTTTCATTTCCTCATCTGTAAAATATATATCTGAATATTTTTTAAATCATTATATAGATAGGATGATACAGTCTTTGAAAAACACATATAACAATGGAATTGTTGTTGTTCAGTCACCAAGTCATGTCCCACTCTATGAAATCCCATGGACTGCAGCACACCAGGCTTCCCTGCAGCACACCAGGCTTCCCATCTCCTAGTTTTCCCAAGTTCATGTTCATTGAATCTGTGATGCCATCCAGCTATCTCATCCTCTGTCACCCTCGTCTCCGTCTGCTTTCATCTTTCCCAGCATCAGAATCTTTTCCACTGAGTTGGTTGTTCGCTTGAGCTTAAGTCTCAGTTCTTCAAATTGTGTTCAGGGTTGTTTTCCTTTAATATTAACTGCTTTGATCTCACTGCTATCCAAGGGACTCTCAAGACTCTTCTCCAGCACCACACAATTTGAAAGCATTAATTCTTTGGCACTCAGCCTTCTTTATGGCCCAACTCTCACATCTGTATATGACTATTGTGAAGCCAACAGCCAAATGAAGTCTTTGTTTTCCAATACACTGTCTTGGGTGTTCATAGCTTTCCTTCTAAGAAGCAATCACCTTTTAATTTCATGGCTGCAGTCACCATTCACAGTGATTTAGAGCTCAAGAAGAGGAAATCTTTCACTGCTTCCACATTTTCCCCTTCTATTTGCCATAAAATGATAGTGTCAGATGCCATGATTTTAGTTTTTTTGAATACTGAATTTTAAGCTGACCTTTTCACTCTCTTCTTTCACCCTCATCAAGAGGCTTTTTAGTTCCTCTTCGCTTTCTGTCATAAGAATGGTGGTGGCGGTGGTTTAGTTGCTAAGTCAGGGTCTGACTCTTGTGATCCCACGGACTGTAGCCTGCCAGACTCCTCTCTCCGTGGGATTTTTTAGGCAAGAATACTGGAGTGGGTTGCCATTTCCTTCTCCATTAGTATGATGTCACTTCCATATTTGAGATGGTTGATTATTTCTCCCAGCAATCATGATTTCAACTTCTAACTCATCCAGCCCAGTTTTTCGCATAATGTGCTCTGCATATAAGTTAAACAAGGTGACAATATAAAGTCTTGTACTTCTTTCTCAATTTTGCAAGTCCGTTGTTCCACATGAAGTTCTGTTACTTCTTGACCCACATTTAGGTTTCTCAGGAGACAAGTAAGGTTGTCTTGTATTCCCATCTCTTTTAGAGTTTCCCACAGTTTGTTATGATTCACCCAAAGGCTTTAGCAAGTCAACGAAGCAGAAGTAGCTGTTTTTTCTGGAATTCCCTTGCTTTCTCTGTGATCCAGATATTAATCAATTATCTTCTTCAGCTAAGGGGTTAACAAAACCCTTCCTCTTCCTCTGGGGGCATCTGTTATTGGATTCGCCTTTTACCAGTTTTACTGAGATATGGTAAAGGCAGAAAGTCAACTGTGTTTCTAGGCAACACTGCTGCTGGTTAAAGTGATCCCACACTAGGGAATCGCAACTCTACCTAAGAGAAAGTAAAAATGAGCTTTGTGCTCTGATTCTTAGAGAAGAACATGGTCCTTGAAGGGACCCTGCAAGCAAATCCAAAAATCAGTTTCAGAAGATATTGGTTTCTAGTTGGAACGTGGAGCTTCTAAGCCAGGAAGTCTCCCTGGTTGTTCCCTGGGGTAAGTCTTCTTCCTTTACTTGGGAGCTGTCACTTGAGGGAGCTGTCACAAAAAGGAACCCTGGGACAGATGCACAGACTTCTGTGAGGACCATTCCTGATGCTGCTTTGAGGGTACTGCATGTTTTTTGCATCCTTCCGAGAGTCAGGTCTGGCCTATGGCAATCATGCAGGCCCATTCTCCTTGGACGTGGGACATCCCCGGTAGGGCTCTGCATCTTCCCACAGGCATGCTGAGGACCTAAGACATGGAATAAGCCTTGGAATATACCTAAGGGTTTCTGAAGCATTCTAGTGATAAAGCATTGCATGCATGAGTGCTGTCTAGTCTGCCACTGCTTCCATTCCCCCCCCCCTTTTGTTTGCCTTGACATGATGGGACCAGGTGCCATGATCTTAATTTTTTGAATGTTGAGTTTTAAATCAGCTTTCTCACTCTCCTCTTTCACTCTCATCATTACTAAGGGAGAAAGAAGATGCCAAGTAAATGAGGAAATTGCTTAACAGCAGCAGGAATATCTTAATAGAGTAAGAGAAGGTCTCCTGCTAGATGTAAGAAGGCAAAATATGACTTTTAAAAATTTGGGAATATAATTGCTTTATAATATATTAGTTTCTGCTGTAAAATGTGAATTAGCTGTATGCATACATATATGCCCTCGGTTTAAAGCTCCCTCCCATTCACCCTCATCACACCCGTTTAGGTCACCACAGAGCACTGAGTTGAACTACCTGTTGTATACAGCAGGTCTCCACTAGCTGTCTTACATGTGGTAGTATCTACATGCCAACTATAATCTCTCAATGTGTCCCACCTTCCTCTCCCTCCCTGCTCCTGACCCCATGTCCACATGTCTGTTCCTATGTCTGTATCTCTATTCTTGCCCTGGCAATAGGTTCATCTACACAATTTTTCTAGATTCCACATATATGCTTTAATACTCAACACTCTTTTTTCTCTTTCTGACCTACCTCACTCTGTATAACAGGCTCTAGATCCATCTACATTCTACAAATGACCCTATTTTATTACTTTTAATGACTGAGTGATATTCTACTATATATATGTATGTGTATGTATCACCATCTTTATACATTCATCTGTCATGGGACATTTAGATTGTAAATTGATAAAACCACTGTGGAGAACATTATGGCGGTTTCTTAAAAAACTAAAAATAAAACTACTGTATGATTCAGCAAACCCACTATTGGTAATACACCCTGAAAACATATGCACCCCAGTGTTCACTGCGGCCTTATTTACATCAGCCAGGACATGGAAACATCCTAAATGTCCAAAGGTCAAATATGACTTGAAGAAAATTGAGAACACTGGGACCATTTATGACAGGTATTGAGTTAGTCAATTATTTAGCTATAAAAAAAAGTTATCAAGTGGAAGAATGAAGTTATGAAGTTGCAGTGGAACCCATAATCTCAATCACAAGGCTTTCTACAGAAGTTGCTTTAAATTTTTTTTTTAACCAATATATGCATCAGTACATTTTAGATGACCACCCATCTGTATATATAGTTCCCAAATGTATAAGACAAATTGTAAATAACAAAAATTTTTGTGTATCACAAGAATTTCCCAACAGAACTTTCTGCCCTACTAAATATAATGTAACTTATGTTCTACTGATATTTTGAATGCATCTTCTGACCCAGTCCATTGATTTTAGAGCCAGAGTCTTGAAATGTAATCTGAAAATCACTCATTCAGTTCAGTTCAGTCGCTCAGTGTCCAACTCTTTGCGATGCTATGAACCACAGCACATCAGGCCTCCCTGTCCATCACCAGCTCCCGCACTCCACCCAAACCCATGTCCATTGAGTCGGTGATGCCATCCAACCATCTCATCCTCTGTCGTCTCCTTCTCTTCCTGCCCTCAATCTTTCCCAGCATCAGGGTCTTTGCAAATGAGTCGGCTCTTCGCATCAGGTGACCAAAATATTGGAATTTCAGCTTCAGCATCAGTCTTTCCAATGAACACCCAGGACTGGTCTCCTTTAGGATGGACTGGTTGGATCTCCTTGCAGTCCAAGGGACTCTCAAGAGTCTTCTCCAACACCACAGTTCAAAAGCATCAATTCTTTGGTGCTCAGCTTCCTTCACAGTCCAATCCTCACATCCATACATGACCATTAGAAAAACCATAGCCTTGACTAGACAGACCTTTGTTGGCAAAGTAATATGCTTTTTAATATGCTATCTAGATTGGTCATAACTTTCCTTCCAAGGAGTAAGCGTCTTTTAATTTCATGGCTGCAATCACCATCTGCAGTGATTTTGGAGCTCCAAAAAATAAAGTCAGCCACTGTTTCCACTGTTTCCCCATCTATTTGCCATGAAGTGATGAGACTGGATGCCATGATCTTAGTTTTCTGAATGTTGAGCTTTAAGCCAAGTTTTTCACTCTCCTCTTTCACTTTCATTAAGAGGCTCTTTAGTCCTTCTTCACTTTCTGCCATGAGGGTGGTGTCATCTGCATATCTGAGGTTATTGATATTTCTCCCGGCAATCTTAATTCCAGCTTGTGCTTCTTCCAGCCCAGTGTTTCTCATGATGTACTCTGCATATTAAGTTAAATAAGCAGGGTGACAATATACAGCCTTGACGTACTCCTTTTCCTATTTGGAATCAGTCTGTTGTTTCATGTCCAGTTCTAACTGTTGCTTCCTGACTTGCATATAGGTTTCTCAAGAGGCAGGTCAAGTGGTCTGGTATTCCCATCTCTTTCAGAATTTTCCACAGTTTGTGATCCACACAGTCAAAGGCTTTGGCATAGTCAATAAAGCAGAAATAGATGTTTTTCTGGAACTCTCTTTTTCCATGATCCAACGGATGTTGGCAATTTGATCTCTGGTTCCTCTGCCTTTTCTAAAACCAGCTTGAACATCTGGAATTTCATGGTTCACGTATTGCTGAAGCCTGGCTTGGAGAATTTTAATCTATAACTGTCATCTCCCAGATTAATACAGGTGCCTATGATTCCCTGGTATCTGGTTGGCATAAATGTATGAGTCAGAAATGTCAGGAAGAGATTCTGACCCAATATTTCTCAGTGGAAAAAGAAAAAAAAAAAAACCTGCATGAACCTGGAGATAAATAAGAAACACAGTTTTCTGCTTGATGACCTATCAAAAAATAGCAACCTTGTCATTCATTTTATATGATCTCAAACTGTTCAGAGTTGTTAGAATTTGCCCAAATTGAGCCTTGTGGAGCCCTCTGTGGAGTCAGAAGTTGAGCCCCTGTACCCTGTTCTACGGAGAAGGCAATGCCACCCCACTCCAGTACTCTTGCCTGGAAAATCCCATGGATGGAGGAGCCTGGAAGGCTGGAGTCCATGGGGTCGCTGAGGGTCGAACATGACTGAGCGACTTCACTTTCCCTTTTCACTTTCATGCATTGGAGAAGGAAATGGCAACCCACTCCAGTGTTCTTGCCTGGAGAATCCCAGGGACGGGGGAGCCTGGTGGGCTGCCGTCTATGGGGTCACACAGAGTCGGACACGACTGAAGTGACTTAGCAGCAGTAGCAACAGCACCCTGTTCTAACATCCCTTTCAGACAGAAAGGCAGTTCCTGAGAGTGTGGCACCCTGATGGCATTCTAAACCTGGGACCTGATACACTTTCTCTCCAAAGCTTTGCATTCTTCCAGCAGCAAGAGAGAGAAGGGTGCCTTCCATAAAGTGGAGCCTGATTGTGTATTTTGTTCTTCACACTGAAATTCTAGAACGTAAAACTTTCTTTCTTCTTCCACTTCTTTATTCAGAATGGAGGAGTGAGACCACCAGGGTTTTGGAAATCAGATCTAGATCAAATCCCTATTCTACCTTTTGATGCTTGAAGATGTTGACAATGTCTGTTGACCTTTGGCACTTCATTATCCATAATGCAGAGAGAGTGGTACCTTTCTGGTTGAAAAATATGAATGCATCTGAAAATATTAGAAATGTTCAACTTAATTCCTACTCTTGCCTCTCTTTACTCTATTGTAGCTGTTTTGAAGAAAAAAGGGTGAAATAGTGTAATTAGGTAGGTGCAGAGAGGAAAAATTAATGTAGATGTTTTATGCTTAAAGAAACTGTAGTACTCAAATCTGGCAAAGATGCAAGCATCCATCATCATTATGGCAAATCTTATTCAAGAGACAGCTTCATGAAACTCATTGTTACTGGTATTTTCAAATTGTTCCATCTCAAAACTTTCTATAACCATAAAGACACTACTGATCACTCCTCTTGGAATGTTCAGGTGGGAAAAACGTGCTGTTGAGAGTGCAGCAATGGGAGTCCAAAGATTCTAAGAATGATCCTGACCTAAGGACCCGGGGGCTGAAGATTGAGCCTTTGCTGATCAGAAACGCAGCACTGCCACTCCCATTTCCATGTTTTGTGCATCAAGAGTAAGGTTTACGTATGTTGGTGCCAAGCAAAGTGAAAACACAGCATTAACACCTAAATAGAAAATTCTAATAAAATCCACAAAGCACAAGGAACCCAATCATCTTTAAGACAATAATAAGTGCTTTCGTGGACACTTCCTGCTCCTCAAGTATAGGAATAAAAAATTTTTTAATGAAATTTCATCTCAAGAATACTACACAGGTTTAAATTTTATTTTTCAGGACTCTGAATCAATAAGATTATATTATATGTAGATAATAGATCTAAAACATATGTAACTGTATAAATAAGCTTCCTTATTCAGGTAGAAGCTATAATCTTGTTACTTTAACATGTTTACAGTTTTCTATTTTTCTAAAAAGTAAGGCTTTTTAAAAAAAAAAAAGTAAGGCTTTTTAAAGAAGGAATAATAAAGTTAGTAACTTTGAAGGTGTCTCCCACTTAAGAATCTCAGCCTGAATCAGTGGCTATTATTTCTCACCATAGTCAAAGAACTGTGCTGAGTTTCACTTGTCCAGAATTAGAAGTTAAGATTTTCATGTGCTGGACTTTTTTGGATATACATCTATAAGTTAAGGCTTCTCTGGTATCTCGATGGTAAAGAATCCATCTGCCAATGCAGTAGACATAGGAAGATCCCCTGGAGAAGGAAATGACAACTCAGTCCAGTATTCTTGTCTGTGAAGTCCCATGGACAGAGGAGCTTGGCAGTCTACAGTCCATGGGTTTGCAAAAAGAGACACAACCTAGAGAATAAAAACCACAACAAATCTGTAAATTAAGAAGGAAGTCCAAAGATACCAAAAAAGGTAAATCAATCGCTTAGATGGCATTTATCCACATGCAGATGAATACCCCTTAAGAAAATAAAAGTTGACAATTACACAGTCATGTCACTTGCTAAGTGCTTGTATAAATATGACTGCTTTTCCTCTTTCCCCTACTTTGCTCATAGAATGGAGCCAAGACACTGAGTTTTCATGTGGAAGAAGATGTTAAGTCCAGAAAGAGAGCAAGAATAATAATTATGTTCATCCCGATGGTGTCTGGAGAATTAGTAAATGCCCAAGGGATAATCTCTCATGTATTTAATATATATCTCTTTCCACACCTACTAGCATACACTTACATTCTTGAAGAAAAGGTATTTTCATGCATGTAATCATACAAGTGGCATTTGGATATATATTCTGTTCTAGTTCATATATTCTGTTCTATTTCCTATTTTTTCCTACAATTACTTGATTGAAGTCTATGTTGTTACATATTAATATGTTCTTCCTGCAGTATTGTACCATATGCTTATTTCACATTTTACTTGATATTCCTATTAATGAGCACCTAGAACATTTCCAATTCCTTCCCTTATAGAAATAAATGCTTGGACAGTATTCCTTTACATGTCTCCATGTGAATATTTGAGAATTCCCCAGGAGTATATGATAAAAATTGAGACAAGTAAATCATAAAATACATCCATATTCAGCTTAACTAAATACTGTTGATTTTCCTCTAAAATGACTGCTTCGATTTCTACTCCCACCAGCAGCATTGTTTAGTTACTCCACCAACACTTAAGAATACCCAACTTTTAACAATAATCACTTTTTTTTATTATTTTTATTTTTAAACTTTACAATATTGTATTAGTTTTGCCAAATATCAAAATGCATCCGCCACAGGTATACCCGCGTTCCCCAACAATAATCACTTTTAAGAAACCTCCAGTTCACACGGAGTCCATTTCTGTAGTCACCATTAAGTTTAGATATGCTCCTCACATGCTCATTATTTGGATAGATTTCTATTTCTGGAGAATTCCATAGAGGAGCCTGGCAGGCTACTGTCCATGGGGTCTCAGAGTCTGATACAACTCAGTGACTAACAGACACACACACACACACATTTCTGTAGTGTTCATTCTTAGCCTTGATCCATTCTTCCTCTGAGTTACAGTACTTATACTTACATACAACAGGTATTAATAGTTTGATATATATATACACAAAAAGAGGTATTCCCAGTCTTTATCTGTTATCTTTGTCTGCGATATGGGCTTCCCTGCTGGCTCAGATGGTAAAGAATCTGCCTGCAATGTAAGAGGCCAGAGTTCAAACCCAAGTTGAAAAGATCCCCTGGCGAAGGGAATGGCAACCCACTCAAGTATTCTTGCCTGAAAAAATCCATGGACAGAAGAGCCTAACGAGCTATAGTCCACGGGATCACAAAAAGTTGGACATCACTGACTGACTAACACTTCCACTTTTTGTCTGTGATGACCTTCACTGAATAAAAGTCTTTAACTGTGAGATAGCCTAATCCATTGATTTTCCCTTTATGGCTTATATTTTAAGTCTTATTTAAAAGATGGTGGAATAAAATATTTTCCTACATGTCTGTCATTTAAACTTAACTTTCACTTTAAATATATCTGGAATTAATTTCTTTATAGAGTGCAAAGTAGTTGTCTATAATAAACTGATTTTCCCAGCACCATTTATGCAGTAGTCCATTTCCTCACTGATTTCATTGACAATTCTATCGTGTATCAAATTCCTATGTGCGTGGATTTGTATCTACACTAAACTGTTCCACTATTCAATGTTATATTCCCAGGTGGCTCAGTGGTAAAGAATCTGCCTGCCAATGAAGGAGATGCAGGAGATGCAGGTTTGATCCCTGTGTTAGGAAGAGCCTCTGGAAGAGAAAATTGTAACCCCCTCCAATATTATCAAGTGGGGAATACCATGGACAGAGGAGCCTGGCAGGCTACTATCCATATTGCAAAGAGTCAAATACAATTTAGTGACTGAACACACTTGCAATCATAATATACTGTATAGCTAACTCTACCATGAACATCGGCATTGGCACTACCATAGAGCCTGTGGCCCTACCACAGGGACTGCAGACTCTAGGACTGGGCCAGCTGAGGCCAAACTATAGGGGCAGGGCACAGCCACATCCATCAGCAGAAAATTAGAATAAAGATTACTGAGTATAGCCCTGCCCACCGGAGCAAGACCCAGTTTTCCCCATAGCCAGTCCCCCCCATCAGGAAGCTTGCCCAAGCCTCTTATTCTTATCCATCGGAGGGGAGACGAATGGAAATCACAGTCACACAAAACTAACCAAAATGATCACAAGGAACTCAGCCTTATATAACTCAATGAACGTAAGTTTATGTAACTATGTAACTATGCCAGTGACAATGTACATTGCCTTATGTACACTGTACAATGTACAGTTCCTCATGTAACTATGTAATTATGCTGTGAAGGGCCAACCAGGACAGGGTAATCATGGTGGAGAGGTCTGACAAAATGTGGACCATTGGAGAAGGGAATGGCAAACCACTTCAGTATTCTTGCCTTGAGAACCCCATAAACAGTATGAAAAGACAAAAAGATATGACACTGAAGATGAGCCCCCCAGGTCAGTAGGTGCCCAATAAGCTACAGAGGAAGAGCAGAGAAATAGCTCCAGAAAGAATGAAGAGATTGAGCCAAAGTGGAAACAATGCCCAGTTGTGGATGTGACCGGTGGTGAAAGTAAAGTCCAGTGCTGTAAAGAACACTGTTGCATAGGAACATGGAAGGTTAGGTACACGAATCAAGGTAAACTGGATGTGGTCCAAAAGGAGATGGCAAGAGTGAACATCAACACTTTAGGAATCAGTGAACTAAAATGGATGGGGATGGGTGAATGTAATTCAGATGCACTTTAGGAATCAGTGAACTAAAATGGATGGGAATGGGTGAATGTAATTCAGATGACCATTATATCTACTACTGTGGGCAAGAATTCCTTAGAAGAAATGGAGTAGCCTCATAGTCAACAAAAGAGTCAGAAATACAGTACTTGGGTGCAATCTCAAAAACAACAGAATGATCTCGGTTCATTTCCAAGGCAAACCATTCAACTTCACAGTAATCTAAGTCTATGCCCCAACCATTAAGGCTGAAGAAGTTGAAATCAAATGGTTCTATGAAGACCTATAAGACCTTCTAGAACTAACACCAAAAAAAAAAAAAAAAATGTATTTTTCATAACAGGGGATTCGAGTGCAAAAAGGAAAGTCAAGAGATACCTGGAGTAATAGGCAAGTTTGGCCTTTGAGCACAAAAGGAAGCAGGGCAAAGGCTAAGAGAGTTTTGCCAAGAGAACACACTGGTCATAGCCAACACCCTCTTCCAACAACACAAGAGAAGCCTCTATACACGGACATCACCAGATGGTCAATACTGAAATCAGACTGATTATATTCTTTGCAGCTGAAGATGGAGAATATACAGTCAGCAAAAACAAGACCTTGAGCTGGCTGTGGCTCAGATCATGAGCTCCTTATTACAAAATTCAGACTTAAATTGAAGAAAGTATGGAAAACCAGTAGCCCATTCAGGTAGACCTAAATCAAATCTCTTATGATCATACAGTGGAACTGACAAACAGATACAAGGGATTAGATCTGATAGAGTGCCTGAAGAACTATGGACAGAGGTTCATAACATTGTACAGGAGGCAGTGATCAAGACCATTCCCAAGAAAAAGAAATGCAAAAAGGCAAAATGGTTGTCTGAGGAGGGCTTACGAATAGCTGAGAAGAGAAGTGAAAGGCCAAGGAGAAAGGGACAGATATACCCAATGTAAAGAAGACAAGAACCAAAGAAGGCCAAAAGACCAAAGAATTGGTGCCTTCGAACTGGGGTGCTGGAGAAGACTCCTGAAAGTCCCTTGAACAGCAAGGAGATCAAACCAGTCAATCTAAATGGAAATCAATCCCGAATATTCACCAGAAGGACTGATGCTGAAGTTGAAGCTCCAGTAATTTGGGCACCTGATGTGCACAGATGACTCACTGGAAAAGTCCCTGATGCTGGGAAAGATTGAGGGCAGAAGGAGAAGAGGGCATCAGAGGGTGAGATGGCTGGATGGCATCACCGATGCAATGAACATGAACTTGGGCAAACTCTGGGAGACGGTGAGGGAAAGGGAGGCCTGGCGTACTGCAGTCCGTGGGGTCGCAAAGAGTTGGAACTTGACTGGGCGACTGCACAACAATACCCTACTGAATTCAGAGTTCCAAAGAATACCGAGAAGAGATAAGAAAGTATTCTTAAGTGAACAATGCAAGGAAATAGAGGAAAACAATAGAATGGGAGAGATAGAGATACCTTCAAGAAAGTTAGAGATGCCAAGGGAACACTGCATGCAAAGATGGGCACAATAAAGGACAGAAACAGTAAGGACCTAACAGAAGCAGGAGAGAGTAAGCAGAGGTGACAAGAATACACAGAAGAACTGTACAAAAAAGATCTTCATGACCCAGATAACCACGACGGTGTGATCACTCACCTACAGCCAGACAATCTTGGATTGTGAACTCAGGGGGGCCTTTGTTCATTACTATTGATAGCTTATGATGAATGATGGATCATTTGGATTCATGATCTTCGAAGAAGACTTAGCTACAGGACCAGGGACCAGGCTTGATCACTCAAGAGCTTTTGTGTAGCCGAGTTTTATTAAAGTATAAAAAGGCACAGAGAAACCTGATACAGACATCACAAGGGAGTCAGAGAGTGCCCCACTCACTAGTCTTTATCAAGGCCTTATACACTTTTACCAGACCCACTCCCACAACATACATCTTAAATTAACAAGACTAGAACTAACAATAGAAAGGTCTTACCAGACCCACTCCCACAATATACATCTTAAGATATCAAGATTAGTCAGAAGGTTCTTGTTAAGGAGAAATATGTCCTTGAGCAAGATACTTTGTTATAATTGAGTAAGACAAAGCAATGTAGAAAATAACATTTGTCCTTTTCCTCTTGACAGCCTCAGACCCTTTCTCCTACTCAAGGGCTCCTGACCCTTCTCTTCTCCTTGGGGAACCTGGATTTCTTATCAAGCTCCCTAGTAATTGACTCTATCACTATGAACAAAGCTAATGGAGGTGATGGAATTCCAGCTGAGCTATTTCAAATCCTAAAAGATGATGCTGTTAAAGTGTTGCACTCAATATGCCAGCAAATTTGGAAAACTCAGTAGCGGCCAAGGGACTAGAGAAGGTCAGTTTTCATTTCAATCCCAAAGAAGGGTAATGTAAAGAATGTTCAAGTTATCATACAACTGCTCTCATTTCACAGGCTAGCAAAGTAATGCTCAAAATCCTTCGAGCTAGGCTTCAACAGTAAGTGAACTGAGAACTTCCAGATGTTCAACCTGGATTTAGAAAAGGCAGAAGAACCAGAGATCAAAGTGCCAACATCCATTGGATCATAGAAAAAGCCAGAGAATTCCAGAAAAACATCTACTTCTTCTTCATTAACTATCTTAAAGCCTTTCACTGTGTGGATCACAACAAACTGTGGAAAATTCTTGAAGAGATGGGACTACCAGACCTCCTTAACTGTCTCCTGAGAAACTTATATGTGGGTAAAGAAGCAATAGTTAGAACCAGACATGGAACAATGGAGTGGTTCAAAATTGGGAAAGGAGTCTGTCAAGGCTGTATATTGTCACCTTGTTTTTTTAACTTATATGCAAAGCACCATGTGAAATGCTGGGCTGGATAAATCACAAGCTGGAATCATGATTGCCAGGAGAAATATCAGCATTCTCAGATATGCAGATGACACCACCCTAAAGGCAGAATGTGAAGAGGAACTAAAGAGCCTGTTGATGAAGGTGAAAGAGGAGAGTGAAAAATCTTGCTTAAAACTTTATATTCAAAAACTAAGATCATAGCATCCAGTCTCATCATTTCGTGGCAAATAGATTGGGAAAAAAATGGGAACAGTGACAGATTTTAATTTTTTGGACTCCAAAATCACTGCAGATGGTGACTGCACCTATGAAATTAAAAGATGCTTGCTCCTTAGAAGAAAATCTATGACCAACCTAGACATCATATTAAGAAGCAGAAACATCACTTTGCCAAAAAGGTCCATCTAGTCAAAGTTACAGTTTTTCCAGTCATCATGTATGGTTGTGAGAGTTGTACCATAAAGAAGGCTGAGCACCAAAGAATTGATGCTTTCAAACTGTGGTGCTGGAGAAGAGACTTGACAGCTCCTTGGACTGCAAAGAGATCAAACCTGTCAATCCTAAAGGAAATCAATCTTGAATTTTCATTGGAAAGACTGATGCTGAAGCTGAAGCTCCGATACTTTGGCCACCTGAAGCGAAGAACCGACTCATTGGAAAAGACTGTGATGGTGGGAAAGATTGAAGGCAGGAGGAGAAGTGGACGACAGAGGATGAGATGGTTGGATAGCATCACTGACTCAGTGGGCGTGAGTTTGAGCAAGCTCCAGGGGATGGTGACGGACAGGAAAGCCTGATGTGCTGCAGTCCATGGGGTCGCAAAGAGTCGGACATGACTTAGTGACTGAACAAAAACCCTGAACTTGAGCCCCCATCCTTGCTTTAGTTTTTTCCTAATTTTTTTTATAAAACTGTCTTATTTTATACAAATCTTACATGAATGTTAAAGATTTCCTAAAAAACTCCTTTGGGGGCAATGTTTAATATATAGGTACAGTTTTGAAAAGTTAACACCTTTACAGTATTTCCACCTCCTCCAGAAGATAATATTTCCATTTACATGGTGCTTTCTCCAAGTCTTCTAATGAAGTTTTAAATTGCTCTCCATGAATGCTTTTGTGCATTATCTTTATAATTAATTCCTGTATCATTTGTGAAGTTTTGTATTTAAAATAATATTGCTTTTTCTGATTTTTTATTTCTAGAATAACATGTTGAGTATCATATATAGATTTTGAATCAAGTTATCCATTTAAATGCTAATTAATTCCAAAACTTTATTAGTTGATTCTTTTTTGCTTTTATATGTAAATACACTTGGCAAGTGAAATTTTAAGTTTCTTGACATTCAAGCTTCGTACAGCTTCTCTTTCTGCTCCTATTTTCATGTCTAGAACCTCTGCTACTATGGTTAAAAATAGTGATTGGAGTGAGAATCGTGTCCTGTTTCACACTTCTAGGGGAACATTTCTAAACTTTCTTAAATATGAAGTTTTCTATATACTTTTGTTAGATCTTATCAGCACATATTTTTCTGTACTTTTTAGTTAATGTGCTGTACCTTCTTCAGGCCATTAATGATGAATTGTGTTTCAAGATTATTTTTATGTTCAGCTATTCTTAAGTTTCTAGAATAGACCATACTGTGTATGACACATTGAGATAGTATTTTATTGAGCTTATAATGTCCTTTTCTTGTACTGACCTTATTCCACTTTAATTATACCAGCTTCACAATAATAAGCTGGACAGATATTTTACTTTTCCTGTTATGTGAGGACATGTATAAAATGAGGTTATCTATTTCCTAAAAATGAGTAAGCCTAGTTTTAAGTTATAACTCATTCTTTTATTTATTCCTAACAGAATGAAACCCACCCTGATATTTTCCTTATCAACTTTGAGATCAGTATCTATGTTTTCCTCCATTAAGTGAAAAAAATTGCAAAATTTTCAATTTTTATCTTTCTGCAGTTTCTCAACTCTCATCTTCTAGATTGCTATTTTCTGGACTTTTGGTTTCCTGTTATTAAGGACAATTCGCTTCATTTGTTTCTTAGATGAAGGTATAATTTATTATACTTTAATCTATTTTCCAAGTGGCAACTCCATGAATGTCTTTTCTTACAAACTATATTCTCAAGAATCCCTATAAAGAAATTCAATGTATGGCCAAGTTTATTAAATCCTTTATTTCTTAAAATATATTCATCTCCACATTTAAATGTTACAAATGGGTATAAAACCTGAATTTAAAAGTTAAGAGTTTCCAATTAAAATAAATAAATTAAAAAAATAAATAAAAGTTAAGCGTTTCAATCTTTTGTATTGCTTTTTTGTACTCTTGCTTTCAGGAGAGCTGTTGAGGTGTCTGATATTGACCTATTCTATGTGCCTTTATATATACTTTTCTCTTTCTGGATGATTTTACAATTTTATCTGTCTTTGAAGTCATTTAATTTCACTCTCACATCTCCTGATATAAGCATGTTTAATCTGATGTTATATCTCTAGTTAAATCTTGCTCATTATTTTAAAATATTTGTGCCTCATCATCGTTTCTTTGCTGTCATCTCTACTTCTCACCTCATTTTCTGTCAACATTTCTCTTTTTTATACACTTTCAGAGACATCATTGACCAAGTCATCCAGATCTCCGATTGATTTTTTCATTGTGTCTATATTGTTTTCAGCCATTTTTTTTTATAAATAATATATCTCCAACTCTTTAAGAATCATATTACTAATAACACTTTATTTATCTCCAAGTGTTTATTATGCCTATGAGGGAAAAGCAAGAAGTGATTTAGTCTTGTTTGTTATGCAAAGTTTTTCTGCCTAGATGAAGCCCTTACTCGCTCCATTGCTGCCAGTGCATGGTCCTGGGGATGTAAAAATGAGTTCGTAGGAAACAGTTATGGGATATATGAAAACCCCAAGAAATAAAGATAACCCTAGATACAGAGGCACTCTCCCATCATACCTGCGTCAACAATTGAGAATAGACAATCTCATATATGCAAAGGTATTAGTAGTTTAAAGTGAAAGCGAAAGTCACTCAGTCGTGTACGACTCTTTGTTAACCCATGGAATTCTCCAGGCCAGAATACTAGAGTGGGTAGCCTTTCTCTTCTACAAGGGATCTTCCCAACCAAGGGATTAAACCCAGGTCTCCCGCATTGCAGGCAGATTCTTTACCAGCTGAGCCATAAGGCAGAATTGCCTGTTAATGGAACATATGGTTGGCCTTGATCAAATAGTTGCTACTGTATTATTTTTATAGAAAATTATTTTATTCTGAATATAAATACTTCATAAAAGAATTTTAAAAGTCTTTGTAGACCTAAATCAGTTTTTTGGGGGAGAATAATTTTAGGATTTCAAATTTATTTTGCTTCAGACTTTAAAATAACCTTTCATCTCATGCCCACTTATTGCTAGTTGTATCAAATGTATTCCCTTGCCTATAATTCTAATAGCATGCCTTAATTAACTCATTTTATCTTTTAGTATAAATCAATTACAATTAAAATAGGGTTTGTTAAATCTCAGTGGAGTATTGTTCCATGTTAAAAACATTTTTACTCAAGAGATCAAGTGTGATTAACTTCAGTAAGAGGCTAAAGGGTCAATTTATTCTGAATAGAGGGGAAAAGTCACAACTTCTTTCTTTATGGAGTATTTTATTCCATTTCTAAATGTGGGATGATAAATCTCCATTAGTCATACTAATTTACTCCAAACTAAAATTTAAGTGTTGTTCTCAAGTAACAACCATGCTGCTACTGCTAAGTCGCTTCAGTTGTGTCCAACTCTGTGCGACCCCATAGACGGCAGCCCACCAGGCTCCCCCGTCCCTGGGATTCTCCAGGCAAGAACATTGGAGTGAGTTGCCATTTCCTTCTCCAATGCATGAAAGTGAAAAGTGAAAGTGAAGTCGCTCAGTTGTGTCCGACTCTAGCGACCCCATGGACTGCAGCCTACCGGGCTCCTCCGTCCATGGGATTTTCCAGGCAAGAGTAGTGGAGTGGGGTGCCATCGCCTTCTCGGAACAAGCATGCATATGAGGGTAAATCCAAGGTGACCACATAGGGGCTGTCAAGGATGATCCCCTAAACAGATTCTCCTGAAAGAGGTATGAACGGTGTATTTTGTGACTGCCACTTGGACTTCTTGGTCTGATTTTCACTTAACAGAGTGCTTTTGAGATTGATCCATGTTGTTGCATGTACCACTCATTTGTTCTTTTTCTTTTTTCCTTTATGATGGAACAATATTCCACAGTCTGTTTGTATGTACCATAATTTATCTGTTCACTGACTAATGGACACCTGGCCTCTTACTAGATTTGGTGACTATGAGTAAATTTGCCATAACTCTTCAAATATAGGTAGCTGTATGGACTTATGCTTTCACATATTCTATGGTAAATCTCAGGAGTGAAAATGCTAATCATTACTGGTAGAAATGATTGGTAGAAATTACTGGTAGAAAGCAATGATGGTGGAAAGGGTAGTTTCTTGTAATGTTGCACTGCAATAGTGCATATGTGAAGCATTTATGAGAGTGCATTATTAAGTTACTTGCCAGCACCTACGGTATGGTCAGGAATTTTGTTGCTATCGTTCATTTTAATTTTAATCATTCTCAAACATGGGCAGGAGTATCTCAGAATGCTTTTAATTTGATTTTCAATGACTAATGGTGTCAAGCAATTTTTTATATGCATATAAGGTATCCCTATCTCTTTGGTGAAGAGAAGACACTAGTTCAGTTCAGTTCAGTCGCTCAGTTGTGTCCAATTCTTTGTGACTCCATGAATCACAGCATGCCAGGCCTCCCCGTCCATCACCAACTCCTGGAGTTTACCCAAACTCATATCCATTGAGTTGGTGATGCCATCCAACCATCTCATCCTCTGTCGTCCCCTTCTCCTCTTGCCCTCAATCTTTCCTAGCATCAGGGTCTCTTCCAATGAGTCAGCTCTTCGCATCAGGTAACCAAAGTATTGGAGTTTCAGCTTCAACATCAGTTCCTCCAATGAACCCCCAGGGCTGATCTCCTTTAGGATGGACTGGTTGGATCTCCTTGCAGTCCAAGGGACTCTCAAGAGCCTCCTCCAACACCACAGTTCAAAAGCGTCAATTCTCCAGTGCTCAGCTTTCTTTCTAGTCCAACTCTCACATCCATACATGACCACTGGAAAAACCATAGCCTTGACTAGATAGACCTTTGTTGACAAAGTAATGTCTCTGCTTTTTAATATGCTATCTAGGTTGGTCATAACTTTCCTTCCAAGGAGTAAGCATCTTTTAATTTCATGGCTACAATCACCATCTTCAGTGATTTTGGAGCCCCCAAAAATAAAGTCAGCCACAGTTTCCACTGTTTGCCATCTATTTGCCATGAAGTGATGGGACCAGATGCCACGATCTTAGTTTTCTGAATGTTGAGATTTAAGCCAACTTTTTCACTCTCCTCTTTCACTTTCATCAACAGGTTCTCTAATTCTTCACTTTCTGCCATAAGGGTGGTGTCATCTGCATAGCTGAGGTTATTGATATTCCTCCCGGCAATCTTGATTCCAGCTTGTGCTTCATCCAGCCCAGCGTTTCTCATGATGTACTCTGCATGTAAGTTAAATAAGCAGGGTGACAGTATACAGCCTTGACGTACTCCTTTTCCTGTTTGGAACCTGTGTGTTGTTACATGTCCTAGTGAAGCGTCCAAATAAATCTTTCAATCTTAGAGATTTTTTTCTTATTATTTAATTTTAAGAGTTCTTTATATAGCCTTCCTGAAGTCTTTTCGGAGAAGGCAATGGCACCCCACTCCAGTACTCTTGCCTGGAAAATCCCATGGGCGGAGGAGCCTGGTGGGCTGCAGTCCATGGGGTCGCTAAGAGTCGGACACAACTGAGCAACTTCACTTTCACTTTTCCCTTTCATGCATTGGAGAAGGAAATGGCAACTCACTCCAGTGTTCTTGACTGGAGAATCCCAGGGACGGGGAAACCTGGTGGGCTGCCGTCTATGGGGTCGCACAGAGTCGGACACGACTGAAGTGACTTAGCAGCAGCAGCAGAAGTCTTTTATCAGGTGTTTGTAGGCACATTTTTCCAAGTCTGTGCCTCTCTTTCCATTTTCTTAACAGTGTATTTTAAAGAAAAATGTTCTTATTTAATAAAGTTGAATTTATCATTTTCTATCATTTGTGGTTTTTTGTTGTTACATTTAAGAATTTGTCTAAGATTACAAAAATTTTCTTCCTTATTTGTACTTCAGGTTTTACAGTTTTAGGTTTTACATTTGAGGATATGATCCATTTTGATTTGGGCTGATTTTTTGTATACAGTATGAGGTCTGAGTAAACATTTGTATATGTATACACATTGATATCCAGTGTTTTAGCATCTTTTTTCATTTCACGGGTATGCTAAGTTGCTTCAGTCATGTCCGACTCTTTGCGATCCCATGGATTGTCACCTGCCAGGCTCCTCTGTCCATGGGATTCTCCTGGCAAGAATATTTAGTGGGCTGCCTGTGCCCTCCTCCAGGGATCTTCCCAACCCAGAGATCGAACCTGTGGCCCTAGTGGTAAAGAATCTGGTTGCCAATGCAGAAGACATAGGAGATACAGGTTCAATCTCTGGGTTGGGAAGATCCCCAGAAGAGGGCACGGCAACTCACTCAAATATTCTTGCCTGAATAATCCCACAGACAGAGTAGCCTGGAGGGCTATGGTCCATAGAGTTGCAAAGAATCGGACACGACTGAAGTGACTTAGTACCTATACACACACATATACAACTCTGAGAGATGGTGAAGGACAGGGAAGCCCGGTGTGCTGCAGTCCATGGGGTCGCAAAGAGTTGGAGCTGACTTAGTGACTGAACAACAACAGCAGTATGTATGTTCCACATCGTTATCCACTCATCTGTCAGTGGACACTTAAGTCCCATATCTTGGTTACTGTAAATAAAATAGTGCTGCTCTGGACATTAGGGTGCGTATGTCTTACCAAATTAACAGTTGTGGGTTTTTTTTTTTGGGGGGGGGGATCTATGACAGGAACTTTTGGATCATATAGTTCTATGTCTAGTTTTCCGAGAAACGTCCATAGCGGGCAACTCTACATTTCCAATGACAGTGTAGTAAGGGTCCCTTTCTTCCACATCCTCGGGAACACTTGCTTTTTGTCTTGTGTTTGACAACAGCCATTCTGATAGGTGTGAGATGGTATCTTATCGCAGTTGTGATTTACATGTCCCTGACGATTAGTGATGTTGAGCATCTTTTCATGTGCCTGTTGGCCACGTGCATGTCTCCTCTGAAAAATGCAGATCTTACACTTAAGTCTTTAATCTACTTTGAGTCTGTGTATATGGTGTGAGAAAAGAAAGTTCACGTCATTCTTTTTCATGCTGATGTCCAGTTTTCCCAACACCACTTATTGAAGAGAGCACTTTTTCCCTATGGTGTAAATATTGCCTCCTCTGTGCCAGTACCAACCCTGTTTCTATTATTGCATTTTTGAAGTCCAGTCGGGAGTTTCAGCAACATGCTTTTAAGGTTCCTCCATGTCTTCTCTGACTTGATAGTTCATTTCTTTTCATCACTAACTGAAATTCAATTATATGAATACACCACAGACTATTTTTCCATTCACTGATGAAGGACGTCTTGGTGGCTTTCAAGATTTCAAAATTATGAATAAATATTATAAAAACGTCTGTGTGCAGACTTTTCTGTGGACATAAATTGTCAGCTCATTTGGATAAATACAAAGGGGCAGGGCTGATGAATCATCTGGTGAGAGTGTGCTTAGTTTTATAAGAAGCTGCTGAACTCCTCCAGATGGCCATCCCATTCTCATTCCTGCTAGCAATGAATGTAGTTGTTGCCCTCCATCCTCACTTACATTTAATATTGTGGGTGTTTGGGGTTTGAACCATTCTTACTTGTATGATGGGATCTCATAATTTTTTAAAATATATAATTCCTTAATGACAGATAATGCTAATTATTCACTATGCTTGCCATCTGTATATTTTATTTGATAAGGGGTCAGTTCAGATTTTATTCTCATTTTATGACTTAGTTACTTGTTTCCTTCTTGTTGAATTTGTGCTTTCATTTTTAGCCACAGTGTTTTCTAATTTACCTTCTAGTTTTCAATTATTTGGAGATTTTCCAGATATAACTCTATTATTGATTGTTAGTTTATATTGTGGTCAAAGAAAATACTTTTTATGATTTTAATTCCTTTAGTTTTTGAAGTTTCTTTTATGGCCCAGAATATGGTATACCTTTTGCTTTAATTTCATCAAACTTTGTTTCATGTATTTTAGAGATTTGTTGTTAGAATTGATATATGTCTTCTTGATGAATTAATCTCATTATTATGTCAATTCCTCTTTTATCACTTGCTATATTCCATTATATGAAGTATATTTTGTCTGACATTAACATTTCCATTTCTTTTGATTATGATTTATATACTACATTTCCCCAGCCTTTTTACCTTTAGCCTATTTCTTTATATTTGAAGTAGGTTTCTCTATTGATAACAGAGTTGTGTCTTGCTTCTTTGATACAATGTGATAACATCTTCTTTTTAATTGGGATGTCTAAACCATTTATATTTAATCTAATTAATAAAATGGATACTTTTAAATCTACCTAATTCTTTTTGTTTTCTGCTTATTTACTTGTTAGTTGCTCCATTTCCCCCTTTTTTTTCCAGCCTCATTTTTATCTAATAAATTTTACTGCATTTTTCTACCACTATTACCTTTTCTTCAAGTGGGATTGACAATATGCATATTTAATTAATAACAGTTCATCTTCAAATAACATATCATAAGAATCTTATAATAATACACTCTCAATTCTTCTTTTTCATTCTTTTGCTAATTTTTCATGCATTTTATTTTATTTCATTTTATTTTACTATTTTTGTTTTAGGCATCCTTCATTTAATTAAACTATTATATTTGGAGATAATTACAGATTTGCATGCTGTTGTAAGAAATGATAAAGACAGATTTTGTACTCTGCACACAATTTCTCCCAGTATTAGCATCTTGCAAAACTTACAAACGATAGCACAACCAAGAGATCAGCATTGATACATTTAAGATACAGATCCACCCCCACACAGGTTCCTCTTCTTGCCCTTTTATAGACACACTCACTTCCTTTCTGTATTAAACCCCTCCCACACCCTGGAAAGCACTAGTCTCTTCTCCCTTGCTATTGTTTGGCTATTTCAAGAATGTTACATAAATGGGACCATACCTGTGGGGACTGGTTTTCTTTTTTTCGTATAATTCTCTGGAGATTCATGCAGGCTGTCTGTGTATCACTAGAATGTTCCTTCCCTTCATTTCCGAGTAGTCATCTATGGCATGAGCATACCATAGTTTGTTGAAATATTTGCCTGTTGTTCAAATTTAGATTATTATGAAAAAAATTACTATAAACATTTATACACAGGTTCTGTGTAGTAACTTTTCTTCCTCTGGAATGTTTTGAATGTAACTGCTGGGTCACAGGACAACTGCATGTTTAGATTTCTAAGAAAGTGTCAGAGTGTTTTCAAATGTAGCTATGCCATTTTAAATTTCCCCACCTATTAGTGATTCAGTTTCTCTGTATTCATACAAACATTTGGTATTGTCATTTATTTTTCATTTTAGCCATTTGGATAGTAGTAAAGTGTATCTCATGGTTTTAATTTGTATTTACCTAATAATTATAAACAATTTTTCCTCTGCTAAATTATCATCTATTCATCCTCTGTGGTGGTGAATTGTATCTTTACATATTTTGCTCAAATTCTAATTGAATTATTTGTTCTTAATTGTCCAGTTTTGAGTTCTTTATTCTATATGCTATTCCATTGTGAGCTATATGTTTGGCAAATATTTATTCCCAGTCTGCTGCTTGCCTTTCCATCATGTTAGGTGGATTCTGGTAGAGAAAACATTTTTAATCTGATGAAGTCCAGGTTTCAATTTTTGCTTTTCTGTATTGTACTTTTCACACCTTCCTTAAAATGATGGTGTGAAACATTCTTCCTGGCCTGGAAGAGTAGAGTGCCAAATATCGTTTTCTGAATCTGGAATAGCCTTGATTCAAGTAACTGACAAGCCAGCAGAGAAAACCAAATTAAGAACTAATCTCACAACTCATGATTAAAAATGATATAAATTAAAAATATAATAACAATGTTTTTAGAGAATCTCACTTAGCAATTAAGTCAGGAGTATAGACCTCAGGAGTATGTTAAGAAATCAAATGATTAAAACTATTTAAAGACCTAAATAAATTCCCAAAGAAATAATTTAAAAATTCAGGTCCTTTCTTGATTAAACTAAAAGAATAAAACTTGGTTAAAGAAAAAAAAAAGGATAGGTGGTCATACCATGACATTATTATACGTATATTGTTATATGTATACATTTTAATAGTTGGGCTTCCTAGGTGTGGCCAATGCAGGAGACATAAGAATGTGGGTTTGATTCCTGAGTCAGGAAGATCCCCTGGAAGAGGGCAGGGCAACCCACTCCAGTATTCTTCCCTGGAGAATCACATGGACAGAAGAGCCTGGCAGGCTACAGTCTATAGGGTTGCAAAGAGTTGTGACATGACTGAAGTGACTTAGCATGCACACACTCATGGATAGTTAATACATAAACTGGTCCAAGCCAAGACTGACGCTACATGAGACCAACAGCTTACAGAATAATTATGCAAATTTATTTTAAAATGTTTATATTAATACTGTTATTTAAAAACTTCTAGATTCAAATTTCAAGTACGACATTAAGGTGTAAGAACAGTCATTTATCAGGATTGTCAGCAACCAGATCATACTTGACACTACACTGCACACTTGTGATACCAAACGGGCTTTTCTACCTGAGGTCATTAGAGGTACCTGAACGGCATCTTGATTATTTTTTCGTGTATATTCTATGTTCTTTTTTATGTTTGAAATGAAGATGATTCATTGTGAATATTACTGTACCTAGCTTTAAAATATTTTTCCTGAGAAATTTGAAGTTTGCTTTTAATCCATCCTAACAAGATATGACAAATTATCTAAACATACTTTTATTTGGAAGACTTGGCCTAAATGGAATTATATAGCTAAATATAATTCCTTGGAAGGAAAGTTATGACCAACCTAGATAACACATTCAAAAGCAGAGACACTACTTTGCCAACAAAGGTTCGTCTAGTCAAGGCTATGGTTTTTCCTGTGGTCATGTATGGATGTGAGAGTTGGACTGTGAAGAAGGCTGAGCACCGAAGAATTGATGCTTTTGAACGGTGGTGTTGGAGAAGACTCTTGAGAGTCCCTTGGACTGCAAGGAGATCCAACCAGTCCATTCTAAAGGAGATCAGCCCTGGGATTTCTTTGGAAGGAATGATGCTAAAGCTGAAACTCCAGTACTTTGGCCACCTCATGTGAAGAGTTGACTCACTGGAAAAGACTCTGATGCTGGGAGGGATTGGGGGCAGGAGGAGAAGGGGACGACAGAGGATGAGATGGCTGGATGGCATCACTGACTCGATGGACATGAGTCTGGGTGAACTCCGGGAGTTGGTGATGGACAGGGAGGCCTGGCGTGCTGCGATTCATGGGGTCGCAAAGAGTTGGACAAGACTGAGCGACTGAACTGAACTGAACTGAAAGTATATGAAGTATAATTTATAATTCCTAAATGTTATAAATTCTAGCCCAAAAGAATTCTATGAAGTTTGGAACCATTACATAATCTTATCCCTATTAGTCTTATTTCTGTTTTTATTAAAATGTTACCATTTTTGGCCCCCAAATATTCTAATTTATTTACTTAATATCAATCTAGTTTATTAAAAGTTGCAAATCTTAATTTTTACATATAAAATAACAGTCTTTTAAATAATTCATTATTGCATCATTCAAATCTTACTATCTTATATGTGACCATTAGCATTTCACCATTAAATATAAAATAAAACATTAGAGTTGCATGCAGATCACTTATCTCTACAAAAATTGAATATTAAAACAAAACAATATGTCCAAAATACATATCTTGTTTTTATTATTGATATTTATTTATTTGTATTTGTTGATGGTTAGCTTATAATATTGGTTTGATTTCTGTCATACATCAACATGAATTAACCATAGGTGTACATATGTCCCTTCTCTCTTCCATCTCCCTCCCACCTCCCACCCATTCCCATCCACCTAGGTTATTACAGAGCCCCAGTTTGAGTTCCCTGAGTCATAAAGCAAATTCCCATTGGCTATCTATTTGTATATATTAGTGTATACATATCCATGCTACTGTTTCCATTTATCTCACCCAATCTAGAGCCTATGATACAAAGTGAAGTAAGTCAGAAAGAGAAAAACAAGTATTGTATATTAATGCATAAATATGGAATCTAGAAGAATGGTACTGACGAATCTGTTTGCAGAGCAGCAATGGAGATGCAGACGTAGAGAAGAGATTTATGGACAAGGGTAGGGGTGAAGAGGGAGAGGGTGAGAGAAATTGTTTTCATTATTTACATGGTATTACTTACACTTTTTCTCCTTTGCTTTTTGCTTCTCTTCTTTTCACAGCTATTTGTAAGGCCTCCCCAGACAGCCATTTTGCTTTTTTGCATTTCTTTCCCATGGGGTTGGTCTTGATCCCTGTCTCCTGTACAGTGTCACGAACCTCCATCCATAGTTCATCAGGCACTCTGTCTATCAGATCTAGTCCCTTAAATCTATTTCTCACTTCCACTGTATAATCATAAGGGATTTGATTTAGGTCATACCTGAATGGTCTAGTGGTTTTCCCTACTTCAATTTAAGTCTGAATTTGGCAATAAGGAGTTCATGATCTGAGCCACAGTGATGAAAGTGAAAGATGAAAGTGAAAGAAGAGAGTGAAAAAGTTGGCTTAAAGCTCAACATTCAGAAAACTAGGATCATGGCATCTGGTCTTATCACTTCATGGGAAACAGACGGGGAAACAATGGAAACAGTGTCAGACTTTATTTTTTTAGAGCTCCAAAATCACTGAAGATGGTGATTGCAGCCATGAAATTAAAAGACGCTTACTCCATGGAAGGAAAGTTATGACCAACCTAGACAGCATATTAAAAAACAGAGACATTACTTTGCCAACTAAGGTCCGTCTAGTCAAGGCTATGGTTTTTCCAGTGGTCATGTATGGATGTGAGAGTTGGACTGTGAAGGAAGCTGAGCACAGAAGAATTGATGCTTTTGAACTGTGGTGTTGGAGACACTCTTGAGAGTCCCTTGGACTGCAAGGAGATCCAAACAGTCCATCCTAAAGGAGATCAGTCCTGGGTGTTCATTGGAAGGACTGATGTTGAAGCAGAAACTCCAATACTTTGGCCACCTGATGCGAAGAGCTGACTCATTGGAAAAGACCCTGATGCTGGGAGGGATTGGGGCAGGAGGAGAAGGGGGTGACAGAGGATGAGATGGCTGGATGGCATCACCGACTTGATGCACATGAATTTGGGTAAACTCCGGGAGTTGGTGATGGACAGGGAGGCCTGGCGTGCTGCAATTCATGACGTCGCAAAGAGTCGGACACGACTGATCAACTGAACTGAACTGAACTTACACTTATTAAATATGAGAGCAATCTATTTGATCATTAATTATACACTATGGCTAGAAAATAGCCATTCCAGAAGCCTCAGTCTTCCAATGGCCAAGGTCAAACAGAACCAAATCATCAATATGGACAGAATATCAGAACTATGGCTGAAGTTTTGTTACAGTTCAAATACATATGTATGTGTGTATGTATATATATTGGAGAAGGCAATGGCACCCCACTCCAGTACTCTTACCTGGAAAATCCCATGGATGGAGGAGCCTGATAGGCTGCAGTCCATGGGGTCGCTAAGAGTCAGACACGACTGAGCGACTTCACTTTCACTTTCCACTTTTATGCATTGGAGAAGGAAATGGAAACCCACTCCAGTGTTATTGCTTGGAGAATCCCAGGGACAGGGGAGCCTGGTGGGCTGCCGTCTATGGGGTTGCAGAGAGTCAGACACAACTGAAGTGACTTAGCAGTAGCAGTATATATATATATACACACAAATATGTGGCAAAAGAATGATTATATAATTTGTCTTTTAATGTACCTATCCTCTATAAAAGTTAATAATGGTTTAATGTCATCATTTTCTGCCTTGAATATCTTAAATGTTTAATTAGAGCTAGTATGTCTAAACAAAAGCTAACATCCTACTCAAAAATAGAACACTAGAAGAATTTCAATAAAGTCAAGACTCTTTCAAAAAGGTCCACTCACTATTGGTTTTTACCCAGTCACATTATTTAACCAGCCAGGAGACTAATTCCTGGCCAGGACAAGGGTGGCCAAGGTGAGTCTGGTTGGGTGAGTCTGGTCACAGGCGCTGCTTGGAAACCAAGGGTATTCATTCCACTACTGAGATCAGAGCAACCCAGCCACCCTAAGCTAATGAAAACCAATCTTGAAAAAATAAAATGTTTCATACATTTCTACCATTTTTTTTTTCATGCTTAATGTTTGGAGTATTGATTTTTTTTTCAATTATCTAAGGAAAAAAGTTTGCAGGTTCCCATTAACTATAAAATATATAGCACAAAATCCTAGATATCCCCATTTTATAAATTAATGACCAATGATGTACCAAACACTTGCTGATTTAATCCTCACAGAAACATCATACACAATATGAATTTGTAAGCTTATCATAGGGAAATTGAAGCTATGACTTGCCCAACATCTCACCATGGCAAGATGCAGGGTCATTACACTTCAAATTCGGCATCTACTCTACCCTAAATGCCTGCTGGTCATATTAGCACCTGTTTTACTTGGCATAAGGTCTGAACAGCTTAGTACAGAGCAGTGAGGTCCCTGAAAGTCAGAGGATTTGCTGGGGTTTATGCCAAAGTTCCATGCATTTCCCAAGACACCCACTCAACACAGCACCTGATTCATCCTTGAGCCGGGGGCTACCTCTCCTGGCAGGCAGGCAACCACACACTAAGATCAGCCTCTGCATAGCCCTGGATTTCTGCCACCCACCCTTCATTTCTGTAATTACCTCTAAATTTAACACATGATCATTAATGATGGTGCCTATGAGAATGTGATAATATTTCCCTTCCTTTATTGGATAAGTGCACCTATCCGTCTCCCTCCATGTTTTTAACAAGTGCAGCCTTAGATTAGCAAACCATGAGGTTTTTTTTTTTTTCCCCCTGACCCCTGCTTCCACAGAAAGCGTCTAGCTTTCTCTATTCTAAAGTTCACTGAAGTATTTTTCTGCTTTCCTGCAGTTTTTAAGTAGATAATAAGTTCCAAAATTCACCAGCCTTTCGCTGAAAGAAGCTTGTCACGGTGGTTGGTAGCTAATGAAGGCCCCTTTAGTTTATCTTCATCAATTGTCAAATATTTGAGTCCGTGAAGTGGTGTGATGAGGTACAAAGACAGATATTTGAAGGGATTTTAACTCATTTGAGCAATTACATGCTTAACTGCCCTGCGATAATCTGCCAGTCTGAGTCTTTTCTACACAGCACAAGTGGGGAGCGTTAGAATAGCTGGATTTAGAACATAAAGGCTTAGTCTGAATGGAAGAAAGGCACCAGAGAGATTAATTGCCAGTAACAAACAGCAGGACTGCTTGCAAGTTATATATCACATAGTTACCTACCAGCAGTGAGGGAGGCCAGCCCATAGAGAATGGCCCGGGCTGGGACAAAACAGGCATTACCCAGAGTCCCGAGTGCCAATGACCGCCAATTTACCGGGAGGCAGAGAATTCACTGTTCAAAAAGTGTATGCATACATACATACAATATATACATACATTCACAAATGCAACATATACGTTAATGCATGCACTATATACACACATTTATACATACTATACATATGTGTATATATATGTACGTGTTTAAAATGCCAGCTTTTGTCAACACACCCATTTAGAAAAGTTATAGGGCCATTCTTCTAATAGTTAACAGAGTCTACTAACCCATCATTCACATATCCTGGAAATTACATGTGTTTAAGTACTAGAAGTTAGAATAAATGCAATACCTAGAGAGCCAAAATAATTTTGAAAAAGTCGAACAAATTATCTGATTTCAAAACCTACCATAAAACTATTGTAATCATGATAATATGATCTGGGTATAAAGACAGATATGTTGATCAACAGACAAAATAAAATCTTGACATAAATAATTTCACAAATGAATTTCTAGTCATTAAAAACATGATTCTAAGAACACGAATATCAAGAAAATAGATTTTTGTTACTGTTGTTGCTTTGGCTACTGAATCATAATTTTTTTTTCCTACTATCTTTCCCAGATTGTTGTTTATATTTTGGGCCCAGCAGGAGTTATCCAGACTGACACCATGTAGATTATGTTAACAACACTGTGATATATGATGAGATATTCTTCAATTTACTCCCTTGTTTGTTCACTAATTCGTTTTAGTCATCTATGTAATGTTTCTTAAGCACCTGTTGAAATTTATTCAGCTTAGGAATGGGGATCAGTGGAGTATGGGTTGGAGGGGTGGCATCTCAGGGGGCTTTGAAGACTAGTAGGATTCCCAGAGAAGTGGGGAGAGTTGAGCCTTTCCTGTGGAGTGACGAGCATGAGCAAGAATATGGAGGAAAAGTGCGGTGGGTTGGGAATGAGGAGTATTTATTGTGAAAGGCCTAATTGTGGAAATGTGGGTGAAAAGGCATGGATGCCTTTAATGTCACTAGACAAGGTTGGACTTAACCTGTGGGAAATGACATACTGTCAGAGAATCAGTGGGTAGAAGCTGTGTTTTAAGAAGGTTAACCTGGAAAGAAAAGCTATGACAAACTTAGCATATTAAAAAGCAGAAACATTACTTTGCCAGCAAAGGTCTGTCTAATCAAAGCCATGGTTTTTCCAGTAGTCATGTATGGATTTGAAAGTTGGACCATAAAGAAAGCTGAGGACGGAAGGATTGATGCTTTTGAACTGTGGTGTTGAAGAAGACTCTTGAGAGTCCCTTGCACTGCAAGGAGATCAAACCAGTCCATCCTAAAGGAAATCAACCCTGAATATTCATTGGAAGGACTGATGCTGAAGCTGAAGGTCCAATACTTTGGCCACCTGATGCAAAGAGCTGACTCATTTGAAAAGACCCTGATGCTGGAAAAGATTGAAGGCGGAAAAAAAAAAAAAAAAAAAAGATTGAAGGCGGGAGGAGAAGGGGACAACAGGGGATGAGATAGTTGGATGGCATCACCAACTCAATGGACATGAGTTTGAACGAGCTCCAGGAGATGGTGAAGAACAGGGAAGCCTGGTGTGCTGCAGTCCATGGGGTGGCAAAGAGTTGGACACGATTGAGTGACAGAAAAACAACAACAATAACCTGATAGAAGTTGTGTCAGGGGGAAAAATCAGTCAGAAGTGGGGGAACCAGTAGGACAGCTTTAATGATAATCCAAGCCAACCCGCAATGAAGAGCAGTTGAACTGTAGTTAGGAAAGTGCAGATAGAGACTGGGAAGGGTATGTAGAATTAATAATATTTGTCCTCAGATTTGCTATGGTGGGTGACAGAAGAAGGCATAGAAGATGGCCCCAGGCCTTGAGGCTGGTTCTAGAGAGGGGAGTTGATATCATTAGAAAGGAGAATGTGGAGGAAAAGAATGAAAAGCAGATTTGTCAAAGAAGATCACTGTTTTCCCTAAAATAATGTCAGTGGTTCTGGCTCTGGTCCTCAGCTGATCAGAGAGCAGAGGTAATGCCCTCGAGAGTAGTCATAAAAGAGGACACAGATCTGGGGTTGTTGGCACTGGCATGGGAATTGAAGTTGGAGCCTAGGAGAGACAAGGAAGCAAAGGGGACCAGGATCAATCCCTGGGAGACATCGTCCCTGAAGGAAGAGGGTGCCACTGTGATGCTCATTAACTGCTTATTCTCATAAACACTGAACTGAGGACTTGCACATGATTCCTTTATCTCACTGAATATCCACAGCAACCATGTAAGACACTCTTATTCCTGTATGGCCAGTAAATGTCAGAACTGCATCTACTCTGGTGTTGAGACACGTAAGACGGGAAAGGCAAAGAGAAAACGAGGGGAAATCTCATCTGAGGAGAGATTCTCCTTCTTTCTTTGTGTTTCAGTTTCTAGCCCCCGCCCCACCCGCCCCAAACAAGTTATCCAGTCTTGCTTTACATCTCAGATGAGGACAGATGAATGCAAGGATCCCACACTCATCAGGGAGGAGCTGCTGAGCCCATTAGAGAATAATGCAAAAATAGATGTGCAAGATGAGGGAATGGTCATTCATAGTTATACACTGGTTGCTCCTGAGTCATCTGAATTTTCAAGATGCTATTTGTGTACTTATTGATTAAAATATGTGAAAATGAAAGTTGTTCAGTCATGTCCAACTCTCTGCCACCCCATGAACTATACGATCCACGGAATTCTCCAGGCCAGAATACTGGAGTGGGTAGCCTTTCCCTTCTCCAGCAGATCTTCGAAACCGAGGAATAGAACCAGGGACTCCTGCATGGCAGGTGGATTCTTTACCAAATGATCTATCAGGGAAGCCCCAATTAAAATATAGTAAATAAAATAAATCTTTATTAAATAAGTGGATTGACAACAAAAGCCTGAACAATCATATTTTTACACTTAAGGGTTTAATTCATGGATTTTGGCTGGGAAGACATTAAGATCAGTAACTACAGTGTTTCTTAAATGGTTTCTTAGCAAAATAGTGCTACCTACTATCCATCTCCATAGAAGGTTCAGGATTCATTCAAAGTGTGCTTAATGAATCAAGTCATTCCCAAGGTTTTCATCTAATGAAATTTGATTTGCCTAGAGAAAAAAAAAAAAAAGGCCTCCAAAAGCAAGTCTCTGGCATCATTTACCCATAGGACAAATGAATATGTGATTCCTCACTCATGTGTCTTACCCAGCCCCCTTTGAAGTTGATATATTTGGGATTAGTTTGCCATCATTTGCCAGTTTCTAACTGGCCTACTACCATCTTTCTTGGGTTTCTCTTACCTTGGACGTGGGCTATCTCTTCACGGCTGCTCCAGCAAAGCACAGCTGCTGCTCCTTACCTTGGACGAGGTTGCCCCTCCTGACCTTGAACGTGGAGTAGCTCGTCTCCGCCTTCCTTTGCCCATGCAGCCACCGCTCCTTGGACGTGGGGTGGCTCCTCTCGGCCGTAGCTCCTGACCTCGGGCGTGGGGTAGCTCGTCTCGGCCGCCGCACCTGACCTCGGGCGTGGGGTGGCTCCTCTCGGCCGCCATCCCTGACCTCGCATGTCGGATAGCTCCTCTTGGCCGCCGTCCCTGACCTCGCATGTCGGATAGCTCCTCTTGGCTCCTCCTCCGCCGTTGCAATCTGGCACTCTCGGTAGCCACCCCTGACTTTGGGCGTGGGGTAGTTCCTCTCGGCGTGGTCAGAAATATTAAAAATCAGAGATATTACTTTGCCAACAAAGGTCCGTCTAGTCAAGGCTATGGTTTTTCCAGTGGTCATGTATAGATGTGAGAGTTGGACTGTGAATAAAGCTGAGCACCGAAGAATTAACGCTTTTGAACTGTGGTGTTGGAGAAGACTCTTGAGAGTCCCTTGGACAGCAAGGAGATCCAACCAGTCCATCCTGAAGGAGACCAGTTCTGGGTGTTCATTGGAAGGACTGATGCTGAGGCTGAAACTCCAATACTTTGGCCACCTCATGCGAAAAGTTGACTCATTTGAAAAAACCCTGATGCTGGGAGGGATTGGGGGCAGGAGGAGAAGGGGACGACAGAGGATGAGATGGCTGGATGGCATCACCAACTCGATGCACATGAGTTTGGGTGAACTCCAGGAGTTGGTGATGGACAGGGAGGCTTGGCGTGCTGCGATTTATGGGCTCGCAAAGAGTCGGACACAACTGAGAGACTGAACTGAACTGAACTGGCCTCCTGGCCCATCCAGATCTTACCAAGACTTGATAACTGACTTGGCCTTAACTAGACATGTAGGTAGCAACGACTACCTAAAAAGCACTGGGTGTGATTAACCTTTTCCCTCCTTCCTCCTTTCTTTCTATAAGCAAGTACTAAACAATTAGTTGCTGCTTCTAGACAGATGAAAGAACTCCCAGTAAAGGAGGGGCATGAATGAGTCTTCCCCTGATCCAGCCAGGACTAAGAGATGAACCCAGTCCAAGTTAAAACATTTTACAAATCTGTTTCAAAGTGCCATTAAATCATATTGTGTGTGCTAAGTCACTTCATTTGTGTCCGACTCTATGTGACCCTATGGACTGTAGCCTGCCAGGTTCCCCTGTCCATGGGGATTCTCTAGGCAAGAATACTGGAGTGGGTTGCCATGCCCTCTTCCAAGGAATCTTCCTAACCCAGGGATCGAACCCACATCTCTTATGTCTCCCGCATTGGCAAGTGGGTTCCTTATCACTAGCACCACCTAGGAAGCCCCCTGTACATACATCCAAACATTTTAATATAAGATGCTTGGTTTCCAAGATATTTGCATAAGATGGTATCCTCACTTTGGCACGGGCTTCCCAGGTGGAGCAGTGGCAAAAAAATCTACCTGCCAATGCAGGAGATGCAGGAGAGTTGGATCCCCTGGAGGAGGAAACAGCAGCCCACTCCAGTATTCTTGGAAAATCCCGTGGACAAAGGAGCCTGGTGGGCTGCAGTCCACGGGGTTGCAAGGAGTCAGACACAACTGAGCACACACACGTACTTCAGCCACTTTAGCATACACTTTAGCACACCACCAGACTCACTTCACCCCAACTTGAATAGCACAGACCTTGGGTAAACAGATCAGAAATACAGTTGCCACACTCAAGTACCTGGCAGCTTAGCAGGGATGACAAATAAGGAAGAAACAATAGAGCATGATAAAAGTTAAGCAAGCAGTGCGGGCCAGAAACCAGAGCTATGGTCTCTTTTCCCTTTGCAAATACTAGCACAATCAGAGGATCAGATGACCGAACCGAGCCCCTGCCAGAGAAGCTGAAAACAAACCAGGAAGGGTTGATCCATGATGATGATGCAGCCCATCATTTCAGCAAGTTGTACATATGGCACTTAGTTTTGAGCACTACGGTACTGCTCAGGGCCACTTCCAGGTGCCGTTTGCCATCTGCCTCCATCCAGAGCACGGTTGCCCACGCCCTCAGACTGGCACAGAGTCAGACAATATGTGCTCTGTGCTCATCTTTGCTTCATCCAGTCCAGTCTGTCTCCATGCGCAGCTAACCAGCAACTTGGTTCTCCCTTTCCACGTGGGCGCGATTCCACTGCCTTAAACCATCCCAGTCACATCATTCCTCCTCCAACTGGCTGCCACTTCTCAGGAAAGCCATGCGGATGGATGCGGCTCTCCTGCCTTCATGCCATCACCACTCATGTGCTTTTTCATTTGAAGCAATCACCTCAAGCTGAATTTCAAAGTGCTCTCAGAGCCATAATGAGATTCCCAGGCACTCTTTGGAACCCAGCTGATTCTCTTGGCAGCAGCACACGAACTCCACATAATCTGTTTATTCCTATTGTTCAAGGGGCAGCATATGGCGATGGCAAAGAGAGTACCTATGCACTGATATCATGAATTGCCATCGTTGGCAGTCATCTGATGGCACTCAGAGGGCTGTGCATGGATGCAGTGTGGCATAAGAAAAAGCCACATCAGTCAACAAAACAAACATACGCCTCTGCTGTATGGAACCAAACCCTTCTAAGCCACATGGGCACACTGTACTGAGGCTTTCTTGCTAACCAAGGCGAGTCCTTCTTCTTGTCCTTAGCATGGCTCACCTTTGGAGGAAACTGTATGTCAAAACTTGTACAAAGGCAATTTTTTTTTTTAAGATAAACCTAATGGGTTACTTCTCTGCTTAATATCCTCAAGGTCACCCTTCCCCGCCCTTTTATAAATGTTAAATGCCACACTTCATGGTATGATCTGGCACACGATCACCCACCAACTCCCATTCTCCCCCCATAAAGAGCTGTTCGTCAAACACACCGCTCTCTTGTGCCCCTCTCAGCATCTATCTCCTCACAGTGCTTCCTCTCCCTGGGATGCCATTCTTGCTCCTTCTACATAGAAAACATCTGTTTGGATTTCAAGGTCCAGTTCAGATGCTGCTGCTTCTTTGAAGCACTGAGAGTCTCTCCTGCTGAGGTGCCCAGAGTGCTTTGTACATGCATGTCATGTGCTAGTCCATCCTTATTTTTCTACACATCTGATTCTCAAGCCTGTCTGACTTCCTTTAGACGAGTCACATCTTTCTAATCTTTGCTTGGGTCTCCAACAGAACGCATGCCGCACGCCAATCTACCATCCTGTTGTAAATGTCAGTGATCTTTAGATCCATGAAAGGCAGGCAGGGTTAAGGCTTGCTTTGGAATCCAAGTCAAGTGTGAACTCAAATCTGTGCTGGAGCCAGGTGAGGAGCAGAAGTGACATGAATAATGTACACTCAGTGGAGACTGTGGTACACTGATGCCCTCACGATTCAAGACTGGCTCCAACGCAGCTGTCAAGACTCAGCTCCAGTCAGTCGTGACTGTGCAGGACTGTGGACTAGGTCTTACTAGATTGTTTGATTATCGCCTCAATCCTCAGCACTCCCCATAACCAAGAGACTCCAGAAATCCAAACTTTTTAATATTAACAATCAGAAAAATTCAAACTTCTAAAATAGCGTGTAGACCAAATATAGAGCTTCCCAGGTGGTGCAGTGGTAAAGAACCCTCTTGTCTATGCAGAAGACACAAGAGATGAGGGTTCATGCCCTGAGTCAGGAAGATCCCCTAGAGAAGTGGATGGCAATCCACTCCAGTATTCTTGCCTGGAAAATTCCATAGACAGGGGAGCCTGGCAGGCTATAGTCCATGGGATCACAAAGAGTTGGACATGACTGAGCGCGCACGCGCACACACACACACACACACACACACACAGAACAAATATAACACATCTGTGGATTTCAATCTCAGCTTTACCTAACCTCTTTCAATCCTGTCCCAAGATGAGGTAGGGAAGCTAAATCAGTCTTCCCTTCCCCTACGTATGCGCCTCTAAACTGCAGAAGAGAGCATGGAGCTGATTAATTACGAGTGTTAATAGCCTGACACTTAAAGTGATAAGGAGAAGCGGCTATGTCATTAAAGGAGTAGTTTAATACAGTAGTCTAAATGCTACCTTCTCTCCACCTAACACACCCTCAAATTGTTACCTCCAAATATTGAAGCATAAATGTGCTCAGAATTTATAACACTGAACACAGTGGAATAAGGTCAAGCCATAAGTCTAACATTTCATATGTTTGAGTTCTGTATCTGACATTCCCATTCCCTTGGGGTACAACTTTTTAATTATTATTTATAGATAATCTTTTTCTTAACCACCTGAGAAGTGCAATTATCACCCTGAAATGCAATGGCTGAGATATCATTTTTTCTGAAATGGAAATTTTCTACCCAAGTAGTGACCAAGGCATACAATTTATTACTATAACATCCCTGACAGCCAGTCAGAAGTCTGAGTGTCCAGAATGTGGAAACTAACTCATAATTACCAGTGGAACTGGATCATTTTAAAAAGAAAAAAACAAACCAAACCCCTTTGCTTACTCCTAAGATCCCTTTCCCCCTCTTATTCCCATAGCTATTTCTATTGTTGATGGGATATTTGCCCTTACTACTATCTTGGTCCTGAACATAGGGCTATTAGGATAAATAGTTTTTTACAAAATTCAATGGATGTTAGGTCCACATATATTTTCCATTCCATATTTTACAGACTGAATATTCTCCAAAGTGCTGGCATATTACCAAAACTGACAGTCATGGCCTGAATGGAGCTTTAGCTAACATCTGGAAGGAAAATAATACTCAACGGATTTTAAATCCAAGAACTCAGAACTAGCAGTCAAGACACTTAGGACTCTTTGCCAGTTTTCCAAGATAAAAGATATTCAAAGCTAGCAGTATGTATCTTCATTAACAATTCTTTAATTTTAAATGAATGATGTTAGGGGAGGGAATGGAGTTAGAAGGGTGTAGGGGAAGAAGAGACTTAGCCAAAACTATGGTGGCCAAAACCTGGCCAAAGGGCATAACTGTATATGATGCTTTACAATCCCAGATTCCAGGTGACTAGTGTATGACGTGTAGGCAATTATACCACATTCAATGAATTCATGTCTTGAGTAGTAAACTTGGTTTGCCTTTCCTAGAAATAGTTCAGACTTCACTGTTGTAAGAGTAGAGCCTAAATCATCATTGAACTCAGCTGGTAACACTGTATCATTTGATATCACTGGTGGGTTGGAAAGGATCTTGCAGTTCAGCTAATGATTTCCACCATCTCGCTAGTGTCTGAATCCCCTACACGACAGGTCAACAGAAGGCCTTTCATTCTGTAGTACTGTACCTCCTGTGGCAGAGAACTCTCTAGAAATATCTTTCCTATATTGCATCTTCCTCTTTTATGCTTCCATGCATGCAGGCATGCTCAGCCACTTCAGTCGTGTTTGACTTTTTGTGATCGTATGGACTGTAGTCCACCAAGCTCCTCAGTCCATGGGGTTCTCCAGGCAAGAATACTGAAGTGGGTTTCCATGCTCTCCTCCACAGGATCTTCCCAACCCAGGGATCAAACCTGCGTCTCTTTATATCCTCGGCACTGGCAGATGGGTTCTTTACCACTGAGTCCCCAGAGAATCCCTTTAAGCTTCCATGCATTGATCTAAGTCTGAGCGATTGAGGGTGTTCAAAATACAATGAACTTTTCATTTAAATTACATCTACTGGAACTTTCTTCAAACAGCACTGACGACTACACTTACGACCTTCAAATTCTTTTCAGTTCCTAGTTAAACAACCACAGTTCCTTCACTTGCTCTGCATATGATGTGGCTTCTTGACTGTTGCTTAACAGAGTAACTCCACCCTGGAAAGTAGTTCAAAATCTCACATTAGTTTCCACTAACCATGAACCTTGTGCCAGCCATGGCTCATTAGGTAAATTCAGAAATTACCTTAGGCTAGATTTCTGTGACTCCACTTCTATTTCCAGAAAATAATGTACAATTTTGATTTATTTTCCTGCTGAGCCATACTAGCTATACAAGTCATACTGTTCAATAGCATTTTGATTATTCATTGCTTACTTATAATTTTAAATATCTACTCTTGCCAGGCCGTGTGATAGATAAGGACGATTGGTACAACTGAGGACAAAACAGTATTCCTGATGTCATGGAACCGTGCTTTCTAGCTAGGTCATTGACCCAAACCGATTCCCTAGTTAAGGGAAGTGAGACTCCTTCCTCAGAACTTCATTGCCCCTTGCACGTATCTCCACATGGCCCTTGTCATTTGTAAAATAATTGTTTGTTTTCATATCTGCCTTCCCTGTTAAACCCTAAGACTCCTGGGGGAACGGCTGTGCTGCATTCATCCGTATCGGGCCAGAGGATGGCACCCAGTGGACAGTCATGGGCAGATTTGTTGAACACGTGCCTTAGCCCTCATCTCTCTATATAAGTGGCTTGTCGACCAAGATCACTCATTGTTGCAAGTTGCTACTTTCTATTGCCATTATGAGAATTCAGGATAGATCCTTGTGGAGAAGGAAGCTCTGGAAATAAGAGTTTGCTTTATATCCTCTTCACTATGCCATTTCCAAAGCTGTAATTACTTGGTGATTCTTGACAATTACATCAGATTAACAATTAGAATGACTCATATATGCAGTAATTTTCATAGCCATAATCTCTTTGATTTTTCTTCTTTACAAAAGCATGGAATACAAAGATGGAAATAATATATTGAAAAGATATCAAATAGTTTTTAAGTACTTGATGGAGTCAGTTAATGGGTTATACTCTTATTTACATTTTAAATGAACTTTGAAAAATCAATCCTGCAAGGTAGCCTTCTAATGGATACACTTATGAATATACAATGCACTTGATATGGCATGTTAAGGAGAATAAAGATGTTTGCCGCTTCTACAGACAAATCCTATTGATACAATTGGTTCAATGAAGTTGTCAAAATTTACCAACACAAAACAAATGACCTCTACATTTATCATCACTAAAGGTTCCTGCTAATTAGCATCTAGAGATATCATATTATAGATGCTTCTTTAAAAGCTATCAGCCCTCCAACTCTGCGTAGTGACATGGTATCTATCAATGTCTCAAGGTGCCTGCAATTCTGACAAAAGGCACTTTGAAGAACTGGCACGCACCTCCATATTTGCATTTTTGCATCTCATTATGGACATAATTGCATACCAACACAGCAATTCTTCTTCACTATCTCAAAAAACATTATCAGCTATTTCTGAAATAAATGCTTAAATGTCAGCTATTAACAAGCAAGAAAAGCTGACCTTTGAAGTTTCTCATTCTTCTGAGATGCGCCCTGCTATGACTCATTTCTTAACTTTCTGTTTGTGTTTGGTAACAGAAAAGGGACACAGTGACTCTTAAGAACTGTGGTTGAGTATGGCAAAGAAGAAGGGAATGAAGGAACTGCCAAATGGCTACTAACAGTGATCTGGAGTTGGTTGAATATTTGCAAAAAGACAAATCTTTAAAAATCACAGAAACTTTACAGAGGGTGAATATCAACATTTTTTTGTTTACAATGCAATTTCTGCAAAAGTATAGATTGTTTCCACATTAACCAAAATGAGCTTATCCATGATTAATGTTATGACAAAGAACCAAACAACCTTTCTCCTATAAGCATGCAACCCATTTTACACATTGTCACAAGTGGAGGCTAAGTGTTGGACAAGCACCAACAGCTAATCTAAAACTGCGCAGAACCATTTACACCCTCTCCTCTGAGATCTCGTCTCCCTGGAGTGGCCTCAGCCGTGTGGATCTCATATTGTATCATATGCCTTTATCCTGTCATCAGCCCCTGTTTGGCGCTACCTCAATTTGCACAGCAATTTGGTACACATTTTTCTGAAAGCACTAATCAATTTTAACTCACGTTGAAATGCCATAGAAATGGCTGCCAATGTCCAGAAAATGCTAATCAATTTTGAAAATCTACATCATGGCTCACATCCCAGATTTTCTACCCAATCCACATCAAACAGAAATGATATAAAATCATGTTAACATGTTCAGCCGCTTGTTTGCTTGTTGTCGCCGAGGCACTGGTCATGCTTCAATGACAGACTAACTGCTGACTTGGAAGCTCATCCAGTTTGCAAGACTTCGGGCGGCTGTGTGGTGACGATGTGAAGTGGCTGTCGCACTTCACGTTCAAACCCAGGGATTTCCGTTTGAGTCCTTTCTCCCACTTCGCTTTTGAAGAGCATAAGAGATGTGTTTTTCTTAGATGGAGAAATAGGCATTTTTAATGCTTCTCTTTCCCCCAAAGAACATCCCCTAGTGGGAAAGCTGCTTCTTTAATAGACATGACATGTAAATTTATATTTCAGACCCATTGAGAAATCTAGACACTATAGAACAGAATGAACAGTTTAGTGGGCAAAGCCCATACATATAAGTCTCTCCCAGCAATAAACAAACAAAAACCTCTCTCAGAATTTTGATTTAGAAGGGAGCTTAAAAACCAGCTAGTTTAACCTCCCCAACATGAGAATGTTCTTCAAAGAACTCCCAGAAAAACAGCCCTTCTGTTCAGTAGAACTCCACTACTCCCCAGGAGGGGAAATTTCACTAAGAAGCCCATCTCTTGATTCAGAAATTTATAATAAATCTAGGCTCAAATCCTTCTTTTGTTGAAACCTGTCCTAATTGGTGCTGCTGCTGCTGCTAAGTCGCTTCAGTCGTGTCCGACTCTGTGCGACCCCATAGATGGCAGCCCACCAGGCTCCCCCGTCCCTGGGATTCTCCAGGCAAGAACACTGGAGTGGGTTGCCATCTCCTTCTCCAATGCATGAAACTGAAAAGTGAAAGTGAAATCACCCAGTCAACTCCAACTCTTAGCGACCCCATGGACTACAACCTACCAGGCTTTCCAGGCAAGAGTACTGGTGCTAGGCTGTTCTAAAGGAGCAAATGGTTGCCCTGTTTCTTGACAACAATTACTTTGCTACTAAGTTTTCTTGGCTCCAGGGAAAACATGGTCTCATTCAGTCATTGCTTTCTCGGAGGATGCGGCTCCCAAATAGCCCCTGGCTCTCCTAGTCAATTTCCCCTGGCCAGTCCCCAGCTGGCCGGTAGCCCTTCTGAAATACCCATAACTCCCCCCAGGACTGAACCCTATTCCGTCCCAGTGGGACAACTACTTCTGAAACTGGATGTTATGGTTCTAGGAAAAAAATCTGAGAACATTTTAACATCCTTAGAGGCAGGAATGCCCTTCTTGGTGCTAAGGAGTTCATAATCTGCCTTACTTCAGTTAAAATCAGTTTGATTCACTATTTTTATGTCATACCTTTTTTCTTTTTTAGGAAGCTAAAGAGTCTACAATCTAAGAGGTCCTCAGTGCCAAAGAGAGGAACTCAGCTTTGCCCTGGGTCTAGCAAAGCACTGGTATGTCTTGCTCATCATCACTGCAGCAGTAACAGAACCTAAGCATTACTAGGCACTTACTCAATTCATAAGGTGTCTAGTTATGTGTGGCTATTTATATACCGTAGCTCACACAGCCTTCTTCACAAGCCTATGAAGTAGGGGTGGTTATTATGCCCTGTTTTTTGTTTAATTGTCTATTTTCTATTGGAGTAGAGTGGAGTAACAATGTGATAGTTTTAGGTGTACAGTGAAGTGATGCAGATAAAGGTATACATGCATCTATTCTTTTTCAAAATTTTTTCCCATTTAGGTCAGTACAGAATATTGAGCAGAGTTCCCTGTGCTATACAGCAGTTCCTTGTTGGCTGTGGATTTGAAGATAGCAGTGTGTACCTGTCGATCCCAACCCCCTTTTGGAGATGAGGAACCCAAGATCCAGAGAGGTTAAGTAACTTGCCTGAAGCCACAAAGCTAGTAAATGGTGATTCTGATCCCAGTGCTCTCATTAATCAGTGCAGAAAATGGCCTTAGAAAAGAGCAGAAGCTCAGATATTATTTGAAACCCTAATCTGCAGCTAAAGTGATGCTCAAAATTCTCCAAGCCAGGCTTCAACAATACGTGAACTGTGAACTTCCAGATGTTCAAGCTGGTTTTAGAAAAGGCAGAGGAACCAGAGATCAAATTGCCAACATCCACTGGATCATGGAAAAAGCAAGAGAGTTTCAGAAAAACATCTATTTCTACTTTATTGACTATGCCAAAGCCTCTGACTATGTGGATCACAATAAACTGTGGAAAATTCTGAAAGAGATGGGAATACCAGACCACCTGACCTGCCTCTTGAGAAACCTGTATGCAGGTCAGGAGGCAACAGTTAGAACTGGACATGGAACAACAGACTGGTTCCAAATAGGAAAAGGAGTACATCAAGGTTGTATATTGTCACCCTACTTATTTAACTTATATGCAAAGTACATCATGAGAAAAGCTGGGGTGGAGGAAGCACAAGCTGGAATCAAGATTGCTGGGAGAAATATCAATAACCTCAGATACGCAGATGACACCACCCTTATGGCAGAAAGTGAAGAAGAACTAAAGAGCCTCTTGATGAAAGTGAGAGAGTGAAAAAGTTAGCTTAAAGCTCAACATTCAGAAAACTGAGATCATGGCATTCAGTCCCATCACTTCATGGGAAATAGATGGGGAAACAGTGGAAACAGTGGCTGACTTTATTTTCCTGGGCTGCAGATGGTGACCGCAGCCATGAAACTAAAAAATGCTTACTCCTTGGAAGGAAAGTTATGACCAATCTAGAGAGCATATTAAAAAGCAGAGACATTACTTTGTCAACAAAGGTCCGTCTAGTCAAAGCTATGGTTTTTCCAGTGGTCATGTGTGGATGTGAGAGTTGGACTATAAAGAAAGCTGAGCACTGAAGTATTGATGCTTTTGAACTGTGGTGTTGGAGAAGACTCTTGAGAGTCCTTGGACTGCAAGGAGATCCAACCAGTCCATCCTAAAGGAGATCAGTCCTGGGTGTTCATTGGAGGACTGATGCTGAAGTGGAAAGTCCAATACTTTGGCCACCTGATGCGAAGAGCTGACTCTTTTGAAAAGACCTTAATACCAGAAAAGATTGAGGGTGGGAGGAGAAGGAGACAACAGAGGATGAGATGGTTGGATGGCATCACCGACTCAATGGACATGAGTTTGAGCAAACTCCAGGAGATAGTGAAGGACAGAGAAGCCTGGCATGCTGTAGTCCATGGCGTCACCAAGAGTTGGACACAACTTAGTGACTGAACAACAGTAACTTGGTTCTCTCCATTCTTCAGAGTCTACATAGCAGGGAGTGGGGTCAGGTGGAGTCAGGAAGATGCCTTCTGCTGTTAGTAGGAGACTATGCTTCACAAGCACGAGCCCAGCTCTTTGCACATCACTGAGCCAGCACCATTTAACCAGGAGCATATCATGCGTCCCCAAATTTGAAGTGCCTCCCAGATCCCCAAGGTCCCCACTTTACCGTTTGGTGCTGACCCAGTGGTGAAGTATCCAGTGAACCCCAAGCCCCACTGAATTTCAGAGGACCAGTATCAAGTGACAGATTTTCCTGTGGTCATACGTTCTATGCTAGGACTTAATCTAGAATTCTGCTCCGTGGCTGTATTATTTGAAGGAGAAAATGATGGCCAGCAGGTAAAAAGAGCAAAACTGAAAAGAAGCACTGCATTTAATTCCATCTAATTTATGCTGCTGTGGGTGGGAATCGAAGTTCATCTCCCAGACATTAATTAAAGCAGAAACGTAGGGAAATGTCAGTCCTCTGGCTGCAAAGGCCCTTTTCAGGAGGAAGCCGGGAGCTGGGAAGGTAGGTCTGCTATTTCGTTGCTGTCACAGAGCTCATAATAGAGGGCAGCCGGCTCTATGGGTTCTCAGAAACCATCCTGTCTCCCAATCAAGAATCTTTCAGCAGAGAAGAAGAGGACCTGGAGCCTGGCAGCTGCATCCATGGGAATTCCCCACCGACAGGGAGGGGAAGGGACTCTGTGCCACCAAGGGCTCAGCAGTCAGCCCTGTTCACATGTTGACATCTCCAAGCATCTCCCCAACAAAGCAATTTTTTTTTTTACCCACCCACTTATTTTGCAGGAACAAAAATACTGTGCTCTCCTGTTTCTTCCCCCTCCTCCCTTCCTTTGGACTTTTTTCTTCCAGTTTTATTGAGAAAACTGAGCATGCATCATTGTATAAGTTTAAGGGGTAGCACATGATGGTTTAATTTACATCTGCTGTGAAATGGTTACCACAATAAGGTCAGCTAACACACATCTTCTCATACCAATATGATAAAAAAAGAAAGGTGAAGAGGAATACGGAGTTCTGCTTGTGATGAGAATTCAGCATTTACTCTTTTAACAGCTTTAACAGCTTTTCTCTATATTACACAGCAGTGTTAACTATAGTCATGTAGTATATGACATTCCCAGTACTAACAGCTGGAAGTTTGTACCTTTTTTATTCTGTTTTAATGAATTGTCAATTAAGAAGCTTTAAGGGGACAGAAGCAGGGAGATGCTGGCTTTAAATTTAAACAAGGGGAAATGAAAAGGGGAAAAAGGAAGGCCAGAAAAAGGCAACCTCTTTTCCTAAATTTAGAAGGCCTTGACATCTCTGGAAAAACATGCTGTATGAGGGTGCACAAAATTCTGCAGGGAGAGAAACTGACTTAAACAAATAATTCTAGGGAAGCACTCCATTTTGAGGCCAAATTCCCTCTGGACTTGGGGCACAGGGCCACCCCTGGAGGCCGCGTGAGATGAGGAATGAGGTGCTGGGCGCATACTGGGCTTTATTTTCAGAAGATGTAAAATGTGCTCTACCATTTTATTCTAGAGATTTGGAAGAAGGAAAATAAAAAAAAGGGCATCTTCAGGGAAAAAGATGTGAGCAGAGTTTCTGTGAATATATTTCTGCTGGACACAGATATGGCAGCAATTCCGATAAATATTTCTATAGAATTCTGCTTACCTCAACTACTTTTTGCTAGTCAAGCAATAAAAACAAAACCAGGTTTATCATTAAATCAAGGCCCCATGGTTTTGTTAGACCAGGCAGGGGTTGACAAATTTTATCCATAAAAGGTGAGATGGTAAAAAAAATTTAGCCTTTGCAATGTATGCATTTTCTGCCCCAGCTACTCAGTTTTGCCCTTGTCGCACAAAGTAGTCAGAGATAATATGAATGAAAGGTCTGGATGTGTTCTGATAACACTTTATTTAAACAATGAAATGGTATTTTGTCAAATTTTATGTGTCACAAAATATTATAAAATTCTTTGAATTTTTTCAGCCATTTAAAAATGCACACAAAAAATTGTAATTCTCAGTCTGTTCAAAAACAGTTGATGAGTGGGGCTTAGGCCGCCACTTGTCAACCCCCTTTGGAATCCTTTCCTATTTTTGTAATCAGGCTTTGAGCATTTAAAACTATACAGTACAATTTAATTGTATTATCCCAAATACTGATGCTGGATGGAGACTGTTTCTTGTTCTTGGGTTGTGTGAGTCAGGCAATGTTTCAATATGTGCAGTCATTTTGGTCAATATTGATCAGCTAGATCTGACTCCACGGGCACTGTGCAAGATAAGGCATACATGCACATGTATGATATGTAATATGAGGCATGACCTTACTGTGACTTCAAAGGTAATCAAGGCAGGTACAAGCTTGAGAGGTTTGCATAGGATTTGACATTATCCTATGCTCAATCCTTACCACAAATCTGTGAGAGAATGTGATTTTGCAGCTCCGTTTCACAGATGGGAAAGCTGAGGGTCAGCCGGGTTGTTTACATAAGACCACTCAACTTGTATGTAGTAGAACTGGAATTTGAACCCACGCCTCTCTATTCTGTCTCCTATGGGCTCTCATCCCTTCAGATCTTCCACACTCAAGATGAAGACCTTAATTTCATCAGCCATGACTGGGAAATAACTTAGCCTGAACTCACCGAAAGCTAATGGTCTCTAATTTCCCACTCTGGAAATTAGAGAAATTCTCACTCTGGTCTCTAATTTCCCACGTGATTCAGACATTCCCTTTAAGAAATGAATGTGTAGAGGCAATCGTGAGAGGCATGGAGCTTACGTGCTCTGGGGGAAACTTTGCTAAGTTAAAAATGCAGCTACAAAATTATTGGCATCTCACAAGTAGTTAAAGGCATTTGTCAGTGGAACTGCCAAATATTTATATGTGAAGATCCACCCTGTGCTAAACATTCGTCTAGGCACTGAGGATGCCGCAGTAAACAAAATAGACAGAAATTCCTGCTCTCGAGGATTTATGTTATACTGGGGGGAGACAGGCAATAAACAATAAAATAAGTCAAACATATGCTATGTCAGATGGTGATCAGTGCTGTGGGAATAAAACAACCAGCGAAGGGTGACTGAGAGTACCAGAGTGGTGTGGGGGTGGGAGAGAGACAGGGACACGATTTCCAAGAGGCTTGTCAAAGAAGCGCTGCCGAGGAGACAATGTTTGAGCAAAGACCTAAAGAAGAAGAAGTAGCGAGCCATGTTTCCTTCCAGGGAAAGGGGACCGTGGGGAGGACGGGAGGGGTTCAGAAGTGGCAGGCAGAGCCTTCCGAGACTTGGTGCCCAGTGGAAACATTTTGAAGGAACCACGGAAGCATTTTAAGCAAAGGAGTGGCATAGTCTAATCTCATTTATAATGTGATAGAATTACTCTGGGCTTCCTTTGTGGCTCAGAAGGTAAAGCATCTCCCTGCAAAGCAGGAGACCCAAGTTCGATCCCTGGGTCAGGAAGATTCCCCTGGAGAAGGAAATGGTAACCCACTCCAGTATTCTTGCCTAGAGAATTCCGTGGACAGAGAAGCCTGGCAGACTACAGTCCACGAAGTTGCAAAGAGTCAGACACATATGAGGGACTAACACTGGTGCTGGCTAGGATTACTCCAGAAGCTGCTTTAAGCAGAGGTGGTAGAAGGCAAGGGTCTAAATGACTGCAGTCACTTAGGTGGGGGTGTTGGGCCTTGGACGAGAGTGCCAGCTATTAAAGATGATATCCTAGGTCTCGCTATGATAACAAAACACCACAGCTTGGGTGACTTACACACAACACACATTTATTTCTCACGGTTCTGGAGGCTAGAAGTCTATGATTAGGCAAAGGTGGATCCGGTGTCTGAGAGCTCCCTTCCTGACTCAGAGATCGATCTCTCTAGAGTATCTTCTGTAAAGGTGCTAGTCCCATTTAAGAGGGCTCCACCCTCATGTCCTAATCACCTCTCAAAACTGAGCCTTTAATACCGTCTTAATACCATGTCTTAATTCCATCACCTTCAAGGTTAAGATTTCAACATATGAATTTGGGAGGGGACACAAACATTCAGTCTATTGCAGATGGTTAAGAGATGGGGCTTCCCAGGTGATACAGTGGTAAATAATCTGCCTGCCAAGGCAGGAGATGCAGGAGATGAAGCAGGTTTGATCCTTGGGTCAAGAAGATCCCCTGAAGAAGAAAATGGCAACTCACTCCAGTATTCTTGCCTGGGAAATCCCGTGGGCAGAGGAGCCTAGCAGGCTCAGTCCATGGGGTCACAAAGAGTCAGACATGACTGAATGACTGAGCACACACACACACACACACACAAGAAGGGGTCAGATTGAAATCCAAGCCAACAGGATTTACTGGCCATGGGATATGGAGTATGAGAGAAATAAGGAATCAAGGATGACCTCCAGCTTCTGGGCCCAATCAGCAGGAAGGATGGAGTCACTAGTGGCTGAGATTTGGAAGACAGTGGCAGAGGGAAGTTTGCAAGTGGAAGACTGAGGAATTTGTTTGGGATACGACAAATTTGACTTGTCTATTAGACACCAAAGCAGGAGTGTGAACAGGCGGTAAGAGGTTAAGAGTCAGAAGTTCACACGTATAGTATGTACCACCGGTTCAGGGATAGAGGCACGGGAATGAGAAAAGGGAAACCTTTGCAATTTAAACTTGCAGGTTAAGAATGCAGCCATTACAATTCCCTTTAGATCTGCTGCCTTATATCTTGCTTCAACAATTTGGAAGTTTGGCCAGGGTCCACCTGTTTGAGGATGACGTTTTTCAGAAATTTTCTGCCTCCCTTTTACTAAAAAGTTTGATGTGATTAGCTGGAGATTTTGCGCTTAATTTTATAACCTGGAGATTTAGAGTTTGGAGATTTTTACTATTGACACTTGATAATTTTCTCTTAGATCGTTCAACTCAGTGGTGGTCTCTTTTTAAATCCTGTTATTTCAAATGTACTTTGTATCATGGAGCTCAGCTTAGCACAAATTGTATGACATCCATTGATCAAATCATCAAATCCATTTAAATGCTTAAAATGAAAAGAAAAAAATCTGGATGATGCTTGAATCCAATACAGGTGGTGTGTTTCTGGATCTTCTCTCCATGAAAAACCTTAAGTGGATTGTTTTTACCTGCTTGCTGTTATTACCATGTTGGGATACATCCCCCATGTGATACCCACATTTTCAAAGGGGAATCTACTGCGTGAATGGTTATAATTTCCTTTCACTTTGACAACACTGAGATGGCAAAACCAGTGTCAGCCACTGGTCCAAGCTCAAAGGATAACACTCTGCTGTCCATTTGCTTCTCACCAACTCCAAAGGCTCATCTGCAAAATCTTACCCAAGGAAACATCAGGGCGTCTCTCCCTGCCTCCCCACCTCCTTCTCTCACTTTATAGAAACAGAGGCAAACGTTGCTTGATCGTATTTTAGCTTTTTTTCATGTCTGTTAAATCTAATATTAAAACATGGTCCTCAAGAGAACTATGACTTGGGATAAAGATTAAGGATAGAATTTATGCAGCAGGAAAAGAAGGAGAGCATATAAAACATGCTAAAGTGTATTACCCACAACTGACTCTCATCACTTCTCTTGTCAGATGCAAAATGAAAAAAAATCTCAGGACCGGGAATGATTACTTATGGGAAAAGTGAGAGATTTTCTCAAAACACAGCAGTTCTTTGGGGAAAAGAAGTTCCTGAAGGACGTGACTTGGTTTTCTCTCCTGGGGTTGAAGTGAAACGTTGAAAAAGAAAGAAAAAGACAACATTTCCTTCACCTGAATTTTCGCTGGAGCTCTGGGAGAGGAAACTTACTGGACACATTCCCACGCTCCCGGGCTGGGCAGGAAGCCTCCAGCTGCTGGAGCAGCAAGCGCAGAGCAGAGAACAGCGGTCTCCTCTGTCGCGGGCTAGCCGTGTGCCACCCACCTGGGTTGACTAGAAACGCGTTTCTGCGCCTTGATCTCGGCTTACATGGGAGATACCGTGTTGCCCGTCCTGTTGCCCACTGCGCCCTGGCTTGAGATTTAAATAAAAACAAATTACAGGTCTTAACAGTGATAGATGGACTGCTTTTACATTTGTGTAGAGTATTTTTGCTCAAAGATTAAAGGCTTACGCATTTATCTGCATAAACTAACCTCTGGAGTAGGGTACTGCTGACATTTTCCAAGAAAAATGAATCTCCTAACTTATTCCAAAGAGAAGACTTGGTATTTGTATGGCCAGAGTGACCTTTGCAAGTGCCCTTTCAGATTAGGTGCACTACATGGAAAATTGTGCTCTTACAGTACTCCATAAATCATACCTACCAATTTTCTTTAAAGGGGTATGTAAATATCAGTGTACCAGGTGGGTAAACAACACTAACCTCGTACAAATGGCTTGAAAATTGAAGAAAAGCACCTTATTTTGCTGCTGAAATTGCTTTTGAAGCCCAACATCGGGGCTTGGTTTGTAGAATGCATGAAATGATTTGTGCACAGGGAGTAGAAAATGGGCTGATGATAACCACCCTGCACACAGTTCCTATATTTCTGAGTCCTTTCCAGGATCAAAGATACTGTTGCTACTCATTATTTTTCTTTGCATATCCCAACTGCATGCACCTGTTAAGTGACACCTTGATTATCTGCATATTTCCAAAATGGTTAGACAGCTATTTTACCTGGTTAAGATTTCTAGAGAAGTCTTCTTGTTTTGATCACATAACACTTCATTTAAGAAGAAGGGGTGGAGGGGAAGGAAAAATTTACAGAAAAAAGTAAAGAGAGACGCTATAGTTTTGAAACTTCTAAGGTCTTAGTATGATAAGCGCTATTTTTGTCACTTAGTGGTATGTGTTCATTGCATCTCCTTATTTTAAAATAAGAACAGACAAATGGGAAAAAAGAAAAGTTTCTGCTATTGAGGCATTTTAAAGGAATGACTGCGGCATAAGATACAGTTTGCATTGCATCCAGTTGATATGAATAGTTTGAAACTCAGTTTTGTACAGTTTTCATAAGCTAGAAATCCTTGAGTTTGACACTTTTGGGAGTTTGTGGCAAAAGTCGTGGTTGATATCCTGAGAACTTTACATATAGTAAAATTCACATTTCTTAATCATGTAAGTTGCCAAAGGGGTGAGGTTTTTAAAACATATAGTGTTTAAATAGATAACTCTTGACATTCCCATGTACCATATAATGCATATGTCATTCAGAAGCAACAAATATATGGTGGGATACATCATTTTATGAACTAGAAGATTCATGATTGCAAAGATGTCATTTCTCTCAAAATTGGTCCATAGAGTCAATATAATCACAAAATCCCAGTAAGTCTTTTCTGTGTGTATGGTAATCCATTCTTTTTCATGTATTTCTTTTGTCTTTTCAGTTTATTCTCTTCATTTCGTAACTTCCATAAAATGGATTCTTAGCTCATTCATTTTAAAGATTCCTTACCTAATTTATGTATTTAAAATAAAAATTTTCTTCAAAACTCTACCTTAGCTTTATCCCTCAAATATTGCTATGTAACATTTTCATTGTCATTCAGTTCTAGGCACCTTAAATTTGTGTTACTTATTTAGCGGTATGCTTTTTAAAAAACTTTTACTTTCTGTTGGACTATAGTTGATTAAAAATGTTGTGTTAATAATGGATAATTCTGAAGAAAATGCATTTCAGCCACAGTGTTTAAGACTAAAATTCTACCGAAATTTTTGCTTCTAAATCAGTAGTATATTCAGTGGTGTCACATGGGTAATGGCTAAATACAATATTTCATTTTGTGGGTTTTCATATATTTCATTGCCTTTATCCCTGGGTGTTTGCTGGTTCTTTTGATTCTATTATAAATTTTATAATTTTTCTTTGAATTCCATTTTTAATTTATTGGTTGCTGGGACATAGAAACAAGTAAATTTTTGCAAAAAAAAAAAAAAAAAAAAGACATAATATTATCATTTTGCAGCTCCTAGTGAATTAATGTATCTAGGTATTGACCACCAACAGCAGTTACTTTCCTATAAAGAGAGACAGCAGACATGATGAGCTCCTGATAAAAGAACATAAAGGGACCTAATGTGAGTTTGGTCAAGTCTCTGAATCCAGTTGCCAATTTGTAGGGGACACAGAGGCCCAAGGAACATGTTCATCTTCCCGATCTTTCTGTTGGAAAATCCTGCATATGGTCCAGTGTCCAAGTTCTTCAACAGAGCAGCCATAACGGGAGAAAAAAATCAGATGAAGTGGAAAAGAAACAGATGAAAGCGGAAATGTGTGAATTAAGAAGGATGGAGAGCTTTTTTTTTTTTTCCTTTTTTTAAATGGGCAACTCTAACCTATAGTGTCTAAGAATGAATGCTGCTGCTGCTGCTGCTGCTAAGTCACTTCAGTCATGTCCAACTCTGTGCAACCCCAAAGACGGCAGCCCACCAGGCTCCCCCATCCCTGAGATTCTCCAGGCAAGAACACTGGAGTGGGTTGCCATTTCCTTCTCCAATGCATGAAAGGGAAAAGTGAAAGTGAAGTCGCTCAGTCATGTCCAACTCTTAGTGACCCCATGGACTGCAGCCTACCAGGCTCCTCCGCCCATGGGATTTTCCAGGCAAGAGGACTGGAGTGGGGTGCCATTGCCTTCTCCGAAGAATGAATGCATGCATGTGTGAAAAGTCGCTTCTGTCATGTTTGACTCTTTGTGACCCTATGGACCATAGCCTCCTCTGTCCATGAGATTCTCCAAGCAAGAATACTAGAGTGGGTTACCACACCCTCCTCCAAGGGATCTTTCCCACCCAGGGATCAAACTTGTATCTCTTGCATCTCCTTCACTGGCAGACAGGTTCTTTACCATTGTGCCACCCGAGAGCCCAATATCTACTGGGCATAACAAAGAAGAAAGTATGCTTCTTAAGTCCAGGGTGGGGAGGGGGGTTCGGAGTAGGCAGAGTGTTCCCATTGAATTTCATTCTGAACCTTAAACATGTGTTCAGCTTTGAGCTCTGTTCCCCTTTCATCCTCAAGCACAGTATTTCGCCATTTATACTTTTACACTTTGGTTCATCAGTTTCCTGATGCTCATAAGCATAGTCCTTGAGACCCCTTCCAAACAATATTTCCCTGCTTCCTTCTGAATAGGTAGAGATTGAAAGCTTTTACTTTATATTTTTGTAAGTAGAGATTAAAAAGAGTGAGTGCTATTTCAAATTAACCCCCATTAATTAATTTTATTTTTCACTGTTGATGAAGTCAAAAAGCCTCAGATTTAAAAAAAGAATCTTTTTGAACACAAAATTTCAGAGCATGGAAATTCATAACTAGGTACAGGTATTCTTTTTATATATATGTATAGACCTCTATATTAAGCATCAAATTTAAAAATAGGTCACTAAGCTCATCAGTCCACAATTTTTTAGCCTGTCTATAGGCAGTTCGTATACCTTCTCCAGTCTACATCATTATGTGCTACCTGTCTGGAGAAAATGGGATTATTGGAAAGGATGTTTTCATCCGAGAAAAGGGACTGCTCACCTGACCTCACTGTCATTGTGCCTCACTCTACAGCACCTTGTATTTCATAGACTTTTCTTCTTAGAAATTCTTCATAGAATTTTCCACTCTTGCCTTGATTAATTCACAATATTCATTGACTGCCTACTCAGTGCTGGGGGCAGTTCTAGGACCTGAGAATACACCTGTGAACAAAACAAAGCAACAAGAACAATAAAATCCTTGCCTCAAGCAGCAGAATTAATAACACTATAAAATGAGATCAGCCATAAATAAGCACAGCATGTTCTAAGCATATTGTCTGAGAAATGACCTTGTTTTTATGTCACTTTAAGTTCAACATAATTCCAAGAGTCAAAGAGATCATCTCTTTTGTTTGAAAGTTGAATATGTGAAAGAGGAGTCAGTATCTTGCTCTTTACCATATTTTCAAATTGTCTCCATTAATAAAACATTTTGGGGAAATATAATACTTATTATTTATTTCTAAGAGGGTATGTTCATTTTCCTACAATAGGTAGATTATATGAATAATATTCACCTTTGTTAATTTCTATTATTAATCATAACGCTTAGTCTTGAGTCTTTCATACATTTTATCCAACTGGCTTATCCCAAATCCACTTCTACCAATCTAGGTTTTCTACTGAGCTTATGGTAGGTGTTATAACACCTACTCAGCCAACACTGATTTTCTAGTTTTAATTTCTTTGGTCTGATTGCCCTTACTGTTTGGAAAAACCTGAAAGAATGGTTAATTTCTTTCTTTATTTCTTCTAGCAACTAACATAAAGCAGACAGGAGGAGTTCAATAAATGCATTTCTTTTCTGCTAAGTTCTAAATCAGAGTCTTCTTTATTTTTTAATTACTCAATTCTAGATTCATTAAAACTGCAGGATTTTTCATCATAAGTACTGAAAAAATGGCAATTTTTTAAAAGAAGGATTTTCATGTTAGAAAAAATCCATTTCAATAGGACATTTTGTTAAACAAAATATAATGTGCCCATGACATTAAAAATATACATACGTGAATTAAAAACTTCTTTCTCCCTAATTAGAGAAAGTGATCCTGCATATTTCACACATTTTAAATCAACAGTCGGGAGACCACAAGGTCTCTAATAGACAGAGTTTATATATATATATATATATATATATATAAATGTGTACATATTGAATACTGTTGACTTTTTGTTTCAAGAAGTAAAACATCAGACTGCAAATTTTCAACACTTAAGCTGTATAAAAATGTTAAGTGGGAAAAAAAAACCTTTAGATCTCATTTTATATTTTCAGTTTTATGTGCCTGTTCAGTTAATTTTACAGATACAACACAGATAAGAGAGCTAGATTTGATGTGAAGTAAAAATAGATTAAAATGTACTTGTTCCATCGACATTTGGGGGTAAATTTAATATATGCCTTTTAATACTAAACATAATGTGACCTACAAGTCCATGTTGAATCCTAAAGCCGCCACGTTGATTATTAGCTTCCTTCTTTGATAATTCAGACTCTTCTTGGACAACTGCCCACAAATGGCCAACTACTAGGCTACTTGGAGAGCTGGTGAAAATGGGACAGTGAGAGCACCTCCACAGAGCTGTTCTTGGATAAAATTTAGAAGAGCAGTGCTCCCTCCTTCCTTTCTTCACATCTGCTTTTCCCCCAAACAACGCCTTACTTCACCCCCTCCCTTCACTCCAAGGCCATCTATGGCCATCGCTGTACTTACTGACCTTCCAGACTCCTCACTGTGCTGCATCAGCCAGCCTTGTCCACCCTGAAAATACCTCAGGGCCTCAGTTGTTTCTTTTTTACTGTCTTCCTAAGTAAAACTGATTTGTCCTGTGTCCCCTTCCCTCCATTCTCTTCATTCTGCTAGTTGGTGCATGTAGATGGATGGACAAAGATTGATTTAGACTAGATTCTTAGTGGCTGACAGTGACTTAGAAGGGTACCTCTCCTAGGCTAACTGAATTTAAGCAAGTAACTCTTAGTTTTAAGGACACATTTTTCAGATCTTTCTCCAGACCAGAGATGGGTCAATGTTTCCTATAAAAGGTCAGGTTATAAATGTCTTATACACTGAAGATGATATGCTTGGTTTGCTCAACTCTGCCATTGCAGCTTGAAATCAGCCATAGACCAAAGGTGGATTGGCAGACTGTCTTTCTGAGACAGGAAGGGGCAGGGCACAACCTTAAAACAAAAAAAGACAACCGTTGAAGGCACTACCTAAACTAGTTAAAACCAACTAGGTCCAGGATGGCAGACAGTTAGCCTCTACTAGACCTCAATCCTCAGTATACACATCACAGGTTTCCCTGATGACTCTGCTGGTAAAGAATCCTTCTGCAACGCAGGAGACCCCCGGCTTGATTTCTTGGTCAGGAAGATCCCCTGGAGAAAGGATAGGCTACCCACTCCAGTATTCTTGGGCTTCCCTGGTGACTCAGATGATAAAGAATCCACCTGTAATGAGGGAGACCTGGGTTTGATCCCTGGGCTAGGAAGATCTCCTGGAGGCAGGCCTGTCAACCCACTCCAGTATTCTTGGCTGGAGAATCCTCATGGACAGAGGGGCCTGGCAGGCTACAGTCCATGGGGTCACAAAAAGTCAGACACGACTGAGTGACTGAGCACATATTACATCAGCAAGCTAAATGACACACCCATGGGTTCTATGACAGTTCTAGAGGTTGACCATAATAGCCCCCAAATTGGCAGTGGTCCAATTCTTGGAAATTCCTTCCCTTTCCTCAATTCTAATGAGTTGGAACAATGCCTCCGCTCATTAGCTAACAGCCTATAAATTGCCATAAAAATGGACAACCCTGTACCCTGTGGCCTCTTGCCTTCTGAGATGGCACACATAGAGTTGTCTAGGGAATGTGCATCTCCCTGAATAAACCCTTCACTTTGTTATGCTTGTTCTTGATTCTTTCCTGCCCAAAGCCAAAAACCCACATTCAGTGGCCATCCCAGAGAGTCACCTAAGACCTGGGATATGACCATCCTCTCAGGTCCTGCTTTATTTCCTGCAAGATTTCCATAGACTTTATATACACAAACAAGAGGTGGGTTGGCATTGGCCTGGAGATCACAGTTTCAAACACTGTCTAAATTAATTAAATAATTCGGGTGGGGATGAAGAGGACAGAGAGATTCTTTCAACCCCCATAAATCCATAACACATAGCTAATTATTATCATGAAAAGTCTTCCTGAATAAGTGGCATAAATTGGCTCAGCCATATTTTCTAGTAACAATTATTTAAGCTACATTAAAGACATTAAATGTTCAAAGTCTCTATGCAATTTGCCTTCCACCTCCTGCTTTTATTTTTAAATGTAATATAGCCCAGGAAATTCTCTCTCTCTCCTTAGAAGCAAACAGATTTCTTATTACCAAGTGTCAATCCAGTTTCTCTTTTTGCCTTGGCCATTAGGAAGCTCACAGAAAAGCATTGTGTTCTGTCTCTGTAGCTTTTCTCACTCTTTATAAAACTTTCTCATCTTCTTCCCCTTAGGCTTAAAGTTTTTCTCATGCATTTGTTGTTAATGGTTTATTGCTATGTTCACTGTAGTTACTTCTAGTTTATGCTGGGAAACATTGAGGGCGAGAGGAGAAGAGGGCAACAGAGGATGAGATGATTGGATAGCATTATTGACTCAATGGACATGAGTTTGAGCAAACTCCGAGAGACAGCAAAGGACAGGGAAGCCTGACGTGCTGCACTTCATGGGGTCACAAAGAGTCACACACAAGTTAGCGACAGAACAACAACGAAGAAATAAAATAGAGACTGAAGAAAAGTACTTGAGAAACATTTTGGAAAGAAGAATGGCGTTTTTGCTTCTGGTGAAACTTGAAGTCACTTTGTAAGCCATGTCAGCCCAGCATATATGCTTCAGACTACTGTATTTGGCCATATTGCAGGTTGAAAGTATTTCTCTACAATTGTGCCAATAGACAAAACAGTCTGTTAGTCCAGACGCCTTATGGACTAGAAGTCCATAAGGTGTATCATGTTAGTCCAGAAGGTGTATCACGTTCTGTGTTTGTAAGTGACCTGACTCCGGCCATGTGGAGATCACATCTGACCTCCGCAGGTGGCTGACTGCCAGGGACGGGTCCCTGGTGAGAAGTTGCTGCAGCCAGGCTCAGCAAGCAATGCCCTACTGATGGCACTGGCAGCCCAGGGCCACTGGCTGGCTGTTCCCTGGGATCTCCAAAATAATCAGAGGGCCTCCAGATGCCACCCAATGTGTTGGGATGAAAGAAGAGGTGCAGGGTGAGGGAAACCATTGCTGAGCTAACCCTAATATGGAAGCATCCCCTCCTAACTTATCTCAAAGATCTGGAGACAGCCTGGCAGCTGAGAGAGGCAGTGGGCTGGCAGCTGGAAGATGTGGACACAATCCAGTCTCTATGACAAGGCCATTGACTCAACCACAATGTGACCAAGGATAATTTAAAACTTTAACCAGACTCTTGCCCCCCAGATAATCAACATTCAGCAGTAGAGCAATATTCCAGCAATATTTCTGGAATGGGAGGATGACTCTCTCCCCCTTTCTCTCTCCCGTCCTACCTCCCTATTCTCTCAAATCCTAGCGACATAGCTGAGCTAACCTGTGGCCAACTCTTTAGAGTAATTAACTATTGCAGTGTCAAGTTTCTCGTTAGATTAAAAACAATCACATTGGGGGAAATTGTGCATAAAATATCAAGTGTTTTTTATATACATATATTGTTTGTAATATATATGTAAAGTATATGTTTATACATATATATGTGTGTGTGTGTATATATATATATATAAAAATATATAAAATATTTACTAATGCCAATGAGCTTCCCTGTAGCTCAGATGGTAAAGAATCCTCCTGCAATGCAGGAGACCTGGGTTTGATCCCTGGTTCGGGAAGATCCTCTGGAGAAGGGAACGGCAATCCACTCCAGTTTTCTTGTCTGGAGAATCCCATGGACAGAGGAGCCTGGTGCGCTAGTACATAGGGTCGCAAAGAGTCAGACACGATTCAGTGATTAGCACTACCACTACTAATGCCGATACATATATGTATTATGTATTGTGGCCAACTACTTAGTAGTTAGATGCAATAAGGCACCTTGTTGCAACCAAGTAGATATCTGATATTTTCAACTTCCAATATCTCCAAATTACTTGAGGTAAATGTTTGGGATGTCAGACCAGTATTCTGGTACTGAAGCGTCTCCCTCTTGAAAAACCCTTTTTTAGGTACCAGGTAAATCCAGGCAGAAGTGTCATGGTCCTAAAGACTGCATTACTCAGATGTTGCCAGGGATGTGATGCTCTTCAAGGAAGTGAGTTAACCCCAGAACCCATGAAGCCATAAACAGATCTCTTAGAGAGCCCCCAACATACTCGAGACCTGGCTGCAGGACCCAGGATCAATTTTAAATTCTCCTTATACCCACAATGACAGTTATCCATTTGGGTTGTACCTTGGGGTAGTACTCCCAGCAACTGGGTGCAGGACATATCAAGACTTTGCAAAAACCCAGAGCTCCTAAAATACATGATACAGACTACATTATTCCTGGGTCTGTCATGTGCTGTTTTAATACAGTGCAGAGGAATCAACCACAGTTAAGCAAAGAACCTGGAACGTATTATTGTGAATAAATGCACCGTATCCATGAGGCTTTGAAAATATGAACGATAAAGCTTGGGGAAATGCCTTTATTTATTTATTTTTCAATTCCTAAGGGTCAGAGGCACCCCAGTTGAGAAGGCAGAGCTCTTCATGATGACCAGCTTGTGATGAGACAGATATCATTGACTGGAGTTTTGTGAAGCGCGCGAAGAGGAGGAAGGGGAGGGCCGCTGGAGCCCAGTCAGGTGCTGTCCTGACGGTGTAGTCCTGATGTGCCATTGTGTGGTCAGGCTTCGCTGATCCTCAGATCAAAAGAGCTATCTATCTTCCCCAGATCTATACAGATCCGTCCTGGGTCAGAAGAATAATCAATAACCCTTAGTCCTCACTTCACAAAAGCAAAGGAGCTGTTGGTTTGTTTACTTTTCAGATTGTGTCTTGATGAGGCATCATTAGTGGGCATGGTGGAGTGAAACTGTGTGCGTGCCTAACTCCCCGGGTTACATTTCAGGACGAGGCATGCCACGCAGAGGCAAACCCACATGTGATGTTCAGGGAGCGCTCCCGGGGGCAAGGCGGCACACATGCCTGGCCCGGGAAGGCAGGATGTAATGCAAAAGCCATCAAGGGTTAGAGATGAAGGCACCTTAGAGACAATGCAGCACCGACTCCACATTTTACAGATAAAGAAATTGGGGCTCTAAAAGGGCATCAGCCTGCTCAAGGTCACTTAGTTGAATGAAGTCAATATGATACGATACACCTGCTTGTAGACATAGCGTTCTTTGTTGCCTGTTATGGACAGCAGTTAGGGCTTATTACTATCGGTTGGAGTTTTGTATATTCTTGGCAGGTTGTTTTATTTTCTAAGTAAGGCGTAGGCTATTGTGGAAAGATAAAAAGCTTTTAGAGTCAGAAGGTCTTGCATTCAAAGCCTGGCCTGTCATGGACAAACTGAATCATCTTCCGTGAGTTCCTTACCTCCAAGAGGTCCTTACATTCTTCATTGCCATCCTGAAGATAATAATATCTGCATCTTCAGGTTGCTGTGAGAATGAAATAGAAATAATAGTTACAATCGTCTAGCATGATTCCTGGCGCATAGCAGATGTTTGACCCTTACTTGCTTCCTACCCTCTCTACCTTTCCTCCACTGTAGTGCAAGTTGGTTCTATTTGATGAAAATTTGTCTTTTTCTTCCATAGCTACTCCTGGAATGTGAATAACAGAATTTCTGTCTGTCTGAAAATTTGCATATATGATACATAGGTAGATGGATAGATAGACAGGTAGAAAGATAGGTAGGTAGATAATAGATACACAGAAGCATATATGCAAAATTGAATAACTTATACGCATAGATAGGGTCTCAGTTGGTAAAGAATCTGCCTGCAATGCAGGAGACCCCAATTTGATTCCTGTGTCAGAAAGATACCCTGGAGAAGGGATAGGCTAGCCACTCTAGCTTCTGTTGTGGCTCAGCTGGTAAACAATCTGCCTGCAATGCAGGAGACCTGGGTTCAATCCCTGGGTTGGGAAACTCCCCTGGAGAAGAGAAAGACTATCCACTCCAGTATTCTGGCCTGGAGAATTCCATGGCATCCATGGGATGGCAAAGAGTCAGACACGACTGAGCAGCTTTCACTTTCACGCCCATAGATAAATGTATGCATATGTGTGCTAAGTTGCTTCAGTTGTGTCTGACTCTCTGCGACTCCATGGACTATAGCCCACCAGGCTCCTCTGTCCATGGGATTCTCCAGGCAAGAACACTGGAATGGGTTGCCATTTCCTTCTCCAGGGGATCTTCCCAAGCCGGGGATTGAACCTGGGTCTCCGGCATTGCTGGCAGATTCTTTACTGAGCCACCAGGGAAGCCCAAATATACGCACATATGTTATGCTTGATCAGCATATCCATACATGCAAGGGATATGTGCTCACCAAGAGAACAATGGAAAAATTAAGTACCAAGATGTAAACTTTATTAACATTTCAATATAAATGAAGAGAAGCAACACAAACGATCTCAGATAATAAAATAAAAACAATCACCATGAGGAACAAAACTACAACAAAAGTAATAACTAATATAACTGAATCCCACTGAGTCAAGACCCATAAAAACATAATGTTCTTTAGAGTAACATTCCATGATTATTTCTTGAACCAAAGAATGGTATGATAGCTAGTTTCCCTGTGTACTGAAATAGTGCAGCTGAATTAGGCCTCTGTATCCCTCAAGGAGTTAAATCCTGGAGACAGAGTTTGGGACAAAGGAGAAAAGAATAGCTTTATTGCTTTACCAGACAAAGGGGTCCACAGTGGGATGAAACTTCATGGCCCAACCTGGAGGGGGTAGTAAGGAGTTTTATTATAACGGTTCAAAGACGGTGTGATAGGCTCATGGACACTCTTCTGACTGGTTGGTGGTGAGGTAATTGGGAGTCAGCATCATCAACCTTCTGATTCCAACTGGTTGAAATCTAGAGCTTGTGGGCAGCATATAGTTAATTTCTCCCATCAGGTAGGGGCTTCAGCATCTGCAGAATGGCTCAAAGATATTGTTATGTATATCCCTTAAGAGGGAATTGGGATCCTGCCCAGAGGCTGTACTATTTTTTTTTTTTCTTTTGTTTCCACATCCCCTCCATCCCCTAATCAGATGAGTTGGAACTCAGGGAAGGTCATGATGGCTGAATGAAGCCTATTCCCTGTAATCAAGAAAGAGGAGACGCAAAAAGGCTTTTGTGCCCAGGACCCCCACAGGGTCCTGCTTGGTAACAATAGGAGTCCTCAAACTATTCCAAACTATTCCAAACTATCCCAACTGGAGAAGTGTCCAGGAAACTGAGACAGGTGAACTGAGCTGGATGGCAGTCAGTATTCAGCTCCAGTTGGTTTATGTTTTCAGTTTTCACTTTAGTTTCTTTTTCCTGGGTCTCATTCCCCATGGTGGAAGGCAATAGGGTCAGTCAGTGAGAAGATGCTCAAACAGGCCTGGGAGGACATCACACGAAACCCTGGTTCCTGATCCTAACAGCCTCCTCTTGACTTTTGCCTGGACTCCCTATAAATGACTCCTGCAGTTATTCTCTGAAACTCAGAAAATTCTCCAAGATGTGTGTCCTCTTGGCCTCACACTTGCCCACTAAAATCCGCCTGTCCAATTTTTCTCCTACTAAGTCATTTACACTCAGATTTCCAGGTCGCTGGCTTGCAACCTAACTGGATGATCAACCTAGCTTTGATTTTATTTTCTCCATAAAGCAATGCCTCTATGTGGCCTTGGTCACTAATCCCTGGATGTCTCCCTCTTTCATTTGGGTCAGGCCTATGAAACATTGTGCAGCATTCCCCTGGGAGTGAAAGTTTGCCTGCTGGAGTTTCTGCTGTTCTTTCTTAGTTCTCACATAGTTCCACTATGTGCTGTATTTGAAGGTCAACATCTCCTTTCAAATTTAGAGCTAATTTATGCTATATGCATCCTATTATCATTGAAACATAAAGAGGATAAACTGTATCATCATTCAGATGTGATGGAAAAGAGAATCCAGCTCTAAATGATGAAAAGCAGGTGATTCAGAGGAACTGTCCTCATGCTTTGATGCCTTACTAAGTTTCTTGGGCATTCGGCCATCCATCCTCAAGGCAGACCAGCAAGGATGAAGACATCATTTCTACTTTACAAACAATGAGTATGATGATGTGGAAGTTTACTGCCATGCCTAAGTCACACAGCTAGGAAGTAGCAGAGATCAGATTTGAACCCAGCTCTGTGAAGTGAAAGTTATTCAGTCATGTTTGACTCTTTGCCACCCCATGGACTGTACAGTCCATGGAATTCTCCAGGCCAGAATACTAGAGTGGGTAGTCGTTCCCTTCTCCAGGGATCTTCCCAACCCAGGAATCAAACCCAGGTCTCCTGCATTGCAGGCAGATTCTTTACCAGCTGAGCCACCAGGGAAGCCCAAGGATACTGGAGTGGGTAGCCTATCCCTTCTCCAGGGGATCTTTCCAACCCAGGAGTCGAACCAGGGTCTCCTGCATTGTAGGCAGATTCTTTGCCAACTGAGCTACTACAGAAGCCCAAACCCAGCCTGATGAGAGTTCCCCATTATTCAACTTACCCAGCCCAGTCATATTCTTCAACAGTTCAGAATTTTTCTACAAACTTAGTTGCCTTAGCAGAAGAGCCTGAATAGCATATCCATGGACCTCAAAGCCTCAGCCATCACCAAGAATATACTGTTCAGGCTCTTCTGCCAAAGGCAACTAAGTTTGTAGAAAAATTCTGGACCGTTGAGAAATACGACTGGACTGGGTAAGCTGAACAGTGAGGAACTTTCATGGGGATGATGCAGGAGCTGAGAAGCCTGGAGAATTGGCCTAGAGAAGAGAGCATGTAAAGGAGCAGCACTCAGAGTTCTAGCTCTCCTGCTTTTTTCTCCTGCTACTTTTTGTGAATATTCTTTCAGAAGCAACTCTGTGATGATGAGAACAGGATGAGGTGAAAGGGTAACACAGTTAAGAAGCACCCAAGACTACTCGAAGGAGCATTCTAACAAGGAACACTGTGCAAAATTTTCTCCAAAGGAACCAGAGAGCTCCTTACGGCGACATGTATTTTAAGTAGAAGCTTTGGAGATCATTTAAAGATATTGTTAGAACACAATCAGATACCTAAATGGCAGCTAGAATGACTGAGTGCTTACACAGTACCAGGCATTCTCCTGGTTTCCACATGTCTCAATCTTCCCAACAACACCCAAACCTGGATATTATCCCATTTGAAAAAATGAGAAAACTGATGGTTAGAAGGGTGAAGAACTTGCTCTAACTGAGATCTGGGATCTGAGCCCAGCTAGTAGGCATCAGAAGTCCTGCTTTTATCCAAGAGGCCTTGAATGGCCCTGCTAACTTTGAGATTGTATGAAAACCACCTTCTCTTTCAAGACCAGAGGTAATAACTTCTCTGTCTCCCCACGCTGACAATTGTTGTCCATTTATCATTAAATAGTGGTCCTATAGTCTTATTCCTTTACCGTGTCAATGCCTAACACATTCAAATGAACAATAACCGAGAATAATGATGAGTGTCCATTAAAAGGGAACAAATTAAAGCCAGATGACACATTTTTACCAACACCTCTGCAATGCGCATGACAGGTCTCTGATACTTAAGGACGTATTCAAAGAAAATGCCACTTTGAACTATAAATTTATTTGCACCAAAGCAGCGAAGCATCGCCTGCCCCCTGCATCTATCTCATAGGAGATTCAGAGCCCAGTTTTGACAGCTAGCTCTAATAATAAAAAGGTTTTAAATGTAAGGTATAACAGCGTTCCAATCAGTGCCTAATCAGGGTTATGCTTTTCAAATTATATTGTGTCTGCTTTCACCTCCTGCCTAGTATTTGCAATAAAAACAGAAGTGCTTAAGAAAATCCTTGATCTGTGCACGTATATTTTTAATATGAATGTGTCAGGCCAGTGGCAATAAGGATATTAGGGAAATGACGGAATTCTCCCCCAGCTGGACATGTTAATTGAGAAGCCAAGTCTGGGAGGCAAAGTTCACATTTGTGCAGATGGCGGGACAAAGCCGGGTGTCGACGCAGGTCAGTGTCAGCCCCGATCCAGGCTCTAATGGTTCAAGTCTCTGCTTTCTCTGCATCAGCTGGTCCCTCTGGGCTGTGTAGGTTGGGGAAGTCTGTCTCTCCAGTATTTTTTTTTTTTTTTTGCCCTTGACTCTGAGGTAGTAATTACTCTTGAGATGTCAATGTGCTTTCTTTTAAAAAGAGGGGGGAAAAAGCAGAGGGAAGGAAAAAAAAGTTTAATCTTTCTGGTTGGAGGAAATATAAATTACACCTCACTCTGCCCTTCCCTTTCAATCCCCCAACAAAAATAAAAAGAGAAACCACCTTATTTGGGGCATGGAGAATGTTATAATCACCCCAAAATAAGGAGCTGAGCTCTTATGAACTCAAAACAGTGACAGACCCAATGCTTACTTACTTTTTTATCTGGATAGCTTTAGACTTTATCCACATTTATTACCAATTTTCCACCCACAATGTACTGCTTTTAATATGATTTGTGTCTTGCTACCCACCCATCAAATACAGTAGTATGGTACCAGCAGTCTTTAATAGTTTCAGTTTCCTAAGTGATATAATTATTTATTATCTCTAATTAAAATTCAGAGTTTGGCTTTCAACATGAGTCTGGATGCGAAGCCTGTTTTAATGAAAAGAGCAACTGTGAGCTCTAAATTTCTTTATGAAGGAGATAACTTATGTAATCACTGGTAACCTTTTTCAAGAATATTATCTCACTATTTATAAAACAATGCCTTTTTTACTTTAGAAATTTTCATTTGCATATGAAAAAGACATGTTTATTGATGCTTTTGACTGATGCACATTTTCCATTCAGGAATGCTCTTTTCAAATTGTTCCTATACCATTGAATTTCTCTTTGAAAACTCTAAGCTATGGTTCTTTAAAAGACATTCACATATATATATACACACACACACACACACACACACACATATATGTCAATATACACATATACATACATAGTCATTAAGAAACTTGTCAATTGTTGGTTTCTTTTAAAATTATCTGCTGTTAAAATTCAGAACCCTTTATACTTGTGAAGCTGTTTGTAATAAGCAATGGCATTATTCTTTACTCTAGCCATAGGCATTGACCTAAAAGTCTTTTCTTCCGGAGAGGAAATCATACTGGAGTCTAACTATGATGCTGCTGCTGCTAAGTCACTTCAGTCGTGTCCAACTCTGTGCGACCCCATAGACGGCAGCCCACCAGGCTTCCCCCATCCCTGGGACTCTCCAGGCAAGAACACTGGAGTGGATTGCCATTTCCTTCTCCAATGCATGAAAGTGAAAAGTGAAAGTGAAGTTGCTCAGTTATGTCCGACTCGATGAGTTCTAGCTAAATATATTTTCAGGCTTCCTCTACAGTATTAGTAGCAGACACTTTTATTTAATTCACAAAATTTGAATCACTGAATCATTTCACTAACAAATACACTTTGAGAAAAGAGGAACCACTTTCTAATATTGGTGCAGAAATTTGTATTTGAAAGCTTTCTCATGGAGGCAAATTTGTGTTTGTTTTTAAGCTTTGGTCATGTAACTCATAATGTCCTTCTCCAGGCTCTGGATTTTGCCAGACCATCAGTTTATAATGAGTCATTATGAGGAAACAGATACCATGGTTTATCTACTGCCTACAACAAAAGGAAATGAATAGATCAACAGTTTTTTCCTCCCTGTTCTCGCCTTCCTTAAGCCTCCAATAATCTCCATATCACTTCTAAGATCTCTATTTTTTTGAAACTTAGAACCTATTGGGCTGAACTTCTGAAATAAAGTGAGCAAGTTGAAAAACATTTTTTTCCTGGAGATATTTTAAAATTTATCAGGAATCCATTTGTTACTGTGCCATCTAACCACCCCTGGGCTTCCCAGGTGACTCAATCATAAAAAATTGCTTGCCAGTGCAGGAGAAGCAGGAAACATTGGTTCGATCCCTGGGTCGGGACAATCTCCAGAGCAGGAAATGGCAACCCACTCCAGTATTCTTGCCTGGAAAATTCCATGGACCGAAGAGCCTGGCGGGCTACCGTTCATGTGGTTGCAAAGAGTCAGACGTGACTAAGCAACTTTGAGAGAGATTACTTAAAAATATTCAAATAAGTGAATGCTATGTATAAAGAAAAAAGTATACGCAATACTTTTAAAAGTATGTGAGTAAAAGTAAAAAGGAAAAGTATAAAGTGTTAAATTAATCTGTAAATATGGGATGAAGTGTGAAGTTTCTACTGTTGCTTATATAATTCCATGTTGGTGTGAAACGGGGGAAGCCAGTCAGTGCTCTCAGGAAGCAAAGTCCTATTCATCTGCTAGAACAGAACTGTAAGCTAATGGAAGGTTCCCAAGGAGAGGACCCCAGTGGTTCAGTGGGTAAAGAGCCTGCCTGCCATGCAGGAGACACAGGAGAGGTGGGATCAACTCCTGGGTCAGGAAGAGCCCTTAGAAACACATGAGACATAGGCTGATTTCTGAGTTGGGAAGATCCCCTAGAGGAGGGCATAACAACTCACTCCCGTATTCTTTATTGGAGAAACCCATGGACTGAGGAGCCTGGAAGGCTACAGTTCAAAGGGTTGCAAAGTCGGACATGACTGAGCGACTGAGCACATAGGCAAACATATAACGTGTGTCATAAACATATATTTTTAAAACATTTGGATAAGCAATGGCTAAATCTTAAGCATTTGGTTAAATTTATTTTTTAATTTATTTAGTTTTATCTTGATTTAGAACAACAAGCCCTACCAATTTACACTAGATGAATGAAGCCTAGTAAATACATCTTTTTGCAATAACATTTTAACCATTCTTAGTGAAAGAAAACCTCCATCTTTTGTAGAAACTTTTGTTGGTGTAATTTCACATTTTAGGACATCTCATCATATCACGTGAAAATACTTTCTACAAAATATCAGTGGAATAATTCAAAGTAACATGTACTATGCTGCTTCTTTTTATCTTTAACTCTTCAGAGTCATTTTGTAACATCCCTTCCTTCTTTCCTTAAAGCACAGAATTTATCTCAGCTGATCTCACGAAATATTTTTTCATCTAATCATTCAAATGATTCCTGGTACCCCTGTTAAACATTAGTGCATTTTGCATTACTGTCAATGGTAAATCTAGGAAATTCTAAAGTTTTTTAGACTTGGTCCTCTTTCAGTAATAAGGAATAAATAAATAAATTGGCACACTATTGTTAGTGTTAATGCAAATAACAGAAGGCCTACTGTATCCACAGACGATTCATTAATACTCTGATCAATTTGATTAACACTGATTCATCATGTACATGGGTTGTTACAGAATCTGTATTGCATATGGTCAGTAACAATATAATTACTTACTGTAAATGTGTCCACAGATCTGGTCTACATGTCATGATTATCGCCACAGCGTATTCACATGAAATTATGGGAGATATTCAAGTCCACAGTCTTTGACCACAGACCCAAGCAGGTGTTTGCTTAATATTTTAGTCAAAGATCAGTGAGTTAAAGGTTAGACCGAGGAGAGTGAGAATAGAAGGGTCACTGCACTTGCAGGAGGGGGTGAGACTTGATCTTCTTGGGTCTGGAATAGTCGAACCCCAAGGTCACCCATTAGTGATCCTGCCGTTAAGGACTGGGAGATGTCAACAATAAATTCACCATGCCAGAACCTTTAACCCTCTTAATGCTGTGAACACCAGGAGCCAAGACCAAAACCCAGAAGGAAAGGACCCAGGGAGAATTATTCACACAATTGTCTGAGGGACGTGACATTTATGTCCTTTAGGCTTTGCCTCTGCTAAAGCAGACAGCTAAGAAAAAACGAGAAGGTTGTCTGATGTCCAAACTTTCTATGCAAACAATACATCCATGCACAGGATATAGACATGAGATAAATATGGTGCAAATAGCATTGTTCAATTGTCACATTTTCATTCTATCACAAGTGTTTTCAAGTAGCAGAGTCTTAACGGAAGATGCCCCCCACCCCTGCCTCCACATGTAAAAACAGTCACTCCACGAGAGATAATGGGATTAACATAAGACATTAGGAAATTTCTTGAAGAACAAGATTTACATAGGAAAGACTACAGATTTTAAGAAAGCCTGATGCTTGGATCGCAGACATAATTTTGCTTAACATAACAATCACTTCATCAAGTAGTCAACTCCAAATTTATTGCAAGACTTAAATAACATGAACAAAAACAGCCTACCCTGTGTTGCCACAGTCATTACTAAAAGGAATATGGAAGCTTCCCCTGGTGGTCATTTATGTCATAAATTGACGTATTCTGGGAGCAATGATCCCCACTAAATATCTTGTATGTGTATCCTAATCATTTCTGAAACCCAATCATTTATCAAATATGTCATCAAATAGTTTTCAAAGTCAACCTCCTCCCAGCACACATCCACAGTGAACACACTTAAATTTCAACTAGATATGAACATACTGGTGCTACCAACCCAATTTTTAAACTCTTAAACTCCTATTCCATTCCTCAAACACAGATATCAGTTCAACCCAGGGTTGGAAAGCAGGTTTTTGTTAGCATGCATAGATCTGCGGGATTGAGAAAAATGAGCAAAATCACTCAACAGCTACAGAGCTAGAGTCACACTGAAGCAGCGACCTAAACAAAGGTAGAGCCGAAACCAAGAAGTGACGAAGAATTATTTTGTAGGCTGATTTTTCAATAGTGGATTTACTGATATTTTTAAGTCCCTGGAATACTGAACAGCAATGTTAATCTGTTATTATTCTTATCCCCAACTTTGAGTTATGGACCATCCAACATTCATCAAGTCGAGAATCTTTCATGGACAAATGCACCAGTTTAGATGATATATTACGTGACTGTTCTATCTAGAGGTATATTCTGAGTCACAATGTGAAGGCGATGACGTAACCTGCTAGATCTGATTGGCTCCATACAAAGGACTAAGAACCTACCCTGAAGAATTTACAATGCAGCAGGTGGGAGAGAAGGGAAGACTGTTTCAGGCTCAAAGTGCTATGGGAGCAGAGAGGAAAAAGAAATGAATCCAGATTAGGAAAATTCACTGTGGCGCTATATCTGTAAAAGGGAACCGGGGTGCAGAGGGAACACCACGGATTGGCTTAGAATTTGATGTATGTGAAACAGAGAGATAGACCAGAACAGGAAGACTGGGGCATGTGGTGGTACTTTGAGCATCAATTAAGGAGTTTAGATCCATTCTGTGAGTAACTAGGAGTCTGAGAGATTTTTAGCAGAGAAGTTATATACTCGGATATCTCTTTCAGGGGGCTCTCTCTCCCTATATATATATATACTATGCTGCTGCTGCTAAGTCGCTTCAGTCATGTCTGACTCTGTGCGACCCCACAGACGGAAGCCCACCAGGCTTCCCCGTCCCTGGGATTCTCCAGGCAAGAACACTGGAGTGGGTTGCCATTGCCTTCTCCAATGCATAAAAGTGAAAGGTGAAAGTGAAGTTACTCAGTCGTGTCCGACTCTTAGCGGCCCCATGGACTGCAGCCTATCAGGCTCCTCCATCCATGGGATTTTCCAGGCAAGAGTGCTGGAGTGGGGTGCCATTGCCTTCTCTGATACTATATGTATACATATACTATATATATACACAGTATATACATATATGTATATAGTAGATATGACTGTATATATGACTGAGTGACGAAGTATACATATACTTCGTCACTCAGTCATGTCTGACGCTTCTGTGACCTTTTGGACTGTAGCCCAGCAGGCTCCTCTGTCCATAGGATTTTTCAGGCAAGAATACTGGAGTGGGTTGCCATTTCCTTATCTATAGTATATATACTTATATTATTTTCTAGGCTGATTTTTCAAGAGTGGATTCACTGATTTTTTTTAAATTCATCGGAATACTGAGCAGTAATGTCAGTGTGTGACTATCCTTATCCCCACCTTTGCATTATAGACCATCCACCCATATATATATACATACATTTGCTCTCATTCAATCATCTAAACAACTGTAAAAGGAAGGCATTGTTACTATGGTTGTTGCTATTGTTATTCTTTCACAAATAAACATTAGGAAGGAGCTGAAGTTACTTGCCACAGTCAGCCAGGACCAGAGTCTGTATTTAAACCCAGCTCTGCTCTGGCTCTATCATCTTGCACATAAAACTGTCTCTGAAGAACAGAGGCAGCGCTTAGAGCCAACATGCTTCGAGAGGTACACATATACCATTTCTATTTTGCTATTCTGGAAAAACACTGCATAGCACTTTACTTTTATAATTATTCAAGCCAGTAGAACTTTCTGATTTCCTTTTTGTCCTTTGGAAAAAAAATAAATTTACCTAGAGACTTAGAAGAAGATGCCACAAAAATAGTCCTGTATGGGTTGCTAGATTTCAGGGGACACATGAATTCAATGTGCTCCTTTTTTTTTTTTTTTTCAGATTTAAGAAATACTTATTAAGTACTTGTTTAGTCGCTAAGTCATGTCCAACTCTTTCGTGACCCTATGAATGGAGGCCACCAGGCTCCTCTGTCCATGGGATTTCCCAAGCAAGAATACTGGAGTGGGTTGTCATTTCCTTCTCCAGGTGATCTTCCCAACCCAAAGATCAAATCCACACCTCCTGCATTGCTGGCAGATTCTTTACCACTTAGCCACCAGGGAAGCCCTTAATTAAGTACTTGTGCTGTGTGTTAGTGTGTTAGTCGCTCAATCATGTTGGACTCTTTGCAACCCCATGGACTGTAGTCCACCTGGTCCCAGGCCCTTTTGTCCATGGAATTCTCCAGGCAATAATACTGGAGTGGGTTGCCATTCCCTTCTCCAGAGGATCTTCCCAACCCAGAGATCGAACCCGGGGCTTCCGCACTGCAAGCAGATTTTTTACCATCTGAGCCACCAGGAAGTATTTGTATCATTTCAATTTGTGTTCAAAAGAACCCTCCTCCTTAGTACTATACTGATCAAACAGAAAACCGAGGCTCAAAGGGATAAATGCAATTTCTCCCAAAATCAATCTAACAAACAGTGGCATTGTTGGGATTCCACATGCAGCTCCGGGGGCTTCCAGCTGCTTCATGAATCCAATCCCAGGCTCTCTCCTTCTGTTCCTTGGGGTAACACGAGTGGACTCTCGATTTTGCCAGACTCCATGCGCTTCTAAACAATATTTCACAAATCATTGGTGTATACAACACAACACACTACTTGGATTGCTGGGTCCCAGACTAAATGAGCTAACAGTGCTGGGTTGTGGTGTAAAAACCCACAATTGTCAAAGTCTTCCAGAAAGAGACAACTTACAGACTCAGTAAAGCCTTTCTTTCTGTCATCCTTTCCACTGCATGAGTCAAACAAAAAATCTAGCAAAATTAAAAACAATAGAAACATGAATGAAACAACAAACATGAATGAGACAACAAGCTCAACAGGGAAGAAACAAAATAAAACCCTTTTCTCTAAGTGGATTTAGAGCCATATTATCAGCCTAATGAATGAACACCCAATGGCTTTTCCAAGAAAACTGTGAGCATTCATTTCTCCGAATCTGTCTAGAGTTACAGAGAGAAAGAAGAAATACATGTTGACCCCTTGTGAAAATATTGATAGACATTTGAAAAAAAAGACCCTGAATCATGATCAATTAAAGCCCAACTCCTGGTGAGGTTTGAGAATATTTAATGCATCTTCCAAATCTGCCCCCTTGTCAGGCACACTGTGAAAGATGCTGAGCGCACCTGTTTATTTTCCTCTCATTACACAAGAGTATATTTTCGGTTGGAATCATTAGTTCCAACAAATGAAATCTCTATTTTTATTCAAGCAAACATGAGTTGTTTAAATGATTCTGCAAAAGGAGGATATGCACCAAAGACAACAAAATTATGACAACAAATTATATAAACTTTTTTAAAATCTCAAGTTATATTTTCTTCCCTGAAACTAAAACATCTACAATATGTTTCCATTTTGGTAATGTGTATACTGTTGGGAATTTTTTTTTCTCCCAACTTCAAACATCTTTTGAAAATAGCACATATTTTTTTCTAAAAATAAGAAATGGCTCTAAAATGAGAGAGGAAAAATATGCTTGTCTAACCATAATATTTTAGAAAAAAAAAAAACCCAGCTGCTTTAAAAACCAAAAGACAAAGAAAGTATATTTCACTATAAATTATTCATTGCACTCATTTTGGATCAATATTTATAGATATTCACATTTTTTTTATAAAGCTGGAGAGATTCTTTTAAATGTCATAATTCCCTCCTCAAAGCCATTGTCAGAAGCACAGCTTAGTGCTGGCAATAACTGAGCACCACTTGAGGCTTATGCCCTATTTTTTCCAGCTTCAGCATCAGGACAGTTTGATACACTGTATGTTTCTGCCAGTGTCCTAACTAGATCATCCCATTGCTGACCTTCTACATTCTGTCAAATGGCTGCATTTTATAGAAACAAACAAAGAAACGGGTCGCCCTTTCCCACTGAATAAGAATGGAAATGTGGTCACTAGCGTGATTCGCAGAATTTAGGGAAAGTAGAATTTGCATTCAATCCCGTTGAACCCACATTAATGGAGCAAGGAATATGTTCCTTCTAAACTGGTCTGGGGGAGCCATGGTTACCCGTCACAGCTTTCAGAGGACTGCTTTCCTATGTTTGGTTTGCTGGGGACAAGTCTGAAGATGAGATTTAGAATAGAGAGGGGGTCAAAGCAAAAAACTCCCTGACAGCATCAAGTCTTACCTGCTTCAGTCTTTTCATGCTCCTGAAAGCTCAGATTTCCCTACTGTGAAAAAAAAAAAAATCAGCACCTTCAGAGTTCTTCTTGGATCCTTTGCTAGGAGCACGGCTGCAGTGAAAGAAAGGTGGGTTTCAAAAGCTCCTACAACTATTTCACCTGTCTGGCTTAAGAACCAAAAGAAAATTTTCTCCTTGCACCATCAGAAAAACACTTTCCTTGCACCTTTCTCAGTAGGACAGTACAAACAGATTTAAACTATTTAAAATAATATGAAAATAGCATTCTTTTCTTGATTACCTACCCTTCTTTATTACTTATTTACTTATATTTAACTGGGGGAAAATTGCTTTACAATGTTGTGATTGCTTCCGCCATACGTCAATATGAATCATATCATGCCAGGGGTATACATATGGCATATGGCCCCTCCTTCTAGAACCTCCCTCCCACCTTCCCCCCACCCCAACCCACCCTTCTAGGTTGTCATAGGGCAGCAGATTTGAGAGCAGTTGGGTAAGTAAAAGAGTTTTGGAAATTCTAAGCATAGTGAAAAAAATTAGAGATCATCACGGTTACTATCACTGACTATAGTTTTCTCTTATATTGAGGAGATGGAACCAGTGAATTTGCATAATTGTGGATGGTTTTATAAGATCCAAAAATGAAATCTAAATCTCAAAGTCTAGGAGATAGTGCAGCCAGGTACCCTCATCTGGGTCTTGGAAGCCTTCATCTTCCTGTGTCACAAATGCACACTCCCAAAATAATGGTTGGGCTTTCAAAGAGCAAGAGAATTCAGCAACATGGCCAGCGTTGACATTGAATGCTACTGTGAAAAACTCTTGTGCCTTTTATTATTGGTCTTAAAATGATCCCTTCATTAAAATGGTTCTTTTCAATAAATGCATTGCCTTCCCAAGTAGTAACAGCAATTTGGTCACTGACTATATTAGGGTATGTAATTTAGAGTATTTTGTTAATGATTTTAGCTGCAGAATGCTTTGGCAGTCTTCGGGTTGAGGGATGTTACATCAAACAATCACTAATATCAAATAATACCTTTAAACAAAAAGCACTCTATGCAAACTTTGATACATATCAAAAGAGTTATGACAACCCTTCTGGAAAATGATTGATATAATCTGAGCATGATTTTTTTTTTCCCTGAGTAGGGTACAAGTCACATTCTAATGAATAAAGAAAAAAGCATTTCAGTTATATTTATTTTTCCAATATACAGATCCATCTCCAATTTCAGCTATTTTTTTCCTGTTTCTCAATCAAAAAGCACGCCAATGCAGGGGCAATACACACCCTTTCTATTTCTGTTGTAGCCCCCCTGTGTCTCCGGAGACTGCTGATGGAGTTCAGCATCTTGCTTGAAGCCTGAAGCCATTTCCTCAGAGTCTTCCCTACAAGACTCCAATGCCTCAGTGACTTTCTGCTTCAGCAGTTCCATCTTTGGGGCACGAAGATTGATTTTCTTTCTTCCTACAAGTGAAAGTCCAGAGTGTGAGCCCCCCCGCCTGGTACCCAGAGGGACCGACAATACAACCACCAGGATCAACTTGAAAAACTCGTCCAGCGGGAGCCTTCCCACCACCTCTGTGCTTCTCACTAGGTTAAGTGCTCCATATATCAATGAAAGCAAGCCCTGCTAACCCGAGTTCCCACAGCAGCTGCCTGCAAAAAGCTCAATTTTTGCAACCCTCCGTGTCTCGTGCATAGAAAGTCTACAAGCCGCATAACAGTACAATCATGGACACTCAGGATGGATTTTGGTATGGGGGTCTGAAAATCACGTCTTGGTCTAGGGCTGCGATGAAAATAACAAAGTGTTTAATTGATCAGGAGATCGTTAATGCAGCCGTACGTGTATGTACACCTTACAAATATTATGTATGGTCTTTTTTAACACTCAGATTTTTTTTAACATGTAAATAGACTGCTTAGAAATAAAAGTTTTCATGTTTCAAAGCTAGGGAAGTCCCCTTTTGAAACAGACTTGACAGTCTTAGGAAAATATTTGGATTTTTAATGGACACAGTTGGAGAAAGGAAAAGGCAAGGTTTAGTGAGCATTAATAATATATTTGTTTGCAGGTGGATTTTTTTCTGTGCCTTAAGAAAGTACTTTTCTATGCAAAGGAGAGTGATAGAAAAACACGGTAGTGGAGGTGGATAGGGGAAGTTTAGAATTATAATCTGAACACACATGAAGGAGGGCAACCAGATTCCACATTACCAGTAGTGTGGACCTATACACTTATTTTAAAAGTACCATATTATTTTCCTATGTACAAAATCATGTTATATTCGATTGATGTCAAAGGTATGAGAATAATGATATGATGTGTTTCCTAAGCTCTAACTCTTTGCAAATAAAACAAATAGTAATGTTCAGAAGAACCAAAACTAGAAAAGCATTCAAGTTACTTTAATAGAAATTACACTATGATCTTGGCTAGGATGGGTGTTTGTCATTTCCCCATCATTATTTGACCACTGATGTTTTATAGAAGAAAGTTGCAAAAAAAACTCCCTTCAATCCTTTGAAAAACAAATCAAGAGAATAAATATTGCCTTGAACTAAGCATAAAAACACTCTGAAAATGGTTATTTCCAGGACTTCGCTTGTAATCCAGTGGGTAAAACTTCACCTTCCAATGCAGGGACTGAGGGTTCAATCCCTGGTTGGGGATCCAAGATCCCACATGCCTCAGGGCCAAAGAAAAAAAAAACAAAAAAACATAAAACAACAGAAGCAATGTTGTAATAAATTCAACAAAAACTAAAAATGGTGCACATCAAAAAAATCTTTTAAAAATGGTAATTTCACTATTTTGAACTAACCCAGAGTTTAGTGAAAGTTGATTACATTGGTACGATATTTCAAATTTGAAATTTACAAAAAATAACTTACCAGAATGTGGTCTGTCTTTAAAACCATCATCTGTAACACACATCTTTAGAAAAATAAGTGCTATATCTTCTGATGATATATTAATATTAAATGTGGTTTGTTTTATTCACAATGTGATTTATAGCATATTTTGCTTTCTATACTGTACCCACCCAATACTTTTGGATAAAAGTTATCAAATAAACATTCTTTATCATATCAAATGCATACCAGTCGTTTGCATCCTTTATGAAGTCTCTCACATTTTTGAAAGAACCTATTGAAATAAAATTTGAAGAAATTGTACATAAATGAAGCTGGAAAGGACCTGTCCTATGTCCACAGATTTCAATGTCAAATTCCTATCAAAATTTATCACAGTGATAGGGAAGCACATAAACTTATAAAGAAAAGGAAGCACTTTTATCTTTAATATTAGAAATAAATAAAAGAACAGAAGAGATGTATTGTTCTTCTTCCACCCTCATTAGCAAAATTCTAGCAAGCAAACTATCAGGAGTGGTGTTGACTTAGCAACATTTTTTGGGGGGGGAGGTGGGAGTGATGGTGAAAGGGTAGATTAAAATGATATGTGTCAAATATTAGTAGCCTTTTAAGAAGCCATCGCCCATGGCCCTTAACCCCGTACATATGGCAAGTCAGGTGCAGAGCAAACGAAATTAAGATGATAGTGTGTTGACAGGAGCAAGCAGATTCCAGTTTTCATCTCCGCAGACAACAGGAGTGACATCACATCTTCTCAAACTGACACCTTAATGAATTTAGCAACACCTGAACTTTTCTGGCACCGGACACCTTTGACACCAGTAGGTCCTTTCGTGTCAGTAATAATAGGATTCTGTATCACTCCCCCACTCCCTGTTTGATGGCAGAATTACCTTTTGGGCCCTAACAAGTTGACAGGGTTTCATTTTGCTTCCTCTTTTAATGACATCTTCTTTGCAGGTGAACTGGAGATGTAATACCTTCCTTTTTTGTCCTGGAGGATTCCTAAATGTCATTGAAAGACCCAAGACATCTCAATCTGGCTTGATGCAAACAGGAAGCCAGGGTTTTTAAAGGTGAAATGGATCTTGCTAATGAAGAAGTACCGCTCTTCCTGGGGCAGGCAGCTTGTTAGTTCGAGTTAGGTGAGTGTCACGGGTTAGGGTTCAAGCATGACATGGGTGTGACTCAAGATGTCATATTTTATTTACTGGGCTTAAAAAAAACACATCATCTAATGCTTAGGCAATAAAAACAGGGAACCCTTTCTGCATTAGGCAGCAATCTGGAGAGAAAGGTAATGAGCTCTTGCCTCAGAAATTTGCGATGATGGGGTCCTCATGATGATCAAGTTCAAGTATGTGAACTTTAAATCTGTAAATGGTAAAGCCACCCTGTAAATACAACTGCCTATTCATGGGACCAGAAACTCAAGTTTTCTGTTTATCTCGCTTCTTCAGTCTTTTTATTTTTCCCATGAGTGTGACTCAATAGTTACATAGTTGTCTCTTTGTTTCCTTCCCTCTTCTTCTACACTGTAAAACGGCAAGAAATACAATACTTGTGGCCATCGTGAATTTGCAAAACGGTCCTGAGGCCCAAAGCGGGTGGAGAGGAGGCGGCCCAGATTTAAAAACTTGGCACCGTTCCGAACCTCCTACGCATTTAAATCATTTCGAAATTTTTCTGCTTCGCTGGGTTTTTTTCTGATATTACTCACCGGCTGGTCACCATTTGGGGGAAGTATAAGAATGGAAAATCCGATTCATACAATGACATAAAATCCATCGTGGGTGAATAAAGCCAAGGCTGCCAGCAAAACCCACCTTAAACATGGACGTGCTTGCCCAGAGCCGAAAGGGTTAAAGAGACGCCGTCTCAGCTGTCAGCTCAGGGGCACCGTCAAATTACAAATTACACCAAAATATAATGTCCCAAAGTATTAAATGATAATATTTTCAGCCCATCTGATCTAATGAGCAGATTCTACTCGCCTCTCCCTTTCTTTTTTTTTCTTTTTTTTACCTTCAAATCTCTAATTACCGCAGACAAAACTTTTTGCATCCAGAGGTTCCTGTGAAAATTCAGAACCTCAGCCTTTCAAGAGAGGGCTCTGCCTGCCACAGAACTCCCCTCTTTTTCCTTGTCTGCAGGGTGGAATCCATATAATGATTAACTGTTAGGTTTGCCGCATCTCCCTTTATGGAACAAAAATTATTCCTTCAAAAATGAGGAGGGTTTCTCAATTAAAACAGTTCTGTGAGTCACGGCCTCTGTGTCATTTTAGGAAAGGCACACAGTCCCATTTGGTTCTAACAGGTAAAATAATGACTTCTTCACCTGTCAACGGCTAGCTTAAAATTCCCACACATGTAGGCCATTTCTGTTTCATCTGTTCTTTGAATTTCAGCTGCTTTGCTTTTCAATGCCTCCGTTTCACTGGTGTCTCTTTTGTGTCAGAGACGCTCACACTGGGTTCTCCCTCTTTGGCGCTGGGCTCTCTTTTCACAGTGACATTTCAACATAAACAGTCAATATTCATTACCTCAAAGGAGACTTCCCTCCTATTGCTGACCAATTAAATACCAGCTGAGATAGGCAGACAAAGGTAAAGGAGTTGTAACACAAGACAGGCTTCGAGCATACTTCCCGCTCTCTTAAAGGAAGAAAAATTGTCATCAAAACAAAGAAAGCTGGCGATTGAGGGACTATCTCTAGCCAAGAGACACAATTCCGTGGGATATTATGGTCCCCTATCTTTTCATCTGGCGTGCTGAAGAGTGTGGGGGTTTGGGTATTGTGTGTGTGTGTGTGTTGTTTTTAATAATTCAACACCATGCATTTTTGAGGTTTCACTGAGAAGGACAATCAGCCCTTAATTAGTTCCTGACTGAAGATGGCCATATTGGCATAGGCTGTTTATTCAGATGCTGGTGGACCTGACCTTTATTTTCTTCCTCTGCTGACTAATTTGATTTAGCTTGATTTCTGTATTTCTCCACCACACAAGAGCGACTCAGGAGGTGCCACTTAGAACATCTGTTGAGACTGAGCCCTTTATGGTGAACTCACCGCTGTCTAAGGAATTACTGGGAATGGCTGGGAGACCCGTCAGCGATGTCCTCTGAGCTGGCATTCATTTTAGGGGGTTGGGGGGGTGGCAATGTTCTGATATATTTCCTTGAATCATTAAACAGTTCAACTCCCTTCCCATCCATTCCCCCCTCCCCCACACTCACACCCTCCAAGACACACCTACAGATGCAGGGCACTTGAAAACCGTTTGCTTCAGGAAAGCTGGAGAGATTTTTTTTTAAATACTTCTGCAAATTTCAAACTATTCCTCTTTTTTCTTCTTCGTCTTCTTTTTTCTTCTCCCCACAATTCTGGGCAGCATGCATGTGCCAAGCTGCAAGAGTTTTCTTCACCACACATGAATTGTATAGTAAATAGGGCATTCGGATCCTTCCTTTGTGAAATCATTCCCCTAAGTAAGCCATTTATTCCACCTCCACCAAATGTCGTCCTCTTCCGTGGTGAGGGAGCCACATGCGTGCTGACTTTTATATTGGAAATGTAGCCTAGATTTAAAGGCTTGTAGCCCAAACTGCTATCAGGACTGCCATCCACAAACTCAACATTTTCTGAAGGACTCATTTAGATAACAACATTCCATGCAAAGTGTGACCTTAAAGCAGAAGGTTACATATAAATGAAGTACACCCACGCCATTCATTTTCATAAGCAGGCATGTGCATCCTAGCTTTGTCATCGATCCTAAAAGGCACTGCAATATTTCTAAAACAAACAAACAAACCAGAGTCTCTCTGAATGGCAACCCTTACTCAACTTCCTTTAGAAACAGAATTAAAATCAGCGTCCAATAGTCAAAGCAATCCATTGTCCAAAATTTCTGTCTTATTAATCAGCCGCTTGAGAGAAGTGAAATGCCAGTTTCATTTTCTGAGAATCCCTCTTGAATCTTGTGAAAATGAAAGTGCAGTTAATTCAAGAAGGTAAACTTTTTTCTTTGGGTATTTTTTTCTTTAATAAAGGAAAAGAACTTTCACTCAGGGATAGTAGTTTCGTTTTTTGTTTTTTGTTTTTCCTCCCAAGCCAGATTAGGTGAATTTAATCATCAGAGAATTTTATTTTCCATGTATGCTTCCAGCAGCTAGAGGGCACAAAAGAATGCTTTTACCTTGCCTTGTCTTTTTTTTTTTTTTTTTAAATCATGGAGTGGAACTAGATAGACTCAGAAATAAAAATACAGGGAAAGCTGGTGGATGTATGGCACCTTCCTTCCTCAGATGTCAATGTCTTCATATGTTCTTTCTAGCAGGAATCCAAATTCCTGATGGCAGTAATAAGTGACAGGGAAACGCAGGAACTTCACCTTCCCAAAAGAAAGAGTGAATTCCAAAGCATGAGAGCCTCGGACGGGGGCATGATAATTCCAAGTCTGGCCCATCGTTATGCTTCTGAACTATTTTGTAGAGCTCTGTTCAGAAGCAATCTAAACATATGTTTAACCTTTATCATTCTAGCATCTTAAATATTAATGTTGGTGGTGATTCTGCATGAACAACATCTATTATTTTTGCACTAATAAGAGGCTTACAAGAATAAACATGAAAAGCTTGGAGCAACCTTCCTGTCAATTAAGAAGCAGTCAGTAGTACTTCAAATGAACAGTTCCAGCAGACCTGATGTCAACTGGAATCCGAGTGGAAACGCAAGCTTCAAGAGCCACAAAAGACGCTCCAACTCATAACTCTAAGTTTCACTAACTGTCCCCTCCACACATTTATATACCCCTCATCTTGTAAAGCAAGTTACTAAGACTCCATAGTAAAAGGCACTCTTTTTTGGACCATTTATTTGCAAGCGTGATAGTACTTTGGCATTTTTCTGCAAGAAACACTAATAAACCTCAGGAGGAGTCACATCTGTTGCTGGAGTACAGAATGGGTTGGGCCTCAATAGCATAATATATATAAACACTTTTTCCCCCTAATGAACTGTACCACCCCCTTAGGCATAAATGAGTTGGATCTGGATCGAGTGCCATTTGCCAAATTGTAAATTGCCTACATTTATTTTGGGAGTGCACTAAACAGAGTGCTAATTGCCTTGTTTAGCACTTTCCTTTCTTTCATTTGCACTGGTGTAAAATCTTAGTAAATTAACTCAAGGCTTTTATTATGTAGGTAGCATTTGAACAACCAAGAATTAGTGAGGAGGCGGCATGAAAGGACTGATAACAGAGGAGTTGGCTCTACCCATAATGCCATTTATATGTCCCTTGAATTAAAAGGATGGAATTAACTTTTAATCCTTGGGCTTTTTAAATAGCTGATGTTAACACAGAATGTATTACGCAGCCATTTTATTCAAATTTGCTCACTTAAAATGGGTAGAATGTTAACAACCATGATCGTATGGGGAAAGTGCAGCAGGCTGTATTCATATACACAAGTGTTATATATTAAGATTCATTCCAAATAGCAATTTATGTAGTTGCAGTCAATTGCATAGTCAAGATTCCAGCTTGTTGTCAAAGACAAAACACTCCAAAGTCATTAACATCCACTGCTGTGCAGTAGCCTATGTAAAATGAGTTGGGAGTCTCGTTGCCACTCCTAATAGACAGGTGTACACTTCAGAAAAGCCATCATCAGATTTAGCACAGCACAGAATGTGCACTGGCTGTTTGACTGTAGAGAATAGAGGCAAAATAGCCCCCAGAGGCTGAAGGTCTTGTACTCTTACAGGTGGCCTCTTACGGGGCGTGAGGGGGAGGACTGTCCAGGGAGCTGTGGAATCTTGCAGTTACAGATAAACAGATTTTTCTATTTTCAGCATTCTTGGTTCGACTCAGTTCTTGGTTCACTGTTTTCCAGATCCTTTTAAACCTAAGGCTACAAATTTTTGCTTTCAAAAGAAAAGGAAATTTGTTGCAAACGGTGATTTAAGATGAAAAGCAATAAAAGCCCATCATCTTTGATTTTTTTTTTCTTCGTATTTTTTTCTGTAAAAATCGAAAGTTGTGTTTAGATAGAAGTTTGCCAATATGAAAAGCCGAATGATGAAACAAAAATTGATTCAGTTCCTTCTAGTCATTTATATTAACCTCCCATACATAGAATTCTGTAGGTAATTACAGAGAGGCTAGAGGAGATACTTAAATGAGGACAAGTTCTCTGGTTTTTAAGAAGGTTGACTGGGCCTTGATTTTGATGCACGTTGACTTTAGAAGTGTTTTTCAGGAGAGGTATTATTTACATTGGGGGGGATGGCAGGGGGATACAAGTGTCCTCGCTCAAGGTAGTGGTGATGCAGGAAAGTTTTAAAGTGCAGAAAGGCAGGCAGTATCCGCTATGTTGAAGTCATAGTGAATCCAGTTAGAAAACAAATTCAAGTCTTCATCATCTTATTAGCAGAAAAACAATATGAGTTTCACACAATAATCCCTAGAAAGCTAAGTAGCATCAGTGATTTGTTAAAGAGGTAATATGCTAATGGAACCAAAGGTTTTGAACTCAGACAAACATTTCTGGATTCCAATTTGAGCACTGGAACTCTGACCTCTAAAAAGTGACCTCACCTTTTTTATTATTTATTTCTTCGTCTCTAAAACCGGTGACAATACCAATGCGTAAATGCTGCAGTGAGAATTATATTAATAAGACAATGTATAAGTTTCTAAAACAGAGTACATATTTCATAAAAGTTCATTCCTCTTCTGGTCCTCTTTTTATTTTTGCTCACCTCGAATCCCACCTCTTCATTTAGTTAATGAAGTAAAATTCCCACTTGGATAATAGAAGATATAATAGTATAATTACTTTTGTTCTTCCAGGGTAGAACTTGATAATAAAACTCCTCAATAATACATACCTGAAGAAAGAATAAATGAATGAGAAAAAAATCAGACAGTGTTTTAATTATTGAGGGCTTCCTTGGTAGCTTAGCTGGTAAAGAATCTGACTGCAATGCAGGAGACCACACTTTGATCCCTGAGTCAGAAAGATCCCCTGGAGAAGGGATAAGCTACCCACTCTAGTATTCCTGCCTGGAGAATCCCCATGGACAGAGGAGCCTGACGGGCTACCATCCATGGGGTCGTGAAGAGTCAGATACGTTTGAGAGACTAAGCATGGCATAATTATTGAAGATGCTTATGATATATATAAAGGCCATATATATATATATATATATAAAGTCTTCATGATGAAACATAATTGTGAAGTTTCCAGGCTACAACTAAGCATGGCATAATTATTGAAGATGCTTATGATTTATAAATATATATATATATATATCTCGGAGAAGGCAATGGCACTCCACTCCAGTACTCTTGCCTGGCAAATCCCATGGATGGAGGAGCCTGGTAGGCTATAGTCCATGGGATCATGAAGAGTCGGACACGACTGAGTGACTTCACTTTCACTTTTCACTTTCATGCATTGGAGAAGGAAATGGCAACCGACTCCAGTGTTCTTGCCTGGAGAATCCCAGGGACAGTGGAGCCTGGTGGGCTGCTGTCTATGGGGTCACACAGAGTCGGACAGGACTGAAGAGACTTAGCAGCAGCATATATGTGTGTATATATATATATATATATGTATATAAAATAAACATGATTAAACATAATTGTGAAGTTTCCAGACCAGAATGGTTTGAAGTCATTTAAGATTCGACACACTTCTTTAGAGATACTATGTGATTTACCTATAACTTAACACCAAATTGTGATTATATGTAAGTTCTGCATGAAATAAGATAGGATTTGATGTATTTTTGAAATTAGTTTATTTGCCAGGGAAGCAAAATGATGATTTAACTACTAAATTTTGTCTGATTTCCCATTTGAATCAAAAGAACATTGACAATGAAAATTGGTTAAAATGAAATAGGAGAAAGTTGAGAGATGCTATTTTGACCTACATAATTTATGTCTTTCATAATACAAAACCTCTTCTAATTTAGGGTGATAGTCATTTTTAATGGCATTCTGTGAAATAATAGTTCCGTATGAAGTAACAGATAAAGACTCTTGAGGGTCCCTTGGACAGCAAAGAGATCACACCAGTCAATCCTAACGGAAATCAGTCCTGAATATTCATTGGAAGGACTGAAGCTGAAGCTGAAACTCCAATACTTTGGCCACCTGATGCGAAGAACTGACTCATTTGAAAAGACCCTGATGCTGGGAAGGATTGAAGGCAGGAGGAGAAAGGGATGACAGAGGATGAGATGGTTGGATGGCATCATCGACTCTATGGACATCAGTTTAAGTAAGCTCCAGGAGTTGATGATGGACAGGAAAGCCTGGCGTGCTGCAGTCCATGGGGTCGCAAAGAGTCAGACACGACTGAACGACTGAAATGACTGATGAAATAATGCAGGTTCAATTGTATGTGTCATAAGAGAATTTATTTGACTAATCCTTGATTAGAGCTAAACTATGCTGAAGATTGGTCTTTAGAGTCCTCCAAAGACTTGATTCCATAGTTATCAATGTGAAAATTTACTCTAACAGGAGACTTGGTCAAAGATGACAGAAATTCAAATGTTTGTTTTCCATGAGACTTTAACCAAGGACAGAAGTAAGACTGATCATCTGTTCTTTAATTAGAGGAACTGAAAGTCTGACTAATGATAGTTGTTTCTGTCATTTCATTTCAACATATTTTTCTTTTTTAAATCCTTAGACAAAGAGTCTAAAAATTAATTTTGTCCATGCCTCAATTTATTTTTTAACAAACAAACTTCTAAGGGTTTACATTTTATCTCCAAAAAGCAAAATGGTACTTCTCATGCCTCACTTCCTAGTTTTTCTCCCCATCTTTCTTCCTTTTCTTTCACCTAATCATTGACATTTTTATCTAACAGATAATGTTAAAAGAGAGCTTTAATAGGCACTATTCAAACAGATAAGTTTTTTTGTTCAAAGAAAAACATACTCTTTGTGGGTTACTTTCTCATCATATTGAGTCTTACAGTTCTTGGTGTTCAGTCTTTGTGTTTTGGAGTATTCATAACTGTTTACCCACAATCAACTTCCATCTTGGATAAACTCGTCAAATGTTTCATGAGTGTATAATGTAACCAGATAACTGGCTTTGGCACATGAAGTTTTTAAAGATCCAAAGCTACATGAGACAATCAAAATGCTGGAAAGCCCAAACAAAAAATATTTGTTTTGTTTAGAAGGAATTTATAAAAATGACAGCATACAACTTTTGAAGGCTATGATCATGAGATCAAAACGAAAAATACTCTTTAAGTATAATTCTGTGAGTTAAAGTCAGAAATATATACATAAAGTCCCTCATAATCCCAGAAGTTTTCTGGGACACATCTAACCATAGAAAATTTCTGGGACACATCTAACCGTAAGTATAGTAGAAGAGATTCCTACACCACAAGAAGTTTAAATAGGCCTTTCCTGGACACATCTAACCATAAGCACAGTAGAAGAGCTTTCTATTCTCTTCTACCACAAGCTTCATTAAACATTCAGACAACTATGCCAATGAACAAAAGTCCAGGGATTGGCTGGCTAGCAGGTTGGTTAACACTGTTTCCAATAATGAGGTGAACAATTCTCACAGAGGCTTATTTCTGTCTGTGTAACATCCTGTCTATTCTGACAACTAGGCAGGAAAGACCTATTTAAATGTGTTTTTGAAGTATTATATTTTTCTTTCTATTATTGGAGCTAAAGCTAAAAACATTTGTGTGGTGCTTTTTAAAATAGTACTTATATACATGTGTCTTTCTGCATCCATTCAGCCAGTCTCTGTCTCTCGGTTGCAGCATTTAATACGTTTACATTTAAGGCAATTATTGATATGTATGCTACCATCTCCATTTTCTTAATTGTTTTGGGTTTGGTTTTGCAGGCCTTTTTCCTTCCCTTCTTTTGTTCTCTTCTCTTGTGGTTTGATGACCAATTTTAATGTTGTGTTTGGGTTGCTTTTTACTTTTTATATGTGTGTATCTATTGTAGTTATTGAATTCACTGTTCCCATGAGGTTTTTATATAGGAGTCTATATATGTACAAGGTTGTGTTAAGTCATTGGTCTCTTTCCCATTGGTTTGGATTTCTAGTAACTAAATCTGTTGCTTTTCAAGAGTTGACTCTGTCCTTCTAGCAGAAATTTATCTTAAGGGAAAAAACCTCAGATGAGCAAAGGCCTTAAACAAAATGATTTAACTGCATTATTGTCTATAGAATTAATATTTTAATATTAAATAAAATATTTTATATAACCAAAAATATTCAGAAGATGAAATATTAAGTGGTCAAATAAAAATATATTTTAAAAAATTCTAATAATATATAATATATATATAATATATAATACTGACTGAAGAAAAAAGCATACCATACTTTACATATGACATGATCTTGACTCTAAAATACAAGGATAAATAGAAGAGAATCAAAAAAGTAAATAAAATACAAGGATAAATAACAGTGTCAAAACAGTTATTCTCCTTGAGCTGGAAGCTAAGATTATGCAAGCTTTTCTACTCACATATACTTTTCATTGTAATACCTTTATAAGTAAACAAAAGTAGATAACTGGAGAAAAAAGAATTCTTCAACATGATTATTCAAAGCAGATTCTTTGTGGAGATGTGACCACAGTTGATGATATAAAAAAAAAATTATACACCATGTATGTGCACCTGCCTTCAGCCCATCATCTCTTTACAAATCCAGAATAACACAACCAATGAACCAAGATGGAAAGTAGCACTGGATCCTGAAAACAGGCTCCTCTGCTGAACTAGAAACAACTTTAAAACATCTTTCTCTAGTTTCTTTTCTAAGTGATAATGTGAATTATTATAGATTAGATTTGCAAAGTTCCTTGTCCTCATTCTTTATTTTGGAAGTAAAAGACGTACTTAGATAGAAATGGTGCGAGAAATGATAAATCCAAAAACAAAGAAACAGACACCAAGGCCTGAAAACTGAGCCCTTCCTCACAGCAATTCCAGTTTCACTGACCACACTCTTGCAAGATTTTAATTCACATATTTCTTTGCTGTCCCCATCTCCCATGATTCTCCTCACCTTCTAGAATGCACACTCTCACACTCTCCCTCTCTCTCTCTCTCACACACACACCCACACAGAGTATTGCCTCTACATTAGAGTGTGCCATTAACAATTCTGTTTTCCTTTTGAGCACACAAACAGCTCCTCGGGCTTTTACATAAATTTCTCAAACAATATTTTGTGGGAGGCTTACTTAATTTCCAACTCTCTTAGTTAAATCTAACCCTTTCTCCAAGTAAGGAAGCTAAAGCTGAGAGATTAAGCCACATTCTGAAGATCACAAAGTCAGCAGTGGAAGCCAGACCAGAATACATTCCAGTGGTGGTATTTCCCTTAAGAGATGCCTGTCACTTTTAATCTACACGGTTAGAGTTTCCCCCCACTAAGCCTTAAGTCTCAGCAATACATATTAAATGAATATTACATAGTGTGCTCATTGGCCGAACTTTGAGGTGTTAGAGCTCTTTGCCCACCGGTCTAAAGAAAATTAAGCTTCTTTGAAGGAAATGTGGTCTCTATTAGGAAAGGGTTAAACACAGATTATGCAAATAAAGATATTGTCATCTGTCCCCTCTGTTCATTCCGAGAGCTGCTTTTCTGTTGTTGTTTTTCTTCTCCTCCAATTGAGAGATTAACCTGGTCCCAATTGAAATGGCAGTCCATATCATACCTTGCCTTGATCTCACAGCATGGCTAATAACAGCTGGGGCCGGCCAAGCAAGCGTCTTTATTTTTTCTTTATTGTTCCAGACTACACATCCGTGAACCTTCAGCATGTTATGTACTTAACCATGGTCAGGTTGATGTCATTATTTTCTGATTGTCCGGGAGCTCCCGGGGTACTGGCCCACATTGACGGAGAAGGCTGGCATGCTCTTTGTAGGGTAACCTTTGAAAAAGAAGTCCCTTGACCACCTGCATGTTTAGCCTAGGGCTGTGGCATTGCACTGGGCCAGTTGGTACGCTTCAAAACACATATTAGCACCAGTTGGGCTTGTTCATCTTGCTTTTTAATTTTCACTTGGTCTTGTTAGATAAACCTTATCTCTGCCACAAGCAAATGCTTCACAGAGCAGATTTTTCAAGATCTCAGCAAGAAGATCCAGTTTGTGTGGATCAGTGTGTGCTTTGTCTAAACCTAAGCGTAGCTATTCCTCACCTTCCCCGCCTCTTTTTCGTATTTTTTCCCCCTGTTGCCTATCCATATGTCTAAGTCACTAGCCAGGCTAGTCCAAAGCAGGCACACGAGGACAGAACAGCAAGAAGAGTGGGGCAAAGTGCTTCTCTGCGTGAACCATCTCCACACTTAGCTTTTACAATCCTGTAAAAATTGGTCTACTTGTTATCAGTTCAGACTGGAAAGCAAGCAGCCCTCGATTGCCTCGGGCTTTGATGTAAGCACCCCTGACTATTTCTGTTTAAACTCTAGCGGATGGAAGACACCTATAAAGATATTAATTAGCTCCAGTTGTCACCAGATGTGGTTTACATTCTCCGAGCCAGCTCTGAAATACTGGAATTTTTATTAGGCAAGGTAATGTTTATGGCTCTCATTAAAGTCTGAGTCATAAAAGACTGAGGATGAGATTGGAAGGGGTGGGGAGCAGGAGAGAGTTTTCTCTTTGTTTATCAACTTTCAAAAATCCAAAAGACCTGTGCTTTAGATTTGAGTGGCATGTTAACTTTGAGGAATCTGGCAAGAGTCTTATGGTGTTTACACTTTGAGGAAACCCTTTGAGTTATACTACATAAAATGACTGGTTTGTGTCAGAATTATGAGTTACATTTATATGCTTAATTATAAGAATGTCAGCCGGGTTGCACTGCACCGTGTAAAAGAATTCAGTACTAATTGTCATTGGACTGGATACTTGTTTATGGGATATATGACGACAAAAGGAATTAATCATTTATTCAAAATGGGTGAACAGTACTTCTTAACTGGCAGAGCAGGGTGGCAGGCAGAAGAAGAGAATCCAAAAATATCTTCTAAACACTTTTTTTCTCCAATGGTCCCCTTTCAGCCCATTAGGACTTTTAGGAAATACTTTTGCTAATTTTTCTTTTGGAGGAGTAAGAAGGTAATGGCTAAAACATATTACTAGACTATTTACTTTAATTTTTTTTTTAATTTGAGAAAGATTTGCAGTCCAAACTGGCTGCTCAGATTCCTTCAATAGCTTCCCTGACCTCCTTTTGAAGTTCCCCCTCATCAAACCTACACACATAATAAGACAGACCCAATTCTTCTGCCAGCCCCCATGATAATTCATGGTCCCTGAATGGAATCTGTCTTCGGCTTGAATCCTCTGATGACTTACATCAGTGCATCCGATTTACAGTTTCATAAGATCTTTGGAGATTTTAAATGATATTCAGAAATATGCTTATGCATTTTTAAAAGATTCCTTTTTCCCATCTGAACTCTTTTAACAAAGGTATTACACTAAGTACAAAAGCTGTCCAATTTTTTCCAACCTTTTGGTTCTTTCTAAAACACAGTCATTTTGTTAGACATTGAAAATGTCTTGATTTAGTTGTCTTGCTATTTGGGGCCTGTCCTGCCCCCTGCAGTGGTAATAAGGATGGGGGTTCCTGCTGGGCCCTGAAGAATACCATTTCACGGCCGCCACAGAGCTGGCGGCTTTTATTTATGGAGCCAAGAAAATGAATGGGTATTAGTGTCCAAACATTTCAACATGCTCCCGCGGCCATGCACAAAAGGGACTGATTTGCAGCAAATTTCCACTTATTTTCCAAAAGTATTTACCTTACCGAAGCTTGGCTGATCACTATAATGGCATAGCTTAGGGGGGGTGGGAAATGACCATTTCAGAACCCAATTTATATATATATATTTCTGAACCTTAAAAGTGTTCTACTTTTTCTGAATAAAGATAATACCCTTGGTTGCTAGGCTTTTATGGATATATGGATAAATCTAAGGTGCTGGCGTTTGTAGTTCTCATTGTCATTTTCAATTCAAACAAGAAAAGACCTCGCACAGTCCAAGCAAAGATAGTTTGTATCAGCAGATAGAGGCCAGACATAAGGGAGCCTGCTACAAGCACACGGGGTCATCCTTGGTCACTTCCCTAGAGCAAGTCCAGCATTTCAATGTTTGAAATTCGGTCTTAGAATTGAGGGCTAACATGCTCTAGAACTATGCTTAAGATTCAACTTCAGACTAATTGGTGGGTAGCCCTGCGATGCTATGAAATCACATTACCTTTTACATTGTACAATTCACGCCTTTTATCAATAAATATTCATTGAGCACCTACTGTGTGCCAGGTGTTTGAAACCAGCCTTGCAGAGATATTAAAATGGCTTTACCCTTGGCTTTTCAAGAACTTTGCTTAGGGTGTCTACACCCTCTGCTCAGGCAGATGCTTTGGCGATCCTCCATCCATTCTGCAAGCCCTGTCTCTGAGCATTCTCTGAATATGGTATTGCCTTCTCAGCTCTGGACTTTGGTTCTCTCTTCTTGGTACACAAGAAATATCTCTTGCTACAAATCAAAATTCCTGCTCTCTAATTCCAGCCAAAAGATCCATTCTTATATAACCAGCACCTCCCGCCCCCCAACCAGTCCCTACTGTGAGCCTAAAATCTCCTTTCTCTGAGCTCCATCACTACTGTCGTGTTATTTGTGTGCATGGACTACTGGATAAAAAACCATCTGAGGGGTGAATGAATGTTGGTCACCTTCCCTAAGACTTGTGTGCACTTTGCACAAGGCAGATGCTCTCTCAAAGGGAGAGCAGGAGGCCTTGATGAAGGAATGAGTCTGTCATCTTATACATCCCTCCTGTTATCTTTCCTATTCCACAAGAGGCAAGATTTACAAAGCAAAGTGATGTGTGAATTTTCTCTTCTTCCTGTTCTTCCAAAATCCATGTTGGCTTTTCTAACATTTATGGCAATGACACCGTGGCTGTAAGTCTCCTGGTCACTGTTCCCAGCCTCACCATTTTATTGCCCGAACTCCTATGCAGAACAGTATGATAATCTGTCCAGCTCTAAGTTACAAAAATGTTACTCACAATATAAGATGTTATTATAACATAAGAAACGCGAAATAAATGAAAGAAACAAAACCAGGAATTATTTCATTCTAACTCCATTAACTTCTAGTTATTTGACTTTGTACTGGTTGCTTAATTCTCTGTACTTCAGTTTCCTCATCTGTAGAATGGGGTAATAATCATAGAAACTTCATGAAGTTACTGAGTTAGAATATAAACAATGAGCTTCCCGGGTGGTGCTAGTGGTAGATAACCTCCCTGCCAACACAGCGGGTATAAGAGACTTAAGTTTGATCCCTTGGTTGGGAAGATCCCCTGGAGGAGGAAATGGCAGCCCACTCCAGTAGTCTTGCCAGAGGAATCCCATGGACAGAGGAGCCTGGCGGGCTACAGCCCATAGGGTCGCAAAGAGATGGACATGGCTGAAGTGACTTAGCATGCAAGCACTCAATATAAAAACACTTACAGAAATTGCTCAACAAATATGAATGATTATCTCATATTTGAAAATGTATAAATTTTAATTTACAGTAAACAAGTCTTACTTGCAGTCTTTGAATAAGAGATAATAAATCTCTCAGGTATATCTTCTCCAGTCAAAACCACTTCAGCCAATGATACCATACTGCCTTTCCATATAACAAGATTCATTTTGGTAAAGCTTCTTCCGGCAAGTTTTGTTATGTAGGCTTCTGATGTCCTGGGTCATGTCCAGTCTTGGCTCATTGGCTGGACCACTCCCATCGTATCTGGGTCTGTATTATTAGCTAGTAAATTGCCAAGTGGCCTTACTCCTTTAGACTGCCAAATGGATATTCTATAGACACTCTATCAATGGCTATTTCAGCCAAACCTTTTCCTGACCCTCATGGTTTGCCCAGGCATCTGTGCTGGCTTTTGCCCTCTTTCATAAAAAAGTCATTCACCTCCTATGGATTTATTTTATGACCAGAGTTCCATGGATTTTTTGTTTGCTTTGCTTTGCTTTGCTGACAGGTGATATAGGTCGTTCTAGTCAAATTCTAACACTTACAGGTGACGTTATACCAGTTACCTCTCTTTACGTCTCCACTTTCTCATATGTTCGATGAAATGATGGACTCAGAGGAATATTTCCAAGGAATTTTTGGACTTGCATTCACTAACCTTAAAAATTCACTTTCAGGAAGAAATAATGTCAATCCTAGAAACGTTCCTTTACATCTTCATAGAATGGACCTTGGATGCGCTCTTACTGGAGAGCTTGTACATGAGTCATCACCATCTTGGTGTTGAGCAAGTCCACTGAGCTGTATCCTATATTTTGACGTGTGGGGGACAGAAATTTGACTAACACATCACTGAAGTCCAATACGTCATTTGTTTCCATTCTCAGATGAAGCACTATCTCACACGTTTCTAAACTTAACCAGACAAGAAACCTGCCTGCCTCATCCACATCACAGTGAACAGAGCTACAGATAGAACAGTGAATAAGACAGTTTCCCCCTTAAGAAGTTCACAGGCTAATACAAGAAATGCATTTAGAAATACATGTGAGCATTTGAGCATGTTTATTCCATGTAAGTTAGAAGGGGGGTTGGACATGAAGGAGAGGGAAAAGAAAGAAAAAGAAGAGTGGAAGAAAGAACAATACACCTGAATCCAGGCTTGGTTTCAGGAGCTAAATTCTGGGAAAAGGAAAATTAAAGTTTTCCTTAGTATAGGATTTCTCAGAGCCTTGGAATTAGGACTATGTATTATGAATCACTAAAACTCTATTTGCCCAAAAAAGGGTATTTTTCCCTTTTATTATTTATGTTTAGCTGTTGACATTTTGGAAAACAGTCTTAACAGTAATAACTTCCTCATGGAATTGTTGTGCAGATTAAATGAGTAATGTAAAATACATAGACCAATGCTTCAAACATAAAAATATTTAATAAAAGTTTATTATCTTATATCACTACTATTATTATTGCAACAGAGTGGAAACTCATCAATACTGTTGGGGACTGGAGTTTGTTTAAGAAATTCTTAAAACACTGTGTGAAGTCTCCTTAGCAAACTAAAAACAGAGCTACCATATGATCTAGCAATCCCACTCCAGAAAAATTCAAAGAAAACCATTATTTGAAAAAAAAAAATACATGCACTCCAATGTTCACAGCAGCACTCTGTACAAGAGCCAAGACTTGGAAGCCACCTAAGTGTCCATCAACAGATGAATGTATAAAGATGTGCAATATACACATAAAGATGTGTATTTCACATCTTTATCCATGTGAGCATGTGTGTGTGTGTGCAGTGATGTAAAATATTACTAAATCATAAAAATAAGCATGAAATAATGCCATTTGCAGCAACATGGATGATGGATGAACCTAAAGACAATCATGCTAAGTGAAGTAAGTCAGACAGAGGAAGACAAATATCTTATGATAGTCATATGCAGAATCTAAAAACTGATACAAATGAACATATTTACAAATAGAAATAGATTCACAGACACAGAAAACAAACTTATGGCTACCAAAGGGGAAAGAGGGGAAGGGAATAATTAGGAGTTTGGGATTAGCAGATACAAACTACTCTATATAAAGCAGATAAACAACAAAGTCGTGCTATATTCGGGATCTTTTAATGGAAAAAACAATCCAAATCACTTTGCTGTACACCAGAAACTAACACAATATTGTAAATCAACTACAATTTAAAAGAAGAGATCCCTATATTATCTCCCTAACTGTTGAGTGAAATTCTCCAGCAGAAAGGGCAGAGGTGGAGAGAGCAGAGCATGGCAGCAGAGCAGAGAGCGTAAGCAAAGATCCAGAAGTGGAAAGCCCGGCCGTTTATTTAGAAATGAGTATGCAGCAGATTAAGGCCAGAACCTCTCCTGAAACTGAGGGGAAATTGGAGAGGGCACCAGCCGTTAGACGGCAAGCTCCCCACACCCCTCTTTTCAAAAGTCTCCTAGTGAATGACTTCCTTCAGTTCACGGCAGCCCTACCCGAAGACCATTATTAAATATTATTTGGTGGTGATGCTTCAAATTAAACCTTGCTACTATTTATCACAGCATCTCTTTCTAAATGTATTATTTCCAGGAAAAGGCTTAAGCAAGAATCTCAGTGAACTGGTAGGACTACCACACTTACTGACACTTTCTAGAAGCTTTACTCTCTTGAGTCTTCTCACCTATATGGCATTTTTAAACAAAATATCAGTACTTAAGAAACCAGCAATTTCTCAGCGTTTGTGGCAATTTACAAGTAACTTGTGTTACACTAAAATCACAGTGATGATTATACGAAAGCACCAGCCTGCTTTTTTTTTTTAATTACACTGTTTTCAAAGAAATAGTCTAAACATAGGTCTTGCTTTTCAGTAAGTATTTATGAATAGCACTTTGCAATTGCAGAATCAAAACTTTTCAGAAATTTCAAAAGTAAAATTCCTCTTTCTCTCCCCCCTCCCATTCCTCTTCCCGTCTTCCTCCTCCATCCTGAAACCACTGCGGTCGTCCTCATTGTGGAATTATGGAGAGGCGTTGGTTCAAGGACACCTGTGGATCCCAAAATCTATGTATGCTCAAGTCGCTAATGTAAAAGGGGCAGTATGCAAAAACAGAGGGCAGACTCTAGTGAGACATGGACTTCCACGCTTCCTTTCCAAAGCAATAGAGCCTGTAGGGAAAGAAGTGAGAGAAAGAAAAAATTTCATGTCATTGTGGATGGAGGAGCCTTGTAGGCTGCAGTCCATGGGGTCGCTAGGAGTCGGACATGACTGAGCAACTTCACTTTCACTTTTCACTTTCATGCATTGGAGAAGGAAATGGCAACCCATTCCAGTGTTCTTGCCTGGAGAATCCCAGGGATGGGGGAGCCTGGTGGGCTGCTGTTTACGGGGTCGCACAGAGTCAGACACGATTGAAGCGACTTAGCAGCAGCAGCAACAGCAGTATCTCAACAAATAAAAGTAACCGTGATTAAATATCTAGCACCCACTTATTGAGCTGCACCCTGAACTTACAGTAGATTTTACAATCTTCAGCAGTGAGGTGGCCCCATTTTACAGATAAGAAAACTGAGGCCCCTCAATGCTGATAAAGTCACCCACTTTACACAGCTAAAGAGCAATGCAATGTGGACTTGAAAGAGGCCACACAAACTACAAAATCTAGGCTTTACCCATCTGCCTCCAGGAACTTCTCCTAGAAAACCCAAGAGCTTTATGTGCACAGAACAGCTCATTGGCTGAAAGCAATTTTAATAAACAAGGAATTCCTTGAGTTTTTATTAGTCAGAGTCAAAATAAATTTGAAGGAAAAAATTTTATCCCTAACTAAGTTGGCCTTAATGGCTCAGACAGTAAAGAATCTGCCTGCAATGCAGGAGACCTGAGTTCCATCCCTGGATCAGGAAGATCCCCTGGAGAGGGAAACGGCTACCCACTCCAATGTTCTTGCCTGGAGAATCCCATGGACAGAGGAGCCGGATGGGCTACAGTCCACGGAGTCACAAAGAGTTAGACAGGACTGAGTGACTAACACACACACACACACACACACTCACTCACACACAGAGCAGCTATGGATAAAGCTCCTACCTATCCTGAATGCCTGTAAGCAAGGACAGAGACCAGTGTCAGCAGACCCATGTGGCTACCCCGACTGGAGGTTTTGCTTAGTTTTTTGAGGGTTTCCCTGGTGGCTCGGGTTGCCCACAATGCAGGAGATCCAGGTTCGATCCCTGAGTCAGAAAGATCCCTTGGAGAAAGGAGTGGCTACCCACTTCAGTATTCTTGCCTGGAGAATATCATGGACAGAGGAGCCTGGCAGGCTACAGTTAAGAGTCAGATACAACTGACTAACTAACACTTTTGATAGCTTAGCCTCCCTGAACTTCAATTTTCTCATCCATAAAACGGGGATGATAACTTCCCTTCTTCCTGTTCCTGAGTTGTCGAGAGGATTAAATGTGCTTGAATATATTATATATATGAAAGTAGAGTATAAATATATAAATACTAAGTATAAAATATAAAATTATTGTCATTTTATATACTCTGAACTGATTAGAAGCCCAGTCTTTTTCTGAAACACCTGACTTATTATTTTCTCTTGCTTTTGCATGACACTGTAGAATAACAAGACATGTTGAAAGAAACTCAATATCAAGTCATATGAAAAATTCATCCAACCTGGCATTCTGTCCGTGACAGACTACCAGCTTTCTGAGTTTAGTTAGTGTATCTCTAGCTTCTTTTAAATGAGTGTTATTATGAAATATTCCAAATAGAAAAATAATTAGAAAATAGTATAACGAGCATCTGTTACTCGCCAAGTCTTGTTGTTTTTCCATTTGCTTCAGGTCTCTTTTTCAATAAAAATAAGTAAATACAGCATCACAGGTACACCTGATGTCCCTCATGTATTTCTTCTACATTCTGTTATTATCTCTTCCCTGCCCAGAGGTAAACACTGTGCTTCAATTGTTCACTTATTACCATGCAACTTCTTATATTTTTCCCATCATATTTTTATATTTTTACTTGTACTTTAAGTATACCTACACATTTTCAAGGACTTCCCTGGTGGCTCAGATGGTAAAGCGTCTGTCTACGATGTGGGAGACCTGGATTCCATCCCTGGGTTGGGAAGATCCCTTGGAGAAGGAAATGGCAATCCACTCCAGTACTATTGCCTGGAAAATCCCATGGACAGAGGAGCCTGGTAGGCTACAGTCCATGGGGTTGCAAAGAGTCGGACACGACTGAGCAACTTCACCTTCACCTTCACACATTTTCCAACAATATGCAGTATTAATTTGCCTATATTTAAACTTTATTAAAATTGTATCATATTATACATATTTTCTAATTGACATTTAGTTTAGATCCAGCTGATTAATTGTAACTGCTATTTAAGTGTGACTCACATCTGTAAATTCACCCTCCCAGTGGTGAACACTGAGGTCACTTCCAATTGCTTACTGTTACAATCAATGCAATGAATAATACTATGTCTCCCTGGGCACATTGGGACCATTTTTCTAGGACAGTGGTTCTTAAGGTATGGCCCTGAGACTAGCAGCATCGGCATTATCCAGGAAATTACTGCCCATTCAAATTCTGAGGTCACATCTGCAGAGTTTAACAAACTCCACAAGTGATTATGATGCAGACTAGTTTGAGAAGTGAAAGTGTGAAAGTCACTCAGTTGTGTCTGACTCTTTGCAATCCCATGGACTGTAGCTTGCCAGGCTGCTCTGTCCATGGAATTCTCCAGGTCAGAATACTAGAGTGGGTAGCTTTCCCTTCTGCAAGGGATCTTCCCAACCCAGCAATGGAACCCAGGTCTTCTGCATTGCTGGTGGATTATTCACAGTCTGAGCCACTTTTGAGAATGACTGCGCAAAACCTAGACCTGGGCTTCCCCAGTGGCTCAGTGGTTATAGAATCTGCCTGCCATGCAAGATACGGGGCAAGAGCTGCAAGTTTGATCCCTGGGTAAGATCCCCTGCAAAAGGAGATGGCAACCCACTCCAGTGTTCTTTCCTGGGAAATCCCATGGACAGAGGAGCCTGGCTGGCTACACCCCATAGGGTCACAAAGAGGCCAACACAACTTAATGACTAAACACAAGCACACAAACCTAGAACTGGAGGTGCTTAGGCATAAAGTACATATACATGTCTTTGATTTGACAAAGTAGTACCAAATTATTCTTCAAAGAAGTTGCTTTTGCTGCACATCCTCATCAAAACTTTGTGCTATCCTTTACTATTGTGCACCTGCTGGTTGCAAAACAGCTATCTTTTTGTGTTTTTAATTTGCATTTCTTTGATCAGTATGTAAGGTTAAGCTTCTTTTCATGCACTTATGAGCCATTCATGTTATATATCAGAGAAGGCAATGGCAACCCACTCCAATACTTTTGCCTGGAAAATCCCATGGATGGAAGAGCCTGGTGGGCTGCAGTCCATGGGGTCACGAAGAGTCGGACACGACTGAGCAGCTTCACTTTCACTTTTCACTTTCATGCTTTGGAGAAGGAAATGGCAACCCACTCCAGTGTTGTTGCCTGGAGAATCCCAGGGACAGGGGAGCCTGGTGGGCTGCCATCTATGGGGTCGCACAGAGTCGGACACGACTGAAGCGACACAGCAGTAACAGCAGCATGTTATATATCTTTAGTCAGTTTTTCTAATAAGTTGTTAAGCCTCTATTGATTTGTAAGGCTCCTTGACTATTCTAGATGTTAAGTCTTTGGTCATATATGCTGTAAATATCTTTTCCTAGGATGTAACATCCCCTTTAAACTTTCTATGCTGTCTTTCAACTCTGTTCATTTTAATTTTCATGTAATCAAATTTTTCAGTGTTTTCCTTTATCTTTTTATCTTGTCATTTAAGAAATACATTTCTATCTGAATATCTTAAAATATTTACCTATTTTTTCTTCCAAATACTTAAAGTTTTGTATCCTGATTTTCAGATTTGGATCTATATCTTAACTAGAATATTTTTAATGCATACGAGAATCTTATTTCATTTTTTTCACAAAAATCGCTGGTTGATTCAGTACCATTTGTTGAATTTTCCTTTTTTCCTCCACTAATCTACCATATTAGCTTTGTTATGTGTCACGTTTCTATCTATGTATGAGATTGTTGCTCAGCTCTACATTATATTCCAATTTTTCTATCTACATTAATTCTATACTGTCTTTCTTATTACAGGTTCATATTTTTCATCAATCAATATTAATAAAGGCTCTTTTGATTAATTTTATTTTTCTGGTTTGCTATTTTATTAATTTTTAATTCTATCTTTCCTTTCTTAACTATTTTATTAGTCTATCTTTTTTCTAGATTGCTTAGCTGAATGCCTAGCTAAAAAATTATCAGCATTTATCCTTAATGACATAATATATAATGCTGTATATTTCCCTCTAAGTACTGTCTTATCTACAGCCCATATAATTTGATCTTTACTATTTTAATGCTCATATCGAAATCTATTTTAATTTTCTCTATATTTTCTTCTTTAGCTGATGAATTATTAAAGGAGTGCTTACAAATCCAAATATCGGGGGCTGTTTGACTATTTTTTCTTATTTGTCTTTATAGCATTGTAGTCAGAAAACATGTTCTGTGTGATATTAGTTATTTACTATTTACTGACACTTCCTGTCTTGCCCAAAAGAATGACTGCTCTTCAATCATTGAGTAAAAAAAATCAATATATACTTTTCTCTATTCCTATTCTTTCCTAAATGCATACTTTATAACTGACTTTTCTTTCATACATAAAAACAAAAACAAAAAATCTCTCTTTAAATGAATTTAAGAAACCCTGAGGGACTTCTCTGGTGGTCCATTGGTTGGCACGTTGTCTTCTAACACAGGGGTTGCCAGTTCAATCTTTGGTCAGAGACCTAAGATCCAACATGCCCCATGGCCAAAAAATACAAAACAAAAAACAGAAACAATATTTAACAAATCCAATACAGACTTTAAAAATGGTCCATATCAAAAAAAGAGAGATCACTGATTATAAAATAAGCCATTATTTTATCCATCACGAAGAAAGAGGTCTAGCAATTAATTTTTTAATTATAAGATACATCTTGATTTCAAAAATTTGAAGGGTGAAAAAATAAAAATAATTCTTTTGCATTTAACTTTGGAACTCATTTGCAGGAGGCTTTTTTCTGGTCTTTTTTTATTTCCTCAATTAATTTATGTTTCCTGACTTCTCATATTTTTAAGGCTTAATGGCATAAGCAATTTGTGTTGAAAAGCCTATTTTCTTTTTCTTTCTCTGTAAGTTATTTGTGACAGTTTGATGTATTACTTTATGTGTAGGTTTTAATTCTTAGTTAATCCTCTTTCTATATAGTCTTCCTGTGGGGACCCAGAAATTCTCAGAACCTTAACCTCTGTTCAGCTTAGTCCCTTAAACCTTTATTGACGTCAGTGGGTCTTTCTTCTTAAATAAAGGGTGTCCCTTCACTGGCTTCTGTTCTCGACACTTAACTTCAAATGTAGCTCTGGGTGGAAACCCAAAAGCCAAAGATCATACATTTCAAAGTATGATTTCAAATCATATATTGTAACAAAAATAAAGAGAGCCTTAAGAGAAACTCTCATTTAACTGTAACTGGTTTTCATCAGTAGAAGACATTGTATTCATTTTTTATTAAATCTAAGAGAGATTTCTGGATGAAACTGGCTATATTAATCACTAAGAGTTATCCAAAATTGACTTGAAAAGGGAGGGAAAATCTTTAAGCCTACATATAGGGAATAGGAAATCCACTACAAGTAAAGTCAAAAGAGTTGGATTCTATGTCTAAGCTCACGTGGAAGCAGTCTTAGCCTTTAATTTGTGAAGTTACCTGTAAGGCAGCCACCGGGTTATCACCCTACAATTTTTATTTACTAGCTCTTTTCATTATTTTAAAGCCAAGTGTGGTCATTCAAATTCTTATTTTCTAATCTGAACATATTTCTTATTGGCTTGTAATTAATAACTATGATCTTTTGGTACTGAAATTCATTTAAACATTGGAGCTTTTTCCTAGGTCAAAGGCTTTCATGAAATTCTGTGTATCTTGAATCACTGTAAGTTGGAAAATTACAGTGCAAGTAGATAGAATTATGTTGCTTAGCCAAAATGTCTAACCTGGCCAGACCCCCTTGTTTGATAGTCTTTAATTTTGTACTGCAGGTTCTTTCAGATAATAAAGAAAAAAAAAAAAGACAAAAACTTATGTTCAGTGAGAGAGAGAGAAATCAAGAGAGAGATGGCAAGAGATGTTATGAAGTAGAGTTTTATTGTATACCATTAGGATAATTCTGGCATCCTTGCCAAGTGTTTGTTAAGGAAGCCTTTGCAAAGAGAATTGCTTCCGGCAGGACGACCACCAGAAGCAAGAAAAGAGCCTCAAAGCGCTGACTCTCAATGTCAGACACTCCCCAACACAGCTGGGAAATTTTCCGGATTCCTGGGTGGGTCAGATGATCTATTGTTGCCTGTATGATCAAAACCACCTTTGAGCAGAGTTAATTATCTATCTCTAATGACAACAAACCACACTGAATGATCTATTTACTCATCAAGTCATTACTGAGACTCTACTGTGTGTCTGGTGGGACACACAAAGGTGCTGCGGAGGAGTTCCCAGATGAGAGTGGCCCCAGACAAGGGAAAATGTTGGCACGAACCACGTGGTGTATGCTTCTAGAGAAGAGAAGCCAGGGACGAGGAAACGGTTAACTATCAACAATGAACGCATGCAGGGGCTTGTGGGCAATGGTGGGGGGCAGGGAGAGTCGTGCTGGGGAAAATGCAATGAAAGGAATGAACTTTTCTCAGTTTGAACTACTTATTCCCCCTCCCCGTTCCTATTTCCTGCACCTAGCATTAACAGTAGACAACTGCTCACTGCAACCTACGAGGTGTTTGTTTTTTTTTTTAATTGCTGCTTTAGAACATGACGGAGAAGGCAATGGCACCCCACTCCAGTGCTCTTGCCTGGAAAATCCCGTGGACCGGGGAGCCTGGTAGGCTGCAGTCCATGGGGTCGCTAAGAGTCGGACACGACTGAGCGACTTCACTTTCACTTTTCACTTTCATGTATTAGAGAAGGCAATGGCACCCCACTCCAGTGTTCTTGCCTGGAGAATCCCAGGGACGGGAGAGCCTGGTGGGCTGCTGTCTGTGGGGTCGCACAGAGTCGGACACGACTGAAGTGACTTAGCAGCAGCAGTAGTTAGAACATGAAAATAATAAGTTGCAAGGATATTCACCAAACTACTCTGCTGAAAAATTGGTACTTTCTATTCAAATATGTTTAATATATTTTTGATGAGTGTACTTTGCTTTCTGACAGGTACAGGAAAAGCTAGCTTACTTTCTCCCATGACTCTCTAGTAATTTCATTCTAACAAATCATCATATCTGCTCAAAAATGTGAACTTCTTTGAGTAATCTTTGGGTCACCCTACTCTCTATCCTGATTTCAACTTTCTACAAAATAAGGAAAAATGTTCTAACAGAGAGACAGTGAGCTACCTTCATCAAATCCTAGCTCTTCCACTTACTGGGGATAAAATTTGGAGTAGTGACTTCTTTGGGCCTCAGGTTCCTCCCTTGGTGCAGAATCAATGACAGTAAGTGCTAAGAACAGCAATATTAATATATAACAGCTGAGAATAATGATTCCACTATCATTCAGGAAATCAACCTTGAATATTCATTGGAAGAACTGATGTTGAAGCTGAAGCTCCAATACTTCAGCCACCTGATGCCAATAGCTGACTCATTGGAAAAGGCCCTGATGCTGGGAAAGATTGAAGGCGGGAGGAGAAGGGGATGACAGAGGATGAGATGGTTGGATGGCTTCACCAACTCGATGGACGTGAGTTTGAGCAAGCTCTGGGAGAGAGCGAAGGACAGGGAAACCTGGTGTGCTGCAGTCTATGGGGTCGCAAAGAGTCAGACAAGACTTAGTGATTAAACAATGTAAGCCCACCTGAAAAGAATTGTCTCATGAAAGTTTTCAACCAAAATTTAATTTACATTTTTAAAACCATTTTCAATTTCAGAATCTGTGAGTTTCACTGTAAAAACTGATTTTTTTGCAAAAAAAAAAAAAAAAAGCATAAGAATTCTCCATTTATTACCCTGAAACTCAACTTCTAAATCAATCTTGTTTCGTGCTTTGGTTCTCCCCGAGACGAGACTCATAAAATATTAAGTGTAGGCTGCCAGTTTAGGGTGGATCATAACTGACTTCAAATTTGTGAGAATTGAAGATGAGCTGAAAATTTCAATCCATGCGTTAACACCATTATGCAAATGACTGTGCTTGGGGTATGAAAAAGAGCAGGTTTCAGAGGGCTGGCATTTAGATGTTTAAGACAGCTTTGACCTGGGTAGAGAGGTGAGGGGTGGAGCGGGGAAGAGCGGTGTTGCTACAGAATATGAGTCTCTATTCCGGGCACGTCAATCTTCAAGTTCACTGACCCGTATTAACCACGCCTGTATTTCCAAGGTTTAAATGACTCACTTGCACTCTCCTGGGTTAGTACCCAGTGGCACTAGTGGTAAAGAACCCACCTGCCACTGCAGGAGACATAAGAGATGCAGGTTCGATCCCTGGATCAGAAAGACCTCCTGGAGAAGGAAATGGCAACCCACTCCAGTTGCCATTCTTGCCTGGGAAATCCCAAGGACAGAGGGCTGTCCATGGGGTTGCAAAGAGTTGGACATGACTGAAGCGACTCAGCACACATGCACCTGCCAATACCACGTTCTTTCTATCTACTTCAAAATTATCAGTTAAAAGTCAAATGAAAGCTCCTACTGCTTAGGCCAATGTAACAATCATGTCATGATCTTATAAACTTTCCTCCCATTGATGCAGTCTCTCTTCACATGCTCATTTAGTTCTGCTGGAAAGCCACTTTCTCCTGGCTCAATCTTTGTCAACTATTCAAGTTGACTGCCATTGACTGCTACTTTCCTACTGCTGGTTATTTTGAATGACATTATCAACTGAGCTTTGATCATCAAGTGTATGCTTGAGGACTGGGAGGAGATCTTTGGATCAATTACCACAAAGAACTAAGTTCTTGTAGAACTGATAGTTACAAAACAGAGGATCTGCAGATAAGCAGAACATTGAGTTAAAACAGTGCTGTCCAATAGAACTTCTTGTGATAATGGAAATACTCCAGACTTGCTCCATCCAAAAGAGTAGGCACTAGCCACATGTTGCTACTGAGTCCTTGAAATGGGGGTTGTGTGACCAAGGGATAGAATTTTAAATTTCATTTAACTTTAATTAATTTAGATTTAAAGAGCCACATGTGGCTAAAGGCTACCGTATTGGACAGCCCAGCTTTAAATAATCAAGCATGTAATATAAAAATGTCAGCTTGCGATGTCAGCTGGGGAGACAGCATTAGTGGAATGGAGCACCATTAAACATAGGTGCCACCAGGGGACTGACTCAGATGTGAGCAGCAGGAATTCAGCTGATGAATAGAATGCAGAGAGTCACAGCACGTTTATGCATTGAGCAACCGTATGCTAACACAGAAAGTGTATCATACCAAGAAACAAATCATTTTACCCAGGTTTTACCAGATTACTCCGAAACATTGAAAATGTCCTTTGAAGCCAAGGTAGATGGAATTTTCTTCAGAGTTTTGGATCTCCTTACAAATCATAAGACATTATCGCTAAGCCATGGGACACTGTTTTGCAGCAGAAATTTAGTCTCTGTCTTCAGAATGGGCAATTTCAAGGACCCATTATAGGATAAGCATCAGTGAACCAAGCATCAACTATCAGTGAGTCCTAATCCAGCTGCATGACACATCCCTGCCATGCATGCATTTCCTTTCCATCTTGTCATGACTCCACCAGTTCATATCTTGGCAAGGTGACTTAAGGAACAAGCATGAAGTTCTCATCTTTGATTTCAGGCAAAGCATTGACTTCTCCAGTTTCATCTTTCACCATTTTGTTGGTTGCTCAAGCTTTAAATCTCCATCTCATCCTTAACTGCTTCCATGACATACTTTGTCCTACCCACACCACCATCACTAATTGGTTCAAAGCTATTTTACCTGTGGACTAAGTTGTTACGTAAACTAGAATTCAAGAAGATTGAGGACCGAATTCCAGTTATTCCATTTACTTTCTGTATGACTTTGAGCTACTTAATAACTTTGAGTCTCCATGTCCTCAATACTGATGCTCCTGCTGCTGCTAAGTCGCTTCAGTCATGTCCGACTCTGTGCGACCCCAGAGACAGCAGCCCACCAGGCTCCCACGTCCCTGGGATTCTCCAGGCAAGAACACTGGAGTGGGTTGCCATTTCCTTCTCCAATGCATGAAAGTGAAAAGTGAAAGTGAAGTCGCTCAATACTAAATGGGACTAATTGCTTCTACCTCATGATATAAGGAAAAGCATCTGCACAAGCATAAAGCTTAACAATTAGCAGAAAGGAAACAAATGTTGTTCCCTTTCCCCCTTCTTTTCTTTTTTATTTTCACTTTCTACTAGTTTCTTTCATTCTGTTCTTTGATTTAAATACTATGAAAATAGATTACAAAATCCATTCATTCATCCATTCATTCATTTCTCTTTTCTTCTGTCTCTCAGATTTATATATCCAAACCACTGACTTAACATTTCCATTTGGATATCTAAAAGACACTTCAGAATTTACCTTAAATCCACTCAGCCCTCCACATCTCAGTATTCATCTAGTATTCAGGCCAAAAGTGTAAAAACACTTTACACTCGGACTTCCCCCTTCGTCTCATATTACAATTCCACTTCCCCTCTGTCCCTTTCAAGGCATTTGCTAAATTCTTTCCACTCCCACTACTAACAACCTAAAGAGATCTGGATCATGGGCATAGACTTGGAAAGCTGTCTCTGCTTCCTCTCTTAACCATTATAGCCTATTCTCTGAATAGCACTCAAATGCTCTTAAAAACATAATGCTGACATCATTCTCCACGAAAGTCACTACTGTCTTTCCATTATTTTTTAAATGAACTTCTTACCAGAAGCTGCCAAACTCTACATGTTCTGACCTTGATTACAACTCCGACTTCCTCCCTTACCATCTCTGCTTCACTCTTCATGTTTCTTTTTGTGGTTCCTTGTTCCCTCTAACTACAATATTCTTCCAGAGCTTTAACTAATTCCATCCCTTGGCTCAGAAAATTGTTAGTGTCCCATTCCCAGAGAAGGACACTGCCTACTACAGTGTTCTGCTTTATTTTTCTACCTGGTGTCTATCACTATCTGAAATTATCATTGATTTGTTCTTTTACTTCTTGTCTGCTTTTCCTGTTGAGACGTAGGTAATTTTCTGTTTTGTCCGCTTGGTATCCCCAAAATTAAATTGTGTCTGGTGCATAGCAGGCAACCAGTTAGTGATGAGTTTGCTCCAGATGTACTGAACACATTCATCCTCATAATGCTCAGATCTTGAAGATCAGAATTGGAAGCTCCCAGAGTATCTGCCTCTGATAGAAGCTGCCTCATCATCTCCTCCAATGTAACATACACAAGTTGTCACCATGTATCTATATCATGGCCTGAGAAAGTTGAGAAGACTGGTATGGATCATATCAGTGCCCAAGTTAGAAACCCCAGCGATGTCCCTTAGCCCAGACTGTAATCCACACACCTTATAATGACATCCAAGACTCTCTACCATCTGATCCAAGATTGTATTATCTCCCACTTTTTCCAGGTTTCATCCAAACAACTCCCTGTTGGGCAACAAAAATATCCTTCCATTTCTGGACCTTGTCTTGTTCTCTGCCTGACCACCAGCCCCACCAGCCTCCAAGAGTGTGATTTTGACCCCTCCTCAACACTCAGCTCAAATTTCACCTCTTCCATGAAGCTTACTCTTATTGTTACAATAGTATATAATCCATTCCCCAGACATCTTTACAATGTCATCTTACTTCTTTTATAGTTTTATCTGCCTCACTGTTACTTGTGCAAACAGTCTTTTTCCTACCACACCTGCCTAACTGAACTCACACTTCCTTGTCATGTCAAAGGTGGGTTGTAGTCTATTCCATCCCCACCCTAATCTTGATGCAGCCACTTTTTTCAAATCTCCAATACCAGCCCATCCACCCCATTTCTTTCATGTATTTCAATCTATATTCATGGAGTTGATGATCAGGCTGGTTCTCTGAACAATTTCTCAGTCTGCCTGGGGCCGGTGACTGGGCCTGCTCATACTCAACATCATACTTGATCATACTCAACATTTTGTCCAACAGTGCAAAGTATTTACCACACTCTCTACCCTACTGAAAGTACACAGCGAAACTCTGTGCTTATAGCAATAAACACTAGTAACCCTAATTGAATCTTAGCACACCTGTACATTATTTGTTCTGATCATATTAAGATTGTTTGCAGCCAGCTATAGAATATTTTCAGAAATTTGAAGGAAAATGTATTGAGAGGATTAGGGTAGGCTTATAGGATTGAGTTCAAAATTGGGAAAGGAGTACTTTAAGGCTGTACAGTGTCACCCTGATTATTTAACATATATGCAGAGTACATCATGTGAGATGCTGGGCTGGATGAAGCACAAGCTGGAATCAACAGTGCCAGGAGAAATGTCAATAACCTCAGATATGCAGATGACAAGCAAAGAGGAACTAAACAGCCTCTTGATGAAAGTGAAAGAGGACAGTGAAAAAGCTGGCTTAAAACTCAGCATTCAAAATACTAAGATCATGGCATCTGGTCCCATCACTTCATGGCAAATAGATGGGGAAACAATGGAAACAATGACAAACTTTATTTTCTTAGGCTCCAAAATCACTGCAGATGATGACCTCAGCCATGAAATTAAAAGAAGCTTGCTCCTTGAAGAAAAGCTATGACCAACTAGACAGCATATTAAAAAGCAAAGGCATTACTTTGCTGACAAAGGTCCATCTAGTCAAGGCTATGGTTTTTCCAGTGGTCATGTGTGGAAGTGAGAGTTGGACCATAAAAAAACAGAGCACCAAAGAGTCAGTGCTTTTGAACTGTGGTGTTGGTGAAGACTCTTGAGAGTCCCTTGGGCTGCAAGGAGATCCAACCAGTCCATCCTAAAGAAAATCAGTCCTGAATATTCATTGGAAGAACTGATGCTAAAGCTGAAGCTCCAATATTTTGGCCACCTGATGCAAAGAACTGACTCATCGAAAAAGACCCTGATGCTGGGAAAGATTGAAGGCAGGAGGAGAAAAGGATGACAGAGGATGAGATGGTTGGATGGCATCACTGATTCAATGGATATGAATTTGAGCAAGCTTCAGGAGTTGGTGATGGACAGGGAGGCCTGGTGTGCTATAGCCCATGGGGTTGCAATGAGTCAGACACAGCTGAGCGACTGAACTGATCTGATAGAATTGAGGGAGAGACAAAACACCAAGGTCTCCCAAAGCAGTGTTTTTCAAACTATAATGTACTTTTCCTATTATCCAAATAGTAGGTCAACTTTCATCAAAGTCTACTTCACAAACACTACCTCAAGATTTAGACTGAAGTAAAGATGAGTATGGAAGACCATAATACTTTGGCTTCTGCTATTTTTAACTCTAGTCATTCCTCAAAAGGAAATGCCCCTCTGGAATCATGCAGAATTATGGGTTCATTACATCTGAACACACACCAACCTCCAGGCCGACTTGCGGGCTGCTTCCTTTGCTGCACCTTCCTTCTAGATGTAGATCTTGGTATTAATCCTATTTAGTTTCATTCACCAAAGCACAATTAGCTGACCACATTCCTACTCCAGAACTAATGAAAACCCCTGCACAGCTACATCTTTCTCAAACCACCTTGATATTAAACTCTGGGTATTAATCAGTCCTCTGTCTTCCCCACCAGACTCTAAGCAGCATCCAGGCACGGGCTTCCTCTTACTTAACTTTGAATTCACAGGTCTTGTGCCTGTAGAACTTAATACATGTTTGGTGAACAAAAAAATAAATAAAAAATTATGTTTAAGAAAACAATGGTGATACAAGGCCATTTGTGTGAAGCTTTGTTCATACTGACTAACCGCTTATCTCACAGCTTGGGTCATAGTAACCCTCTATGTGTGCGTGCTCAGTTACTAAGTCATGTCTGACTCTTTGCAACCCCATGGACTGTAGCCACCCAGGCTCCTCTGTCCATGGGATTTTCTAGGCAAGAATACTGGAGTGGGTTGCCATTTCCTCATCCAGGAGATCTTCCTGAATATATTACTTCTGTATTAGTCTGATCAGGCTGCTACAACCAAAATCACATGTTGCGTGACTTAATAAACAGAGATTTACCTCTTGTGGTTCTGGAGGCTGAAAATCCCAAGCTCAACGTTCTGGCCCATTCGTTTCCTGCTGGTTTACCTCCTGGCTTGCCGTCAGCCACTTTCTTGCTGGGTCTTCACATGGTGGAAAAATCTCTGATGTGCCCTCTGATTAGAGCACACAGACCCTATCTAATTAGAACCCTACCCTGATGACCTCATCTAACTCTTATCACCGCCTCACAGGCCCTGTCTCCAAATACAGTCACATTGGAGGTTACGGTTTTGATATATGAATTTTAGGAGCACACAATTCGATTCATAGCATCTTCCAACATTTGTTCCTTCTTCTTTTGATAACAGAGTTGTGATGGCTTTTTAGAATTTGTGTTTACTGCTGGCCTGGGGACCACATTTTGAGAACTGTTGCTTTAGGGACTCTGACCTCCCCTGGTGCAGACCAGCTTAGTGGAACTGTCAATCTATCCCCTATCCTCTACTAACTCAGAGTATGTGGCAGCATGGTGAGCCAATCTGAGGCCAGTGGATTCTCCCAGACGCGTTAATACTGAGCTTGGTGACGAAAGAGAATCCAAGCAGATGGCGATGCCCTTGTCTGAAAGGGAATAATATCCTATCACTTGTTCATTCTCAGGTCCCTGGAGCTCCTTTATCTTCTGTCCTTCGAAGCGTAAACTCGAAGGACCAGCAGGATTTCCTCAGCTGGGATTTTGGTAGAAATGCAGAATCTTTCAGGCTACAGTCTAGATTTAGCTTATGCATTCAACAAGACCCCAGGTTATTTTTATGCATGTTAAAATTAGGCCACTGCTCTGGAAACTTGACAGTTCAGACTTCCATTGATTCCAACACTTACCTGCATCCTCTCAATACATTTTATTTTTCATTGAGTTGCCTAAAATGAGTCACTTCTGCCTAGCTGGAGACCAATAAATCCTACCTAGTCAGGTGCTGAACTAATGATGGGAATTTGTGAGCATGTGATTTTTGCAACAAATCTTCTACATGGTTTCCAAGGACATAGGAAGCAAATGAAAATGGGAGCTTGAGAAACTTGCCCAAAGTCATCCAACTGTAAGTAATGAACTAGGGTTGAGACCCCCGAAAGTGAAAGTGAAAGTCGTTCAGTTGTGTCTGGCACTTTGCGGACTCTATACAGTCCATGGAATTCTCCAGGCCAGAATACTGGAGTGGGTAGCCTTCCCCTTCTCCAGGGGATCTTTCCAATCCAGGTATCGAACCCAGGTCTCCCGCATTGCAGGCAGATTCTTTACCAGCTGAGCCACCAGGGAAGCTGAGACCCCAGAGGCATGCTTAATTTCTGTACTATAAGTACCACTTCTTACTTTAGCTGCTGTCTTTACCTGAAACTAACAAGCACAGAGGATCTTAAATCTTGAAGGTGCTTTAGAGAGTATCTGCTGCTGCTGCTAAATCGCTTCAGTCGTGTCCGACTCTGTGAGACCCCAGAGACGGCAGCCCACCAGGCTCCCACGTCCCTGGGATTCTCCAGGCAAGAACACTGGAGTGGGTTGCCATTTCCTTCTCCAATGCATGAAAGTGAAAAGTGAAAGTGAAGTCGCTCAGTCGTGTCCGACTCTTAGTGAACCCATGGACTGCAGCCTACCAGACTCCTCCACCCATGGGATTTTCCAGGCAAGAATACTGGAGTGGGGTGCCATTGTCTTCTCCAAGAGAGTATCTAGCCCCACTATTTCATGTGGTTAAAGGGAAGTAAAGGTTCTACCGATAGGTAAATGACCTGTCAATAGGTGAATGAGCCACCCAACCCTATGGCTGGCTAGTGCCAGAATTGCTGCTAGAATGCAGACCTCCTGATTCCTGCCATTATCAGGCCTAAAGAGGTACCCTTGATAGGCAAGAGACACACCCAGGTAGAGGTCTTTGTAATCATCCCTCCCTGACTTAACATTTATATTTGTTGATTACCTATAGAACCTAGGCTTCCAATTCTTTTTTTTTAATTTATTTATTTTAATTGAAGGATAATTACAATATTATGATGGTTTTTGCCATGTATCAATATGAACCAGCCACAGGTACACATGTGTCACGTCCATCCTGAACCGCCCCTCCTGCCTCCCTGCCCACCCCATCCCTGCGGGTTGTCTCAGAGAATGGGCTTTGGGTGCCCCACTTCGTACATCAAGCTTGCACTGGTTATCCATTTTTCATCTGGCAATGTATATGTTTCAACGCTATTCTCTCAAATCACCCCACCTTTTCCTTCTCCCACTGAGTCCAAAAGTCTGTTCTTCATGTTTGTGTCTTCTTTGCTGCCCTGTATGTAGGATCGTCGGTACCATCTTCCTAGAGTTCATATATATGCATTAATATATGGTCTTTACATTCATTGACGAACATCCATTGATTAGGCATCTCCCTGGCCAATGAAGAAATAAGAAAGGAAAAGAAGGGACATTTTAAAATTTTAGTGCAATGATGAAAACGATCAGTTCCTCCTAATGTTTAAACCAACTGCAGATAGAGATGCTCCACAGAAAGCCAAATTTAAATCTGTAACTATGTCATTCTATTACCAATCGATACAGTCACTCATGGTCCTTTTATCTTAGATCATTCTTTTTTACTGGCATTACTAGATTACCATTATTAACACTCCAGTTTAATAGCCTCTAGTCTAATTATTCGATGCAATTTTCTATGTAAAATAATTCTCAACTTTTAAAGCACTGCAACCTCTGCTAAAACGGAAAGAATTTCTCTTCTACACCTGGCGCTTTCTTGGAATGTGATCCACACATTAAGTATGTGCCATTCAAGTGCTTTTATGCACTTTTTTTTTTTTTAAACAAAGGTCTGAGGTGTTACTTTTATAAGTTTGGGTCTATACAAATAGGAGACAAGAATATGCTGGTAGAAAGCCCAAAGTTTTCTAAATGTAGATGAGCACAGATTAAGAAAGCAGTAATTAATTTCCTTTGACCTTGAGCTGAAATTTCTTTCTAAAGCTGTCATAAAGAGAAAGAGGCCAGAAAGGAGAAGTGAGACTGTGTAACAATGCAATTAAACCCTTGTAATGAGGTCGGGCCTTGGACTTGTTGCAACTGATATCATTATAGCAATGAGAAGGCCTTATATGGATGGTTGGATTTTTTTTTTTTAATTCATGCTTTTTTTTTTCTTTTTGTTTAACTCTTTACCACCAGGCATGAACTACTTTGTAAGGGAAATATATAGGTCCTATGTGTAAACAAACACAAATTTCACATTTCTTTTTCAGAGGAAGTATTCAGTTGGCTCAATCAGGTGATCTTCTGTATGCAAAGCAGGAAAGTGTACAGGGAAGGGAAAGAGCTCAAGATTAAGAATCAAGACATTAACTTGTCTCTTGCACCATGGCTCTTAATTTACAGGTGTCTCCAGTGAGCTGAGGCCAAGTACTAGATTGCAGGGCTCTAGCCTTAAGCCTCCTGCTAAATAGCTGCGTGACTTGAAGGAGGTCCTAAAGGCTTCTGAACCTAAGCTCTCTCATTTCACCAGGTGAAAAGAATGCCATTCATTTTTTTTCTTTGTGGTCTATCTCATAATTAATAGGATAAATTTGATTTAAGTCAACTTATGATGAAGGCATTGGTCTTGCTCTCTCTGCAAATATTTATCTCTATCTGGGGCCACCCGTGTTTGCTAAGAGCTTTTGATTCATAACTAATTTTCTATTTCCCTACTGTTGTTTTGAATTATGTGTCAATGCATAGTTCCCCCTTCTATCTTTTCTTGTCTCTCCGAAGTTAAGAGGGAAGTTATTGCATCCAAGGATATGGCCAATTTTATAATTCTTAAAGTATTAGTATAATTTATGTTTGTCAAAAATATGTAGGAGCCTGCCACTAACACCTTCAGAACTGGTTTTCTTTCCATTGAGATAGTGCATCATACATGAAATCACATTGTTTCTTTAAATTGAATTAAGACATCTTATTAGGAGTTTGTTTTTCTATTTACTATATTTCTCCTTCTTGATTCTGCATCTTTCTTATATACTGTTTTCTCCCTAGCACCTCACTACTGAGCCTGGAACACAATAGGTACACATAAAGTTGTTTCATAAGTGAATGAGCACAACCCTCTAGAAGAGTGGTTCTCAACTTCAGCAACACACTAGAATTACCTGGAGACACTTTCAAAATCCTGTGTCCAGGCCACATTCAGATCAGTTAAATCAGAATCGCTGGTGCTGTGAGAAGGCATCAGTCTTTTTTTTAACCACCCCACCCCCACCAAGTGCAATATACAGCCAAGGGTGAGAATCTGTCCTAGAGCGAGGCAACTCAACCTGTGGTCCAAGGACCTGCAGGACTGGCTGGTTAGAAACACAGAATCTCAGATTTCATGCAAACCTAATGTGAATCCTCTTATCTGTATTTTAGCACAATCTCCAGGTGATTCATATGTCACTTAAAAGTTTGAGAGCACTCCTCCAAAACATTTTTCTGACAATTTAAAACCCATACATGGAGCTGCTACTTAAGCCTGTTCCTACTGCTTGGCAATAAAACCATACCATTCTATGAAAGACACTTGGCTTCTTTATAAATGAACAGGAGAATGCAAGCTGCCAATTTTCAAACAAAGTTCTCTTATCCAGTCAATTACCTATGTCTAAATTCCTCCCCAAAAAGAAGGCAGAAAAAGGGCAATCCAGTAACCTCCAAGTTGGGATAGCTGAGTAGGATGTTCCCACATGAGGCAGTGAGGATTCAGAATACAGGGGAACAGTCGGAGCTGGAAATCCCAAGGCATAAGGTCCAAAATGAAGGGAGTCACAGGCAGGCAGCTGAAGCTATTGAAAAGCCAGGGGCACGGCTGGAAGAATGAGTCCATGAGTTGACCCCAAGAAAGCTGGGATGAAGGAGCCCGTCGTGAGCATCTCGAGCTAAGGCGGCAGGCGATGGGATAGGCAGTTTCTGGTTTGTTGTTGTTTAGTTGCTTAGTCATGCTGACTCTTTGCAACCCCGTGGACTGCAGCCCATCAGGCTCCTCTGTCCTTGGGGGTTCCCAGGCAAGAATACTGGAGTGGGTTGCCAGGCCCTTCTCCAGGGCATCTTCCCAATCCAAGGATCAAACACGTGTCTCCTGAAAGTCTCCTGCCTTGCAGGTGGGTTCTTTACTGCTGAGCCACTGAGAAAGCCCAGTTTCTAGTTTACATGATGGAAAGTTGAAGAAAGTGAAAAGTGCATCAAAGACTGGAGGACTTGGATTTGAATAACAATGCGGCTCTTCTGGAGACTGGGAAAATTATTCAATCTCTTTGATCCTCATCTCTAAGCTGGGAATAGTAATTCTTACCTCATAAGTATTGTGAAGATTAAAAGTGGCGATGCATGTAAAGAGCTTAATATCGTGCCTGGCCCAGAGGAACTGGGAAGCTGTTATTCATTAGTATCTTAAATCTTTTTCACAAACACATAAAACTGAAAGGAACTAAAAAGATAAAGGTTGTGTTTGCTATTTTTTTATGTCTTTTCTTTCTGTTCTCATCCAAAGTAACCTAAAGAGAATTTAGTATTCCTTGGTGTGTTTGGTAAATTCCCCTGAATGACTGAGCAAATTGAATTTTCCAAGATAGCCATGACAGGCTATCAGCCTCCAAACCTTCAGATGATTCCAGCTCATAGTCTCTAAGACCCTTCCTGAGCCTTTCAAGCCAAGCCCAGATACTGTTCCTGCCCCTCCTCCACCTCCTCTCCATTCCCCTGACAAATTCTTCAGAAGTTGTCAGCGTAATAAGAGCTGATTCCTAATGCCACACCGCTGGAGAAGGACATGGCAACCGCCTCCAGTACTCTTGCCTGGAAAATCCCATGGACAGAGGAGCCTGGTAGGCTACAGTCCATGGGGTCGCAAAGAGTTGGACACAACTGAGCGACTTCACTTCCCTTAATGCCACACGGTTCAGGATGATTTGTTACATAGCACCTGATAACTGGACCACTGACTTCACAATATGTTCTCATAGTACTTAAATTCCTACTGTTCCAGCCCTAACAGTCTCCTTTTAACTGCCTCTCAGTGATAATTTATTACAGAGTACATTTAATTAAATTACAAAGTTAGCCTTGTGGTTCAGAATTGCCTTTAGCTGCATATAACAGAGACCCAACTGAAATTATTTTCCTTTGTATTAAGAAATCCCAAAGTAGGTGATTCGTAGGATGGTATAGTAGCTATATAATACCATCAGGTTCAAGCACCCTTTTTTCTTTCAGTAACTCTCAAGATGTCACTTTCAGCTTTGTATTGATGAGACAGTTACTGCACTGTATGAGTTGAGGAACAATCTCTATAAAGGCAGAAAGAAAGGGGAAGGATCAGAGGTTAAAGGCTGACAGCATCTGTCCCTAAATGTCTGAGAAATAATAACTTTCATGGAAATACCACCAACAGATTTCAGCTCTTTTTTGGGGGGGGGGCAAATAGACATGGTTTTTCTTGGCTGCAAAAGAGAATGAGAAATTCATTTTCACTGTTGTCTTGAACGAAATTGGGGAATTCTGCAAGGGAGGGATTATAAGTAGACACCCAGTAACATATGCCATAACTTTAAAATAGAAAAATTAATTTAAAAGTCCTTTGAGGAGTATGAGAAGGGGAGGAGGGCCATGATGCTAGTAGGGCCTTGTGCGCAAGATGGGAAAAACTGTGTGATGAGAAGCAAAGACAGAGACTGGAGTCAACGGGTCACAGGCTCAACTTCCCACCAGGCCTCTGTTTCTACAACCTGTAAATGGAATACTATAAGAAAACTTACATAACAAAGTTGTTTTGAGGATGAAGTAAGAAGAGCCCTGTGAAAACACATGGCAATTTTTACAGCATGCTAATTCCCTCTTTTCCATGGCTTGCCTCAAGTCATAACCCAGAAGACAAACATTAAGTTCAAAACCATCTCACCGCTGCAGCTATTAACATTGCATAGTGCTGAACTCCAGAACTTAAAGGAAGCCCCAACTCAATGAAACGTAGACTCACACAGTCTAACTACAGGTGCGGTGAGGTCTGCCTAGTTCTTGTGTCTTATCGCAGATTTTTGCAGCAATTGCACGTTTTTCTGAACTTCCAAAAGCAAGGGAGACCTTGGGGTCAATTCATAGACTGATTCATGCACCGAGTTATGTCCCCATGCAAAACAAGAAATTCTAAAATGAAGAGTCACCAGGGATTTTAAAAAAAAGGGCCTCATCTGTTGAAGAACTTGAGCTGAATGCTTCCAGAAGCCAGATACACAGAACTAGGAAAGGAATACTTCAGTCTCCCAAACAGCCTGCTTTGGGTTAAGACAGAAATCATAACAGCAAGGAGAAAACTTGGCTGCAGCACTCTGACTTTTTCTAATGTGAGAATAAAAAAAATATGGAGATGGTAAAAAATCCTGTGAAGTTTCCAAATCCTGATAAAATGTTGTCTTCTGTTTACTCACTTCTCAATCAGAGAACAATTTCTACCTTGAAGAGAAGCTCTGGGGTAACTTGCTATTAATATAGCAATTCTAGACGTAGACAACCAATAATGATACGTTCAAGGTTCTCCCGGAGAAGGCAATGGCACCCCACTCCAGTACTCTTGCCTGGAGAATCCCATGGATGGAGGAGCCTGGTAGGCTGCAGTCCATGGGGTCTCTAAGAGTCGGACACAACTGAGTGACTTCACTTTCACTTTTCACTTTCATGCATTGGAGAAGGAAATGGCAACCCACTCCAGTGTTCTTGCCTGGAGAATCCCAGGGAGGGGGAACCTGGTGGGCTGCTGTTTACGGGGTCGCACAGAGTCAGACACGATTGAAGTGACTTAGCAGCAAGGTTCTCCTCCACATATTTAACTGAAACGCAAAGTCCCAGCACCTTAAGATTGCATTTATTATTTCACTCTTCTGTGGAAGGTTTATTTTACATTGCAAATGTCTGCAGCCCTCCTTCCATCCCTTTGGTTGACCTTTTACCTTAAAACAAGTGATCAAGGCTGAACACCATGATTAGTATTCAGAGAAGTAACCAACGGCCCTGAAATGTAAATGATAAGGAAGGCACCTTCTATTTTGTAAAATAATTATCCAGCTTAATAATTATTTCCATGACTCTTTTGGATCGACTAAGAAAGGGCAGCTAGAAGCTTAAAATTGTCTTTCAGATCTAAATTCAAGAAGCAGAGCCCCAAAATAAGGTCGCACTCTAGGAAGAGATGGCAATAGGTTGATTCTATTTTGAAAAATAGGCTGTTTACACACATTTGTTTGTCCTTTCAATGTTTTTTTCATTGGTAGAATCCAGGTTGTAATTTTAAGAGCCAATATAATATTGGCTGTAAATACTGTAAATCCCCAAAGAGACGTTATTCCCTCTCCACACTGTCCCAGAGTTGAGCAAGTTCCAGGAGACAGTGAAGGATGGGGAAGCCTGGCATGCTGTGGTCTGTGGGGTCGCAAAGAGTCCGACACAACTGAGTGACTGAACAACAAGAGCACATGGTCCCTGTGGATATAGGGTGGAAAATTTTCGAAGCTGGTGAGGAGGAAGATTTTTTTAACTAACCATAGGTTTTTCATACCTTCATATTTAGGTTGCTGATAAAATGCAAAACAATGGCATTTCTACGTTGTTATCCTGGGAAATCCCATGGACGAAAGAGTCTGGTAGGCTGCAGTCCATGGGGTCGTGGAGAGTCGGACACGACTAAGCGACATCACTTTCACTTTTCACTTTCATGCACTGGAGAAGAAAATGGCAACCCACTCCAGTGTTCTTGTGGACTGCCGTCTATGGGGTCGCACAGAGTCGGACACGACTGACGTGACTTAGCAGCAGTAGCAGTATGAGCTGCTCAAGCTACTTTATTCTTTATCTTCTTACTTAAAGCTACTTGGTTTCACTTTTGATTTTTTTTTAATTTAAATTTATTTACTTTAATTGGAAGCTAATTACTTTACAATATTGTATTGGTTTTGCCATACATCAACATGAATCCACCACGGGTGTACCCATGCTCCCCATCCTGAACCCGCCTCCCACCTCCCTCCCCGTACCATCCCTCTGGGTCATCCCAGTGCACCAGCCCCAAGCATCCTGTATCCTGCATTGAACCTGGACTGGCAATTCATTTCTTATATGATATTATACATGTTTCAATGCCATTCTCCCAAATCACGCCCCCCACACACAGAGTCCAAAAGACTGTTCTATACGTCTGTGTCTCTTTTGCTGTCTCGCATACAGGGTTGTCGTTACCATCTTTCTAAATTCCATATATATGCGTTAGTATACTCTATTGGTATTTTTCTTTATGGCTTACTTCAGATTTTTGTAATAAGCTGGAATAGAAATTTTTAGACAATAAGAGACATTCATGTAACTATGAAAATACAGTGTTCTCATTTATGTCAGTAACCATGTCAAAAATAGTTTCTCAAAATCTTTGGTAATAGGCAAGACTATGAATCTGATGCTTTCAAACTGTGGTGCTGGAGAAGATTTTTGAAAGTCCCTTGGACTACAAGGAGATCAAGCCAGTTAATCCTAAAGGAAATCAACTCTGAATATTTGTTGAAAGGACTGATGCTGAAGCTGAAGCTCCAATACTTTGGCCACCTGATGCGAAGAGCTGACACATTGGAAAAATTTTTCCCTGATGCTGGGAAAAATTGAGGGCAGGAGGAGAAAGGGATGGCAGAGAATGAGATGGTTAGATAGCATCACCAACTCAAAAGACATGAGTTTGAGCAAAGTTTGGGAGATAGTGGAGGACAGAGGAGCCTGGCATGCTGCAGTCCATGGGGGTCATGAAGAGTCAGACACGACTTAGTGACTCAACAATAACAACAACAAAAGATTATGAATTAAAGCATTTCTTTCCTCATTCATTGTGTACCGATTCCCTCCTTTTGACTGGTTGCAGGAGAGGTAAGCGTGAGTAATTCCCAGAATAATGAGACTTACGCTACTTATATACATGCAGGATAAAGTATTTTTCTAGCAGAATCTTAGAGGCCCCAGTGCCTGAGACATGATGGAAAAGTGAAGTCACTCAGTCGTGTCTGACTCTTTGTGACCTGATGGACTGTAGCCCACCAGGCTCCTCTGTCCATGGGATTTTCCAGGCAAGAATACTGGAATGGTGGGATGCCATTTCCTTCTCCGAGGGATCTTCCTGACCCAGGGATCGAACTTAGGCCTCCCACATTGCAGGCAAATTCTTTACCATCTGAGCCACCAGGGAAGCCCGGATGAGACAGGAGACATAATGGATTCATGGATGAGATATGATGAAACAGAGTGGATAAAGTACAAAAATTGTGCAATGAATTCATTAGATGTATTCACGAGAGTGACAGCTCTGGGAAAATCTCTTCAATTTTGGAAGACAGGTAAGCAAAGTAGAAGTAGTATACTGGAACTGGCAAGGAAGAACGCGCATAAAATAATATAGCCATCACACAAGAGAGCTGTACCAGTGGCATCCTCCAAGCGGCCTGGATTCAGGAAATGTAAAGAAGGCAAGATGATTCTAGCAGAAGGTTTCTCCATCCATTGTCATCTAGGAATTTCATTTCCAACTCAGTCTATTTTAACTCCACTCTTAACATTTTATTAGTACATCTTTAGTTTTTTTGAGTTCTCTCATATGAATCAGGCATTTTTAGATGACATTCCCAGGGATCTCCTGATCCCTGTTTATGTGGTTCTGGGGAAACTTGGACTGAGTTCAGGATGGTAACCTCAGTGTGCTTAAACCGCTGCTTTTTGAAAGCTGCCTGGGGCCATTTCAGTTACCACCTTCCCCAAACACCTTTCCCATAATCTCCAGTTGGGATTATTCATGCCCTCCTTCCCAACTCCATATTCGCTCTGTCTTTTCTTCTTGCATTAAACATTAATGCCTTCCGGTAGTCAAGTCCTATGGAATAGCTATCATATCACATTATAGCCCACATTTATGGAACACTCACCAGGTGCCAAATAGTACAGCAGGCACTGAAGGGAGAACTCTGTTATGTTCTGTGCTTTCAGGAAGTTTATCATTTTGGGGGGAAGCAGACAAAAAAAAAAAGTATAAACCAAAAAATTACCGACCAGCTCCCACTGATTTCACATGCAGTATTCAAGTAGTAATGAACACACAATGCAAACATTGCTTATTATGCACAATATTCAATAAAACTAGTCATCGTCTTCTAAAGATCTGGCTGGTGTCTTCATCTCGGCCTCCCTGAACTACCGAGCATCTTCAAGTTGTGCTATACTTTGCCGTGGGTTTCTTGAGTGCTCACTCGTATTCAGGTGTGAGCAGCAATCATAATGGATGAGGGGCCTCTGACAGCGGGTTGAGTGAAACCTCTCTTTCAGGATAGCAGTTGATATATTATTTGATGGGTTTAACTCTTGCCCCCAATATCTTGCCGTGATCCTGGCTGTATGTAATTCATATTTCCTATGTCTGGCTTATCCATGTTGATTTCACTATGTTCATTATTGGAATCTAGGACTTTCACTTCATTATTCCAACAGTGTTTCTCTCCCCTTCTCATTTCCAATTGTTTTTTTTTTCTTTTTCAATATTCTCCATCCATTGTCATCTAGGAATTTCATTTCCAACTCAGTCTATTTTAACTCCACTCTTAACATTTTATTAGTACATCTTTAGTTTTTCTGAGTTCTCTCATATGAATCAGGCGTTTTTAGATGACATCCCCAAACTTTTGAAAGTCTAAGTTAGTAAGTGTTTGTAATGCATAAAATTCACCCATTAAGAAAATTAACTCTAATAAATGCATAAAAGAGTAATGCATTGCATTAGATACAAAATAGAAACTTCTTTAATGTCACCCTAAGTTTAATTTTGAAATAGTAAATGAATGCTCTTAAATGCATCTAATTTATGTAAATAGTCACTACCTTTTTGCTTGTCCCTGAGTTAATATCAATACTTAGAAATTTCTATAACTGATCATCAGATGCTATGCATTCATTGGCCGGGTAGTGATTCTCAATTGCAGCAGCGCATGAGTCACCCAATATGAAACAAAATCCTCATTCTCCACTCCAGAGAAATCAAATGTCTACATAGGTCTCTGGCAATGGAATTCTGTAAAAGTTCCCTGGGTGGTCTTAATGTGCAGGCAGGGATGAAAACTTAAAAAAAAAAAAGCCCAGTTAAATCTTGAAGAAGCACATCTGAATACACAGCATATGAGAAATTCCAGGAAGAAAATAAAAACAGGGATGCAATGCACTGTCGTTGGTATATTAATTGTGCCCTTTTATTTTTATCTAGTGGAGAAGGAAATGGCAACCCACTCCAACATCCTTGCCTGGAAAATCCCACGGACAGAGGATCCTGGGGGCCTACAGTCCATGGGGTCACAGAGTCAGACATGACTGAGTGCACACACACACATATTTTCATCTGGAGCCTCGGTGATCTGGAGAGACTGTCTCTTTCACGGATAGCCAGTTCCGACTTTCATATGCTAACCAAGCAATCCAAAGCCATATTCTTCAACTCTCCCCTTTATCTGGCTCTCAAGCTCCTCTTAGGCCACCATCCACTCACCTTAACCACCCAGGGACTAGGTACCAGACAAATGCAGAAAGCCAATGTGGCCCAGAGCCCCTTGGAGTCATTCACACCAGGCAAACCTGAGCCCGGGCAGCCTGCTTGCCTTGCCCACGTCTGCTCACTCCCTCTGCCTGACTCCTGCTGGCACTGGCACTTCCCTCTGTGGCCCTGCATGGCGTGACCTGCCTTCTCAGCATCTGTGGGCACAAACTTCTTCCCTCATGGCATTCTCTTCCATATCTGCATGTGTTGCCATCCCTGATAAAAACAAACTGAAGTGAAAGGGAAAGATGCTCAGTCGAGTCCTACTCTTGGTGACCCCATGAACTGTAGACTGCCAGCTCCTCTGCCCACGGAACTCTCCAGGCAAGCACACTGGAGTGAGTTTCCATGCCCTTCTTCAGGGATCTTCCCGACCTGGGGATCGAACCTGGGTCTCCTGAATTACAGCCAGATTCCTTACCATCTGAACCATGATAAAAACAAAGACCTGATCCATTTTAAAAACAATAAGAAAGGCTTCTGAGGAAAGGTGCTGTGTACAGCGACATCTGAAGGATGAAAGGGACATAGTTTTGGAAGAGAAAGAACAAGAAGATACAGAGAGGTGCCCACAGGTCAATATCCTGGAAATAGGCAAGAACTTAACTAATGTGAAGAAGTGGGAAGGAGGCTCGCAGTGAAATTGGACATGATGTAGAAGCCACATCACTGGAGAAAGATGTGACCTTCTTTGATATGAGGGGGGAAGGACAGAAAGAAAAATTAATAGTTGTGCCAGTTGTATACTATTCCTGACAAATGGGTTCATAGTAGTTTAAATTTCTGTAATATAAAAGCACTTCTTTGTCCTTTTTCCTGTACAAAGCATAGAGCTGGTTGCCACAAGGAAACACAAATACAAATGACATGGTTGCTCTCTATTATTTTTTTTAATTGTGAAATCTAGTAGAAGAGATCAGTTAAGCAATTAACTCCAGTTTAAGTGGAAGGTGAGACCAAATTCTTTGAGAGTTACCAAAATTTTGTTTGGGAACATTAGGTTTTTCATATGCAATGGCTGCTTTGACATAGCCTTGAAATATTAATATTGTTCTGATTTTTCAATACTGTTCATTTTTGCCTGCTTAATGAGTTATAGTTCCCCAGTACAATTCTCTGTCTTATATTTTACACAGACTTTGTTCCTTGTATAAATATATACATTTGCTGTCAATACAATGCTCTCCAGATGTGAAGGTTCATATCGTTACATCTTCAGTGTGGAGTTGCTGCTATCATGGCCTCCTTTCTTCTCTCCCCTCAGTCCCTACACCCAGAGTTGCACTTTGGTATTAAAATTATAAGGCTTTGTTGTACTTCCTTTTGTATTTTTTCAGCTGTAACTTTCCCTTTCATTTTGTTGTTGTTACCATGTGATCGTATGTATGTTTCTTGTAAATAACCCAAGGTTGGATTTTATTTTTAATCTGAGTCCTCTTTGTATATGAAATTGCAATCTATTTGCAAGTGAGGTGATATAACTCACATGCTTGGTCTTACTTCTATCAATAAATGTAGCCTACCTTTCACCTGGACTATTCTCCATCTTAACCCACCACTGCAGGCTCTCAGATAAATCATAGGTCCCTCTTCCAAGCTGGGTACCACTTCTAGGAGAGAGGAGCAGTAAAAAATAGTGTAGAATTAGAATCAGGAAAAAGTAATACTTGCAACTAGCCCACCCTTCTCTGAGGCTCTTTGTCATTTCTAGGGGCTTTCTTTCTTTCTCTGTTCCTCTGATCCCTGCAACCCCTAACCCTTCTGACTCCATCTCCCACATGCTACTCACTGTTTCTCTCCTTCCTCCCCTCGTTAGCATCACTTTTACTTGGAGATGACCTTGAAACAAGTGAATTCTCTCCAAAGAGTCAGTTACGTCAGTCTCTATTTAAACTCCCTAGGTAACAGGTCATTGATCAGCTGGAATATGTCAGGTGGTATAGGACAGATATTTTTCAGTCAACAGTCTTTCCCTCTGGAAAAAGGGAAATCTGAGACCCACAATCTTGGGGACTCAGAGACTCCTTTTGAAAACTCAGAGAATCTCTGTTTTCATCCCAGTCCCTAATCCTTTTCCCGAAGATGCTCGCACAGATGCTCTCTTAGACACCAGGCCTATTCTGACCTTGCTGCCTTGCCATCTTCCTGCTTCTCATAGACCTTGTGACCACTCCCAGCCCCATCCCAGTGGTCCAGCTCGAGGAAATATTTGTCCACTGGCACCTGGCCTCTCCCAGTGACTGAACCTCCTGAGTCCTCAGCCTATAATCACAGCGATACACTACGGACTGAGGCACTGGGCTTGCTCGGGTTTGAGTTCAAATTCACACCTTGCTATTGTGACCTCTAGGATCTTGAGCAAATACTTATGGGGCTTCCCTTGTGGCTCAGGGGTTAAGAATCCGCCTGCCAATGCAGGAGATGCAGGTTCGAACTCTGGGTTGGAAAGATCCTCCCAGAGAAAGAAATGGCAACCCCCTCAAGTATTCTTGCCTGGAAAATTCAATGGACAGAGGAGCCTGGCGGGCTGCAGTCCATGAGGTCACAAAGAGTTAACCCAGCACAGCATATAGCTCTCAGTTCCCTCATCTGTGTAAGCAGAATAGAGTGTGTGCCTATCATATTGTTTTAAGGTAAAATTTTAAAATGTGGGCAAAGGACCAAGCCTCCCTCTTGACTCAGTGTTGACCGTAATTATGGTTGAAGTGAAGTGAAAGTTGCTTATTCATGTCCAACTCTTTGCCCTCCCATGGACTATACAGTCCATGGAATTTTCCTGGCCAGAATACTGGAGTGGGTAGTGTTTCTCTTCTCCAGGGAATCTTCCCAACCCAGGGATCGAACCCAGGTCTCTTGCATTGCAGGCAGATTCTTTATTGTCTGAGTCACCAGGGAAGTCCAGGGTAAGTACTGGGAGAATGGGTGAAACTGGAAGAGAGGCTGACCTGACCTGATGGGGAAGTCAGCCCTACAACATCACCATAACAGAGGAAGCATGATTCTTATAGAGCAAATCCTTTCCTAAAACACGATTGGAGCCACCAGCCTAACAGATTTTATTCACAATGTGGTAGAGGAGTAGAAATATCTCTCACTCTACAGCTCAATTAAAGCAGTTCCTTCAAATCGAAACTCTTCATCAAAACAAACCTATGTGCTGGATGTCTTATTCTAACGTTATGTTTAAATCAATAGGCAAACATAAAAGATTTCATGCAGGAAGCTACATTATTCAGACTCTTTTCATTCGCCACTTGATAGAGGGGGATGGATGGTGACCAGGAGAAATAGTGTGTTTTTAAATGCTTGTGATACTTTTGCGCTGATCTTTCTACCATCTCGGTTTTTCAAAGTACTGTCTTTCAGAAGGCAACATCTTATGGGATTGGGCCAAACCCATAGCCTTAGGTAACAATGAAATGACAGCTATCACTCAAATGCTTCACAAGTTATAATCAGTACAGAAGTTAAATAATATATCAAAAGACTCTCTGTGTCTTCATGACCACAAAACTAGAAGAGAGAAACTTGCTCAGTGTTCATAATATCACAGGTATGATAAGTCTAAACCTGCCATCAGACTATGTCCAGCTGCTCCTTCACCCCAACTTGATGTTTTTCTGATTTCTCTTCTAAAGTGGAGTATGGATGCTTTGTAATTGGTGCTGGGATTTTTTTTCCCCCCAACGTTTTCTTGCCAAGGATATCATTATGAGATTCTGCAGTAACAAGCATTCTTCAGTTCAAATTTATATCAATTAGTTTAGGACAGTAATTCAATTGGATGGCCCACTGGATTTTGAAAGACTCACGACCATGTCAGAGTGACGACCTTTTTCCTTCTCTCTCAGCCAAAAGCAATTTTTTAACAAGGAGCCCTGGAAAGAAATGCTGGTTTAATAATTAGTTATTGATCATGGCCAATGCCATGGTGAACACCATTGGATTAGTCAGAGACCAGGAAATCAGGACATGGGAGTTTTCCTTGTCAAGATTAGGAGGGGAGGAAAAAAAGCAAAGAACTGACAGAATAAGAGATCAAACATAGCTTAATTAGATATGTTTTCATCTTTGATATTCTTTTCACTTTTAAAACTAGAAGTAAAATCTGTAACTTGGATAAATTCAATACTGAACCATCTAACAGAGCTGTATTAATCTAAAACAATTTAATAGTATATCTCCATTTAAAAACCCTGTAAAAGACAAGATCTGAGTTAAGTAGACCTGGAGACCACTAAAACTGGCTTTGAAAACAATGCCGTGCAAAGTTATTTTGATAAATTAACCCTGCATTGGCCAGCATTTTTGCCTGGCTAAGATACCATTAACCTTCATGCCCTGAAATGCCCATTAGAAACAATTTGGATACATGCACAAGAAGACCATAACAATTACAGACCATAGCTTTAAAAGTATAATTGACTTTTCTGAGCACTAATTTAGGCATCACTTTAGGGCTGCGTAAAAATCTCTACATATGAGCCAGTTAATGGAAGGAGAAATGTAAAAGAATGATCTTATTGTACTTTGAGGGGGAAAAGAATGTTTCCATTAGTGGTACAATTTCTTCCTGGATAGGAAAAAAAAAATCACTGAAAATGCCCAGCACAGTGACAATGAAGTCATAACTTCAAGCTAGTTTGAAGGTGGATAGGTCCAGTCCTCATGGCTGACATGCAAGAATGATGGTCCTTTTATGTTTGAAGTTGAAACCAACCTGAGCCATGATAAAGTAGCTATGGTATAAACATACTATTTAAAGTAACATTGCTTTCGAGATGAATGTGTGGATACAGAGCAAACAAATCAAATCACTCAATTCTAGCTCTAGGCCCTAGGGTTTTATCTTTTTGGATGTTACTATTTCTCCAGGGAAAGACAGCAAATCTCTACTAATTTTGCATCCAATTTCCAGTAATTATTATGGTTCCAGGGAGTAGAATCACACTCAAATGTTGGAGCTACTTTGGGTCAATATAAGAAAGAAATTAGATGTACGAAACATATAGCCTGTTATCACACAATGTCCCAAGTTTCAATTACTTCACTATTATTTACAAAAGATTCTCAGAACAGATCTGGATAATAATCTGACTGGGATGTCAAAGTGGAGAGCTTATATCTGAGATTCTTCACAGGCCACTTCAAGATATCTCCTGGTTTCTAGCTGATTTCAGATTCTCTGACATGAGAACTGTTCATCTCTTGACGTATGATCATATCCTGGAATCCTTCTCAGAAAGTGAAGCAACTACAGTGATCAAGTTTACCACCCCTCTTTTTTATGTCAACCTGCCAGTATGGATGCGGAGAAGGCAATGGCACCCCACTCCAGTACTCTTGCCTGGAAAATCCCATGGATGGAGGAGCCTGGAAGGCTGCAGTCCATGGAGTGGCTAAGGGTCGGACACGACTGAGCGACTTCACTTTCACTTTTCACTTTCATGCATTGGAGAAGGAAATGGCAACCCACTCCAGTGTTCTTGCCTGGACAATCCCAGGGACAGCAGAGCCTGGTGGGCTGCCGTCTACGGGGTCGCACAGAATCGGACATGACTGAAGTGACTTAGCAGCAGCAGCAGCAGCCAGTATGGATGAAAAGAAACCATTGACTGTTAAAAAGCTGATATCTATTGCTACATATATATTAATTGTATGTTTCTCAAGATACAATAGCTCTGCACTTTTTGTGCATGTGTAAGAGATTTAAAAAAAAAAAAAAAGGTTCTTTTTCTTGTTATAAATAACAGCCATAAGTGAAGAGCTGTGGATTTCAAACAAAGTATTATAGTCTTGGCTTGATCTTTAATGAGCTGGCTAGCCTTGGACACCACACATGGACTCTGTTCTTTGCTCCCATCTATAAAATGAGCATGGTGTCTAAACCCTCACTCTGTATGTGTGATTCATGGACCAGTTGCACTGGCATCACTGAGAGCTTGTTAGAAATGCAGAATCTCAGACTTCTTATCAGAACAATTGAATCAAAATCTGCATTTTAACAAGACCTGCAGGAGATAAGCTCAGACCTAAAAAACACTTCAAGGGACTTCTCTGATGGTCTAGCAGTTAGGAATCTGCCTTGCAATGAAGCAGACACCGGGTTCCACCCCTGGTCAAGAACTAAGCTCCTACCTGTCACGGAGCAGCTAAAGCCCAGGCAAGGCAAGTACTGAAGCCCACGAGCTCCGGAGCTCACATGGCACAACTAGAAAGCCCTCACATGATGCAGAGAAGATCCCACATGATGCAGAGAATATGTGTGTGTCCACAACTAAGACCCAACAGTTAAATAAATACATACATATTTACCTTAAAAGATAATAAAAAACAGAAGAGAGTTGAAACATCACTTCAACTCTATTCGAGGGTGGAAAGGAAAAGACAAACTGCTTAAACTTAAAAAGACAGTCCAGATGGATATCTTCATTAACTCCATGGTAGGAATCTTTTCTCCCTTGGAGAAGGAATAGGCTACCCACTCCAGTATTCTGGGGCTTCCCTGGTGGCTCAGGTGGTAAAGAATCCACCTGCAATGAGGGAGACCTGGGTTCGATCCCTGGGTTGGAAAGATCCCCTGGAGGAGGGCATGGCAACCCACTCCACTATTCTGGCCTGGAGATTCCCCATGGACAGAGGAGCCTGGCGGGCTACAGTCCATGGAGTCGCAAAGAGTCGGATATGACTGAGCGACTAAGCACAGAACAGCACACAGGAATCCTCTCAAGACATAAACATATCAAATCATTATCTGTACATTTTAAACATGTTACAATTTTATTTGTCAATTGCATCTCAACAAAACTGATAGTGTATTTGAAATGAGCAATAAAAATAAAATAAAAGCACAGCCAACACGTCTGTATTTTTTGTGTGTGCTTGTGTGTGTGTGTGTTCACTGTCCAGTGTTTAGCTTCTTTACCTCATGGATGCCCTGAGCTTGTAGGACGCAGGTTTTGCTAAAAAAAGAAAAAGAAAGTGAAAGTCATTCAGTCGTGTCCAACTGTTTGCGACCACATGGGCTATACAGTCCATTGAATTCTCTAGACCGGAATACTGGAGTGGGTAACCTTTTCCTTCTCCAGGGGAGCTTCCCAACCCAGGTATTGAACCCAGGTCTCCCACATTGCAGGCAGATTCTTTACCAGCTGAGCCACCAGGGAACGTGCTGTCAAATGCCTGAGATGGGCCAAAATGGGATGAGGACCCTAGTTCTGCAGTGTCATTGGTCAGACTCGATGTTTTCCAAAGGGTCAAGGTGCCAAGAATTGAAACCTCTTTACCACGCGAGCTCATTCAAGCTCACATTCAAATTAGGGAAGTACAAGAAATAAATACCTTATCTGTCTTTTCCTTCCAGCGTCACCTGATCTTTCAAGTCTGTCTTTAGTAGCCCTATGCCAAGCTGACAGCTCCCCCACCTCCACGTGGGGATTGGTGAGGACAGACGCCCCACCCTGTGGAAGATTCACTTACGGTGGCTGCTGGGGTGCAAGCCGAGAATGAACAATAGAAGGCTGTCAAGCCCGACAGCCAGCCCTGGATGTATGAGCGCCGAGCTGACAGCAAGGGCCTCAGAGGGTAAACTGCTTTGCTGGAACTAATTAAACAGATGAAATTATTACATGAATATGCAGATGTTGTTTACATTTTACCATATGGTATTATTTCAGGTAATAACTCGCAGGAGAATCCCTTCCTCTCATCAAGAGGAAATGGGTTGAAAAGAAGGCCCCCCGTGTCACCTTTCAGTTGCTAGGCAGACACTGATAACACAGGTCTCCTCTCTGAGTTGTGGGCAGCATTCACCCCGGATCCCACAGCACAACAGGATGGCACTGGGGCTCATCTCTGGAAGGAATAGGGGAGTGTTTGTGTGTGTTTGTGCTTTTGTGTGTGTGTGTGTTGGGGGAGCGGGGCTGCTTTAGCTGAACTGAAATGGCTACAGCTGCTAGAAAATCGGCCCTGGGGTAGAAGGGCATCCGGCAATGGATGTCGTCTGCATGTTGCAAGGAAAAGCCAACAGACTTGCCATTGCAATGGGCATTTCCTCCAAGACTTGGGAGTGTGTAAATCAGGGCGACTGATTTGTAAACTGTCACATCAGACCCAAACCTTTCAAACAAGGATCAAATACTCCAGTGGTGCCACTGTCAGAGGAGACAAAGCAGTGATGGCAAGGAGGTTGCACACTAAAGGGGAAAACAGGGCAGAGACCATTCAGCCAACAGAAGTCATTCTCCTCCCCGCTTGACCCCCACTTCCTCCTGTTCCTCCCATGCCTCTGTTAATGCATCAAGCCATGTGGCCAGTTTCACTTCAGTTTCTTCATATCCCACATGACCCACATCCAACTCATCACAAAGGTTGTAGATTTCACCTCCAAAAGGGTCCTCCATGTCCACCTGCTGCTTCATCCCCAACTGCTTGCCCAGATTTTTGGCATGAACTGTGATAGCAGACTTTGCACTGGTCTTCTCTCACTCTCTGCCATATTCAGTCCACTCCTCGCCCCACTGCCAGAATCATTACTGAAAGCCAAATCTGATCTGGCTTCTCCCTGGCTTAAAAATAGACAACTGCTTATTTATCTCTGGTTTTAGTCTCAGGCCAAACTCACCAACCTGCTCTACAAGCCTGTTCCTAAGATATACTCTACCCATTCTCAACTGATTCCGATTTTCACTGGAAGCTGTGTCCTGGACTGTCCCCCTTACCTGGAATGTTGCCCTACTTATCTTATTAACTAACAGTGAGTCATGATGCTATGTTTGCATTGGAATCTGTTGTAATGATTTTTTTTTCTTTCAGGAAAAGAAGCCTCTCATCTGTTCCCCCTAAAACCCTGCCCTATTGACTTCTTTGATAGAAGCGGGCCAAAAGAGCTTTCTCTGAATTCATCCACCTTTCTCCATGCTCACATCAAACATATGCAAACATTTATATATATATGCACACACAAATATGAGGTCTTTATTTTTTACAGACCCGGGATTCCATTATTCATGCTACCCTGCAACTAGTGCTTGTCAGTTTACCGTGTCATGAACATGATCTAGATCAAAAGAAACAGAACACATTCTTCTCAATGCTGCAAAATATTCCATGCTGCGCATACATCATCATTTACTGCAGTATTTCATTTTTACTAAATATTCAAGATTTTTCTTTTCTTTTTTCGTTCCTTGCTTTTATTTTTTCTTTCTTTGCAAGAAAGAATTAAGCTATTACAAATGTTCTTGCATGTGAGTCTTTATATACTGATGCCTTTATTTCAAAAGTATAGGCTTCCCAAAGGGGGAATCCTGAGTATAAAGGCACATACACTTTCAAATGTATAGATATTTCTAGATTGTTCCCCAAAAAGGTTATAATAATCTACACTTCTATCAGCAATAAATGATGTCATTAGCCCACGTCCTTCATCATTGTTGTTGTTCATCCGCTAAGTCAAGTCTGACTCTGCCCGCTGTGGACTGCAGCACACCAGGCTTACCTGTCCTTCACTGTCTCCTGGAGTTTGCTTGAATTCACGTCCACTGACTGAGTTAGCGATGCTATCCAACTGTCTCATCGTCTGATGCTCCCTACTCTCCATACCCTCAATCTTTCCCAGCAGCAGGGTCTTCTCCAATGAGTCAGCTCTTCACCTCATGTCGTCAAAGTATTGGAGCTTCAGCTTCAGCAACAGTCCTTCCAGTGAATATTTAGGGTTGATTTCCTTTAGGATTGACTGGTTTGATCTCTTTGCTGTCCAAGGGACTCTCAGGAGAGTCTTCTCCAGCACCACAATTTGAAAGCATCAATTCGTGGGCGCTTAGCCTTCTTTATGGACCAGCTCTCACATCCGTACATGGCAACTAGAAAAACCACACCTTTGGCTATATGAACCTTTGTCAGAAAAGTGATGGCTCTACTTTTTAATACACTGTCTAGGTTTGTCATGGCTTCCAAGGAGCAAGTGTCTTTTAATGTCATGGATGCAGTTACCGTCCTCAGTGATTTTCAGTTCAGTTCAGTCGCTCAGTCATGTCCGACTCTTTGCAACCCCATGAATTGTAGTGATTTTAGAGCCCAAGAAAATAAAATCTGTCACTGCTTTCTCTTTTCCCCCTTCTATTTGCCATGAAGTGATGGGATCGGATGCCATGAAGTGGTGGGATCGGATGCCATGATCTTTGTTTTTTGAATGCTGAGGGTTTTTTTTTTTTTTTGGTAAGTTTTTTAATTTAATATAATCTTTTGGATATTAAAATATACCATCATACCATTGCCAAGATTTGTCTCTCTTTTCTCAATGTTTAGAATAATTTTTTTATCTTAGTAAATTCATATGAACTTCAGAAACATTCTTTTTTAAATTTATTTATTTATTATATTTGGAGGCTAATTACTTTACAGTATTGTGGTGGTTTTTGCCATGCATTGACATGAATCAGCCGTGGGTGTACATGTGTCCCCCTGGCCCTCACCCCCTCCCACCTCCCTCCCCATCCCATTCCCCTGGGCTGTCCCAGTGCAGAGGCTTTGATGCCCTGTTCCATGCATCAAACTTGGACTGGTCATCTGTTTCACATATGGAAATACACATGTTTCAATGCCTTTCTCTCAAATCATCCCACCCTTGCCTTTTCCCACAGAGTCCAAAAGTCTCTTCTTTGTATCTGAGTCTCTTTTGCTGTCTCATATATAGGGTTATCGTTGCCCTCTTTCTGAATTCCATATATCTGTGTTAATATACTGTATCGGTGCTTTTCTTTCTGACTTAACTTCACTCTGTGTAGTAGGCTCCAGTTTCATCCACCTCATTAGAACAGACTCAAATGCATTCTTTTTAAGAGCTGAATAATATTCCATCGTGTATGTGTACCACAACTTTCTTACCCATGGACATCTAGGTTGCTTCCATGTCCTAGCTATTGTATTCCATGTCCTAGGACTTCCATGCCCCAGTGCTGCAATGAACGTTGGGGTACACGTGTCTCATTCAGTTCTGGTTTCCTCGGTGTGTATGCCCAGCAGTGGGATTGCTGGGTCATATGGAAGCTCTATTTTCAGTTTTGGAAGAAATCTCCAAACCGTTCTCCATAATGGCTGTACTAGTTTGCATTCCCACCAACAGTGTAAGAGGGTTCCCTTCTCTCCATCCCCTCTCCAGCATTTATTGGTTGTAGACTTTTTGATACCAGCCTGAATGCTGAGTTTTAAGCCAGCTTTTTTGTTTTCCTCTTTCACCTTCATCAAGAGGCTCTTTAGTTCCTCTTCACTTTCTGCCATTAGAGTGGTACCATCTGCATATCTGAGGTTGTTGATATTTCTCCCAGCAATCTTGACTCAAGCTTGTGATTTATCCAGCCCAGGATTTCACATGATACACTCTGCATAAAAGTTAAATAAGCAGGGTGACAATATTCAGCCTTGATGTACCCCTTTTCCAGTTTTGAACCAATCTGTTGTTCCATGTCTGGTTCTATGTTGCTTCTTGACTCACATACAGGTTTTTCAGGAGGCTGGTAAGGTGGTCTGGTATGCCCATCTGTTAAAGTTTTTTCCACAGTTTGTTGTGATCCACACAGTCAAAGGTTTTAGCATAGTCAATGAAATATAAGTAGATGTTTTTCTGTACTCCCCTTGCTTTCTCTAAGATTCAGTGAATGCTGGCTATTTGATCTTTGGTTCCTCTGCCTTTCTAAATCCATCTTCTACATCTGGAACTCCTCAGTCCACATACTACTGAAGCCTAGTTTGCAGGGTTATGAGCATTACCTTGCCACCAGGGAAGTTATTACCTTGCTAGCATGTGAAAAGAGCACAATTATAGGGTAGTTTGAACATTCTTTGGCTTTGCCCTTCTTTGGGTTTGGAATAAAAACTGACCTTTTCCAGTCCTGTAGCCCCTGCTGAGTTGCCCAAATTTGCTGGCATTTGAGTGCAGCATTATGACAGCATCATCTTTTAGGATTTGAAATAGCTCAGCTGGAATTCTATCACCTCCACTAGCTTTATTCATAGTAATGCTGGCTAAGGCCAACTTGACTTCACACTCCAGGACTGATGGCTCTGAGTGAGTGATGTTATACAGGTCATTAAGACCTTTTCTGTACAGTCTTTCATAATATTATATTTTGCTACTTTTTAATGTTATTTTTATTGCTGTTTTCATTTTGCCAGTAAAAAGGATAAAAACATTGTTTTATTTTAACTTGTAGCTTCTTCAATAGTGAAATAAGTTCAGCATCTTTTACTGTGTATATTGTCTGTCAGGATTTCCTCTTCCTTGAGCTTTGTGCTCATATCCATTTCTCATCTTTATATTTTTGTCTCTCATAAGATTTTAGGATTTGTAAACTAATTCTTTGTCTGTCATATGTATTATAAATATATCTTCCCAGGCTATCTCTGTTTTCTTTAGAGCTTCTTGATCCCTTAAGTCTCTTGAGAAGGCCTTTTCCCATGCTAAGGTTATTCAGTTCTTCATTGAATGTCTAATTAGTTTATTTTTATACTTCCTTTCTCTTTTGGAATATTTTCTGGGCAAGTTTCAATATTTATTTTTCCATGTGAACTTCAAATTCCTTCTGTCACATTCCTGACTCATCAGCAGAAAAACTGATTAGAGCTCTAATTATAATTATATCAAATTTAGATGCTGACTTGAGAATGCTTGAAATTCTATGATATTGCATAATAAAAATATTCCTCACTATTCTCTCCCATTGGTTTTTGACCTTCAATAAGATTTTGAAACTTTCTTCACATAAATACTATGATTTCTTGTTAAAGTTTTTCTTGGAATTTTACTTTCTGTTTTATTATTTTTAATGCATTTTTATCTTCCCACATTCATCTAATGATTACTATAATTAAGAAGTTATGAATATTAATCCATGTTACTTTATTAATTTTAATTATTCATATCATCTTATTAATTCTAGATTTTAATAGCTAGGTTTTAGTGGCTTCTCTCAGGTTTACCAAGGATGCAATCATATCTTTTGCTAAAGGATAAATTTATCTCTTCTTTTCCCATTTCTTTTCTTGCTTTATTGCATTAGCTAAAACCTAAAAAAAAAAAAACTGTTAAATAATGACGCATGTGTGCTCAGTTGCTCAGTCATGTCTGACTCTTTGTGATCCTTTGTACTATAGCCCATCAGGCTCCTCTGTCCATGAAATTTTTCAGGCAAGAATATCAGAGTGGGTTTCCATTTCCTACTCCAGGGGATCTTCCCAATCCAGGGATCAAATCACCATCTCCTGCATCTCCTGTGTTGTAGGTAGATTCTTTACCACTTAGCCATTGAGAAAGCCCTAAATAATGACCGTAATGATAGTAGTAGAGTAATGCATTGTATCTGAATTTAATGAAATGTTTTCAGTATTTTACCATTTAATATAATGTTTATGTTGCTTTTAATATAGACATTTAAAATCATATTTGAATATATTTTCACATAAAGATTTTATTAGTAATAGCTTCTGAATTTAAGGAAATGCCTTTTGGGTGTCCATTGATTGAATAAAATATTTGCTGATATAATTAATTTTGGTAGTAAAAGTCCAAATGTTGAATCTCTTTAAAAATTCGGTTAGTATATTATTTGTTTAATACTTGCCAAACTTAATTTGTTGTACCTTTTTAAGTTGAGTTTTAACAAAACTGCACTGTCTTATCAGGTTTTGAATTAAGGTTCTTCAAGTTTTATAACCTGAATTGAGAAACTTTGGTTTGTATTGATCCAAAGCACTGTGTTTCAAGGCATGACTTTTAGCCCAGTAGCATTGACCTTGCCTGAGCAGTTAAAACAGCAAAATTGCTTGCTTCCCCAGACCTACTAAATTAAAATCTGCAGTTTGACAAGATCCCTAGGTGATTAGTGTGTACATTAAAATTTGAAGAGCACTGGTATATATAACACGGTGGCTACCCTCTCTTTAAAATTCACATCACACTCAGCCAAAAGAGCTGTTTGGTTGTGGCATCTATTTAAAAATGATAGATCACTGATTATCTTCCCAAATTTTCCTGAAGATATCTGTTCTATCATTTTTCTACTTCTTGAGCCAAATTTGAATATTATATTTTGCTAGGCCATCTTGTTTCATCTCATGAATACCTTAGGGTCTCAGCAGAGATACACTAGGCTCCAAGGGAACCCTCCCAGCGCCTGTAGCCCTGTCTCTTCGCCCATCCTCCCTGGTTGTTTAGCACTCTCGTTTTCGTTTGTCATCATACTTGTATTTCATTATTCTGTCTACTTTAGCTACCTTTTCCATCTAGTAGACTATGAAATCCAGAAAGAAAGTTATGATGGCTATCTTATCTCCCTTGTTCATTTTTGTATGACTGGCATCCAACGAAGTCTCTGACACACAGTAGGCACTTAAGAAATATGCTGAACGACAACCGGAGGCATGGGTGGATCAATGGATGAATCGATTGGAAAGTTGATATTCTTAAAAGGAGTGACTGAATTATCTTTGTATCCCTTGCACATTTCACAATGCCCAGCATCTTGTATACTTCCTGACCCATGAAGACCACTGGAATCACCTTTTAAAACATGTATTACTTTGTAAACTACAAAGTGATATCATGATGGTGTTTGGAACAGAACAACAAGTGAAAAGGACACTGTTTCAGAGAAGCTTACAACGTGGTCACTTACTTTGTTTTAACTTGCTTAGTCATATAGTTTAGGGAATTTTGGAACTCTCCTTATGGTCTCAACTTTCATACATACTTGTGAAAATCCTCAGGGGCAGAAAATCATCATGTAAATGTTAGGTTTCATTTCAGAATCAGTCAAAAATAAGTTACTGACAGGACCAGAAAATAAGAACTTGATAGTCAAACTTGACAGAAACAATTTCAAGTTTAAAAAAAATCTAACGCAAATAAGGAATAACAAAGCCAGCTTTCTAATGGCATACCATAGGCAGTGCTGGAAAATTGTTGTCCTGACCGTGTTGAAGGATGCAGTGAGTGCCCGACCCTGCAGAGGCAGGCACTGAGGTTCCAGTTTCTGTACTGGATCATCATCTCATTTATTCTTTCTAGGCACTCCTCAGTCCAAGGATAGATTGTTTCCAAATGGTGGTTTTAAAATTGTTTGTAATTCATAATATTGCTTCTGTGGGGACATATTGGGATCCCAGACCACAGGAAGAAATTGGGTGGATGTGTAATGGAATCACGATGCTGAGAAGATGGGCTGCGTAGTGCATCTGCGGATCTGTTTTCTAATCATGTGGGGATCCTGGAACAAATATGGAAATAGACACTTGTATAGGTCAGAGTTTTCCAGGGAAACAAACTGCTAGGATTTATGTGTGTGTGTGTGTGTGTGTGTGTGTGTTTCTTTAAGAACTGGTTTATAGACCTGTTAGGCTGACATCTATGATATCCCAAACACGGGGCGGTAGACTAAATTCTCAGGCAAGCACTGATGTTATGGCCCTGAGTCTAAAATCTGTATTCAGACCAGCAAACTGGAGCCTCAGGCACGTTTGGAGTAGCATTCCTTCTTTTCCTGGAAACCTCAGACTTTGCTCTTGAGGCCTTAAAACCACTCAGTGAGTCCCCCCGACTCCGCGTTATAGAGGGCAGTTGTCTTGACACTGTCACCCGATTATGGATGTTAGTCACATCTGCAATATACTTTCACAGCAACATCGACACTTCATGTTGAGGTCTGACAGAAAACAACAAAATTCTGTAATTATCCTTCAATACAAAAACAAAAAAAAACTTGACCAAACCTCTAGGCACCACAGCGCAGCCAAGCTGACAATAAAACTCCACACACAGCTGGTCACTGGTCCCTCTTCTCAACAACTGCCTGCCATCCATTGGCTTTGCGTTACTCCAAGCCTTCCCCACACACTCCCGATTCAAACTTTCCTCGTCTCCCCTGATCTTTACCCACCGCCCCTAAAAAACACTCTTTTTTTTCAAAACTCAAAAGTTACCCAAAAAGCAACATGAGTGGAGTTGGAGAGCATTATGCGAAGTGAAATGAGCCAGAAGAAGAAATAAAAATGCTATCCGTCACTTGTACATAGAATCTAAAAATCAAAACAAACTAGTGAATATAACAAAAAAGCAGACTAACAGATATAGAGAGCAAACTAGTGGTTACCACTGGTGGGGAGCGGTCAATATAGAAGTAAGGAAGTGAAGCGAGAGGTACATGCTATTAGGTGTAAAATAAGCTATGAGGATAGATCTTACAATACAGGTAATATACCCAATATGTATAATAACTATAATTGGAGTATAATCTTAAAAAAATGTGAATCTTTATATTGTACACTTGTAGCATACGATACTGCCCGGCAGCTGTATTTCAATAAAAAAATAAAATTAAGAAAAAGGACTTCAGGGGTTGAAAAGAATCACAGCCAGTCACACAGTGCCCAACCCAGCTCATCACTGGCCAGCCCTTGCCCCATGGGAGCAGTCCCAGTGTTGCTATTTTTTTCACTTTTTCAAGAAAAGCAGGCATTCTACATTTTTATGTAAACACATTTTTACAGAAACACTCTGCTGGCTGCTCCCCTAAGATTTTTCCTTGCTGTCTCTTTCTTTCGTGTAACTCTGAGTTCTCACATCATTGAACAGTTCAGCGTCTCCACAGTGTGACTCAGCCAGCCCCAGCAGGAAGTCATGGCAGGGGCGGGGGAGGAGCAGGGAGGAGAAAAATGGGAAAGGACTTATTCCTACGGCTCATTGGTCCAAAGCCAGGTTATTTCTACATTAAAGATGTGGTTGTTTTTTTTTTTTTGCAAAGTCCTTCCCCTGTACCAGGGTCTGGTGGGCTTTGCCATGCACATGGGGTTTATAATTCAGCTTTTTTAAAGTAAAATCTTATTCATGTTGCAAGTCTGCTGAGAACTGTAGGAGGCACTCAGTTCCTCTGGGACCAGTGATGACAGAGCTTCTTCAGAACAGGACACAGGGCACACCACACACAAGACCTCAGAAAAATCACGCCATCCTTATGAGACCAGCTTCCAAAAGAAGGGCAGAGCAAGCAGCCATCATCCACTTATTAGTTAGTAATTTCTACAGGCAGAGGTGTTTCCAGATCATTTTTTTCTGAAGAAAATACCCAGGCCATGCAGGATGGAAAGGGTTTTAGGGACTCTGGAGGGAGAGGGAGTGGGGTCCAGCCCATGCCCCCACTGTGGTCTGACATCGACCCTATGAACGAGGTCTAAGCTGGTCCTGACTTCCCTTCAGATTGGTAAGATACACTTGAGTGCCCTGTGAAGCAGGCAGACCCCCAGGCCTCAATCCAGAGAGTCTCATCCAATACATTTACCAAACAAATCTGTTTTTTAAAGTGCCCCAGATGAGGTGAGCTAAAGAGAAAGTTTCAAGCACAGTGTCCTCAGAGAAGAAAAGTAATATATTTTGGGAACTGTTGAAGAGAGGTTCCTTCCAAGCTGGAGATTCTACTTCAGTAGCAATAAATGTTACTTGGCAGTTTGTGCTGTGCTGTGCTATGCTTAGTCGCTCAGTCATGGACATGACCGAGTGACTCTTTGAGACCCCATGGGCTGTAGCCCCCCAGGCTCCTCTGTCCATGGGATTCTCCAGGCAAGAATACTGGAGTGAGTTGCCATGCCCTCCTCCAGGGGATCTTTCCAACCCAGGAATCGAACCCAGGTCTCCCACATTGCAGACAGATTCTTTACCATCTGAGCCACCAGGGTAGCCCAAGAATACTGAAGTGGGTAGCCTATCCCTTCTCCAGGGGATCTGCCTGACCCAGGAATCAAACTGGGGTCTCCTGCACTGCAGGCAGACTCTTTGCCAGCTGAGCTACCAGGGAAGCAGTTTATCTAGGAGTCATCAAAAACTGGGCTTCCCAGGTGGCACTAGTGGTAAAGAATCTGCCTGCCAATGCAGGAGATGCTAGAGACACGGGTTCACTCTCTGGGCTGGGAAGATCTCCTGGAAAAGGAATTTAGTATTCCGAACACTCCAGTGTTCTTGCTTGAAGAATCCCATGGACAGAGGAGCCTGGCAGGCTAGAGTCCATGGGGTCCCAAAAAGTCAGACACTACTGAGAGACTGAACACACACACCAAACACCCAACTAGGCAAAAGTCAAAGTTTTTAACTTAGATGGGTCCAGTTGTCTTCTCTTAATTGAGAGGCCAAGGATGGATTTCCATAACAACTGGATTTCATGCCTTCTGTTCATTCTTCTGTGGGATTTTGAACACTTTTATAGGGTATTGTGATGGGAAAATTTGCCCTGCAATAGCCGATTATCCATAGTATGTCTGTGCGGTGGTCAAGCAGAGAAGTTCACACACTGTTGCTTATCACTTTTCACACACCTAAATTCATTTTCCAAAGAATGGAAAAAGACTCACCAGGCCTTAAAATAAAACTGGGGAGGCAGTGTTTCAGGAGGATTTGCAGTTAATCCCAACTCTTCGTAGATAAGTGATTAAAACCCACGCTGGCCTTTATTTGCTACTTTAGATAAACAACCACAGACATACCTACCAGGGGTTCAGCTGTTAGTGTAAATGAAGAAGAACATTGTGTCTGCCTCTGAGGGATTTTTCGTGTACCTGACAGTCAAACACAGTGTTCTCTGCAATGACTCTAGGGAATCTGTTTATTTACCATCTCAGAAACTCTTCAGTGCACACGCTGCAGAAGGACCATTCATTGGCTCATCTGCAAGGCTATATAAAACTAAAGACCCTAAAATCCTGCTGAAACAAGAGCCTTGGCTTTCTTATTGGAAAGAAGAGTATTTGAGACAACTAAGATTAGCAACTTACTCTGTCTAGAAGCTATCGTGTTTTCACCAGGTCCTTCTGAAAGTTGACACATTGCATGCCTGATGCAATAATTTATTAGATAACAGGCCCTCATCTGCAGGGACTTATAAAAATGCGACTTTCAGGCACTGAAATTGGAGAATAAGGGGAAAAGCCTTGTTAATGCTTTCTGTTTTTCAAAAAAGTCTTCATGCAGAGAGTCTCAACCTGAAGCATATTGAAATCATCTAGAATGCTTTTTTTAAAATGTTAATAGTTCAGCCTCATCCCAGCCCATGAAAACAAATTCTCAGGGTCTGACTGGATCATCCAAACCTCCCCGAGGTGAGCCTAGGGCAGCAGTGGCTAAAAGTCACCAGCAGCCATATACATGGGAAGTCAGGCAGAGGGCTTGCCTTGCAGGTGAGACCACTTTTGAGAAGATGCACTTTTGGTAGGTGCCACAATACCTAAAAACCTGAACCAGGCTCCTGGCAACACTTCACGTCAAATTCTGTGCCCTACAAAAGTGGCAGAGTGAAATTCCACCAACAAAAGAGTAGGCAGGTAGGGGTCATTCTACGCAAACAAGGGCACTTTTATTTAAAGTATGTTAGTTCTATGAATCACTTTGAAATGTAAGAATCTACAGGGTTAGTTTGAATCTGGGGCAGGGAGGAGAGTCTAAGCAGAATCTCAGTACAGTGGAGCAAATTCTATATCCTCCTCTTCTCCAAACAGTGACTCCTCCCACCATCCCCAAATACCCACGTTTATCTTAGGAGGCAGGATGGAGCAAGCAAAAGCATCAGTTGTGTACAGCTGGGCTGGTCACTGAGAAAGTGCTCCCCCTTTGATCTCTCTACAAGCATTTGCAACTGGTTGTCTGGATCGCCTATTAAGCATCAAGTTGGAGGAGTGGTTTTACCAAGGAAAAAGGGCCAACTTGGAACCAAAGAAACCAGGTAGGTTTGTGCTAGCTCGGCACTTGGACAAAGTGTCAAAAAGGCTAGTGGGTCTCCCTCTCTCTTTCCACGCAGCTTTAGGTAAAGTTTGGAGGGGGTGATGATGGCAACCAAGAAAGAACTAAAAATGACACCTAATAATGACAACTAAAAACAGCAATAAGCCACCTTGGCGTACCAATATATTAATATCTCCTGGAGAAGTCAGGCTACAAAGAAAACTCCTTCCCTTCCTTCAACTCCAAATCAAAGCCTTCTTTGGTTTCCAAGGGAATCTGATCCCAACATTTCCCCCCTAAGCAGAATTATGACAAATTTTGTTTGGAAGTTCTCAAGATTTTTCATTTTGTTTAGTCTTATATTCTGAACAGAATAAATTATAAACTCTCTGAAAATCTCCAGATATTTATAAACTGAAAGTCAAAGAAATGACTGAACTATTTGTGCCTCTCCAGAACCCAAGCTCACTCTTCCGGTCCCAGTTCTAATTTCCTCAAAGATCTGTGTAAGCAGCAAATGTTGGCAAATTGTGTCCATAGGCTTCCCAGTTGGTGCAGTGGTACAGAATCTGTCTGCAGTTCAGGAGACGCAGGAGATGTGGGTTCGATCCCTGGGTCTGGGAAGATCCCCTGGGGAAGGAAATGGCAACCCACTCCAGCAGTCTTGCCTGGAAAATCCCATGGACAGAGGAGCCTGGAGGGCTATAGTCCTGGTGGGTCACAAAGAGTCAGACACGACTGAGCACTCAGACAAGCACTCTAGTGTACACATTAGGGTAACAAAAATAAGTATCACATGGCACCTGCCCAAGTCTGAGGCAGGGAGACCAGTTCGAAGACAAAAATATCTGGAGCTGGTGGGGGGATGTTTATTACAATAAACATCATCACATCTCATATTTACTGTCAAGCCATTTCCACGGATCGACCCATTTAATCCTCTCAAAACTGCATAAGGTTATTGTCTCCATTTTCCAGATTCAGAAGCTGAGGTTTAAGTCAATTGTCCAAGGTCATAAAATAGTGATAACTGGGTAATAGATTAAGTGCTTGTGAAAAAAAAAATCATAGAGGGAGGGAGGAAAATATAGAGAGAGGTAAAAGGTGAGGGGGGTAATCTAAGAAAACCTCAGATAAGATAATGAGGTTGACTCTTCTGTTGGGTAGTAGCTTTGGGAAGGAAGTGGACTGCTGCTTCACTGGTCATCCTGACTCCCTGGTCCTTCCTCAAGGCTCTCTGCCGTCCCCCATTCTCATCAGTTTGGCTGAAGCTGGGGGTGGGAAAGGGGTAACGGAGAGGTTTCCAGCCCTGCTCACATGTGGGACCACAGCTGCACCACCCCCGTGCCTCTGGCCAGCACCTGGTCACTTTGCCCAGCCTGTCCCAAGGGGGGCCCCCTTGTCACCAATTCAGTTCTCCCCCGAATAACTGCATGCCCAGCTACAACTGTATTGAGGTGGAAACGGAGGGTGGTGGATGGATCGGGGTGGACAGCCGGCAGTCTCCACCAGAAGAGTAAGGTTGAGACCCCCACCTGACCCCCCCAAGCAGCAAGACCAGTGTGGACAAATTGGAGCATCCGTAGGCCCCAGAGAGGGGAGGAGAAAGGGCCAGATGGGAGAGCAGAGAGAAGGACTGATACTCAACATGGGCCAAGCGGGGCTCTAATGCACAGCACAGGAATTACAGTCAACAATACTGTATTATATGCTTCAAAGTTGCTAAGAGACTGGATCTTATCTGTTCTCACCACAAAAAAATTGTAATTACATGGCATAATAGAGATGTTAACTAAAGCTAAGGAGGCAATTATATTGCATTGTATAAATTTATCAAATCAACAGGTGGTACACCTTAAACTTACCCAGTGTTATAGGTAAATTATATCTCATTAGAAAAAATGGGCCAAGCAGAGTGAGTGGATATTTGCCAAACAAATATAGGAGGTAATGTTCTACCTCCTAATGACGAAAAAACATAACGCTTAACAGCATGTCAGTGGTAACAACATGAGAAGACATAGAAAGTCTCAGGTATATGATCTGTAGAGCAAAAAGTAGGTAGTTTAGTAGAGGTGGGACAGGAACTGAAGGAGGTCAAGGATAGCACACAATGACACCAAGTAGGCCTGATTGTGAATGACCTTGGATTTCATGCTAAGGAATCTGTGTGCAACCATGACATTTTTTTTTAAGCACCAGCCAATGGGCTTCCCTGGTGGCACATATGGTAAAGAATATGCCTGTAAGGCAGGAGACCTGGGTTCGATCCTTGGGTTGGGAAAACCCCCTGGAGAAGGGAATAGCTACTCACTCCAGTAGCTCACTTCTTGCCTAGAGAATTCCTTGGACAGAGGAACCTGATGGGCTACGGTCCACGAGGTTGCAAAGAGTTGGACACGACTGAGCAACTAACACACAAGGAGGTAATGTGATTGTATCTCTTGTCAGATTCTCTGAATTTTGAAGTATCTCCTGGAGAAAGAAGCCGTAGACCTGCTCTGACCAACCCTTACACAGAGGCTCCTACCCACACAAGAAACTCTAAGTGATACTCAGCTGGGAGCCTTCTGTGACAAGACTCCCATTCTCCCAGGGAATCTGTATTTCTGTTTTTCTGCAGGAAGAGTTGGAAAAAGTCTCACCGTAGATGAGAATTCTCTGCTCCCAGAGTGTGATAATACATGCTACTGAAAATTGTAGAAGCAATTTTGCTAGGGGTTGGGAAAGCCTTCTATATATTTTTGGAGATAACTTTTCCTCATTCTTCTGATTCAGGCTAACTGTGATACTTGTTGGAATTCTCTAGGCCAACAACTGCTGACGGTCAGGGAGGTGAACCAAGAGTACGACACAGCAAGGGAAAAATAATAGCTTAAAGTGAGATTCAGCTGAAGTTCAGTTACTGAATGACAGAGTGGTTGGAGAAGTGGCAAGGTACACATGAATAGGAGCAGCATGCCGTTGAATGAAACACACTCTCATGAAATGGTCCAGGTCATCTCACAAAGCATCATAATCTTGATACCCACATTAAGGTCCATACTGGAACGTGTTTCAGCCTCGAGGCTGCAGTTGGTGTCTATCCTTTCAGATGTCTCTTAAAATAGACGTTCTTCATATTTTACAGGTCATGAATACTTTTAAATATAGAATAAAAGTTGGGATGAATACACCTGATTTTGTTGAATCCTTTGCAAATGAGGTCCATAGTCACTAATAAAGAGCTTCACTCTTTTTTTTTTTAATTGAAGTATAGTTAATTTACAAATATTGTGTTAGTTTCTGATATACAGCAAAATGATTCAGTTTTACATATATATGTATATATTTTTTCATATTCTTTTCTGTTATGGTTGATTACAAGATATTGAATATCCTTCCCTGTGCTATATAGCAGATCCTTGTTGTTTATTTGTTTTATGTATAGCAGTGTGTATCTGTTAATCCCAAACTCTTAATTTACTCCTCCCACCTTCCCCTTTAGTAACTATTAATTGTTTTCTATCTTGGTGGGTCTGTTTCTGTTTGGTAGATAAGTTCATTTATATCATATTTTAGATTCCACATGCAAGTGATATCATATATTCGTCTTTCCTTGTCTGACTTACTTCACTTGGTGTGACAATATCTAGGTCCATTCATGGTGCTGAAAGTAGCATTATTACAATCTTTTTTATGGCTGAGTAGTATTCCATTGTGTGTGTGTATTTATGTATGTATGTATATGCATACGCCACATCTTTACCCATTCATCTGTTGATGGACATTGAGGTTGCTTCCATGTCTGGGCTGTTATAAACACTGCTGCAATGAACATTAGAGTGCTTGCATCTTTTTGAGTTAGCGTTTTCTCCAGAAAAAAAAAAAATGCCCAGGAGTGGGATTACTAGATCTCATGGTAACTCAATTTTTAGTTTTTTAAGGAAGTTCCATACTGTTTTCCATAGTGGCTGCACCAATTTACATCCCCACCAATACTGTAGGAGGAAGAACTTCATGCTTGAACAAAACCATGTCTTCCCACAAAAGAAGGACTGGCCTGGACTCGGGGTATGGAAGAGCCCTAAACAGTGGCCCAGGACCTCAGGTTCATGGTTTCCCAGATTCTCAAGATCCAAAGCTAAAAGACAAAGAGTACAAGAGGGCTTGGGAGTTGGCTGTACTGGGAAAGAAGGAGTAATTGTACGTGAAGGTCCTGCATTTCACATTTCTTGGGTGAGATATTTATCAGGAAGGAAAAAAACTCCTCAGAGTCCCCATCCTTAATAGTGTTGGGGCTTACCTGGTGGCTCAGATGGTAAAGAATCTGCCTGCAATGCAGGAGACATGAGTTTGATCCCTGGGTCTGGAAGATCCCCTGGAGAAGGAAAAGGCAACCCACTCCAGTATTCTTACCTGGAGAATTCCATGGACAGAGGAAACGTCTTAGAAAAGATATTTATCAGGAAGGAAAAAACTTTCTCAGAGTCTCCATCCCTAACAGTAACTCAGATCAAATGGGTTGCTATGTATTTCTAATTTTAAAAAAATATTATTTTTAAATAGATACACTAGTATTAATCTTAGTGCCCATAGACGGCAGCCCACCAGGCTCCCCCATCCCTGGGATACTCCAGGCAAAAACACTGGAGTGGGTTGCCGTTTCCTTCTCCAATGCATGAAAGTGAAAAGTGAAAGTGAAGTTGCTCAGTCGTGTCTGACTCGCAGCGACCCCAGGGACTGCAGCCTACCAGGCTCCTCCGTCCATGGGATTTTCCAGGCAAGAGTACTGGAGTGGGGTGCCATTGCCTTCTCCAACCCTTTGCTATCCCATGGATTATACAGTCCATGGAATTCTCCAGGCCAGAATACTGGAGTGGGTAGCCATTCCCTTCTACAGAGGATTTTCCCAATCCAGAGATAGAACCCAGGTCTCCTGAATTGAAGGTGGATTCTTTACCAGCTGAGCCACCAGGGAAGCCCAAGAATACTGGAGTTGGTAGCCAATCCCTTTTCCAGTGGATCTTCCCAACCCTGGAATTGAATTGGGAGGTCTCCTGTGTTGCAGACAGATTCTTTACCAGCTGAGTTACCAAAGAAGCCCAGTATTGATCTTGTGTTACTGATAAATATGAAATTTAGTTTTCAAGTCAATATTTTCAGAGTTTTATGGTCTTCTATAATGCAAATAAGCACACCAGTTTGCTAGTAGGTAATAATTAACTGGTGGTCTAAAGAGCTCCAGAGTGTAAATAAGTTCACTGCTGTTCTTGTCTCAACTTAGGCCAGATATTCATTTGGGGTCATCACTACCTAAAAGTTAAAATTTTAAAGTGTTTCCAGCTTCATATGATGATCCCACAGTTTTGAAGGCTGTGAAATGTTTGCTAAATTTCCTGTAAGTGGCTTCTGTTGTGATGGCTTAATCTTTCTGATTCTTCAATCCAATGTTTTCTGGCTGTAGTCCCAAATCTGATTCTGAAAGTCACTAAGCTTTACATTCGCAGAAAAAAAGATTTCAAACCTGATCTGTTTCTGTTACATTCAAGGTTCATTTAATGTGGTGAAACAGGACACATATAACCCAACCTTGTTCAAAATCACATGATGCTGTCCACAAAAGCAGGAGTGAGAAACGTGTGCTGAGCCTGACCCAGCCATACCAAATGCCACGCTGGGAGTTCCGGTTAAGAAGGGAGTCCTGTCTGAGGTCCTGCCTTCTCCCCAGTCATTCTCTCTATTAATACACCGACTATTAACAAGGATGTGAAATAGATGCTACAATTTGCATTCATAGTTTTGCTTCAGGAAAAGAATCCAGTGAACTTTTTCTTCACTTCTGAAGCACTCTTTACAATACAGACACAGAGCTCTCTCTAAAAGTGAACACTACTTTAAATTAATTAAACATTCAGTTAGGGTACTTCTAGAGTGAACAAGGGCAGTGCGCTGTATATCACAGGCTTCTTATTCCTGTGTAGATCTCACACGTAGCTCCAGTAGAGCTGGCGTGTTCCGCTCTGCTGGAGAACAAGGGACTTTGCTAACCTCTGGAGAGGATAAGGTGTGTTTGATCTCCGCATGGTTTCTATCACTCCCCAAGTGTTTATAGAGCACCAGGAACTGGTGTGCAGCAGCCAACAGGCAGAAAGAAGCCTCAGGGAGTGCAGTCTACCTGAAAGACAGGTGACAAGTTCTGACGACAAAGAGGTGCCGTGATTGATTATCATGCTTGGAAAGGTCACCTTTCACAATGAGGACATCTCCCCATTGGGCAGACCCGCTATGCCCTTTCTCTAACAAAGAGACAGATTCTGAGACACTTCTCTTTGTCTGGATTTTGTGTATCTATGTCTAGACCTACTCCTGAGCACTCTAGACATAGGAGATGATATATCTTCAGACTACTGGGTTCAAATCCTGGGTCTACCACTTTTTAGCTGTGTGAAATTATCCAAATTCCTTAACTTCTCTGTGACTGTTTTCACATCTGTAAAATGGGCCTCATAAAAGTATCTATCACACGTGTGGTTATAAAGATTAACACACCTAAGGGATTTACAAGAGCACCTAGCACACAGTAAGGGTTGTAAGTATTAGATACTGGTTTTTTTTTCCCCCTACTAAATTAATGAAGGAATTCAAAGAAGGAATGAGTGAACTATTTATAGTGATCCAAGTAGGGCTAGCTATAATGAATAATGTTTTGTAGAGAGAAAATGAGTCTAGGAGAACTTTAGGGTGTTTATTATTTTCATTTTCTTAAGATTGTGAGTGCTCAGTTGCTTCAGTTGTGTCCAACTCCTTGCAACCCTATGGGTTGTAGCTCTCCATACTCCACTGTCCATGGGTTTCTCCAGGCAAGAATACTAAAGTGGATTGCCATTTCCTCCTGCAGGCGATCGTCCCAACCCAGGGATCAAACCCACATCTCCTGTGTCTCCTGCACTGCAGACAGATTCTTCACCCACTGAGCAACCTGGGAAGCATTGGAGATAATGACATTTATCCTTCTTATTTGAGGATGTCATAATACAGGAGACCTGGGTTCAATCTCTAGATTAGGAAGATCCCCTGGAGAAGGGAATGGCAAACCACTCCAGCATTCTTGCCTGGAGAATCCCATGGACAAAGGAGCCTGGCGGGATACAGACCATGCGGTTGCAAAGAGACAGACAAGACTGGGCTACTACCTTTTTCACTTTCACTAATTTATTTCACTTCTAAGAGCAGACCCATGGGGAAGAAATTATAATCCCTATTTTACGGGTTTTATTGATAAGGAAACTTGAGTTTCCAAGAGGCTGAGGAACTTACATGAGGCCATATAGCTAGTAAGGGGTAGAGCTGGACTCAAACCCAAGTCTCAAACCCAGGCCTTCAGAAAGAGACCTTACTGATCCTGGAGGTCAGAGAGAGAGAGCGAAACAGGACTCAACGTCTCCATCAGGCCATGGCTGTGTGCTTCCACCCAGACCAAGCACTCTATTCTTTTACCCTAAATTCCCTGTTTCCTGCAAATAACCCCATTTACTGATCAAGCAAATGTTTCTCTAGGCGATTCAAACAAGAGGATTTGGAATTTTTCATGAATTGAATTGATTTCTGGAAACATACAGTCATGAAGAAATAAATCAGGGGACTTCCCTGGAGTTCCAGTGGCTAAGACTACAAGCTCCCAATGGAGGGGACCTGAGTTTGATCCACGGTCAGGGAACTGCTGCAATTCAGAGTTCACATGTTGCAACTAAGATCCAGAGTAGCCAAATACACAAATAAATAAAAATAAATATTAAAAAATGAAAATAAATCAGAATCTTCGTAAGTTGCATGCTTCCAAGCTTGACTTTTGAAACAAAACCAGAGGGCATTCCAGTTTTAAAATAATGCCTCATGACTGACTCAGAATAGACTGTTTAATGTCTGCACTGTGGTTCCAAGGAAATAATGATTGCAATAATTCACAGTGGAACAATGTGATAACCAGAGAGTAGTTGTTTGTTCTTTAAACTTGCATTAGTAATAGTATAATCTGTGCTCTTTGCTTGTGCTTAATCACTCAGTCATGTCCGACTCTTTGTGAGCCCACCAGGCTCCTCTGTTCATGGGATTCTCCAGGCAAGAATACTGGAGTGGGTTGCCATTTCCTTCTCCGTGCTCTTTGATGAATAGGAAATTAATTTATGGACTATTTTGATTTACAAAGTTCATTTTTTCCAGCATTCCATGGCATATTTGAAATATGTCTGCTTTTGATTTTTTAAGTAAGAAACTCCTGGTTTATATAAAAAGATTAAAATATAGCCATTGGAGTTTTCTAAATCATGTTATTTTAGAATTCCGAAGCCAAAAAGGAAACTTCAAAAATCCAGTGATGATTTTTTACTGTTTCTGTGCAGTTTGTTCTTTGGGGATGGCAGTATACATTTGTTTATTTGGGGAGAGGTATGAAGATAACTGTCACTGGCTTCAAATCTGAGCCAAAAAAGAAACTCTGATCAGAGCTGTATTTCTAGGCTGCCCAGAGCAGGAAACAAACTTCAAGGAAGCTGGGAAGGTTGAGAATTACCCATGGGTACCTTCATTTCGCTTTCCAGGTGGCTCAGTGGTAAAGAATCTGCCTACTGACGCAGAAGACGCGAGAGCTAAACCCATGGGATCGAAAAACAGACAGGACTAAGCAATGAGCACACACACTCGGAACATTCCAAATTCACACATCCAGAAAATACTAAAGTATTTTAGGAATTCCAGAAATAATTATCGTGCCCATGAATCAATGCTGCCTCAAGGTCAAGGAATAACCACAGAAATTGGAACAATAACAATAATTTTAGTATATGTTGTAGTTTGATCTTACTTCAAAACATGTTTTTAAATATTTTTAAACTAATTAGTGAATCATTCTCACAAAGTAGATTTAAAACTTACCCCTTTAAGCTTTATTTCTGTATTTCTCTAATGCTTAAAGTATTAATAGAGCATATGAAGTAAATTTACAGTTTTTCAAGTATAAAAATAAATTTATTAAACATAGTTTTATAGTTGATACCATGTTGGCACCTTAAATTTAAATTTTCTGGTTATTTTTCTATCCAGGAGAATAAATGGAGAAATCTACATCTACAGGGCCAGCATTCTGAAAGAGAACATTTCTAACGGCATGTGAGATTTTGCACCTGTAATTATTTTGGGGTACAAAATTGGCTACACCAATAATTGCGCCTATAAACAGCTAATTGTAGCTGCTGTTAGCCACTTGTGGGTGTAATTAGCTGCTTGCCCTTAATCTTCATGGAATGCCCAATTCTCCCTGTAATTAGTCAATTGTAGATGCCGTTACTTTAACAAAAGAGGAAAGACTGAATTATCTCCCTTAAAAATTTGTAGATCAAACCTTTAAACTTGAATCTCAATTTCTAGAAAATGTGTAGAGAAACAATCCCTCTGGTTAAATGGATTAGAAATAGTTTTACTTTCCTTACCTATCCTGGAGACTCCATAGCAATCAAGTTGCAGGGATATCTTTGCAAAAAAATCTATTATAGTTTTTCTGTGTATTGTTAAAAGGTACAGTTATTTTTATTTTTTTTAAAAATGCACTTCTATTAGAACTGTGTATAAAATATTTAAGGTAGCTCCAGGTGCTTAAATTAAAAAAAAAAAAAACAACCTGCTAGAAATGGTCTCAGCATTTATTAAATTAATCCAAGCAGTGGACTTAGGAAGCTTAATAAAATTAGAGACAGAACACCTGAAAGTCTGAATTAAATGCTTAGCTCTCTCATATGCCAGCTGTGTGGCTTTGGACATGCTAACCTCAGTATTCTCCTCCATAAAGTGGGAAAAATGATTCCTCTACCTCTCCGGGTGGTTCTGAGGATTTCACAAACAGATGCTTGAACAATCTAAGCACTTGGTAAATATTTCTTCTCTTACTGCATTAAGTAAAATTTGCTTCTTCCTGTTCATTATAAAGCATCTTTCTCACTATAACGGTAAAATGTGGTTTTGATATTTGCTCTTCAAATGAAGTGTTAGTCGTGTCCCACTCTTCACAACCCTGTGCACTGTGGCCCACTAGGCTCCTCCATCCATGGGATTCTCCAGGCAAGAATACTGGAGTGGGTTTCCATTTCCTCCTCCAGGGGATCTTCCCGATCCAGGAATTGAACCTGGGTCTCCTGCATTGCAGGCAGATTCTTTACTATCTGAGTCACCAAGGGAGCTCTTCAAATGGGACTACCATAAAAAATGTAAAATTCTCCCTAGTCATTAGGGAGTTTTCTCTCCTATGAATTTTCAGAATTGTAGTATTTTTGTTTAAAAAAAAAAAAGAACATGACTATTTTACAGTGGCAAATTTTAGTAGAGGAAAACTAATTTTAAAATAATATCCTGACATGACATACATGTATATCTTGTCACATATTGTGTGCATATATATATATATATATATATATATATATGAACTCAGATTATGTGAGTGGCATCATCTCTGAAAAGTTTCAAAGGATTCTTAGACCTGGAGCCCTTAGATCACCATCAAGAGTCAACTGTGCCTCCCAATTAAAGCACGAGATCCTAGGAGAGCTGCCCAAGATAACCAGTCGTAGGGGGCTGACAACGTACCCCAGGCCTCAGTCCAAATGCAGCCTGTTGGGGTGATGCTACCAATGTTCCCCCAAGATTTTATTACAAAAGAAAAACTCTAAAGAGTTCTATCACTCCTGGGTATCATCTGAATCTCAGCCTTCAACTGCAACTTTTCCAATTTGGCCATCAATCATTCTCTGCCCCAAAGATTGTACATATTCTGATTATCATATGAGCATTCACATGTGTGTGTGTGTGTGTGTACGCACGCGTGCGCGTGTGTGTGTATGGATGTGTGAGTGAATAATGTTGTCATTAAATAGACTAGAAGCCTTGGGAGCTTGAAGCAATATCTTTCTCCACTAAACTGCTTTATTACTGCCGTCCCCTCCCTCCTGGGCATGCAGTCAGCTGAGACCAGGCCAAATTGGCAGTCGTTTTCAGAGAGCCTGGCAAGCCCCTGATCCCTGGGAGTTCCCAGACAGTGCTTCTCTCTCAACCAGCCCCTCCAAGGGTCATGAGTGGCCCTGGCTCCCGAATGTAGTTTGCCTGGGCTAGGTCAAGAGTCGAGACCAGGGTGCATCCCTATCTTAAAGTCATATTGTGAAAACAGTCTCTGCACCCCATGGTATTCTCGTAGTAACAGCTCTCTTTCTGACTGCTCTCCTAATTCTCCGACTCTGGAGCCTAGCGTGCCAGATTTCTCCCAAGTGGCTGCAAGGAAGGGGCCCTTTGGTGACCAAAGTGTTAAATTGATAACATAGTTGTTCTAAAAAAAAATAATTTGGGGAGATGTGTTGACTGTTGATAAGCAGACCTGAAATAATAATAGCAGAGACTGCTTATCACGGGCAGGCAATAGTCCTATGACAATGTTCCAGCTGATGAAAAAAATGAGAACAAAAATTAATAGTGACAGTACTGGTAAAAACAAGCCATAAATTCGATACTAAGTCATAAAATACAGACTAACCCAATAAACACATGCTACTGTTATTATATTAATATTGTTAAAAATATCATAACATTTTTTTAAAAATGGAATGAAGGTGGAGGAACCCTTTTTTTAGGGATAATTTTCACTCAATGTGGCTGAGAGGCAGAGAGGTTTTTTTTGTTTTTTTTTTTTTAAGCTAAAACCACAAAAACTCTATCTCAGGCCAGCAAAGACTCACTTGGAAACCAAGCAGGCACAAGAGTAATAACATTTCTATTCCCTCCAAAGAAGAGATGGGAAGATGCAACACATTTTTTGAAGGTTTGTTTTTTTTTATTTAATGAGTCAAGAATTTTGTATCTGTGTTGTCCGTCATCAATATAGCATTTGAAGTAGAATTTATTCATCACCTTCTGGAACTAAGAAAACCCAGGACAGTGAAGTAAGTTGTCTGAAGTGACTCAGCCAGGAGGCAGAAGAGCTGACATCCAAACACAGCACTGCCTGACTTCAAATTAGGGTTTGTAAATCAGATGCTGCAGCGGCCAGACCCTAAGTATAGAGAGGGGAAAAAAAAGAGTTGTTCAGCTGTGGCCCCTGGAGAATACAGGGCAGGTCTAATGAGGCGGCTGTGACTCAGTCAGCTGAGTGCTGCCATTTCCAAACTGGCTGATGATTTTTTTTTCAGAGTTCCAAATCCATATTTGAATATAAAATCTTACTTTTTACACATTAGCACAAATGAATCAGGCCTGAATCTGGGATCCTGTGCTCTCAAGCCTGTGTTCTTGGCCCTCCTGCATGTTTCCAGCATTAGTTGCTCAGTTGTGCCTGACTCTTTGCGATCCCATGGACTGTATCCCGCCAGACTCCTCTGTCCATGGGATTCTCCAGGCAAGAACACTGGAGTGGGTTGCCATTCCCTTCTCCAGGGGATCTTCCCGACCCAGGGATTCAATCCGGGTCTCTTGCATTGTAAAGAGATTCTTTATCATCTGAGCCAACAGGGAAGCCCCCTGTCCATATCCAGACAAAACCAAAATCTTTTTGAGATTCTTTATTAACATCTGTTTCACTTTGGATATTTATCCCTCAAGAAATATTTTCATTCTAGATATTGTTAGCATAATATTATGATTTAAGTGTGTTCCTCTACTAGACAGTCTTAATGTATCATAAATATTCATCACAGGCCAGCAAAGGGTACCTTGCCATGAAAAAAATCAGAATGCTAGTCTCTGAGAAATTTTAAATTTAGTCTTCATCATTGGAGCCTTGTCACGTTATTAGAAGCTCTGCCAATAACTTTTTTTTTTAATTGAAATATATTTGATTTGCAGTGTTATGTTAGTTTCTGATGTACAGCAAACTGATATATTAATACATATATATACATATATATTCTTTTTCATATTCTTTTCCATTATGGTTTATTATAGTATATTGAATATATTTCCCTATGCTATATGGTAGGATCTTGTTTATCAATAGCGTGACTTTTTTTAATTTAATTTTTAATTTTATGTGGTTGTGTTAGTTTCAGATGTACAGCAGATTGATTCAGTGATACAAATGAACTTGTTTACAAAACAGAAATAGACTCGCAGACTTAGAAAACAAATTTAAGAGGAGAAAGGATAAATTAGGAGGTTGGGGTTAACAAACAGCTTGACTTTTGAAGTCAAGAAGCCCAATAACGAAAAATGCCCTACTTCTGAGAAATAAGGCTACAGCATTTTAAATTGGAGAAGCAGACACACAGAGGTCACTTGGCTAGCTCAGGATTGTCCAACTTGCCGGACGCGTACACAAAACGAGAAGTTCTATTCTCAAGTATCTGGGAATGAGTTTGATGGTGGCGGCCTTCAAATACATGTGCTGATCTCATCTGAGCTGGAAAAAAATGCCTTTGGTTTCCAAAGACCCTCATTTGTCTAGCTTAAATAGAACCAACATGGTATAAAATGAGTTGTTTGTATAAGTTTTAGGAAATCACATGCGATTTACCAAGAGCAATTTCCTAATATTTTTAATCTGCTCATGACCAGCCTTGTAAATAGCAGAAATGGGTTCACCACCAGCCACACATTTTATTTTTATTTCTGCCGGTTGTTCCCTGCCCGTTCCCCTTTACCCCACCCTCTGTGTGATGGGCTTTCATTCCCGACAAGACATCAGAACTTGACTTAATAGGCGGCAGGGGTAAAACCGCCGGCTCTTTATATGGAGGGAATCCTGAGGTACATACAAGCCTGTTCTAAGATGTGATAACGTAATCTAAAGCCAGGCCTAGCCTGTCAGTTCAGGTCTAAAGGGATTTGATTCAGTGTCAGAACCTTTGGCTCCCGAGGTCACTTTCTGTTCTTGCTTTTCTTATAACAAAAGGAGGTGGGGGGACCAGGGTGTGTGTGCGTTTGCCTGTGTGTGTGTGTGTGTGTGTGCATACGCGCAGACACACTTTTTTTTTTCCAAGGCTTGTGAATTCCTCAGCTGCTGTTTGTTGAGCCCAGGGCCTTTATTTCGGCCTCCTGAAACATTTTCATTAGACTGGGGCCTCTGAAGTAGGCTGGAGACGTGGATTGTGCCTCTAAAAACTTAGGCCTCTCCAGAAGCAGCCTGATTGAAATCAGCGCTGTGTCAGGGCCTGTCATAGCTCAGAAAAGACATAAAACACACGGAAACATCAATAAGCAACAAGCTTCTGACAGCTCTGAGACATTCCAGCTGACAAGAAGAGAGAGGGGGTGAGGTTAGGGCTCAGGGGGGATATTTAAAATGCCTAACAGCCAGCCGAAGTGTTGGCAGGCTTCAGGGAGGGCGGGAGAAGACGAGATAAAGTCTAGTGGGTTGTCACCTGGTTCGAGGTGGCTTCCCCCTTGCAAGGCCACCAGGATGAGGCGATGACACAACTGCTTGCCGGCTACCCCACCCTGCAAGCCCCCGCCTTTATTTTTATATGTTTCCAAGAACCAAGCTGCATTTATAGTGTTGCCCAGACGCTGGTGTAAGAAAAGATTTTTTTAAATGTTTAAAAGAAAAAAAAGAGAGAAATCTGTGAGTTAAAGAATTCTGCTTCTAGCTACAGTGTACAGAAATCAAAAAGGATTAACAAGGTTTTTTTTTTTCATTTAATTTCCTGTACACCAGAAGCTTTTGTTAAGAGATCAGAGATATTGCTATTTATTGAATTTTTAATATGATCTTTATTAAAAGGCAGCACACATGTTTGGTTTTCCCTCTCTTTCTTTTATTTTTTACATGCATGGATATAAAAATCAAAGGCCAGTTATGAACCATGATTGTTTGATTTCAGTGCTTTTATAATATGTGTGAGGATTCAGATACAGTACGTTTTTAAAAATTTTTGAAAGCTACAGATAAATGGCCCCCTATGATACATGGTTGTCGGTCTTACGATGAAAGAATTGGTCATTATGCGTTAACCCTCCAAGTATTTTACTCAGCTGGAAGACTTTTGAAAAATGTCTGCTGGCCCAGTGTAATCAAAGAGAGTCAGTGGGAAAAAGGGGCAGTCATTTGGACTCGAGTTTACCTCTCTTCATGGATTATGTTGGGCACATATTTTCCTATGTACAGACCCCTGGTTGCTTTTCAAAGGAAACTTTCTTTATTAAAGAAGTTGAAATGCATCAAGGTGGGTGAAAATTGGTGAACTTGGATTCTAGAGTCATAGGTTACAGATTCAAAAGGTGTTGGGGGCAGGGGTGGTGGTGGTGGGGAGCTGTTATACCCTGTGAATTTCAAGGCCAAATAAGTCCTTTCAGTTCTAGAGAGTGTTCCTGTAGATCCCAACTTTCTGTGCACATTCTGCTTTCTCCACACTCAAATCTTACTCTTTTTAAGTCAATGATCCCTTGCTCACTTATGCTATCATGTAAAACCAACCGACCTCAAAAAACTAAAACACAGAGGAGCAGTCAACAGTGGCATGGTGAAAACCTAATAGTCCAACACTATCGTCTGAATTATGCGGGCAATTTTCCCGTTATCACTCAGCTTCAGTTTTCCATCTATGAAATGAGAATAATGATATCGCAGGCTGTTGGACCAGCAGAAGAGATACTGTACGTAAAGCTGCTTTGTACAATATACAATACTATTCGTTTTTGTCATCGTTTTAATAAAAGCCAAAGGAAAAGAGCCCAACAATGAAGGAGAGGAAATTAATAGCTTAAAATGTAGGCTATAGGTAACAACTGTTGTTGGACAAAAATGGAATGCTGAGCCTACCACGTAGATTGCTGCCGTGGGTGGCATCCACGTCTAAGCTCACGCTGTTTGCCACACAAAAAGTGAAAGTGAAAAGTGTTAGTCGTTCAGTTGTGTCTGACTCTTTGTGACTCCACAGACTATAGCCCGCCAGGTTTCTCTGTCCATGGAATTCTCCGGGAAGAGTAGTGGAGTGAGTAGCCATTCCCTTCTCAAAGAGATCTTCCTAACCCAGGGATCAAACCCAGGTCTCCTGCATTGCAGGCAGATTCTTTACCATCTGAGCCATCAGGGAAGCCCATAACAGGCCAATAAATCAAAAGACGAGCTGTTGGGGCAAGGAATTACAACTTTATTCAGAAAGATAGCAAACTGAGAAGATGGTGGACTAGCGCCCCCAAATAACTATCTTGCCTGAGCTACAATTCAGTCTTCTTTTATACTAACAAGGAAGGGGGTAAAGTCAAACATTTCCTAGTCCTGGTCAGTCTTCAGAGGCAATCAGTTAATTTATTCCCCTCTGCAGCTGTTCACAGGTAGGCCTGGTGATGCTATTCTCTGTGAGCTGAGCAAAGGTATTTTAACTTAATGTTCATTACCTAGGAAGCAGGACTCTCAGGAATGGTCGTTACCCCACTCCAGTATTCTTGCCTGGAGAATCCCATGGACAGAGGAGCCTGGTGAGCTACAGTCCAAGGGGCTCCAAAGAGTCAGATACAACTGAGCACACATGTGCAAACATACAAGCAACACCCCTTTAGTGATTAACTTGTAATAAAATACAAAGTTTCTTCCCTATTACAGGTGAGTCCTCAGGCACCTTTCCAGCCTTGGAAGCTCACGTGAAGCAAAGTTCACCTTACTATGGATGACTGACTGATTATAATAATAGGAAGAATGATATCTGATTCCCAATGCCTCTGGGTTCCTTTTACATGTATTATATTCTTCAATTAGTCAAAAGTCTTAAAAGAAGAGAATTATTTTTAGTCCCATTTTTCAGATAAAACACTCAGATACAGAAAATTTAAGTTGACCCCCCACTGTCCTATGGCGAGAGGTTTTATTTGGTTCTTTTATTATTATTATTATTATTATTAGATGTACATGTTCTTTGCAATCTCTCTTGCCAAAAATGAAGCATGGCGATAAAGGAAATCTGACAAAAAGCCAGGCCAAGAGTCAGCAACAGAGGAAGAAGAGGAAACAGGACAGAACAAGGTCTAAGCCAAGAAATCCCGTGTCTGGTGTGGGTAGAGTCTTCAGTATTGACCCCTGCAGTGGGGGAGTCTTTGCTTTCTTGGTTTCTTAGTTTCTCTAACCTGGAAGCCTACTCATTGTTTGGTGACTGAACCACCAAACTTCAGCCTATGTCGTGAGAAGCCAGGGAGACACAGGGAAGTGTGTCCACTCACATATCTGCACTCTTTTCATGCCATTTTCTTTGTTGGTTACATAGAAAACCCAAATGAAATTCACCTTCAACCTGTAGAAGTCTACATGCAGACCAGTCAGAAAGCTGGACCAACCCTTTGTGAACTGACTTAATGAAGTTCTTTCCAGTTGAATAACTGTTTACATTTTAGATTCAGTGTGTAGAAAGCATTTTAGCCACACAAATCTACACTATGCAATCCACTGTGTAATCATTTAAAAGGTGATGGTGCAAAGCCCAGCTGATACTCCATTTATGACCCAGGATTGGAGTTCGCTGTGTTAGGTTCTGTAGTCGTTCATCTACAAACTTCCAGTATCTGGAATGTCAAGTACAAAATGAAAGTTGAATAATTAAAGCAGTTCTGGTTTTTGCAGCCCCTCTTGCTCTTTTGATATACTAGGAAAGTGAAGTCACTCAGTCATGTCCGACTCTTTGCAACCACATGGACTGTAGCCTATCAGGATCCTCCATCCATGGGATTTTCCAGGCAAGAGTGCTGGAGTGGATTGCCATTTCCTTCTCCAGGGGATCTTCCCAACCCAGGAATTGAACCTGGGTCTCCCGCATTGCAGGCAGATGCTTTACCGTCTGAGCCACCAGGGAAGCCCTGATGCTTTTGATATACTAAAGCATCCCCAAATACGAAAGTTTTTAAAGTAGCATATATGACTCATTATGCATGTGAAGATATACATAAACTTCAGGATTTCTTAGTGTCAATTATTCATTCTTTTATTAAAAACAAAACATCTGTTTGTGTTACATGCCATGCTGTATACTGGAGTTTACCGGCCAACGCCCATTGGGGGCATGAAGTTTATTGGCAGAGAATTTAAATTATGCAGCTACTAAGAAACTTTATTTAACTCTGCTGGTTTTTTCCTGCACATGACAAGGACACATTTTGGCCATAAGAAGCATTTGTTACCTTCATACTCTGAGGACTAGTGACGTTTGTACCTTCCCACTGTTTTCTCATAATGAAACCTACCTAGATATTCGCATTTACCCAGCATTCACATCTTAGGTTCATGGGTAAATAATCACTCAATTCCCTAGGAGCCATTAAGAGACTTATTTTTATGTTAAAGGTAATAAGTAATTTATATAGAAACAGAGGTTGTGAGAACCTTCATTTTTCTTTATGCGGAAAACATCCTGGAAAAAGTATAATCACCAATACTTTTCAAATGCAAGGAAACAAGTGAGATGGATAATAGAGGGAAAAAAGCTACATTTCTGTATTATCCAAGCAGTAACTTCAGATACTAACATATTAAGTGCTTCCCATGATTTTTCATTATGCTATAAAATTTGATGACAATTTTTCATGTTTTAAATGTTAATGGTAACATTTAACACACTTTTGTCTGGATTTTGATAAATGTACAATTGCATATCATCATGCTAGAGCAATAAATGTATATTTCAACGTGTGACAAAGCTACTCCATTTAATGGCTGAATAAGGAAATAAAACCTAGGGAACTTGCAGAAAAACAAATATTACAAATCTGGTTATTCAGCCACAATGGAAACTGGAGAAAGAGGGATATGCAATAAAATTATGCCCAGTATTTATCTCTGCTGATTTTGTTCTACACACGACAGGGACACATTTTGCTCATTAGAAGTGTTTGTTGCCTTCATTCTTGGAGGACTGGTGACTTTTGCACCTTTCCACTGTCACCCTTTCACCATAAAAAGAAACTAAAATCAGAAATTCACACCATTAATAAACAAGAGTTTACTGGTCTTAATAATTGTCTTACTGACTCCGCACTTGTCTGGAAGCTTCCAGAGGGCAGAACACAGTGTTTATAGCTCCTGGATCCTATTTCTATGACAACTTATGATGCTTAGTAAAAGCTCCATAACTATTTTCAACAATTTAATATGCTTTATCGAAAGTTTGATATTATTAATAAGTTGAGCTGAACTTAATAGAGGTGTAGAAGACACTATGACATTAAGAACACTATGAGGTTAAGAACAGACCTGATTTGAAATCCAGAGAATAGCCAGTCTTGGTTGTGAGATCTGGTCTTAAAAGACCTCACTTTAATATCTCTAGGCCTGGTTTCCTCATCTGCAAATAGCAAATAATACCAATTATTGTGTGCATTACATTAGTTTAGGTAAAGTATTTAGCATAAAATGAGTGCCCAATTAATGGTAACTATTATTGTGCATCCATGCGTGCTCAGTTGCTTAGTCATGTCCAACTCTTGGTGACCCTATGGACTGTTGCCCGCCAGGCTCCTCTGGCCGTGGGATTTCCAAATACTGGAGTAGGTGGCCATTTCCTCCTCCAGGGGATCTTCCCAACCCAGGAGTTGAACCCACATCTCCTGTGTCTCCTGTACTGGCAGGCAGATTCTTTACCACTGAGCCACCTGGGAAACCCTAGGTATTATTGTAATCACTATTAAATAACATGTTTTTTATTTGGATATTCTTGGACTATATTCTTGGACTATGGATATTCTTGACTTTGGATATCTTTTTAAAGCATTCTCACACCCAAGCTCTGGAAAATGAAGGCACTATTTTTTTCTTGTCCAGAATACACTTAGTATCCACCTAGGACTACAACTAGTCTGTTTTCTGAATCAAGGCACAATATGGCAATGAGTGTAGTCCAAAAATATTTTATTCTAGGACTTAAGTAGAATATTTATTTCCTGAACAGTTTTCTTTTTAAACATTCATTTATTTCAGTTATTAATTTAATTTAACCCTGAAATTTTTGAAGCATCATAGTAATGGCTAAAACTATATATTATTCTTCTAGTCAGATTATTCATTTCTGGATACCTGATAATTAGACTTCCCATAAGATATTTATGTAGAGACAAAGTATTAAATTTTTTATGCCAAAAGGAAACAGACCATCAAACTAAAAGACTTTAATGGGTGGCATTTACATGCCCTTTTTCCTGACTGTTTTCAAAATAAACACTTCCATTGTATGAATCAGTCCATTAATATTAGCATTAGCAGATATGTAAAGTAAATTTATAAACCCAGTAGAATCAACATAAGTAAAATTGGGGTTTGCGGGGGTGGAGGATCTTTTGGATGCTATCTGTTATGATGACTCTCCAAAGGCTATCTAATCAAAACTGTCTCATATGCAACATCCTCTGAGACAGGATGTGTTACCAAGGCTGATGTCCTAGAATCATACCCCTGCCCTTCCCTCAAATAGAAACCAATTACTCTTACCTAAGTTTCAGGACTTCCCTGGTTTTGGGCTTCCCTGGTAGCTCAGACAGTAAAGAATTTGCCCGCAATGCAGGAGACCCGGGTTTGAGCCCTGGTTTGGGAAGATCTCCTGGAGGAGGGAATGACTTCTCCCTCCAGTATTCTTGCCTGGAGAATTCCATGGACAGCAGAGCCTGGAGGGCTACAGTCCCTGTGGTTGCAGAGATGGACACAACTGAGCAATTTTCAAGTTTCAGGAGGAAGCAGCAAAGAGGAAAAAAAAGAACAAGAATCAGAACCAACAAGGCCCAAGATGGCAGATTTGACTTCCAGTAGAGCTTGAGCCTCATTATACACTCATTATAATGTATTAGCATGCTAAGTGATGCATTCACCAGTACCAAAACCATTGACAATTGCCATGACAGCACTGGACCCATAGAAGGACTGAAAGGGAGAGTTACATCAGTCCCAGGTTCAAACCACAAGCGTGGGCTCAAATAACTCATGAATATTCCTTGCACTTCTCTAAAGTGAAAGTGAAAGACACTCAGTCGTGTCCGACTCTTTGTGACTGCATGGACTATACAGTTCATGGAATTCTTCAGGCAAGAATACTAGAGTAGGTAGCGTTTTCCTTCTCCAGGGGATCTTCCCAGCCCAGGGATAGAACCAGGGTCTCCCTCATTGTAGACGGATTCTTTGCCAGCTGAGCCACAAGAGAAGCCCAAGAATACTGGAGAGTGTAGCCTATCTCTTTTCCAGTGGATCTTCCCAACCCAGGAATCAAACCAGGGTCTCCGTCATTGCAGGTGGATTCTTTACCAACTGAGCTATCAGGGAAGTCCAAATCCCTCCCTTTGATGTCACACCTCCTATGTATTTGGTGCCTCCACCCAAATTGGAGTGAGGAGTTGATTTGAGAATTAAGTTCCCCCTTCTCCATTCTTAGGCCACTGAATGAAGCCTGTGCTGTTCCAATCTCAACATCAGTTTCGCTACTAACTGGGAGACTCCGATCAGAAAAAGAATCTCCTTGGTGGAGACAGGGTATCCGGGCCAGGCTAGGACCTTTGCTGGTCCAGTCCACCAATTTGGTAATAGACAAAACAATACCATCCACATGCTCTCTGAGGCTAAGTTCATGGTGCTCACATGACTTTGATTTCCTGCTGCTACTGCTGCTAAGTCGCTTCAGTCGAGTCTGACTCTGTGCAACCCCATGGACTGCAGCCTACCAGGCTTCTCCGTCCATGGGATTCTCCAGGCAAGAACACTGGAGTGGGTTGCCATTTCCTTTTCCAATGCATGAAAGTGGAAAGTGAAAGTGAAGTCACTCAGTCGTGTCTGACTCTCGGCGACCTCGTGGACTGCAGACTACCAGGCTCCTCCATCCATGGGATTTTCCAGGCAACAGTACTGGAGTGGGGTGCCATTGCCTTCTCCCTTTGATTTCCTGGCTCCTCCTATTTTGGGAATATAAGGCTACTCCTTAGGTAGGTATTTCCCCTTCGAGTATATGGCAGACAACTATGGAAGACAACTTCTCCAGAGGACTATTCTAAAACAGACACACAGATACAGATCATTAAGTATATTTCTGCATTTGTTTCTTTAACATAAGTACCTTTTAAAGTCTGTCCTCCTAATAAAAACACATTTTAACTTTTCTGGGTTTTTTTCTTTTCTCTCTCTCTTTTTTTTTTTTTTTTGGTATCAAGTAGAAAATGAGTAACTATACTACAAGAATTTTTGAGGTTTAAGTACAACAATTCTTGCAAAGTACTTACTTATTCAAGTGCCTGACCCATAGTAAGCACTCAATAAATGTTTTCTATTTTTAAATGTTACTAGCCTATTAAAATAAATCTAAGCATCTAATTCCACAGAGTAATAATATATTTATTTGACTAATACATGATAGGCAATCAATTTCATATAAACTTGTTGCTTTCTAAAGATTTTTAAAGGAATACATAAGTGTTAAATAGACTGAAAGCTCTTAACTAATTATAATTGCAGTTATATAGTTAATATTGGTAAAAAGGCTTATTAAATCCTACTGCAGAAGAAAATTTCCTTTTTAAGGATTGAGAAAGTGATGGACACCTGGTTTACTGAACTGTTTTATCACTCAGTTCAGTTGCTCTCTTTGAGACCCCATGAACCGCAGCACGCCAGGCCTCCCTGTCCATCACCAACTCCCAGAGTTCACTCAGACTCATGTCCATTGAGTCAGTGATGCCGTGCAATCATTTCATCATCTGTCATCCCCTTCTCCTCCTGTCCTCAATCTTTCCCAGCATCAGGGTCTTTTCAAATGAGTTTTATCATTACTTTGGAACAATTATCAGAAGTACAATATAGTAGAGCAACTTATAACTTTCTACAGGAATAAAGATGGTGAAAATGATATCAAAGTATTATAATATATTAGTCCAGATTCATGCTGGCCACTTATCAGAAGTAGTATTTGGAAACTAAGCAAACCATCAAGAATTGAATCATCAATCTCTTTCTTTAAATTAAAGGCTTATAAACAAAATTTTGTGCTCATCCATGTGGTTCTGAAAACAAGAGAATGGGGAAGGAAACCTTGAAATAAGGCTGCTTTTCAACCCATATGTCCAAATGGAGGATGTTTATGATTCTGCCAGAAAGGGGACTAAGCAACAGTGCTGTGAAAACTTTAATGCAGATTTCTGACCTTTTTGTTAGCTATTGCAACTACTAGTGAAATTTTAGATTATTCCATTCAAGCAGAAGAATTTTGTTATGATGGATCAAAAAAAGCAGAACTGGAAACAAGCAGACAAATCCAAAAGGTGGGATAAACTGACCCATTCTCTCTAACAAGCCATGGTCATGAGAAAGAGAATGTGCTGAACTGCAAGGAACTTGGACCCAACAGTCAATTTCAGTGCGTGGTCCTGCAGCACACCCTCTATAGAGTATTTGGGGTCAATTATGTCATCTAAGCACAGCCTGAGCATCAGTACATGAATTTACTGAAATGGAAACATGTGGCTCACTGACTGAAAAAAGCAGATTGCAAAGCATTGTGTATAGTATGATCTCATTTTGCTGAAAAAGATACATCTGCACAGAAAGAACAGGAGCAAGATACATGAACCATTAACAGCAGTAAAGTCAATACCAAAAGTATTTTTTAAAAGAACTCTACTGATTTTCTATTCATCTCGCTGAAAAGAGCAGGGAGAATTGCCTTTTTTATGTTTTATAACTAAATGGACTCAAATATCAAGTGGAAAAAATGTTCCTTTGAAGTAGACAGGTCCAAGGTAACATGTAATCATTCTCACATATGCTGCTTAAGAACCTGTTGTATTTGTCAGAGTCAAGTTCACTGATCACTTCCTTTTACGTTTATCTGACAATCAGGGCTATTTTCATGAGTTACAGGAGAGCAAACTGATTCTTCCTTTGCCTGTAGTTAGTAGAAGACGCACTTGAAACCCTTGATGTGAAATAACCTGTGTCTTGAGATACTGAGTTGGTGCTGAGGGAACTAACAAACGACTCTTTGGAGATGCTGGGTTCTTAGAATCCTGAGTAGCACTCCGAGAGAATGACAGACTGCAGCCCACGACTTTGGTGTATAATCAATGAATTCTAAGCCTCAGCAAGTGAATCTTCCTTTGTGTGACTGTATTTATAAAGACAAGCACTGAAAAATTGTCTACATTAACAAACAATACTTAAATTCTCTACTAATTATGAGCTACTTTTATTACAGATTATCAAATTCTAGGTACAGTTCACTCTCTTGTTATTTTCATTATGTCGCATATACCCATTTTTAATTAAAGCACCCTGCACTGTATTGAGTTTTTCATTTATTTGCATTCAGTTAACAAGCTTTGGGAAAGAACCCCATCTGTAATCCTCCTCTACTCTTTTCCTTTTAAAATGTTACCAAGATAATTATTTGGGAAATAGTGATTTCAATAGCCAAAGTTTTAGAACCATTTAAATAGAAAAAGTTCTCCAAGTGTATGAAGTTGTTTTTGTGACTGGTAAGGAGCAGATATCAAGTGATGATCTCTGACAAGGTATTATGAGACATATCTGTTGGGGTAACTTCCCTTTGACAAACCCATGAAGCTGCAGCCTAGATTAAGGAGCATCTAACAAATTTTCTGTGAAGAGGAAGAGAGCACACAGCTTGTTAAAAATTAGACCTCCGCAGTCATTTGTGGGTTGTTCAGGTGAAAAGGTTAAGGTTTTTTGGAAAACTTAAATTTTTGCAATCTTCCATCTAATGATAATTTGGTATTCATCCTATCTCTTTGAATTTGCTCTGTTTTTAATAGAATGAATGCATACCTCATTCAGTATTTCTTGCATTAAACCAGGTCAACTGAAATGTCCTTCATTTTAACTAGAGTACCCGGGATTTTAAGTGGACCCTGGCTTTAGCTTTCTCTTTGATGAATTTGGACTATTTCACATTATCTGTATTTCCTTTCTCTCTCTCTCTCTCTCTCATGAGAGGTGAAATCATCTCAGTATTCCCTTCTCCATTGCAATTCTTTGATGTAGCATTATCTTTTCCCCCCTACGATGAACACCCTCTAAGGCAATAATCCCTTTGCTCTGCAACAAAAGAATCTGGACTTTTTCATTAAAGTCCAGTTCAGCAAAATACAGCCATCTGTTTGACTCTGTGTCTTAAATGTCACATTGCTTTGATGAGAGAACAGATGCTCAGCTGACGACCATACAGATACAATGGGATGGATACAGAATGTCTCCCTTTACGGCCACTTCGTAGGTAGACTTTGGGAACTCACCCAGTTTTATCCTTCGGTGGATGAAAAGAAAGGGAGTGTTAGAGTCATCATAATATCTTTATTAAGTTGTGTCTCAGTTTGCTCTTTTTTTTTTTTTTTAAGATTGACTCTGGTCTTTGTCTCTCTTCTTCAGTAGCTGCCATTTCATCTTGTTTGGAAAAATGTCTCCACTCTGCCCTCTGCACTCCACACCTTCTGAAGATCCTCACACTGAGGCTCCCTCTGTCCTCCCCAAGCTAAACTTCTCCATCTTTGATTTTCCCACTCCTGATTTTATACTCCTCTGCACTGGTTCTGAGACCCGGAATAACGCACCTGCTTTCAAGCCTGCCCTTCCCCTCGCTTCAAAACCCACCTCTCTCACAAAGCTCTCTTTATGTGTCCTGTGGTACTGGGGAGTGGTTTGGGGAAGTGGGAAAGGATGTGTTCATATATGTATTTGTGGATGAGAGAATAAAATGGATAATTGGATTTTGAATAAATGGTTCATTCTCCAAAAACAAGACACCAAAATATGAAGGTAAAATAAATGGTTTATCATTTCTTTAGTTATTTGTATAAATAAAGTAAATGGTATCACTTAATTCTCTAGTAGATGGAAAATTTTTAAAAGATAAGGGTCAGATATTTTGTTTCATTGCTGTCCAATTTCTTTCACCAAGGACTACACAATTCAGAACACAGTACATATCTATAAACTTTTCAGGAGATAGGTGCAAACTGACAGTATTTTTTGCTTAGATAAAAGCTTGGAGAACTTTGGAAGACCCGCTGGTTGGTTCACAGGTGGGTAACTGAGCAAAGCCTGGAAGAGTTGCCATACCCACTCTGGGTCAAAAGCCCATTTGGACCAAAACTGGAATCAGAATTGAGGTCAGTCCTGACTAGGAGCAGACAGAATCATTGTCTGCACTTTAACAGAAATAATTAGGAAGCTCGGGTTCATGTTCTGATTCATCTTAGCATCCACCTCCTACTGGCAATCTTAGAGCTAACCACTTACCTTCTAGTCAATATGGAAGCTTTTATTAAGTTTTGTGGGAGCCTAAAACATGTGTCTGGGGGAAAAGTGTATGCAGTATTTTATGTACACTAGCATGATACAAATTAACTAGAAAGTCAATCAATAGACAATCTCTAGGCATTTTACAGTATTCACTCCACCACATTTCTGTGTGGTAAGCTAAGGGCCATGAGATTAGGGGTAGGAAGCACATTTGTGCATCTGTGTAACACATTTGTCTTCAAAATATATTTCACTAGACATAATACGAGCGGTTGCCAAATACACAAACACTTTTAGAAGCGACTTTAAGACAATCAGATTTTAGAAAATAATTTAAGCAACAAACCATAAAGATTTATCCAGTAGGGAGAACAGCCAGAGTTCAAGGAGATCTTCAGAGGGAAACAGTCTCCTCTTTAAACCCAAAGATTTAGAAAAAAGAGTGAGGAGGGGGAGGAAGGGACTGAAATAAATTATAGATCACTAGAGAGTAAAGATCATGTCATCCGGTCCCATCACTTCATGGCAAATAGAAGGGGAAGAGTGAAGGCATGACAGATTTAATTTTCTTGGGCTCCATAATCACTGTGGATGGTGACGGTGCTCTGCAGAGCACATGAGCATGCATGCTCAGTCGCTCAGTCGTGTCCGACTCTTTGTGACTCCATGGACCATAGCCTACCAGCTCCTCTGTCCATGGAATTTTCCAGACAAGAATACTGGAGTGGGTTGCTGTTTCCTACTTCAGGGGGTCTTCCCAACCTAGACATCGAACCCACATCTCTTGCATCTCCTGCATTGGCAGGTGGATTCTTTATCACTGAGCCACCTTGGAAGCCAAATTGCTCATTGTGTTTAAATGTCCACTGCCAAATTTCACTCTTCTCTTCCTCTCCCTCCCTTACCTGGAAGTCTCCAAGCATCCCAATTCCATGAACCAGACCAAATCCATTCCTTATACCTTTGCTTCAGTCACAAAACTGAAAGCCAAAGAAGCAGCGAGGTGTCTGCCTTAACCTATGGACTATATTGGACCTCCAATCAGGTCCTCTTATAAGTTAATAATAATAGCTAATGTTGATTGAAGACTTCCTCTGTATCTGACATTAATCTCCACAACAGAAAGAGACGGTAATGTGCTTAAGTCACACAGTCAGGAAGAGGTCCTCAGATTATCTAACTTTGGGGCTCAGACTAAGCTTCACTGCTTGCTTCTGTTATGACTATGACTATGTCTGGACACCTACCACTATCTGTTACATCATTTTTATGGAAAATTCGGCTCCACTTCCCAAAAATATACATCTGAAGCAAGTCTCACTAATAAAAAATTTGCAAGACCTATATGAAGGAAACTGTCAAAGTTGCTACAGGGCCATAAAAGAAAATTTAAAAAGAGACATCCTGTACTTGTAGATAGCAATGCTGAAGACTATAATTATGGCAATACCTTGCCAAACTGATTTACAAATTTAATCAAAGCCAAAACAAAATAGCAACATATTTTGCAACTTAAATTCTAATAGTTATCTCAAAGAACAATAGTACATAAGAATAGCCAAGGAAGTTTAAAAAAGACAAAAAATAATAATGGGACAGAGACCACCATATGAAAAGCAGAATATATTATAAAGCCACAGTAGTTATAAGTATTTATTGGTGCTGACTTAAATAAATAAATTACTATAGAGAATAGAAAACCCAAACCAAATGTATACATATAGATAGATATCTATATCTGCATAAACATAGAGATGTATAAAGGTAGGTATAGATATAACTGTATGTTTAGGACATATTATGGGATGATAGAGGCATTTTGAAATATGGAGAAGTGGCAGAATATCCAGTAAATGTTATTGAGAACATTGTGTATTCAATTGAAGGAAAAACAAAAAAAATATAACACTATGGAGAATACTCAAAATACATTACAGATGAATTTAAAAACTGAAGGAAGAACCAAATTATTATCAGGAATTCTAGAAGGAATTTATTTTAAAATATTTTATTAAGATACAAACTATAGATACCAAAAATTTTAAAAATCAATAAATTTGGCTTCATTAAATCTTCAATGTATGAGAAATATAATAAGTGGAATTCAGCATCAAGTGATTGGCTCAGAGAAATATTGACTATTGAAAGTGAAAAGCTATTATTTAGAATATAAAAGAATTCCTATAGGCCAATATGATAAAGAAAATTTACCCAGGAGAAAAATTGATACCAAATTAGCCAAAACAATTTTGAAAAAGAAGAATAATATTGAAGAACCGACATTTATGACCTCAAAACATTACAAAGCTACAATAATCAAGATAATATATAGTATGGGCCTAACAGAAGCATGGACATATAAGCAATACCATGAATACTTCAAGGAAAAAGCAAACCATACGTTTAGGGTCAATTGGCTTTCAACAAGGACTACAAGACTATTTGATAAGGAAAATATAAGTTTTCAACACATAGTTCTGGGACAGCAGATAGTCATATGCAAAAGAGTGACATTTGAACTCTATCTCACGTTAAATGCAAAAATTAATACTAAACTGATTAAACACCTTTACTATGAGTTAAAACTATAAACCTTTAGAAGAAAACAAAGAAGAAAATCTTTATGACTTTGGATTTTGGCGTCACAATGACAATAAAGCAAAAGTCACAAAGTAAAACTTTGGTAAATTGGACCTGGGGCTTCAAAGGACACAGTCAAGAAAATGGAAGGACAGCCTACAGGATGAGAGACAGTATTTACAAATCATATATCTGATGAGCATCATGTATTAAAACAAAAAATAGCAACAACAGCTCTTGCAACTGAACTAAAAAAAACAAATGACCCAGTTCAAAAAAATGGGCAAAGGACTTAATAAGCATTTTTCCAATAAAGATATATAAGATTCCAGGAAGTACATAGAAAATATGGTCAGCATCACTGTTCATTAGGAAAATGCAAATCAAAACCACAATATGGTACTATTTCACACCCACTAGGAAGACGATTATCAAACGGCAGATAATAACAAGTATTAGCAGTGATGTAGAGAATTTGGAGCCCTCATACATTGCTGGTGGAAATATAAAATAGCACAGACACTTGGGAAAACAATCTGGTAGTCCTTCAAAATACCAAACAAATTTCTCATATGACCCAGCAATCATACCCAAGGAAATTGAAAACATATGCTCAAACAAAAGCTAGCTCATGAATATTCAGAGCAGCATTATTCATAATAGCCAAAATGTATAAACAACCCAAAAGTACACGGATTGATGAACGGAGAGATAAAATGGTATAGCCATACAATGGAATAGTATTCAGTCACAAAAAGGAATGAAGTACTGATACATGTTACAACATGGAGAGATTTTGAAAACAATACACTAAGTGAAAACAATTAGATACAAAATACCACATATTGAATAATTTCATTTACATGCAATGTTCAGAATAAGTAAATCCTTAGAGACAGATTAGTGGCTGCCAGGGAAGGAAAATTGTGCAAATAGATATTGCCTTTCTTTGGCTTTCTTGGTAACTCAGACAGTAAAGAATCTGCCTGCAATGCAGGTGGCCCAGATTCAATTCCTGGGTTGAGAAGATCCCCTGGAGAAGTACTGGAAACCCACTGCAGTATTCTGGCCTGGAGAGTCCTGTGTACAGAGGAGCCTGGCAAGCCACAGTGCATAGAACCGCAAAGAGTCGGACACAGCTGAAGCAACTGAACGCTGCACGTATATTTTTTTAATTTATCTTTATTTCAATTTTTTTATTTTTTCCTTTGTTGACAAAGTAATATCTCTGCTTTTTTTTTTTCATTTTTTTAACTTTACAATATTGTATTGGTTTTGCCATGCTAAGTCACTTCACTCATGTCTGGCTCTGTGCGACTCCATAGACAGCAGCCCACCAGGCTCCCCGCTCCCTGGGATTCTCCAGGCAAGAACACTGGAGTGGGTTGCCATTTCCTTCTCCAATGTATGAAAGTGAAAAGTGAAAGGGAAGTTGCTCAGTCGTGTCCGACTCTTAGCGACCCCATGGATTGCAGCCTAACAGGCTCCTCCATCCGTGGGGTTTTCCAGGCAAGAGTACTGGAGTGGGGTGCCATTGCCTTCTCCAGTTTTGCCATATATCAACATGCATCCACCACAGGTATACACGTGTTCCCCATCCTGAACCCTCCTTCCTCCTCCCTCCCCGTACCATCCCTCTGGGTTGTCCCAGTGCACCAGCCCTAAGCATCCAGTATCGTGCATCGAACCTGGACTGGTGACGTATATTTTTTATCAAGGAAGGACTATTTAAATAAATTATGATGTATCTGCACTGTGGAATATTATGCAGCGTATTAAAAGAATTAAGCAAATCTCTATATACTGACATGTACAATCCTGTAAATCATATCAAATATCTAAAAATTGCAAATAATGGGCAGAGTTTTGGTTGCAAGTGATTTAAAACACACCAATTATATTTTTGTACATTTACATGCACTTGGGCAAGAAAAAGACCCACAAAGACCTAAAACTCACCACTTGTAACAGTGATCTCTGAGAAAGGAGTGGGTGCCAAGGAGGGGTTTAATTTTATGCATACTGCTTATGTTTATTTAAAAAGAGTATTGTTTATCTTGTACAAATAAGAAGAACACTTGGAAGGAAATTAAGAAAGAACGGAGGAAGGAAAGATGGCCAGCAGGCAACTCACATTTTCAAGGTGGGGAGGGAGGCTGCCTGTCATTGCGTTTGCTGCCTGAACCCCACTGCGTCAATAGTTTTGTCACTATTAAACTCCCAGTTACGGCTTCTATTGACTGCATTCTAATTTATAATGCCCCCACAGCAAAAATTGCCAAGCGTACATCCACAGAAATGATTATTATAAAGTACTCTGTTCTTGAGAATTATGAATAATACTCCCCCCGCCACCATCAACTGAGCAAACCTGTTGGATTAAAGCCATCAAAGATTGTTCACCGAGCAGCAAGCCTGCATAATACATGTGCTCTGCTCTCAGCCCTCCCGCTCCCTCTGCTACTTTGATTTAAGAGCATTAGGAAACTGTGTAATTTTTTTGGCCTTCTTTTTATTTCCATGGTAATTTATGTCTGTGGGTAAGCATTTTATTTTATCAGAGACATGGGGCTAGAGTTATTTTCCGAGGCGCTTGAGTTTTCCTTTGATGCCACTGAAATTAAAGGCAGAGCGGCAGAGAGTACCCATGCTGTTTGTCACAGAGTCAGAGGTCAGAATTACATTTGCTGCCATTTATTGTGAGTATTCCGTGCCAGTAGTTAGGGTAGCACTTCTCATGGGCAATGCAGTATTATTAATATTGCAGACATCAAAACATTTGTGAATGGGATATAATTGACTTGTCAGTCACATTAACAATATCCCCTATGGAATACCATTCCAACAATGGCCAGGCAGAATATTCCTAGGTTATTTACATCTGACTCCTTAAGTCTTAAACCTTTGAAAAAATTCTAAAGATTTATTTAATTTTAACACAATGTTGAGATACAATACTTTGTGCCTATTAGATAAGAAACTTAGTAGCCAAGCTTACTGTCAACAATACTAATCAACTTTTCTGAAAGCCAAAAATTGTTTTAATCACTAAGAAACTAACCACCATGTGAAAACATGGTTCACAATTTCAGATAATTTTTAGAAAAGAATTAGGGTCATCTAATATCATGAGATTATGATTTTAAAAATCCACAAATGTTTTAACTACTATGTTTTCATTAGACAAACACAATAAAATGTTAGAACTTTAACTAAGCTGAGGCCTAAGAGTCTATAAAGAGAAAAGAAACAAAAATCTCATATTAAATATATACTCTGAAGAAAATATGTAAAGAAAGCACTAGCTAAAATGTAAATTCTATATGTGATTTAAAATTCTACCTTCTATCAGTAGGTTAAAATTAATTTTATTTTGAAATGGATCTTGAGGCAGGAGCAGTTCTCTAGCTAAAAATAAAATTGAAGTCCTCCACTGATTGCAATGTAAAATTAATAGGGGTTAGTAATGTATATGTAAATACTTAAATATCCAGAATACAGAAAAACTCAGAGGTATTATTAGGAAGTCACTTTCTAAATGGTATATAATATTTGTTTTACAAGCAAATTGGTTATTTTAAATTAGAATTTCATTCATGTTTAAAGAAGAGAAACATTCAATAAAGTCAAGTATTTTTCAAATTAATCTACCTGTGAATTTTTTTTTACAATGAGACATGCTGTTTGGTTATTCAAATTTTACAGGAACATCTTACAAGGAATGAATAACAAGCCATTTTGTTTACAGAAGAGCCTTCTGCATTTTCTTTTGCCCTTATTATCTGTTCCGCTCAGAAATAATTCTCAGATCTTTGACAGAGTCCCTTTATGTACATAAATAAATTTCAAAGTGTTGCTTGATGGGAATATTTCAGTGACATTAACAAACAAACCTTGCTCAAAGACACTTAGGGTCTTCCCAAAGTCCTCTTTCTCTAGGTCAACATCATAGGTAAAATAAGTGTAAAAACACTTTGAAAGTATGTTTCACAAAAGAGGCGCCAGTGTTAGACTAACTCAACACACAGGGGTCTTCTGTCTTGAACAAACCCCTGGTCTGACATCTGTATAATGGACCCTTTCATTCACAAAACAAGCAGTTATGGAGCAAACCAGTCAATCTTAAAGGACATCAACTTTGAATACTTATTGGAAGGACTGATGCTGAAGCTGAAGTTCCAATACTTTGGTCACCTGATAAAAACAGCCGACTCATTGGAAAAGACCCTGATGCTGGGAAAGACAGAAGGCAGAAGGAGAAGATAGCAATAAAGGATGAGATGGTTGGATGGCATCATCAATTCAATGGACATGAACTTGAGCAAACTCCAGGAGATGGTGAGGAACAGGGAATGCATGGGAATCACCATGCTGGGATGCTGCAGTCCATGGGGTCGAAAACTTGGCAGACACAACTTGGCGACTGAACAAGAGCAACACAATAAAATACATGACGGTACTAAGGCAGGTACTAAGGCAGGTGCTTTGTCAAGGTGAGCAATGAAGTGTAGAGTGGGGGAGAGAGACTCTTATAATATTATTAGGCAGATATATAATTACAAGATGGTAAAGCATCTGCCTGCAATGCGGGAGACCCAGGTTCGATTCCTGGGTTGGGAAGATCCCCTGGAGAAGGAAATGGCAATCCACTCCAGCACTCTTGCCTGGAAAATCCCATGGACGGAGGAGCCTGATAGGCTACAGTCCATGGGGTCACAAAGAGTCGGACACGACTGGGTGACTTCACTTTCATATAATTACAAACCTTATGAAAATCATAAAGAAGGGGAGCTACGAGACTGTGTAAGAGAAGCTTTACTAGTCTGAGTGTCAGGGAAGTAATATCTGAACCTGAGAAATGAAATTAGGAGACGTTAACAAACCCTGCCAACACCCCATGTGGTCAGGTGGTTCTTAACTTGCCCTAAATTTCTCATAAATGAACAGGCTTCAAGCATTGAGTCAACAAGGGAAATGAGAATGTTTGGAGGAAGCTCAGCTCAGCTTTTGACTCTGCTGGCTGCAGGATCAACTCCAAGGATCGCGTGTCCCTTGGGAGAGCCAGGGGCCAAACCTGTGGCAGATTCATTTCGATGTTTGGCAAAACTAATACAATATTGTAAAGTTTAAAAATAAAATAAAATTTAAAAAAATAAAATAAAATAAAAGAATTCTTAAATTTTTAAACTGCACAAAACAGGAATCTAATAGCTAAGTATCCATACTTGCCATTAGGAAACATTGTCACACAATTTATCTAGTTCCATATTTTTTTCCTCTGCATACTTTATGTGTAATTATGTTGCCAGAATAAAAATGCTAACGGTATACTGTTGACCTTCCCCAATATACACTAAAAATTGTCAAAAAAAAAAACCCTTTTCTCTTTAGCCTAGATTGCACGCATGCTCAATTGCTTCAGTTGTTTCCGACTCTTTGCGACCCTATGGACTGTAGCTCGACAGTGTTCTCTGTCCATGGGATTCTCCAGGCAAGAATACTGGAGAGGGTTGCCATGCCCTCCTCCAGGGGATCTTCCTGACTCAGGGATTGAACCAGTGTCTCCTTCATTGTAGGTGCATTCTTTATCCACTGAACCACCTGGGAAGCCCTTTAGCCTAGATTTATTGTTGTTCAGACGCTCAGGCGTGTCCTACTCTCTGTGACCCCATGGAGTGCAGCACATCAGGCTTCCCTGTCCTTCACCATCTCCCAGAGCCTGCTCAAAATTATGTCCATCAAGTTGGTGATGCCATCCAACCATCTCATCCTCTGTCGTCCCCTTCTCCTCCTGCCTTCAGTCTTTCCCAGCATCAGGATCTTTTCTAATGAGTCAGTTCTTAATATCAGGTGGCCAAAATATTGGAGCTTCAGCATCAGCATCAGTCTTTCCAATGAATATTCAGGACTGATTTCCTTTGGGATGGACTGGTTGGATCTCTTTGCAGTCCAAGGGACTCTCAAGAGTCTTCTCCAACACCACAGTTCAAAAGCATCAATTCTTTGGCACTCAGCCTTCTTTATGGTCCAACTCTCACATTTGTACATGACTACTAGAAAACCATAACCTTGACTAGATGGACCTTTGTGGGCAAAGTAATGTGTCTACTTTTTAATATGCTGTCTAGATTTGTCATAGATTTTCTTCCAAGGAGCAAGTGTCCTTTAATTTCATTGCAGTCACCATCTGCAGCGATTTTGGAGCCCAAAAAATAGTTTCTCACTGTTTGCCTTTTTTCCCCATCTATTTGCCATGAAGTGATGGGACCAGATGCCATGATCTTAGTTCTTTGAATGTTGAGTTGTAAGCCAACTTTTTCACTCTCCTCTTTCACTTTCATCAAGAGGCTCTTTAGTTCCTCTTCATTTTCTACCATAAGGGTGATGTCATCCACATATCTGAGGTTACTGATATTTCTCCTGGCAATCTTGATTATTTCAAGTTTAATCAGCAGAAAATGGGAAAATATCAGTATAAAGGAAAGATTCATGTTGATATATGGCAAAACCAATACATTGTAAAGTTAAAAAATAAAAATAAAAATTTTAATTCTGAAATTTTGTAATAGTGAGACAAAACTCCATCAGAACTACATGTATATGTAAATTACCAGGTAGCTAGGGCTAAATAAAGACTTTAAAATAGCCTGTGGTTGTCTGTCAATAATTTTTCATTCACTCCAAATGATTTTTTCCCCTTAGCAACTCTTTAAAACTCTGAATTAACATTCTGTATCTTCCAGTGTTCTAGCTTACTTATGTAATGACCCTTTATATAATGATCTCTGAAAAATAAATCCCGGTATAAGTAAATGTGTGAAAATCACTCCAAGGTGGAAAACCTTAATTTTGCAAAAGAACCGTGCTCCAAAGGTTTAGCCCATGATATTTTTAAGCAGGCTGAGATTGATAACTCCAGTAATACCTACACATTCCTTAATAAGGAAAATGCCTAAAAATTATAAGGTGCATTTTTGGCAGACTTGACCAACAACCTGTTTCAGAAGGAATAAAGCCATGTCGTCAAGCTAGTGCGATTTCCTTTAGCCAGACTTGCCACCACCAAATAGTCACCTCTTGTAAGGTTATTATAATGGCTTCATTTAATCTTACCATACGCACAACACAGGTATGGTTATTTACTGATAACAATACTAGTTACATTCATTAAACACTGCTATAAATCTCTCTTCTGAAATAGCTGTAATATAGCCTTCCAGAAACTACAATAATGTAATTCTTCTTCTTTCTCTGTGATATTAGATATGTATATAGCTTGCAGCCAGCTCCCACTGTAGGTGATCGGTGGGGTGAGGTCTCTGCAGCCATGTGAGAGGGCGGTGGTGAGGTTACAGACGTAGGGTCTTTGAGTGAAACTTGGGAGACTGGAAAAATTTACAAGTGAACAAATCTTTCCTCCACTGCAGATGAAGGACTAAGATACCTCAAAATTCAAAAAAGATGTTTCAAACCCCCTCCATAATATATGTTCCTTTATATTTTCATCAATCTACTCTTTGTTTTCTACTTTTTTTCTTTTAATTTATTTTATTTGGAGGCTAATTACTTTATAATATTGTAGTGGTTTTGCCATACTTTGACATGAATCAGCCATGGGTGTACATGTGTTCCCCATCCTGACCATCCCCATCCCATCCCTCTGAGTCATCCCAGTACACCCGCCCTGAGCACCCTGTTTCATGCATCAAACCTGGACTGGTGACTTATTTCACATATGATAATATACATGTTTAAATCTACTCTTTTTTAGAGAGCAATTCTCTATATTTTCCCTTCACGGGAAAATAAGTCGATAGTTATTCCAATATGCAGATATGTGATTCTTCTAACACTGATTTCAGAGTCTAAGTGACAAATGTTGAAGAGAAAATCAGTTCTTTTATAAAAACCTTTTTATTTTGTATTGAGGTATAGCCAGTTAACTATATTAACTATGATAGTTTAAGTTGGGCAGCAAAAGGACTCAGCCATACATATACATGAATCCACTCTCCCCCCAAACGCCCCTCACCCAGGCTGCCATGTAACATGGAGCAGAATTCCATGTGGTGTCCAGTGGGTCCTTGTTGGTTATCCATTTTAAATACAGCAGTGTGTACATGTCCATCCCAAACTCCCTAGCTACCCCATGCCCCTCCCCCCATCTTTCTTCTGGCACCCATAAGCTTGTTCTCTAAGTCTGTGAGTCTCTTTCTGTTTTGTAAATACGTTCTTTTGCATTATGTCTTTTTAGATTCCTCATATAAGGGATGTCATATGATGTTTCTGCTTCTCCGGAGGAAGTCAATCCTTAAGGCATTTGCAATCTCATTTAGCGCTTCCTTCTGCTGAAAGCTGCATCATTTTTAAAAAGCATTTGCCTCAAAATACATTTCAATAAAATTAGCATTATTTTAAGAAACTTTTCAGTGTTCTAATCTTTGTAGGCACAGAAAAGTTTCAGATAATCAAGTCACGTGTTTTTATTTGGGAGAGCCTACCCCACTTATTTTTAAACTCTCTTTTGCTCCAATCTTTATAAGGAGAATTAGACAAAAAAAGAAAAAAAATAGTAAAAAAAAAAACCTGTTTAAAATATCTGAACCGTGAACAGAAAGATGCTTTCTTCTCTGCACTTGCAGGTTTAAGATTAAATGCCTCTGTAGGCTTCCCAGAGTTATCAACTTTGTCCAGTGGCAGAATATTCTCTGCAGAATTTGTTCAACAGAAATTGTCTCAGTCTAGATCCGTCTCCACTCTGATTTTTATGGCCATGAACATTTTTGAAGTCTCCTGGAATTATTGGTCTCTTGCTTATTTTCTCCTTTTGGAAGAAGACCATGAAAGCACAGAGCTTAGGTAAGCATTCTATGCTCATGAGATCTCTGAGTCAATCACATTGAAGTGGTTTCATAGACTTGAACTGTGGATGCCAGAGTTAGTGACTCTGTAAAGTTTAGGAACTAACCATTGCATGCATGTTTATGCCTTATCATTATGTCATTTGTAGGAGCCAATGTAGTAACTAGAAGCAAACAGTTTTCTCTGTCCCTCCCATGAACGCAGATGCTACCAGTGGATTGATTCTTTATAAAAAAGAAAGCTAGTTTATGAGGCTTAAGGCTGATGTAAAGGACTAAAATGCACTAGAGCAACCTGGGAATGAATCCGTTCTGGTTCACCTGCAGAGGCCTCATGTCTGGAGAAAGTGCCGAGTTTACAGGAGATGTCATAGATCAAGACTAGGCAGGTCTCTCGAGTGGCCACCACCTTCCTGCATTTCTCAGAAAAAACCTGAAACCGTCTCAGTTGTTTTCTGTTCATGTCCTTCAAGGGGGACTTGTGTTTGGAAAATCTGATTCACAAACATATTAAGTTACAAAATTATAGACACATTTGGCTGGGGGGTGGGGGGGCGGGAAAGAAGGTGGGAGGCATGGAGAGAGTAACATGGAAACATATATTGAAAGTGAAAGTGAAGTTGTGTCCACTCTTTGCGACCCCGTGGACTGCAGCCCGTCAGGCTCCTCTGTCCATGGGATTCTCCAGGCAAGAATACTGGAGTGGGGTGCCATTGCCTTCTCCAGAAAATCTTCCCGACTGAGGAATCGAACCCAGGTCTCCCTCATTGCAGGCAGACGCAGGCAGACGCTTTAACCTCTGAGCCACCAGGAAGCCCAGGGAAACATACATTACCATATGTAAAATAGATAGCAAGTGAGAATTTTCTGTATGACTCAGGGAACTCAAGCCAGGGCTCTGTGACAACCTAGACTTGTGGAATAGGGAAGGAGGTGGAAGGGAGGCTCAAGTGGGAGGGGACACAGGTTTAGTAAACCTATGGCTGATTCATGCTGATGTTTGGTAGAAACCAATGCAATACTGTAAAGCAATTATCTTTCAATTCAAAATAAATAAGCTAAAAAAAATATTTTAATCAGATATGTAAACATACGAAGTTACAACATTATCAGCCAGGATGCTGATTTGCATAGCTCTGCCCTGTACCACTGCCTGAACCGTGTACACCCCTCTGATGGTGCAGGATCTAAAGCATTAAAAAGGCATCCTCCCCTAAAGGCATCACATTTATAGTTGATAAACAAAATGATTTAAAATTGTATTTTTTGCTGAAATATATCCCTAGGTTCTGATTACAAACTTCTGAATAACGCTGTCAAGTCTAAAGCTTTTCATTGCTTCCTGTACATGTGTGAATGTACCGGGGACATAAAAATGATGAGGGCAGATGTGAATGAAGTTAAACTTGCCTGATGGGGCTTCTAGAGCTGATGGAGGCTAGTAATGTGGATTTACAAAGTCTGAATTTGGTCTCTGGTCTCAGCTCTGAGACTGGGCCTCCCTCTTGGCTTTGAGAGCTCATGAGTCAGCAGCCATGAGCCTCTCCTGTTCAAAGAACCGTAAAGTCCTCAAATCATCCTCTTTCTCATGACCTGAAGGACATTTATAATATGACCTTTGCTTTGCTCTTCAGCCCCACTTTAGATCCTCTCCTTAATTCACACACCCTACACTCCAGCTGTACTTCCCCACTTTTGGTTCTGGTAGTGGGTCCTGCTCTCTGCCCAGCTCTGGCCATTGCATGGAGGTGGACCCACCACCACCAGGCTCACCTGAGCAGTTCCCTGTCCATCTTCAGGTCTCAGCTAAGAATACACCCTTGTTTTCTAATTTTCTAGATGCTCTCTGGATGCCATCCTTGCACATGTTACATTGTATCCTAATGGCTGGCTCTTCCTTTGTATCCACCAAGAGAGAGAAACACAGTGAGAACAGGCACCACACCCCTCTTCTTTTCATAGGTGGCCTCTGCATCTCAGGGAATGACTGGCTCAGGGAAGTGGTGATTGATAACACAGAAAGAGATTGCACCCTCAGCATTCCAAAGGAAGAAGACAGTACTCACAATGACTTGCTCCGAGTTCAATTCATTTAGAAAAAAAAATTCGATGTGCAGAAAACTTTTCAAAAAGACACTTGTGCAAACACAATATCTCACCTCTTCCCCACCCCACACCCTCACACAAAAAAAATTCCTATTTGAGTGGTAAGAGTCAGGACCTGATTATACAGGACTCTCCAGATTGTGTGCTTATCAAATCTTAACATGCAGGAATCTGACCTCGCTCAGAAAGGAAACTAAAGGAGTCATATTAGAATATGCATCTAAAGCATTTTTCCTTCAATATCTTTTCTTTTCCAGAACTTAACTGAAGCTTGTGTCTCTTACACACTCACTGTTTGTCTACACAACCAATCGTTAATGATAACATGAATGTTGCGGTTGTTGTTGGTCACTCAGTCGTGTCCGACTCTTTGTGACCCCATGGACTGTAGCTCACCAGGCTCCTCTGTCCATGGGATTCTCCAGGCAAGAATACTGGAGTGAATTGCCATGAAAGTATATAGTATTAAGAAGTCACATAGCCTTAAAAAGATAACTGGTAAAAACAAGATAAGAATTATTCTCTGCTCTCAGTTATACAGAACTGCTCTTTATTTGATGAATATGTTTAGAACAGCTTGATGGTAACACAATGCTAGCATAATCTGTTAGGTAACATAGTTTTTCAGAATAAGGAAAATGTGACTTGGACAAATGTTGTTTCAAGTCCTGGTTACTTAACCTCTGAAACTTTAACCTACCAATCTGTAAAAAGGGCGTTTTAAGACCAGTACCTGTATCTCAGGGTTATTGTGAGGATTAAATAAGACATGAAGTCAATGTGAAATGTCCTTGAAGAGTGCATACAATAGGCCCTGAATAAATCTTACCATTCATTCCCTCTGATGTAAGAATCTGTCCAAAAAATATGCCTGTTATCCATCGTCAGCTTAGGTACTCATTTTGAGCTGGAATCTGAATTTCTGAAATGATAACTACAGCCATATATTGGGAGCTTGCAAATGTGAGTGAGCTCAGTCATTTCAGTTGTGCCTGACTCTTTGCAACCCATGCGCTGTAGCCCTCCAGGCTCCTCTGTCCATTGGGATTCTCCAGGCAAGAATACTGGAGTGGGTTGCCATGCTCTCCTCTAGGGGATATTCCCGACCCAGGGACTGAATCCACATCTCTTGAGAGTCCTGCATTGAAGGCAGATTCTTTAATCAAACACTACACGTGCTTTGGCACATTAAAATAAACCTACAAGGGAAAATATATTAGCCTCTCCATTTATAGAGCTGAAGAGTCTGGTGCAAAGAGATGAAAGGAGATGCCATGAAACAGATGCTAGACAAAAACTTCATGTGAATGGTTTGTAAGCACTAGGAGCACCAGAATCTCCCCACTAGGAAAGGTGTGTGAAGTGCTTCCTATTTCTGATAAAGCTACTATTTTGAAGGACATGGGGGGAAATGGGGAATGTAGTTTATGTCCAGATATCAGAAAGCATTTTGCAAAGCTAGGGATGTAAACAGGAAAGAGAATATGACAAAGACAGTGAATAGAAAGCATAGATCCCAGCACATAGTAGATGCTTAAGAAAACTGCTTGAACTATAATGTATGTCTGTAACTCATATAATATTGCACATCAAATATACTGCAATAAAATAATAATTAAAAAAATAATCATTTAGAAAAGGAAAAAGAAAATAGGTTGAGTCTTCACAGGCATAGAGGAGATTGGTGGTTACCAGCAGGGAGAGGGAGAGGAACAGACAGACTGGGGCAGGACATTGAGAGGAACTAACTGCTGCTGCTGCTGCTGCTAAGTCGCTTCAGTCGTGTCCGATTCTGTGCGACCCCAGAGATGGCAGCCCACCAGGCTCCGCCGTCCCTGGGATTCTCCAGGCAAGAACACTGGAGTGGGTTGCCATTTCCTTCTCCAATGCATGAAAGTGAAAAGTGAAAGTGAAGTCGCTCAGTCGTGTCTGACTCGCAGCGACCCCAGGGACTGCAGCCTACCAGGCTCCTCCGTCCATGGGATTTTCCAGGCAAGAGTACTGGAGTGGGGTGCCATCGCCTTAGGATGGGCCACAGGGATGTACTGTAAAGCACAGGGAAATTTGGTATTATTTTGTGGTAACTTTAAATGGAGCATAATTTATAAAAATGTTGAGTCTCCATGTTGTACATCTGAAACGAATACAATGATGTAAATCAACTATACTCCCATAAAAAAAAGAAAGCTGATTGAATCCAGAACTGATAGTCAATCTACACACAATGCCATAGGCACACCATTTATTGACAGCTTACATCCCTCCTTATTGATCAATATGCAGGCCATTAATTATTAAACATGTCATGCATGTGTTTAGTCACTCAGTCATGTCTGACTCTTTGCGACCCCATGGACTGCCCCAGCAGACTGTAGCCCACCAGGCTCCTCTGTCACTGGGAGTCTCCAGGCAAGAATACTGAGTGGGTTGCCATTTCCTTCTCCAGGGGATCTTCCCAATCCAGGGATTGAACTCGCACCTCCTGTGTCTCCTGCATTGCAGGCGGATTCTTTACCACTGAGCCACCTGCGAAGCCCCTTTGAATATCATACTGGTTAAATAAAAGAATAGCTGTATCCATAGTTCCTTCCCTGCATAAAATTTGACATGAACTTAAACATAAAATTTTTGATATCTCATTTCAGGAAATAAAAGACATTCAAATCCGTGTCACATGATGTGAAGCTAGAAATTTAAATTCTCTGTCCCAGGAGAGAGAATGAATTAAAACTCATGAGTTACCATGAAATCCATAAATTTTCTGGACCATTTTATGCATCATCCACAAAATGGAGACAATACCACATACTTTTATCTAGTTAGCCCTAGTTCTGAAATTCAATCCGATAATTTGGGTAAAAGAACTTTGAGTGTGTCAATACGCTGGATGATGCAATTTACCAGTCTGGAGCAAATGCCTTCCTAGAGTGGAGTTTGTAATAATAAAAAGAAGTATTATTGATAAAAGCGTTGAGTATGGGGATGAAGGAAAATGATCAGGCAGTTGACGTTCTGCGTCTAGGTTGAGCTTATCACTGGTTTCTTTTTCCAGCAGGGCTGCTCATCCTGGGTGCCTTGTTCTCCATGGCACCTCTGACAGAGAGGAAGGAAGGTGAAGACAGTGTGAGCAGAGCCCATGGCTATGGCCCCATGGTATGACCCAGAACCTTCTGGGGAGGGCTTCCGTGGGGAAATGATGTGTCTCATCCTGGTGCCTCAATGCAATTTGATTCCTACAAAGGAAATTATTTTTTTAAGCTTCTAAATTTTATATTTCTAAGGCTTTTTTTCTCCAACAAGATTTCTATGCAAAAGAAAATCTTCGAGGGCAACTCCCTGGCATCCGCTGCTTAGGACTCAGCACTTTCACTGACAGGGCCCAGGTTCAATCCCTGGTCAAGGAACTAAGATCCTGCAAGCTGCACAACAAGGCCAAAATGAACAAGAAAAAAATCTTGAACCCTGACCGCATCGTCTAGTACAGATAACGACAGCTACTTAAACTGCATTTAGAAAGTGCTGAGTAGTTGATCCTGGGACCTAATGATATTACTCATCTCACCGGAGCCTGATTGACACTAAAAATAATAAATTAGAACAGAAAATGATTTTATGGGGTCTGTGGACTGACAGGCAGGCTAAGTATAATATCCTCCACTACATTGTCATTGAATTCTATATGGTTCAGCTCTGAACAAGGACAACAGGACTTACTATGATTTCACGATTTTTATCTTCAATCATCTATGTCTTAAACATATAAAATTAATTTGCCTACTTACAAATTCACTGAGAAGTGGAAGCCAAAAACACCCTCTCTGTGGTAATACAAATATTATTGCAGGCATCCTATTGCATAGGCAGGAGTGAAATAAATTAAAAACTGTCATGCTTGGATAATCTAGGATACGGCCTCTGAAACATCCATTTCCTTCATCTGATCGAGTAAATTTATAAATTACAAATCAATAGCCATACCTGCTGAATCACCAGGACTCATTTGGGAAATTATTTTAAAATAATTTGTAAAAGCCTCCCATATAATACGATGGGGCCATTGCTTTGCTTTAAGCAGTTTTCAAGCCAAAATTAATTCTTATCATTATTCACAAGATGATTGGTTGGTTATATTTATAGGATGGTCGTTTTCTTTTTTTTAAGTAAATCATGATAATTTGTTCCTTGACTTTTGGGGAAGACAAGAAAAAAAATTGGAAAAAGAAGTTAAAATATTGCCTCTTTTTATTTTAAGTAATATCTGTGAATCACTGAGGATGATTTTTAATTTTGATTCATTCAATGAGCTCTCCTAATGCAATGATTTTCTCCGTGGAAGTCTTTAACCACAGTGGCCATTTGCAGCTGATGATTTTTTTTTATATATAAATAATTTATAAAGCTCCTGCACACTTACACTTTTACACTGAAAGAGAGGGAACAGAATTGCATCTTAAACTCTATTTACAAATTTACCTTGGCAGGCCCTCTTACTTCCAATAGGAAACGATGTTGCATATTTAATTTGCTCTTTTGTTACAACGGGGCTTAGGTTAGTTAATTTCAATTTTCGATTTCAAAAGCTATCAAATATGGCTCAGATGAGAAATCAATTTTTCTCAGCTGCCTCTGTTTTTGTGATGGGAGGCCGCTCATTGGCTGAAGGTGAGCCACGTGACATGGCAAGAGATTAGTTCACCAGACCCCGTGTTGCTGCCACCTCAATTACTGCCTGCCTCTTGTAATTTAGCCTTATAACACCTAATTTCAAGACAGAACTCATATTTAATTCATGAAAGCTTCCACAAGAGTAATTGTGAAATAAATTGCCATAGAAGATATCCATTTGTGACTCATTTTAATTTTCTATGCTAGTAGCATGCTATTTATTCTACTTGTTTAACACTTTAGCACAAACATTTTTTTTTTTAATATTGAACTTTATGCACTGATAGCTGCATACTTTGCACCATTTTCCCACATTACATCATCTCCTTCCTGGGATTTCCTTGCATAAAACTTCCAGCCAGTGGTATTTCCAAAGGTTGTTAAAATCAAGAACTTATAATCTCCTAATTATTGAAGTGTTGTTATGATCTGCACAGAACTTTAGAAGTAGCAACTAAAATCACAAATGATAGCAGATAAATGGTAGTTAGATGACAAGGATCATTCAAAGGGCCAAGAAATAGAGTTTAATTTAATATTTCAAACAAAGGCATTCATTACACATATTGACATTTACATTTCAACATTGATATATATTTTAAAATTCTTGAACCAAAACATATATATTTCTTGTGTATACACACCATTTTGTCCTTTTCCTTCCTGTTGCTATGCCAACAAGGTGGGTGAGGCCTTCTCAACTGCCAAACTCAGCTGTCATCCCTTCACCCTAAAAGCCTTATAATTGCTTTTATTTGCATACGACAATTAGGCAGGATGGCTCACAGCGAGAAAAACCAACCTTTCTCTCCCCAAGTGCACACAACGCCAGCCTGTAATTTATAAAAGATACGCGCCATGTGGTGGAGCACTAAAATAGAGTGATGAGTCCTTTCATTGGATTGTAAGCCATTAACAAAAGAAAACATCCCCTTTCAGGCTATAAAAAATGCCTATCTGGTGTGAACCTGCAAAATCACAAAGTTCCCCCATCCTCGACTCCCCCCGCATAGACCCTTCACATTCATTATCACATTGAACTCAAAAGGAGCTCTAGTGAAAGAGTTACATTTGGGTGTTTATGAGTAATGGGGTGCAAATAAAATCCACACTAGGCTAAAATTGCATCCAGAGCAGTTGGTGTTCGGGGCTAGTTTTCTTCTTCTCTTCTTTTTTGTTTTAACCTTGTTTTGCATGGTGTTGCACGTTGAAATGTCATCGTAATATAGTCATTATTACCCTTTCTCTTTGGAGAAGCCATGACAGGATTTTCCAATCAGCATTCTGGTCTGTGAAAGCTCAAGTCAGGAGGAATGTGGATGGTTTAAATCATACTCTGTTTCAGTTTTCAAAAGGTCTTCAAAAATTAGTGTCTAGTGTAAAAGGTCAGAACATGGTTGGAAATCATTTCAGTGATTTATTGTCATCATTTTTTCTGGTGACTTTAATTCTAATTATTAAGGTATTTTAATTTTATTCTTACATGCTGTATATAATCTAAAATAAAAAATTTTAACAAATTCCCTTTTAAGAAATTTTTTAAGTCACCAATTAGGCTGCAGGGTTTTTTTCAGCCTTTTCTTAGAGTTTGTGCCATTAGAGACCTTTACTTTATAGAATGAACATGGAATCTGAACTTAATTTCTTCCAAATTGTCCCAGCTTTAAAACTATTATTCAAAACACTAGAATTGTGACCTATTTCTTTCTCTAATAATCTTTTAAAAGGCAGCTGGCACTCTTTTTTTTATTCACCACTTACTGAATAAATAGTGATCATATAGACAATTTGGGGTCAGGATCGTCAAATGGATACAGCTAATCACAAATCATATAGCCAAGTGTCTGCCTCTGTGTTTCAGAGGGGATAGTAATTACAATAACATCTTGAAATAGTTTATCTAGATTAAATTCTGTATCTGACTTTTCATTCAAATATCCACAAGTGAATTACATTAAATTTGCTGAAGCAACAAGATAAAAAAAAGAGAAAAGTAATCACTTCAAAAAGCAATGATAAAATTAAAACCAAAGCATTGATTATCCAAAACAAAAAAAAAGGCAAATTCCTTTGGAAAATTATGAAAACTAGGTCATGAATAAGGTTGTAAGATGCATAACAAACTTGCATACAGGAGATAAAAGACAATAACAACAATTCATACAAACGAGAAATTAAAGAAAAATGCTGAACTCACCAAGAAGGAAAGAAACGCAAGGTTTAGAAAACATGCAATCTAAGTTTTCACATATTAGAATATAAACATTATATTTATATATATGTATAAATTTTTAAATGGTCATTCAGTTTGACCCAAGTTCACTTCTAAAGTTTGTTCCAGTAAGATAATCAGAGAAGAAATGAATGAACATACACAAGGGTGTTTTTGTATCCTATTTGCTCTTTTGAAACAAGCTAAGTATACATTAATAAGTCATATAACACCCCTATGGTGGAATATCATGCAACTATAAAAATATTAATATAGATCTGTTTTCCATGAATTTATATCTAACCATGTATCATTACATGCATACATATATATATTATTCTATTTATGCAAACATACAGAATACATTATTCCATTCACTCAATAAAAGTGTCTTTCCCAACCTATCAGGACTGGTTCTGCAGTGAACTGGGTGGAGATGAAGAGGGAACTATGAATTTCTGTGTGATGTTCCCGCACACCATGAGCACAATTTTCAGGGAAAAGATAGAGCCATGAGTAGACTTTCAGTCAGCAGCATTTTATTTTTTAGGCCAATGTATTGAAATTTTCCCAACATTGCAGTTTCCTTTTGGTTTGTTTTTGTTTTGTTTTTTCTAGAACCACTAGTTACCTTTTTTGCCCTCTTCCTACATCCCATCTCATCTGCAGTTGCCTCCTTTTCTGATAGGCTTACACTACCGAAACTCTTATTTAATAGAACTTACCCATATATTAGGAGTTCATCTAGAAAGGATAAAATAATACTGTAAGGATCTAGAATCTAATCTGGTACTTTCCTGCCAGAGATCTTGATACTAATTAGGATACTAATAGGAATAAGGAAAAATAATAAATGTTCATTTCCTAAGCGAGAACTCCCTGTGCGAAGATAAAGCAGCCAAGTCCAGAAAACAGTGACCTTGTGTGAAAGTTGGATTCTACCTCCATTCTATTGAGAATCCAAGGCTTATATACGCTCAGGCTTCCAACATGGTCATAGTAAGTGTTGAATAAATAGCTGTCGAAAGGATGGGATGAAAATAAAAGCATCTCAGTCAAGCAGGACACTCCCAGCTTATATTACTTTCTTCCTGCTGGTCCACCATAGAGACACAGGTAACCTTTAAGGATTAAACTAGTAGTTACCTCTCACTGGCCAAGTGAGGTTGAAACCTTGTCTATGTTTCTGGGTAAGTCAGCATACTATTACCCTACCATTTACATATAAATGCCCAGATGCTTAAAACAAACATATTTTACAAACAATTTGGTTATGGTTTGCCGGATTCACTCGATTTCTTTGTTCACTATTTCACATGGATATTTGGTACTTCCTCAGAGACCACAAGATTGTGGGAGCCCAAAATAAAAGAATCCGAAGAAAAACTGTCAGGAATCCACCCTTCCTAGAAACACGGAAGGAAAAGTCCAACATTATTAATGTTTAAAAAACATTTTGCATTTTATTAACACACATATTATACACAAATGAGGTTCCTTGAAATCAAAGGAAGCCTAATATATTGATTGATTAAAAATATACGTGGGTTTTAAAAGATTATTTTCCCATAAAAAAGATAAATTTCTCTGTTCTCTTGACTTTGTAGGACACAGAATATGGCAAATTGTTGGGAAGATAGGATCAAATTAAAAGGTTTTTTTGAAGACAGTCCTAATGTGTAGTACACATTTATTGAAGGAAAACGTAAAACCTAAAAAAATGGGCAAAAGAAAAATATGTAAAAAAGTTTTCTAAGATCATCCCCAACTCATATTTTATTAATTCAATAGATTTATGCCACTCTAGGCTCTTTTGCTCCATAAACAAAATTGTAACGAAAATAATAATAATACATGCCTCTTAAGAACAGTACTACACTGTGGTTTTATTATGTGACCCAGAGACGAGGAAAATACTTTTCTTGGAATGTAATAGGGAATACAATGCATGAATTTTGATGTAGTTGGGAAAAAAAGAATTCTTTATCTGCATTTCATATAAATTATTTATTATACTTTTTAAAAAAGGCTTTTCAAAATTATGAGTGTTATTTTAAGAAAGTATGCATAAATTTGTAATTTTCCCTTATCCATGAAACTATTGTTCTTGAGATGAAAAATACAAATGGGACAGCATCATGAGAAAAATGCTGTATGGGGCAGCTGAATTTTGTCTATTGTCTGCTTCTTCTAAGCTGCCTTTCATTAGTGACTGGGGCACTGGAAGGTGGGAACTGTGACTCAGTGAATATTTACTGCCTCAGAAATATATAAAAATCTGATCACTTTCTATCCACAGAATTGTAGATAGCCACTTCACATTATCAGGTGTCCTATTTCCAGAAAAGATGTACAAAATGTATCCCAGGATAGCGAATGCACAATTATGAGGACCCATTATGCATTACTGTTTTTCATTATTACTGTGGTTCAAATCAGATCATATCAAAGGAGAAATAGCTTACACTTCTCTTTTTGAAGCTAGACTTCAGTTCATGGTCTGATGAGATTTCCACTGCAGTAGTGGTTGGGAGAATGCCCTACGTAAATCATGATGCCTTCAGTAAAAATATCCAGGTAGGGTGTTGTGCCTTTTGGCTGTAATCTCCTCACAGAGCTTTCTTTCTTATCTCTTTTTTATTTCTCCCCCACATCTGTAATAAAAAAGAATTCCGGGTAAGAACTCGAAAGTCTTAAATGAAACCTTGTGTGGAGTGAATATTCACGAGACATTAATAATAAATTTGGAGATGGGCGAGCAGAGATTCTTTGCTGCTTGCTTTTGTACCTCCGCCCCTGGTCTGTGAACCGCGGAGTTGACTCTGACACTTTTAGGGAACAAAGTGTCCCCAGCTCTACCTCTCCCCCCTCGCTTCAGACCTCATCTGAGAACTCCTGAAATGAAGCTGTCACTCAGGGCTGCTTGGGGACCTGTCACCACAACATTGAGCCTTTTCATTTTGATGGGTCAGCCTGCAATCCCCTTGAAAGAGATGTCCCTGCCACTGTGGCTTCTCTTTCCACAGGAATTCTGAATCCTAATGAAACTCCAAATCGCTCAATAAAGGCAGGGGCACGAGGAAGTAATCCAATGCAGATCTGAGTGAAATTTGTATTTTATCTTTTTTTTTTTTCTCTCCCAGGCCATTATTCTAATCGTTTAGGTGGTTCACAAAGCGTTGGTTCGCAGTTCAGGCACAAGAGGAATGAGGTGTCTTTTGTCCGGATGGTATGCTCAGATTAGGTAGCAGCTCTCTGAAAATGAAAGGCCGTGGCTCAAATTTCCTTGGGTAAATATCCATCCACCTAGCGTAGTTGGCACCTACAGTGCTACATATACATTCCTAATGTGCAAAGCGCTAATCGAGAAGAGAGAAATTTTCATATTTTATTCCCATATTTTTTTAATTTTTTGTGTGGCTGTGAAACTGTCTTTCAAAAAAATCTCATGTGCACCTTTTACCATAAAATGAAGGAAATAGCATTGTTACTCTCTACTTTATGATCAGAAAGCAGGCATGTCGCAGCTATACCCTCTGGAGAGTGTCGTCCAAATTATTGTTTACATTCTGTTGTTTCAACACTCTTCATGTGTTTGAGATACTTATGTTGAGTGCCGTACACTATTCAACCACTGTCCTCTCTTTGGGTGGAAAAGTAATTGAGAAAACTTCCAAAAGGAAGGCATTCATGTGATTTCCCACTAAACTTCATTTCTTAGTATATTTGTACATATATGCTAGAATAATTGTGTAAATTCACATGAAAAGGCAATCTCCCCAAAAGTTCACCAAAGAATTTTTTATCCCATCTTATATTTATTTAGAGGATGCTTTGTGTTCTCTAAATAAGAGACCTGTGTTCTCAGGTCCTTTAGAAAGACAGTGAAAAAAAAGATGGATGGACATACACATACATACATATGTAGATAAATAGATATACTGTATAGCTATAGATAAAGATATAATAAAGCTGGCTTTTTTGATCTGTAACAAGCGGAACCCCAGTTAACGCTTGTTTTATTATTTAACCTTCATAAAAAGCTAACAAACAATATCTAAAATATGTCACTATGTCCTTGCAACCCAACTCTACAATCATATTCATGTTGCTTAAAGCCTAAGAGCCTCCAATCCACATCGTCTGCTTCTACTCCAACACATCACCCTAAATATGTCAACTGCATGTACTTTAACTGTCCAAAGAACATCTGTTAGAACTCCAGGTGCTTCAGGGTCCAGACGTTAGTTGCAATTTTTTTCCCAGTTGATAGATGCAACAGACCATTGCATATAAAACAATTCTTCCAACCCAGCCTTGTTGTTTTTCTATATATTAAAAAGAATATTTGGAAAAAAACATTAATATTAAATTGCAATTTCTATAGTTGTTTCCATGATACATTTTATTCTATATGCATGTACTACCAGAAAACAGTGAATTACCTTTAAAGATAAATTTTGATCTACCATATAAAGGAGGGAGAAAGAGAAAGAAAATTGTGGGGGCAGGGAGAGAGAGAGAGAAAATCATGAATCACAGCTCCTTTTCTTGTCCATTCTTTGTATAATATACAGAAATATTACAATAAATGCCGGGGTGCTCTCAGTTTTAAATCTCCATTTTGGATTAGATTGATTTAGACCATAGACTTTGGCTTGCTTGTGTCCTTATAACTAATTTTTTCCTACTTTCTACTTTGTCTCCCCTGTGAATGCTAAATGCTCCCATTTTTTATATTTTTTTCACATATACAAAATGCATTCCCTTTTGTACTCATTCAGGTTAAATCACATATTAACCACAGCCACCCACATACGCACACACTGAGGCTTGGGGAAAACTTTAAACTGTGGAGCGTTCTAAACTGTCTGGAACAAGAAATACTGTTCTTTCTCAAACTACAGAAGCCACTAAGGTTGCCTAAAGCTATTTTATTGTTTTGTGGCATTTTTAAAATACGAAGTATAAGGACCCAGTGGAAAAGTTTGTATTAGATTTTATTTGTTCTGTTTGTTGTGGTTCAAAGACAGACTTAGAAGGTCCCCACCCCTCGAAGACTCAATATGCCTTATTAGAACCAGAAATTATAAACTTTTTTTTTCATTTTAGGGATAAATGTCCAAGTTTAAGAGCTAAATAGGCAAACATGACTAGCAATGGCTGGTTGGCTATAATTCACAGCCTGTGTAATTCCACTCATGGGTTGTTAACCCTCTTCATTATTGAGAAAAATTAGAGTCCATTTTAATTCTTTTTTCTTGCAGCACAAATGATGGAAAAATGACACTCTGACAGAAGCTAAAGTTTCTTTGAAACACCAACCAATCACATCTGTGTTGAGGTCGACAGAAAGTGCGAGAGTGTCAGCAACTCCACTCTGCTGGTTGAGAAGAGTCACTGTCTATCACCTGGGAATTCACTTCTGGGACTCTGAAAACATTTCAAATGCAGAAAAGCATTGCCATTTAACTGGTGCAAAGTTACAGCAGTTCGTAAGACAAAATTAGTGTGCATTAGCTGTGTGAAATGTACAACTCTCTTTATGTTCAACTTGGGCAATTCTTCAAATCAATGTTTTAATGGACAGTTGCTTAAAATTTCTCAAACACAGACTACCCTAAAAACAGCCTTGAAGAGGTAAAAGCTTGAGTGTGACAAACTCGCGTACTCCTGGGTATTTATATTTGTTTGGTTTTTTTTTTTGGTATTTATATTTGATCAGAGGATTGATATTACCTGTCTTTGCCTCCCTAACAGTTGTCTGTTTATACCCATTGAGTCGGAATTCCAGGTCAGCACTGGGGCCAGAGAAACTTGGATGTGTGTTGCTATTTCATTCATACTATTGGCTTAAGTAATTTCATTCCACAAGCTCAGGATTTGGGGAACGATCTCCTGCGGTGAATTCATCGAGGCACACCTGAAGAATACAGCTGTGCACACCTGGGGAAAGAGAAGCACCTGCTGTTTGTGAAAGTGCATCTTATCTCCAGAGTAGTATTTCCCCCTCTCCACATTCTCTCTCACTGGCAAGTCAGTCAAATCCCTGTGAGCTTTGATTATGTTCCCACCAAAGTCCAGAATTCCAGACAGCCACCCCATGAACTCCAAGATGGTATTGCATCTTGACAGCAAGATCCCCTAGGAAGGCTTCATCTCCTCCTGCCCTGTGTGCCCAGGTAGGGAGAACTCTGCACTTCTGTTTCTTCACTCACAAAATAAACATACCCATCTTCTGCCCGGTGTACCCCCATGAGGCGGAAGAAAAGAGAAAGTGCTGAGAAGTGTTTTGAAGCTGGAGGCAGAAGATGCCATGGAAGTAAACAGTAATTTTATTAATTGCCTCGAAATAGAAAATGTGGAGTTTAAATCGATGCTACTTTCTTCGGAGTAAACACTAAATATAACAGCCAAAGCGATATGGTTAAAATTAACTTGCAGTTGCTTTGCAAGCTGGGGAGAGACAATTACAAATGGGGAGATATTGCCAAATCTCATTTACCGCTTTCTTTCTTCTGAATACTGTCTCTACGTTCAGGTCTTCATGAGACTTCTCAATGGCACAGGAATCCCATTGCATTCGCTTATTCTTGATCTTTGTCAATGGGAAAAAATTAAATTCCCCTGCAACACAGGATACCACGATAAATACCCACCAGGGCCGCTGCAGCAACCCCAAACTCTGGGGCCAACCTCCTCCCCGCTCCTGCCCTTCACGTGTGTGTGTGTGTGTGTGTGTGTGTATGTGTACAGGGTGTGTGTGTGTGTCTGCATGTGAGTCTCTTACTCTCCAGCTACTGTGTGCAAAATGGCTCTTTCTGACTGCTCACAGGATGCCAAACAGCACTGAATGGGTTAATTGGCATTTTAAAAAGGTAATTGTAAAGTGTAACCGGCAGGGTTATCGCCAGAATTGGGAGGTGGAATGTAGGTCTCCCACCCACTGGAGACTCTCACATCTTGAAGAGCAAGCTGAAGACAAAAGCAGGGCTACCACTGCTTCTTGATTTTCCCTTTCAGCGGCAACTGTTCGCCCCCAATGCTCTCTTTTTGAATGTGCTGTATCAAGCCAGTAGTTACTGAAGAGTACAGTGTGGTCTGTCCTGACTACAGAATTACCTTGGGATTTGATTGTAGCATAAATATGCAGTAAATCATTATGTGTATGGGTTTTTTTAATCGTGCATAATGTATATACACAAGACGTGTTTGGAAAAGAACTAAGAAATAACTGGAATCAAAAGGAAACTGATATATTTTAAGACACTTCTATGACTTTTAGTGTGGAATGTAAAATTTTAAATGGGTTTTTATACAGGTTACTGGAAAGCCCACATAAATGCCATTTACCTCAGCTCATGATTACTGCAAAATAGAGATATAGCCACCACGGTGAGCAGCTGCCACTGGTGCCCAACGGATCGTCTTGGTTTAATTTTCAAAAGGAAGAGTTTCATGGCAGTTAGCACGCCTGTCATTACACGTGAGTGAAAGAGAAACAGGGAAAGGCAATGATTAACAGGAGGTTTCTAAATGGTATGGTGAGTGACAGGGGCAAATCATAACCTACCCTCTACCAGGAGTAAATGCACACTTGTCCAGCTCACACACTCCCACACAAACGCACACACACACAGGCAACTGTGAACCTCATGGAGTCAAGGGCTCTGTCTTCTTCATCCTTCCATCCCCTGCAGTTCTCAGCACAGTGCTGGAAACATAATAGCTGCTCAATAAACATTGTCAGATTCAATGGCTAAGCTAGATGGAACAGATTACAAAAGCATCTTCACTTACAATATTGAGTATCATGAACTTTGGCCACACCAGAACAGGCCAGAATCCAGGTTGCCTAGCTTAAAAAAAAAAAAAAAGAATAATGACAACAAAAAGCTACAGTAACTCCAATTCCAGAGGAAGAAAATTAAGTGTATAGTAAGAATGTACTAATATTTCCTTATAATAATAGTTTTTGATTGGTGGCCCTTTTCTTCCTTGATGTGGGAAAAAGGTGTCATTATAGAGATTTGTAAAGATATATAAATCTCTTGAGCACATGATGGATCTTTGCTAAAAAAGAAGAGATGATATCAATCTGCCCATCACATCTTGCCCCTCACTTTCGTTGCTTGTTCAGTTGTCCTGTCTGCTATTTGCCTGGCCCCCGATCCTAAAATTCTTGGCATCAGAAAAGCCCATCATCTTGAGCATTGCCTTAGTAGGAGAGCCAGAGTCTTGACATAATGTGAGTATGGCTGTTGGCGCAGTCAGAGTTCCAAAGTCTGTGCAATGCCACACACACACACACATCCACAGACCCACCATCCCACTGGGAAACTCAACTGGCCATCCCCCTCTGCAGCAACCCACAACAGCACAGGAATCCACATCGCCTTCCCATCTTCACTCCTGCAGGCAGCTCCCATCTTCAGAGAAACAAAATAGGGGCGATTGCAAAGGATCGATACCCTCTCTGGTGCAAACAGAAGGGTGAACAGAACTGTATTCATTTCGGACTGGGAAAAGTGCTCCTTTTTTTAACCTCTCCTCCTTTGCTATTTATCAAAGAAAAATCTCAATTAATTCTCAATTAATATAATTAGCCCCAACTTACAGTGACTTTAATAACTCAGGGTAACTTCAATCTATTTCATATCCATAACCAATATTACCAGAATAAACAGTTCCATTCCTTCTTTGGACTGGTGTGGAATTATTTCCCCACTTCTCCTGATGGAAATTCATATCCCACTACTGCCTTCTGTGCCCCTAACAAGAATGCATTTAGATGGCTTCCCGCAGGATTCTACTGTCAGCATTCTAGAGCGGGCAGCCCGCTGCTGCCTCTTTTGCCTTCTGCATCTTTACTTACTTGTGCCCAGGCCTAATGCAGTATAATTGAAACAATTTTATTGTCTGGAGCTATTCATTCTAATGTTTCAATGACAGAAAATACTGGTCAATTTGACAAGTTAATATGACTTCAGTGGTCATTTGAACTCCTTTAAGCCATTGGGTGCTAAAATTGCTTGTCACCTCCCTTCACCTGAAACGGAATTCAACCAGTATGTAAGGTTGAGGGGGGAGGAGAGGGAGGACGAAAGTTGTTCACAGAAATGCAGCTCTGTCAGGAGTAATTGCAAGTTTTGATAATTGATAGGAAACTGCCCCTTTGGTCAATGGCCAACTCCCTCTCAAAAGCAACACTTGACCCTCCCCATCGCCACCTTCATGAAAAGCCCCTGAACTTAGGGTCCGGTCTCGTGTGCTAAAGCCTTGACCAGCCTTTTCTCTCCCTTTCCGAATACGTGAAACACTGTCCTTAAAATACTGACTTCACCACTAAAGGAGCAGATACAGCGCCTCATTATTCAGGATGGCATTTAAGGGGGATTCTTCAAAACTTGAGTTTCCATGGTAGCTCAAAAGGTAAAGAATCTGCCTGTAATGCAAGACAGCTAGGTTTTATCCCTAGATCAGGAAGATCCCCTGGAGAAGGGAATGGCAACCCACTCCAGTATTCTTGCCTGGAGAACTCCATGGACGGAGGAGCCTGGCGGGCTACAGTTCATCGAGTCGCAGAGTCAAACACGACTGAGCGACTAACACTTGCACAGTTTCTTTAAAACTTGGACAGCCACGTGTTTTCCAGCAGCTTCCAACAATGGTGGTCGTGAACTTCCTACCACCCAAAGCAATCATATAACAAGATTTGCAGGTAAGTTGTGAAAAAATAGAAAAAAACACAAGTGTGTGTGTCTGTCTTCCTGAACTTTTCCTAAGTGACCTGAGAAGGGGTTGCTTTAAATAAAATGTTCTAAGTAAGTTTATATATAATGAAAAATCCACTTTTGAAACTAAATAACCTATGGGTTTATTTTGCCTAAATCAAGTTCCTATTGCTTGTGGGTCATAGTGTAATTCTTGCTGGTTTTTCCACATAAAATGTTTGATTCTAAGGACATCAGTAACCAGGGAATGTCACCTTTCCCTTACAAAGGCAAAAGAATTCTGGAACACCTAAGGTAGGATTCTTTTTTGAAAAATATCTTTTTAAACTACCCCATTAATCCTTGGGGCATTCCCAGGTGGTTCTAGTTGTAAAAGAATCTGCCCGCCAATGCAGGCAGATGCCAAGAGTAGCAGGTTCAATCCCTGGGCCAGGAAGATCCCCTGGAGCAGGAAATGGCAACCTACTTCTGCATTCTTGCCTGGAAAATTCCATGGACAGAGGAGCCTGGTGAGCTACAGTTCATGAGGCCACAAAAAGTCAGACATGACTGAGCACATACATTCTTGGGGGAATTGAATGTAACTTTGTTTCCTTAAGTAGCTGGTACCAGTCTTTCTAAGTACACTGTCTCTTCTTCTAGGCTAAGATGACCACAAACATACCCTGCCTCCTTCCATCTATCATATTTCACACCAGGACCCTGCCTTGCCCGTAGCTTAGCACTTTGCTTCCATACTCATCACCCTTTCTGAAGGCTTCACACCCCTTTGCACTGGAAAATTACCTTGCTTCACAGCATCATTGTATGTCTTTTTGCCCCACCTAGGACAAAGACATGTAAATAAGTCATAAAAAAACATGATAATCAATCAGAAAAGTCAAAATAGTTCTTAGAACTTCAAACTGCTTTTCCTGCACTCTGATATTCTGCAAAGAAAACATCCAATTTAAATGTGTCCAAAGAAATAATCAGAATAGATTCATTGTTACCCCCAGCCACACTCCTGGATAGCTGCAATATAGTCTCTGGATGGAGATCTTAGAACATATATTTCAGGATTTTCAGTTTAAAGCAGTTCATGAGAACCTTAATGTTCCATGCAAGATGGTATCTGGGCCTGCATAGAGGCTAATATTTTCCTCTTTCACATGTTTTTGCTTTTTCTTAGTGCTCAGACCTCCAACATGGGAGCATATATGTGGAAAGTGGCTCCTTGAAACAGAAGGTGGCCTAATTATTAAAAGAATGGCCTTCCTGCCTGTGATGGTCTGTCTATTTGTGTATAAAATCCTACAACTGTGAAAGGCCTCATGCATTGCAAAAGGGAAAAGAGGGGGGGAAAGGGGAAAAAAAAATCAAAGTGCTCAGTCAAGATACATCAGAGAGATTACACAAGAAGGGAAGCCTAGTTTTCAAGCCCCCAGAATTCTTGACCAAAGAAGTAGTTAGTCCCAGGTCTACATCAAAAGAAAGCAGTATTCTGTGTCATTGCTAGACTTTTCTGTGATGTTTTGCCCTCAGTCTCAGAGTAATCAAAAGTCATATTAAAAAAAAAAAAAATAGAAAAGAAAGGATAGGCTATCGCTTTAAAATTAGATCATCACTCTGTATTAATATGCAGAATGAGTTGTCAGTTGACCAAGCAACAAATGTACTTCCTCGTATCCTCATTTTCACTTCTATCTATGAATATTTTAAAACCCTAATGTGCACTTGGCCATTTGGGTTTTAAGCGAAGACTTATCACAGTGTAAAACCCTTCATTTTTATCCCTTAGCTGAGGGCTTCTTTTTCCCTTTTCCAGGGTGTCATTAAAAATCTGATGCCAAGAGCCAGGACTTGGCAAGGTTTGCAATATAATTTGCAATCTGCAGTGTTTGCTGGCTAGCCCCCACCTGCCCCCCTCCTTTTTTTTTTCCCCTTACCAGTCTGCCTGCTAGAGTCAATAGGGGGCATCGCTCATCTGTCTAAAAGAAAAATAGCAGCATACTAATTAGAATTCTATTTGCCAGAAGCCTCGGAGTTGCTGTGCTTATAGATTTCAAGCTTCTTTTGTTTGAATTAAATTGCCAACTTTTTTTTTTCTTTCCTTCTTTGCAGTAGCAGGAGAGAGCGGGTGCCTTATTTGATTGAAGGCGGGTGGAGGGGGCACTGCGCTCGGGAAGAGTCCTAGCTGAGGAAATGTCAGGGTTGTCTTTAAAAATGCCTGGTATGCTTTTCAGGGGCTGACTCCTGTCTTTCCCGGAGTTATTTTGGGGGGGCTGGTGGAAAGGGGGGAGAAGTTCAAAGGGCAGAGACTAGCTCTCTAGCGGAGGCTCCCAGCCCATGCCTCTTCACCTGATGCTGAAATTTTGGGGGAGAGCTGACACCCTTTCACCCCGAGAAAAGCCAGATGGTTCATGCTCGGATAAAAACCTTGAGCTGGGATCACAAAGCTGGTTCATAAATGGAACACAGTATCTCTTGCTCTATCAGAGTACTCCTTGAAGCAGGGGGCGGGGGGAGGGTGGTGTGGGGAATGGAGCCAGCTAAACCAGATGCAGAGAACGGGCCATATTTAAAATTAGCCTAGTTTTATGATCCTTTCATAAAGTTGTCATGGTCCCTTATTAAAATGTCACAATTTCCTATGAAGCATTTGAAAATAAGCTCCATGTTCCATTTCAAAAATAACGTACCAGCAGACAATTTGCGGTTCCAGAAAAGTACCCAAATGCTTGCTGAGGAATCCTACAATGATTCAGCATGATCTCACCATCAGGAGTGTATCCCTGAACCCTATAACCAAAGGGAAGACTAGATAGTTCGCGATTTTCCTCTGAACTAAGCTAATAGAAAGGCCCACAGCAGCTCACTATTAAGTTAATTGTCCTTTGAAGCACAAGAAACACAGACCCTATCCGGAGACTTAAGCACAGGACAATGAAATTTACAGTCCAAATGCAATTGTCTACAAAATAATGAGATATTTTTTATATAAATGTATAAAGACCAAGTTGTATTAAATGTAATAAAATCGTACTGACTGGTACAATGTGGAGACTGGGGATCCTATTTCTCAAGTAATTTTATCATGAGGAAAGCATTTTGTTACAGAACAAACTAGCTCTTTTTTTTTTTTTTTTTTTTGCATATTGTAGCACAAATATTGGGGTCAAATCTGGAATGCTTCTTCATCCACCACCCCACAACAAAATACGTTTCTTCCTGCCTGTTTCTAGAGTATGATAGCCTCTAAAATAGCTAAAACACAAACAGGAACTTCATGGATGAAAAAAATGAACCATAATCTCAGTTGGTAATGCTCACCTCTTAGCCATTTAGTGTAGCTTATTTCTTTACCATTAGACAGTCCAATTCAAGATAAAGGGAGGAGATGTGATTTTTGTGGACCTGCGTATTACATGGGAGCCAATTCAAAAATAATTATCTCAAAGAAATTTGCTAAACAGAATAACTGCGTAAACTAAATGTGTGTACAGATGTTAGGAATGGGTTCCTTGGAACTGACACGTTTTAATTGAAGTACTTTTGGGGTCTGGGTCTTGCCTGAGCAAGAACTTATTCTGCATATGTCGTTACAGAAGCAAACATTTCAAGGTGTTTAAAGATTATTATTTCCTTACAAACTCCCAGTTATAAGATAAATAGTACTAGGGATGTAAGGTACAACATGATAAATATAATCAACACTGTCGCACATTATATACGAAAGTCGGTAAAAGACTAAATCCTAAGCATTCTTGTCACAAGGTAAAAACATATGTTCTGCTTCTTTAATGTTGTACCTGTGTGGATGTTCATTAAACTTATTGTGACCATCATTTCACAATGCATGTAAGTCATTACACCTTAAATTAATACAGGGCTGTTTGTCAAATTTGTTCTGTTGTTCAGTTGCTAAGTAGTGTCTGACTCTTTTGCGACCCCAGCGCCAGGCTCCTCTGTCCATTACATCTCTGTAAAACTGAAAGAAAAAAAAAAGAAATTCTATTTCTTGCACTTCTTACAGTTAAATTAGAAAATTTTTCCTTATACAAGCATTGCTTTCTCTATATATTCCCTTCAGTTTCTTAATAGTACTCCAAGCTGAGGAGTAAAATATTGCTGCTTAACTCTATCATGGAAATCCCAGAGCCAGCTCCACTCACATATCTTTGAATTACTTTTCCAATTCTAAGACTCCAAGAATCTCGTCCTCCTTTATAAGTTCTTGTTATAAAAAGTGGCAGGAGGCAGAGTAGCAGAATGACCCACAAGATGGCACCTGTCACCGGGGGATTTTTCCTGCATTCTGCAGGCCAAATTTTGTTTGAACTCACTGTGGCCTCTGTCATATCCTCAATTTCCCTCCACTCTAGGCTCTCTGTCTTTATTCCCTATTTGCAGGCCCAGGCTGTCTACCCAGTTTCTGAAATCTTTGCCTTCAAGAAGCCAAAGTAAAACTTTAGTTTGAAAGCGAGGCTCAGAATTCAGCAGCGGCGACAGGGAAGTTGAGGGTAGACTGCTTTTCTCCGCAGCAGCCTTCCTGAACTTGGAGTTAGTGATGAAAAGGTTTTTAAAGATTGATTTTCCCCGTGACACTGCCCTAACTTACCCAGACTCTAGGCCTGGAGATGAGGGAGGTGACTGCAACGCTGATGAAGCTCTAGGGTTTGGGCTTCATTTAAGGCAAGTGCATGATGAATGGCTGAAATGGAAGCGTCCTGAGACTGGTCTGTTGTATTTTAACCCTGGCTAGAGTGAAACCCGTATCTCTGCATATTAAATATAGGTTCTGAGTTTGCAAAGGAGTCAAAAGTCTAATAAAGCGGAAGGATAATGTCTCTGAAGAACCAACAGGCTTTAAAGGATAAAGGTTTCATCCCTCAAGAGAACATGGACACAGAAAACTCAGTCATGTGTTTGGCAAGTTAGAAACAGTTTTGACTTCTCCAGCCACTACAACTGAATGGTTTGGAGGAATCTGAATATCCAGGAATTCGTTAAATAAAATGATTCAATTTCAGTATATTAAATCAATCAATGCGGGCAAAGAATTCTGGAACTATGTCGACCAAAGGTTAGCTGTATTATCAGAACCATGAAACATCTTTAAATGTGAAAGTCATTAACTTATTATTACGAGGATGAGGATGAATATTACTTTATCAATATTCTTTGAAATGAACTCAATTCAAATAAGAGAGGGTTTTTTTTTTTTCATCCCTTATATTAATTAACTCTACCATTCAAAATCATTAAAAGCCAGTCTGCAAAAAGAAGTAAGGGGCAGGCAGGAGCAGGGAGGGGTTGCTGCTGGGGAGGAAGACCGTCATCCTGACAGGAGCAATGATATCTTATTTCTGGTGATGGCCAGAGAAAGTGACAACTCTTACTGACCAACCACCTCGACCTGCCCTCACCTCTTTCTTCACCCTTGCTTTGTGGTGCCAAAAAAGACGATGAAGAAGCCTGCCGGGGAGCAGATGAGGCGACAGCCCCCGCCCCTTCCCGCAGCCCCTGGGGCGCCGTCCGCGTCCGCCCATCCCCGCGCAGTGCTCCACCGCCTTCTCTCAGCATCTCAGTAATGGCCCTAGAAAAGGTCTTGAAGCGTTGTAATTAAACTCATCTACAGCTGGGGTAATGAAACAAATACGAGAAAGGCATCGCACGTCAAGGACAGCTAACATTTGTGCTTTTTTATAATTCTTTTTTTTTTTAATCATTGTTTCCTCTATTTCCTGTGTGAGCAACATTACTTCTGCTTCTTTTAACTCCCATCCTGCTCACTTGGGAGTCATTTTTAAGGTCAGCCAGTATACATTAATCCTGCCTCGAGTAAAAATTTACTCCTCACGAGAGGAATGACAGGCCTGTACAATAACACATGAAAAAAGTCATTCATTATTTATTTTAAAAAAGCAAAAGTGATGGGCTGTCTTTTTGTGCAATACACAAGAGCTAGATGAGAACTCGTGTGTGGGGGTGTATGTGGGGGGTGTGTGTGTGTGTTGTTACAGAAGTACTATCCCCTATTATAGTCTCCCTGATTTTCTAATTATTCTAGGCTTTCTGCACTGGAAGAATAAAAAAAAAAAAATCATATTTTCACAAGATTCAGATGGAATACCATTGAAACCTCTCCTTCAAATTTGCCTCCTGCTTCCGTCTTGTGTTTGATGCTGTTCATCTCCCATTAGATGAGCTTTTCTTTTCTTCCCTGGGAGACTGAGCCAAGCCAGGAAGGGGAGGGGTAGCAGCAGGCAGAGCGGCAGGAAGGAGAAGCTGAGATCTTTGCTGTGTGCATTTATCTGTCTCTAAGTAGGACTTGAATATAATTCAGGGAGACACTCCTCTCTCTTTTGAGCTGGGCACAGAAACAAGCTCATAAAATCAAACAAGAGGGCAAGAGCTTATCTTCCCCCAACAAATTTATCAAGAGAGAGTTTGTGGTGGGCTTATGAAACTGTCATGGAGGGACAAGGTAGAGATCAAATGTACTGTCGAGTAAGGAAACGCGGCACAAACTTTGCCCAGAGCTTGGGGACAATGATGCTCACAGATTAACCCACCCTCTCAATTAACACCTCACATGAAAATCCCCGCAAGGTCATGGGATCCGTGCTTCGGTGCGGTCAATCAGCGCCGCCCGCCTCCATACAAACCGAGATCGAATACAGAATTAACACCGGTCCCCAAGCCCTCGCTCACAGACTCACGTCAGATTAAGCCCTTGCACAGAGAAGATATGAAAAGCATTTCTAATTAGGGTCTGAGGTTACTGGTTAAAATGCAGTCGAGCAGTCTACCAACCATTCTTCTCCTTTTTTATAATTTTAATTAAACTCAGATACTATTTAATTCCTACCTGCATAGATTTAGTGCTACTTGAATGCAAACCTGATAAAGAATACTCCTGATCCCCACTTAGCTGCCACAAGGACTTATTAAAGAGGGGGTGACTGTCTCCAAGATCTTCCAGGAGTCCCTTTGCAATAATTACTTTTCTATCAAATGAAAAGCATAATATTTTTCGGTAAATAGGTTTTTTTCCCCCTGTGAAACTTTGACTTCCCTACTCTCTTGACAAAATTGTAATTATAACTTCACTGTAGGGGTTGCTTTATCATCAGGCTAGCCATTAGAATGCTTTTTCTTACACACCAAACCTCTATTTCCTCATCGCTTATAGAATGTTGAGATGGATGCACAAATTTTTGCTCAAATGTATCACTAATTATACGTGGATGTGCTGCTTCTGTACTTAAAAAGGCGGTGGACCAGATCCTGTTTGAATTATTAGGAATTCTGCAGTGTGTCTGAGTCCTTCCGGCATTGTCTGATTAGTAGTCTAGTGTCTTGGTACCAATTTTTAATATCTGCAGTGACCCCAGAAGCCTTAAACAACATCTTCAGCATACTAAAGGCGTGTTCCTCCAAAGCACAGGTCTGAATAATTCAGGATCTGTAATGACAGTTTTGCCCTTATGAAACCATTTGGGCAACTTTGGGATACTAGAATTCATAACTCTAGCTTCCTTTCCATGACCTTCTTATTATTCTCCCAGTGGTGGTCTCGGACACCCACTGCTTCAAAAATATTATGCTAATGTCTTGTTAGAATAATAACAATATCAGGAGTTATCCAAATAAGTTCCCATTTTAAGTGTTTGTAGCAGAACTATTGCTTAACATAGCAGCAGCATGCAGGCCTAAAACCTCCTCATTATTAGAAGTGAAAAGTGAAAGTGTTAGTCACTAAGGCATGTCCGACTCTTTGCCACCCTTTAGACTGTAGCCTGCCAGGCTCTTCTGTCCACGGAATTTCCAGGCAAGAGTACTTGCCTGAAGGAGTTGGGTTGCCATTTCCTTCTCCAGGGAACCTTCCAGACCCAGGGATCGAACCCAGGTCTGCTGTGTTGCAGGCGATTCTTTACCATATGAACCACCAGGGAAGCCAAAATACCATCTCATGTATCATTTCTTTAAAGTTTTACTTGCCATTTTTAGTAAAGAAAATAGCATCAAGACAGCATGTGCTCCCATTTTACACTTAAGGCAAAGCATTTTGAATAAATGATTGTATAAGAAAATGCACTTAAGGTTTTAACTCATTTGATACCAATGTAAACACAAGATTTGGAAAAATTTGGAAAGAATTGAAAAAATTGAAAAACACAAGATTTAGAAAAATTAAAAAGAGCTTTAGGGATCATGAAATCCAGATTGTTAAGTGACTAAACCAATTTCTTACTCATTTTTTTTTCTTCTTACTCATAGGCCCCAGAACTCAGAAACAATACCCTCAAAGGACTAGACTCTCAATAGTCAACTTGTGATCTGGGACCACAGGGTCACATTCAGTGCTGTTTGTAAAAATGTTCCATAAGTCATTTCAGACTGTGCTGCAAAGGGCTGAATTTTAGACCAAGCGTTTTGTCTGAGACTTCAGGCATGGCACTGGGAAGTCTCCACAAGTTTGCCCCTCTAGATGTGCACGCGTGTGTGCTCAGGCACTCCAGTTGGATCTGACTCTGCGACCCTATGGACTGCAGCCAGCCAGCTCACTGCCCATGGGATTCTTCAGGCAAGAATACTTGGAGTGGGCTGCAGTCTCCTTCTCCAGGGGATCTTCCTGACCCAGGGATCAAACCCACGTCTCCTTCTTTGCAGGTGGATTCTTTACCACTAGCATCACCTAGGAAGCCTCTTCGCTAGGCAGGAAGCACCAAAACATCGTGTAGGGCAAGAGAAGGTCACCATGGTGGCATATGTTTGTCTTCCCAATGTCTCTTTTCTTTCCCCACCATATGTCTGGGTCCTTCATCACCCACCTGTCACCTGGATTAGTGCAGGAAACTCATCATTGGCCTCTTATTTTAACATCATTCTCCTCTATTACATTCAATATTAAGCTGGCAATATTTTCTTCCTAAAAGAAGGACTTTGCCCATAACTTTCGTGGCTTCTATTTCCTACAGAGTATCTTCGGATTTGTTCCCCACCTACTTTTCTTGTCTTTTTTTTTGAATGAATATTTCGCATTGGAGAAGGAAATGGCCACCCGCTCCAGTACTCTTGCCTGGAGAATCCCATGAATGGAGGAGCCTGGCGGGCTGCAGCCAACGGGGTCTCAAAGAGTCGGACACAAATGAGCAGCTAACACATACTTAGCATGACTGGAGCTTTATTATTGAAAATTGCTATTGTTTTACTTTTTATTGATTTTTGATTGAAGAATGATTGCTTTACAGTGTTGTGTTCCTACCTGCTTTTTAAACCAGAGCTCTTATAAATCTATGTGAAGCTATCTCTACCCTTGCATATCTTTCCCAATCTCAAGGTTTTGCAAAGCAGCACAGGAATACTATGAAGAACAAACTGGCATTTCAGTCCCCTGCTTCCTAACTGGGTTACCACGGGCAAGTTACTTGCCCTCTTTATGTCTCCGTTTCCTCATCTGTAAACTAGGGATTGTATCTGTACCTACTCTCGTGAAGCTGATGTGAAAAACAAGTGGGTTAGGACATGTAAAGGACTTAGAACAGTGCCTGGCCCACGTAAGCCCTTCATTATAGCTATTTTTCAGTATTACTCAGCCTCTCTTCCCTTACCCAGAAAGTCCTTCCCTCCAGTGCATACCTGTTGAAGATGCAGTGCCATTTAAGACCCATGTCTTCCCAGAAACCCTCCTCGGTACTCAGGCATTCTCTCTTAAGTCTTTCTTCCAGCATCGAAGATATTCTGCCATTGATTACAGTCACCATGCAGGTCATTTGTTCTCTAGCTCTGTGCCATGAATCCTTAACAATTTGCCCCAAATTTTGATCCGTGGGTAGAATGTTCCCTGGCTACAATTGAAGATGCATGCTCTTTCCGGGGCTGTGTCACACACAGCAGAGGGTGAGCTCCTGGAGGGCAGCCTGCCTCTGTTTCATCTTTGCATCTCCCATAGCGCTGAGCACAGCCCTGTAAGCAGAGCAGATGCTTGGTAAATGTTTGTTAAATTGAATCTCAGCCAATTTGCTTCGATTTACTTAGAACTCCCTGGGTAAGTAATCAGTTCCTATACCATTCAATGAGCTTTTAATAGCATTCACACTGGACTCTCCGTATAGGCTAATCAGAACCAGCTCTCCTAACTCCCTGGCTGTATACTAGGGGATTTCCGACAAAGAGACTCAGGTTGTGCCATTGCCCATCCTTAGCCAAGGCTGATACTGAATGGAGAAGCCCTGCCTCTGTATGAATTTCTCTCACATTTGTAAAACAGACATGACACAAAGAGATTCATTAGACAGATTGATCAAGTCAGAGATTTGATTTACATGGGACTATATTTCCAATGAATGAGCAGTTGTCTAAATTGGTGAAATGGACTGATTGTTTTGTATAAGTCTCTGTGCCTTTAGAATTTAGATGACACCACTTTGGGATTTGTTGAAAATTTTCTGGTACCTGAAATTCAGACAAAAGTACTCAAAATTTAAACCTAGATTGCTACAAATATTTCTAACAATTTAAACCCAAAGATTATCACAACTATTTCTAACTATTCTGCTCCATGAACATTATATCTTACCTAAAATGAGTGGAAATGAATGGAAATAACTAAAAATGAATGGAAACAGTGAAAGACTTTATTTTAGGGGGCTCCAAAATCACTGCAGATGGTGACTGCAGCCATGAAATTAAAAGACACTTGTTCCTTGGAAGAAAAGCTATGACCAACCTAGACAGCATATTAAAAGGCAGAGACATTTCTTTGCCAACAAAGTCCATCTAGTCAAAGCTATGATTTTTCCAATAGTCATGTATGGATGTGAGAGTTGGACCATAAAGAAAGGTGAGCGCTGAAAAACGGATGCTTTTGAACTGTGTTGTTGGAGAAGACTCTTGAGAGTCCCTTGGACTGCAAGGAGATCCAACCAGTCCATCCTTAAAGAAATCAATCCTGAATATTCATTGGAAGGACAGATGCTGATGCTGAAACTCCAATTCTTTGGCCCCTGATGCAAATAACTGACTCACTGGAAAAGACCCTGGTGCTGGGAAAGATTGAAGGCAGGAGGAGAAGGGATGACAGAGGATGAGATGGTTGGATGGCATCACTGACTCGATGGACATGAGTTTGAGTAAGCTCTGGGAGTTGGTTATGGACAGGGAAGCCTGGCGTGCTGCAGTCCATGGGGTCGCAAAGAGTCAGACTAGACTGAGCAACTGAACTGAACTGAAAAATGAGTGGAATTTACTTTGAATTTTAATTCCTTTCCTATTATTTTTTTTCTCTTGCAATTTATATTAAGTTCCACAACAGCCAAATATTGAGAGGGAAGACAGTAGAGGTATAGGCTCTGAGTAAACAGAAAAATAAATGAAAACTTAAATGATGACCAAACATAGAGAAAATATTTTTTGAAGATCAAATGCTGTCAATAGGGACCTGAATAAACTTTATACATAGAAGATTTTTCCTAGTTATCTTGTTTGAAAAGACATTTCTGCTTCCTTAATTTATATTAATATTCATTTGATTAGCCTGTATTGATTAAAGATGATTTAGAAAGCAAAAGTTTATAAGCAAAATGTGCTGTGCTGCACTGTGCCAAGATGCTTCAGGCATGTCTGACTCTTTGCAACCCTATGGACTGTAGCCCCCCCCCAGGCTACCTGTCTATGGGATTCTCCAGGAAAGATTACTGGAGTGGCTTGCCATGCCCTTCTACATGGATAAGCAAAATAAATCCCTTCAAATATAACACCTGGGAATTAAAACTAACGTTAGAGAAACTTGATGGTCTTGCTTATATTATCTCAGTTCTCACAATGGCTTCCAAATTAATCAACCATGTAATATCAAGTCAGATAACTAAATAAGTTGACTTTCCATATGAGATAATTAGCTACAAAGAATGAAATTTTGAAAGAGCTCTTACTATCGTGTGTGAGAGTTAAGACTCCCATTATATGGATAAGAAAACTATAGTTCAAAAAGAAATAATACACCCACCTCTGCACATTTAGGAAGCCAGAGGGTCAGGATGAAAACCTGAGAATCTCTTTCTGAAGTCTAAGTGCTTTCCCCTACATGCATGTCATTCTTTCTTTAAGGATTATGTTATTTCTTCATGTATTCATTCTTTCAGAAAATATTTATCAGGAGCCATCCATCAGACAGGCATCATTTTAGGCCCTAGGAATATAGCAGCAGACAAAACAAAGTCCCACCCTGCTTGACTTTATTTTCTAAGTGGGAGAAGCAAATCACACATCAATTCTCAAGTAGCAATAGCAGCTAGAAAGAAAAGATGAGCAGAACACGAGTCTAAAGCCCATAGAGGTGGAGTCAGGGCTGTTTCTGATGAGTGGCAGGCACTCTTTGTTCGTAGACCGTTTAAGCAGAGACTGGAAGGAAAGAAATCATCAGTGCTGTTCCCTCCCCATGCGCACCTGAGAAATTAGTAGTCAAATAAGCTATTAAAGTAGAGATCCACAAGAAGAAATATTAATACTACACAGAGGCAAATTAACCAGCATGGCTTGGACTTTGTATTAGACAAGTACCTACATACAGGTCCAATGCACGCAGCTAAAAGTAGTTGGATCTAGTAACTGGGACCAAATCACCATTCTTAGGATTTCTAAACCGTTGTTCTTTGCATCCCACACAAGAAAATTAACAAGCAGGGTTCCTCGCCCAACAGGAGGCTGCGAAGATGCCAACCATGCATAGTCACCACTGCCCACCACTTCTGCCATGGCCTGGGCTCATGTATGTCTGTACGTCTGTCTCCCCCTCAGACTGCCAGTCCTGGAAACAGGGACCTTTTCCTCCTCCTGACTTAACCAGCTCTACCTCCTTTATATAAATGGGCCCCTATGAAATGTTTATTAAAAGAGAGATTGAGAAAGAGAAATATCATATAATACCATTTATATGTGGAATCTTAAAAAAAATGATGCAAATGAACTTATTTACAAAACAGAAACAGACTCATAGACTTAGAGAAAAACTTATGGTTCCCAGTGGGGAAGATGGGGAGGGATACTTAGGAAGTTGGGGATTAACACTCACACCCTGTGATATTTAAAATAGATACAATATTTGTTTTAGTCTTTCTGACTTACTCCATTCCTTATGACAGGCTCTATGTTCATCTACCTCAGTTCAACTGACTCAAATTCATTCCTCTTTATGGCTGAGTAATATTGCGTTATATATGAGTACATCGCTTCTTTATCCATTCTTCTGTCGATGGACATCTAGGTTGCTTCTGTGTCCTGGCTATTGTAAGGAGAAAAACAAATATCCTGTATTAATGCATGTACATGGAATTGAGAAAAATGGTACTGTGAACCAATTTGTAGGGCAAGAATAGAGATACAGACACAGAGAATGGACTGTGGACACAGCAAAGGAAGAGGAGGGTGGGACAAATTGAGAGAGGAGCATGAAGTATACACATCACAATGCATAAAATAGATGGCCAGCGGGAAGTTGCTATGTACCACAGGGAGCTCAGTCTGGCGCTCTGTGATAACCTAGAGGGGAAGGACAGGGTGGTGAGGGCAAAGCTCAAGAGGGAGGAGACATATGTACATTTATGGCTGGTTCACACTGTCATATGACAGAAATCAACACACCATTGTAAGGCAATTATAATAATTCCTTTTATTAAAGTTAAGATTAAGTTTTCAATTAATTTTTAAAATGGAAATTACTTTTTAAAATTTCCAATTAAAAATATTTTTTAAATAGCTAGGGGAAAATAAAATGGATAACCACAAGGACCTACTGTATGCTGTTGCTGTTCAGTCACTAAGTTGTGTCCGACTATTTGCGACCCCGTGGACTGCAGCATATCAGGCTTCCCTGTCCTTCACTGTCTCCTGGATTTTGCTCAAACTCATGTCCATTGAGTCGGTGATGTTATCTAACCATCTCATCCCCTACTGCCCCCTTCTCCTTTAGCCTTCAGTCTTTCCCAGCATCAGGAAACTCTGTTCAATCTTTCCCAGCACAGGGTACTCTGGTCAATATTCTGTAACAATCTAATTGGGAAAAGAATTTGAAAAAATAATAGTTACTAACTAGATACACCCTGATAGTTCAGTTGGTAAAGAATCCACCTGCAATGCAGGAGACCCCAGTTCAATTCCTGGGCTGGGAAGATCCACTGGAGAAGGGATAGGCTACCCACTCCAGTATTCTTGGGCTTCCCTTGTGGCTCAGCTGGTAAAGAGTCCACCTGCAATGTGGAAGACCTGGGCTCCATCCCTGGGTTGGGAAGAACCCCTGGAGAAAGGAAAGGCCACCCACTCCAGTATTCTGGCCTGGAGAATTCCACAGACTGTATAATCCATGGAGTCGGAAAGAGTTAGACGTGACTGGGAGGCTTTCACTTCACAGATACATATATCCGTATAACTGAATCATTTTGTTCTACACCTGAAATTCACACAACATTGTTAATCACTCCAGTGTAAAACAGAAAGTTAAAAAATCAGTCAAAAGCCTGTAAAAAGATTGAAATGAATGTGGACAGTTTTCACATAGCTGAATATGCACAGAAGAATAATATCGGACACTTCTACTGTGCATATAACGGGCACGTACATTTAAGGGCCTTGGACTCTGGTCTTTCCACAAAGCTGTGCAGGATGCGTGGTAATCCCCGCCCCTCCCCAGCATTTTATACAAATGAACCTCAAGGCTGAGAGGAGTCAGGAAATGTCAGGTCGAGGACAAAATCTTGCTCCTCCCTGGACAGATGTTAGCGATGGTGACAGGCTCATCTTTCCTTTCTCATGGACACTCTGCTTCCTGATGTCTAATCTTGAAGTCATAACACAAGATTGCTTTGCATTTTACTACATGAGAAGTGAAGAGCTGAACATCACAGTACGATCTTTATTGAACTAGCCCATATTGCCCATATACTATCCACGACAAATTTCCCTTTGGTCACTACAGCCTCGAATGCAGAGGAAATGGTAACGACAGAAATAGGTGAGACCCTAGAACTGGTACCAGAGACAGGTGAAACCTGGATCGACAGAACTTTCCACCTTTGGGTAAATGTTTACCTATGATTAACTCAACAATGGGCATGCCTAAAATGGATGTTCCACGTATTTTTCCATCTAAGCATCCATTTGACTCAAAGACACACATTACATGCTGAACATTTCAGATTAATGAGCATAGGCCCACAGCAAAGCCAGGTTAATATATTTCCTGGTTGCTGAATCTGATCGTCTCCATCTGATATCTCATGCATTAATGTCCCAGGGAGCTTAAGTTGCTAATAGAGTAAATATGAAAATCATAAAAGATTTTATGTCTCATAAAGGCTTTATAAAGCAAAATCTTCATAAAGCAATATTTGGCAACATAACAACAATAATGATAACATAATAATGATAGGCAATGCTCTATCCAATGTGTAATTAATATTTTAATTATTTTCCTTCATGATATCTGCATCCCACTGTGCAGGGTAACTGCGTCTCATAATTTTAAAAGATGACAAGATTACCATTATTAATGTTCTAGGATCCATGTATTTATTTTTTAATGTTATTAATGCTACAAATGACGATGAATATGAGTGTCATAATGAGGTAAGGACGTGGTTCGTTCTGACGATTCCACTTGGATCCCTGGAATTTAACATTCCATATTGATTAATTATTTATCTGTGGCTGGTGCCGACTTTTTGTGTATCCCAATTGTGTATCCACATGTGTATTTATGTCTACCAAATTATTTTAAAGAGCTCTAAAAATAATTGGTCTATTATCTCACGCAGATAGTTTAGATTGAAATGGATAGAATTTTCAGAATTATAAATATCAAAGTACTTATTTTTAGACTTTTTAAAAAAGCGAATGTTGCTTTTACTGGCAGAGGGAATTATAAGCTTTTACCTTCTCAGCCCTGGATCGCAAGGAGATTGTCTGTTAAATTTATGAAACATTTTAAAATAGTTCAGTTTGCCCCCCAGATTCTAGGCTGACCATAAATATAATGCGTCTCATGATTTAAAGCTGTTCTGTTCAACACAGTAGCGCCTAGCCAAACGTGACTGACTAAGAGCTTGAAATGAGGCTGGTCTAAATGGAGACATGCCATAAAGCTGAAATACTGTCTGGGTTTTGAAGGCTTAGTCCAAAAAAACCCAGAGCTCATTAGTACAATCTTAGTGTTGATTACATGTTTAAATGACAATATTTTAGACAGTTTGGGCTAAATAAAATATTTACATCTCACATTTTCTTTTCTTTACTCTTTAAATTCAGGTGCAAGGAAATTACATACAGTAGCCCACATAAAATTTCTATTGGGTAGCCCTGCTCTTGAGTTCAGTCTTTGTAAACTGTCATCAACCCATTTTCCAGATGAGAAAGTCGAGTTCACAGAGATCATATTGGGGATTCAAATCCAGCCAGCAGCTTGGCTGTAGAATCTGTACTCTCTTAGACATGAGCCCCCGAATGCCTGATGGTTTGGCTCCTTCCCTGTGGATACCCTGAGCTGGGTGGTTGATGGGAGACAGTTATACCGTTGATACTCCAACAGCACCTCTAAACACTTCCAAGGAAGGTCAACAACAATCTCTGGCATGTAAAAATATCCTCAGTTGCAGTGTGACCTGTCCCTAAAGGAGGACAAGGGCCAACTTTGGCCGAGATCATTCCTCCGGGAAAGGCAGGGGCTGTCGCTGTGCTCCTCAGTCTGGTATTTGCATCAGTGACTGACACTCTATTAGGATTGGTATCAAGGGGGTGGGCTCCTGGTTTCCCTGGATTTGGGCCTTTCACGCCTTCTGATTGATAGCTTCTGCTTGTAAAGCGGTCACCCGCGCAGCTGTCTCCTGCTCCTGTCCGCCTTTCCACTGCGGTTGATGCAATTCTGGTTTCATTCATCAGCCCCCTTGAATAGCAACATCCTCCAGTTGGAGGAAAACCTGCTGTTGCCGCTCCGGGTCTGCATTTGCATGCAGGTGCTGTCCTGCCAAGTGCTCCATGGCCCAGCGTCTGCCAACTGACAGGCAGCCTGTGGATCCCGTCCCTGATAAGTTTTCTGGTTTCTCAAATTATCTGTGTTTTACTTCGCTTTCATGCTCAAAGCATAACAAATTTCTTTGATATGTTTCTGTGGTGCTGTGGAATGCCAATGGCATCAATTGAACTGTCTCGCACCACAGAAAAAGCTGTTTTTGCAGAGCTTCCATTGGCCATAAGCTATAAATATCTGCTGCTTTATAATGTCTTTGATTGCTACATAAACTCTGATCATTAAACATTGATCAAAGATGGCTTGGGATCAAATGGCATTATGCTATGATGATATTCAAGTGCAACAGGCCCAGGTCGGGATTAGGTGTCCTGAGTATGCCCCTACCCTCCTTGTGGGGAAGCTACCAGTGGACTCAGACACATCAGCTTTTGTCCTCCAGGCTGATTTTAATGAAATGCATGGTGATGCTAGAATTTTCATGGCTTATTATATATTTCTTAGGAAACTTGAAATTTTTATATAAATACTACTACTGCCTTTGGAACATTGCAAATTAGAGAAAAATTAGAAGTTGAAAAATAGATAGCCAAACAGACAAGAAACAAAGGAGACAGATAATAGATAAATAGTCTTCTGTACTTTAAAATATTTTTTAATTTCCTTTTTATATTGACAAACATATATTGACTGTGGGAAATTTGAAAAATGTAGGAAAAAATTACCTCAGGCCCACAAACCAGAAATAATGTATTAACATTTGTCATTCTTTGCTATGGATAAAGATTATTTTTCAAAACACTGGACTACACTAGGCATTTGTTCTCATCTTGCTGCCTTTAGCATTCTTTTCCACTTTGATACTCCTCCTGAACATTTCTCTCTGTATTAAATATTTGTCTATATATGTTAATTACCTTAATTGTGGTGATAGTTTCACGAGTATATGCATGTATCAAAATTCATCAAATTGTATACATAAAAGATGCAAAATCTTCTGTGTATCAATTATACTTAAAGAGGGCTCTTAAAATATTATTTTATAACTTCTGATATGATAAGTGTGTGGTAAATCCTGTGGATGTGTCATAACTAATTACATATGGTTGGACATAGATATCTTTTTTCTTCATCTCTGTCAGCTATCTAGGATCTTGGGGATCACTAGGATATTGGGGATCACTGAACAGAATACAGGTTGAAATAAACTAAAGTAAATTAAGTGAGTAGTTTAAATACCAACTTACCTAAAGACAACATTCATATTTACATTCAACTTGTGAATGGAACAATATTTCTAAGTCAATTAGAGTTTGTTAGGGGTTTTAAAAATACACATGGTTTTTCTTGTTCAGTTAAGCAAAGTCATGTTTCCAGGGAGAATTTTCTCTCCTACCTACAGCTGAGGTTTCTTTAACATATGCTGCTTTCCATTCTCCCAGGAAATCAAGTTATTCTTACTGGTTTTCTCTACAGTCAGAGTTTTCACTTGTAATAACTCCAGTTTAGAAGCTGGATCATTAGCAAGATTCCAAAGTAATGATCAGATTGTGAATGTGCTACATGATTATTACAATCATTTACTGTTCAATACCTTTGATGTTAAAACAACTGAATCAGGGCAAAGTGGTTGCTTAGTATTGTCAGAAGAAAAACAGGGCCAGTGACATGTGGTCTGATGAAGAAAGTGTTGAGTAATATTAGTTCTTTCACTTGAAAAGAAAGATGCTTAACTAGATATCTCTAAGTTCTTATCTTCCTCTGAAATGCTATCATCTGTGATACTTCCTGACTTCCCTGGTGGCTCAGTAAAAAGACTGCCTTTTTATTTCCATTGCATTCCATTCCACTCCCACTGCAATGTGGGAGACCTGCATTGGATCCCTGAATTGGGAAGATCCCCTTGGAGGAGGAAATGGCAACCCACTCCAGTATTCTTGCCCATAGAATCCCAAGGTCAGAGGAGCCTGATGGGCTACAGTCCATGGGGTCGCAAAGAGTCAGACATGACTGAGCGACTAAGCACAGTGGATACTTCAGTCCTTCACTCTCAGATCAGATGTTTAGCACACCGAATAGACGTCTTACAAAATAAAGACCACATTTAAACATGTGAAGTGTTTGGAAATATACATAGATAATTAGATGATAGACAAGAGACAGAAAGATGTATTTGTAGATGTATGTATATATTTGTTTCAGTGACTCTCCAGGAGACCCCACTTCCCAATATCCATGCCTTATTTTAAGCCTGGGTTGGCTCTGTGATCTGTTTTAACCAATAAGCTATGACAGAAGTGATGCTGCCTGAAGTGGTATTTTATACCAAAGCCTTGTTAGGTTGCAGAAGCAAATTTTGCATTCTTAGAAGCCAGCTGCCAGGTTAGAAGTTGACCCCCTCAGACTGCCATGCTGTGGGAAAACCCAAGCAGCCTGTTTATTATACATCTGGAGGAGAGATGGGTCCCACCCAACAGTCCCAGGTTAAGACCCAGCCAGCACTAACTAACTGTCAACCATATGGATGAGGCCATTCAGATTTTTCAACCATCTCACCACCTGAATGTCACCAGGCACAGAAGGAGAAATGCCTGATCAACTCCTCAAATCATGAGAAATAATTGTCATTTTTTAGGTCCCTATGTTTTAGGATAGGTTGTGATGCAGCAATAGAGAATGATGCATATTGACTGCTATGGGGAATACAGAATAGAAGAAGATGTAATTTTTTTCACATTTGTGTAATGACAGGCATATATACGAACATATGCACGTGTTTGTACACTGCATTCTTTCCACTGCAGTAATAAAGATAAGAATCAGCTTAAAAAGAAAACCACACAGGTTGTCATGGGACAAATTTCTTGCACTCTTTCCTATTGGAGTGGTCATGGAGTCATTAAATTCTTGAGGAATATTTGGTTCTTATTGTTCCTGTGAGAGGTTCAAATCAACAGATTCATGAATACATTTTTCCCTCTCGATTAGGAGGAATTGTATTCCAGAGGAACACAGTTAAATTGAGTGGAATGTGTGCTCACCAAGTTCCAGGATACATAATGTGTGTGGTAACCATGTCTGACATGACAGAGCCTGATGGGTGGCTGAATGGAAATAAAGCTGCCAGATTCTGCCATAAAGGAGGACAACAGACATTTATATTTCTCCAAGCAGCCTTCAGCCTGCCTTATAAGCAGATTTATCTCAGTTTGAATATGAGCAGGGACTTCCTCCAAAAGATGATACAAGAGCCATCATGGACCTCTCTTCCTATCTCTGTCTATCTTCCTCTGTCTCTTGCCCTCCTCTCTCTCCACCCGGTGAGATAAGCAGCATAAAATCACAACCACCCTACAATTTCACCAGAAGCAATAAAACAAGAAGAGGCACTGCCTTACCCCATACGCTTGCTAACATCCCAGCCAAGGAAAAAGACTTAGCATAGTGCAAGGCTGACTCTGTCCTCGGTGTCCATCTTCAGAAGAAAGGCCAGCTGTGCACCATTAGAAACACCCCCTCTCCTGGTCAATGCAAAGACAAACACAGACTCTACCTGTAGCAGCTCTTCTTTCTCCACATCACCTGCTGGTTCCTGGAAACTCCCATCCATGAAACATCACCTGCAGTCACGCTGTAATTCCCAAGGCAATAGCTCCTCTGATGCTAGTTTTGCTTTTGGCAGCTTTTTACAGATTCAATGTAAAAAGCATCTATGTTCTAACAAGTAGGCTACCTTTGAAATCACAATGCGAGGTTGGGTTATAGCCCATCCACGTAAGTAGTAGATTTTAGCTCAAACATAGGGTTGACTGGGTTTCCCTCGTGGCTCAGCTGGTAAAGAATCGCCTGCAATGAAGGAGACCTAGGTTCAGTCCCTGGGTGGGGAAGATCTCCTGGAGAAGGGAAAGGCTACCCACTCCAGTATTCTGGCCTCGAGAATTCCATGGACTGTGTAGTCCATGGGGACGCAAAGAGTCAGACATGACTGAGTGACTTTCACTTTCACTGTAGGGTTGACTGAGTTTCCCAGGTGGCACTAGCAGTAAAGAACCCACCTATCAATGCAGGAGACATAAGAGATGGGAGTTCTATCCCTGGGTTATGAACAGCCCCCAGGAGGAGGGCACAGCAATCCACTCCAGTATTCTTGCCTGGGAAATCCCGTGGACAGAGGAGCCTGGCAGGTGACGGTCGATAGGGTTGCAAAGAGTCAGACGTGACTGAAGTGACTTAGCACGCACAGAGGGTTGACTGCATGCTTGGAACTGGGAGTAGAGGATGGGGACTCACCACTCTTTGGAGGTCCATTGCTTCCTTCCGCATTACTATGTATACGACTCTCACAAAGAGAGTTATAGTCTGAAACCTTTGCCTCACTGAAGTGTTTTCTGAAATGGCTGGGCTTGGGCTCTCTTTCTCTTCGATTATCCGGATGTACAGGCTTGCTGGCAGAGATGCTGGAGCAGGTAATAAGTTGCTTGCCTTCTTCAGGCCCCTCACAATTTACCCCAAGACACCACACACACACACAGGCCAGAGTGACCCTCCCAGGCAGCTCATGCTCTGTAAGCCCCCCTCATTCTCCAAGCTCAGATGAATATCCAAATGTTCCGCTAGGTACTAAAAGGAGACTTTTATCCATGAAGAGCACAGAACTGAAATCCAGTATTCCAGTTGGTCATCTTTATTGGTACTAACCTCTGTCTTCAGTTTTGAATTACTACTTGAAGGGAGAGAGACAGAGAGAGAGACAGCAAGAAGCAATGCAGAGGAGAAATGATAGGAACTGACATGAAAAAATACGGACGGTGTGGGTACACACACCCAGCTGTCTTGAAACTATGTTTTCTGTGTACTAATGATACTTAGGGCTTCCCTGTGACTCAGACTGTAAAGAATCTGCCTGCTGTGCAGGAGACATTGGTTCAGTCTCTGGGTTGGAAAGATCCCCTGGAGAAGGGAATGGCAACCCATTCCATTACTGTTGCCTGAAGAATTCCACAGACAGAGGAGCCTGGTGGGCTATAGTCCATGGGGTCACAAAGACTCAGATATGAGTGAGCAGCTAGCACAACAACACAGTGATACTGGTAAACCCTTTTTTGTTATTGTTAGGATTTGTTGAGCCGTACAACTTGTCTTACAAGAAAACAAAATCCTATGGATTTGGCCCCAAGGTAAGTCAGGTTCACTTCTAAAGGTCCATTGTCTAGAATAGGACCTAGCATTTAGTAGCATCCAGTTAAATATTTGTTTGATTGATTAATGGTTTATGTACTTTAACTGTATTTTCTTTAAAGTAATTTAAAATTAATATACACAAACTTGTAATAAGTAAATGAATTCTCATTTCACTGGGTAAGTAGATAGCGTTAAGGATGTCCATCTACATTTTCTTCAGATTTGCCACCATTTATACCAGCTTGTAGAAAAATCTTCCATTTCCCTGTAGAATTTCGTGTGAAAAAAAATTGCATATCTACAAAATCGTGTGTGGGTGTGTGTGTCCTGTAAGGTGTTAAGCAGTTATTTATAGAAGGAAGAGTTTTTCACCCTCGATTCCAGGGGACAGTCTATATCTGTGTATGTTCCCAGGAGTTGCCAAAAAGTTAAGTTTTTTAAATTAAATAATACTGAAACACAGCATAAGTTTCCTCTGAAAGAAATCTTGTGCTGCATGCTTTTGAAAAACTAGCTACCTCTTTTTCTAAGACTGAATTTTTGTAATGTGACCAATTCTAAAAGGTTTAAAACATTTGCATGACTAGATTTTGAAACATTTATTTTTATCATACATGAACATTACTTATGCATCCTGCCATATAACACCACTTTAAAATTATGAAACAGCTTTATTGAGAGTTCAGTTCAGTTCAGTCGCTCAGTCGTGTCCGACTCTTTGCAACCCCATGAATCTCAGCATGCCAGGCCTCCCTGTCTATCACCAACTCCCGGAGTTCACTCAAACTCATGTCCATTGAGTCGGTGATGCCAGATGTCCTGTAACCCAAGGATTTGTGGCTATTTTGAACCCTGCATTGTATTTCTAAACTTTGCTGGGCTTGAGGAGGCTGAGAATGCATTCAGTCACACTTTTCATTAATTTTAATGATTCCTGTTATATGAAGGCATAATTGATATACATTTTATTAGTTTCAGGAGTACAACATAGTGATTTGATATTTGTATATACTGTGAAATGACCATGAGAAGTCAAGTTAACATCTATCACCACATATGGTCACAGAATTATTTTCCTTGTAATAAGAATTTTTAAGATTTATTCTCTTGGTATCTTTCAAATATACAATATTCTACAATACTAACTTCATGGGAAATAGATGGGGAAACAGTGGAAACTGTCAAACTTTATTTTTGAGGGGCTCCAAAATTACTGCAGATCGTGATTGCAGCCATGAAATTAAAAGACACTTACTCCTTGGAAGGAAAGTTATGACCGACCTAGATAGCATATTCAAAAGCAGAGACATTATTTTGCCAACAAAGGTCTGTCTAGTCAAGGCTATGGTTTTCCCAGTGGTCATGTATGGATATGAAATTTGGACTGTGAAGAAAGCTGAGCGCCAAAGAATTGATGCTTCTGAATTGTGGTGAAGACTCTTGAGAGTCCCTTGGACTGCAAGGAGATCCAACCAGTCCATTCTGAAGGAGATCAACCCTGGGATTTCTTTGGAAGGAATGATGCTAAAGCTGAAACTCCAGTACTTTGGCCACCTCATGCTAAGAGTTGACTCATTGGAAAAGACTCTGATGCTGGGAGGGATTGGGGGCAGGAGGAGAAGGGGACGACAGAGGATAAGATGGCTGGATGGCATCACCGACTTGATGGACATGAGTTTGGGTGAACTCCGGGAGTTGGTGATGGACAGGGAGGCCTGGCGTGCTGCGATTCATGGGGTCACAAAGAGTCGGACACGACTGGGCTACTGAACTGAACAGAACTGAACTATAGTAACCAGGCTATACATCATGACTTACTTATTTTATATGTGGAATCCACCTTTTGACTTTCACCCATTTTACACTCTTACCCCCTGCTTCTGGCAATCACCAATCTGTTCTCTGTATCCCTGAATTACTTCCTTTTTAAAAAAAAAAAATTGCTTTTAAGTCCAATCTTAGCTGTTTAATCAAAAGTGAAATCTTGCTTACCATCAAAATTTTAAGATTTACTCAAAACCTATGTATGTCTTCTAAAACACTGGGAGTGGAAAGGAGGGTGAAATTCCAACCTTGGAGGTAGAGGAAACAATTTGGGGCATGGTATGGTTGAGAGGCGGAGAAGGCAATGGCACCCCACTCCAGTACTCTTGCCTGGAAAATCCCATGGGCAGAGGAGCCTGGTAGGCTGCAGTCCATGGGGTCGGGAAAAGTCAGACACGACTGAGCGACTTCACTTTCACTTTTCACTTTCATGCATTGGAGAAGGAAATGACAACCCACTCCAGTATTCTTGCCTGGAAAATCCCATGGGCGGAGGAGCCTGGTGGGCTGCCGTCTATGAGGTCACACAGAGTCGGACACGACTGAAGCGACTTAGCAGCAGCAGCAGCATGTTGAGAAGCACCACAAGGGCTCACTGGGACGCAAGCTTGTCTCCACCTGTCCTGAACTCCCCACCATAAGAGGTGCTCTTGAAAGTGAAAATGGTGCCCAGAAAGTCAAGGTTAAGGCCCATCAGTTGCCCACCAGACGCACATGAGCAATGGACCATCAGAAGGTCTGAGTTGGAGATCCTAAGAGCACTGCTCATGGAAGACAGGCACATCCCAGAGGGCTGGCATGACTTATTCCCAGAGCAAAACATGATGCCTGCTCTGTAACAGAAGTGTCATCACTCTAAAAAAGAAAGCAGGGCTTAGCAAGAACACAGATCTAGGTGAGGGCATTCCGGGGTTGGGCATCGAGGCAACCAAAGGCTCTGGGTACGAGGGAAGGGGTTGAGGGCTTGGTAACAGCTGAGCTGTGAAAACAAAGAGATGCCAAGGCATATTTAAATAACGTGAAAGTTTGTGTCTCTGTCCTGTAGCTGTAGGTTGGAAGTTGATGTGGCAGAGCAACTCTCAGCCTCGAGAGCCTTTGTGGCCTCAGGCTCCTTCTGTCTGATGCACCACTGTCCCCTCGGGTGTCACCTTCCTCTGGGTGGAAGGACCTGGGTCACTGTCGGGAACACGGTCTGGATCTTACCCTGAGGGAGACGAGAGAGAAAAGGGAGGATTGCAGAGTTTTAAAGTCCAGATCCAGAAGCGGAACACATTGCTTTCATTTACTTCCCGTTGACTACACCCAACCTTCAGAGAGCCTGAGAGGTCTTATCTCAAGCGCTCAAGTGGGTGGTCATGTGACAGCAAAACTCTATATGTCTGGTGGGGCAGAGGAGAGTGGCCGGACGGGGGTATATTCTAGTCTGCCCGGATGAGGCCAGCTATGGACATGTACATGGTCTTTGCTATAGAGTCAAGACTTAACTCTTATTGGTCACGTTTCCCTGAAGCCCATCTCCCTCAGGGCTGCTAGGTACCAATGCAGCCATCACCTTGTCCATGGGTCCTATGGTCCAAAGACTGACAAGTTCCTGAGATAGTCTCCTGCATGGCAGCATCTATTTAATTGAAGTTGACTGTTGATAAGAAGTAAAAGGCATTGTTTAAAACTTTTTTTTTTTTTGCCTTTTGAGGAAACAGCCTTGACATTAGAATTCTGCAAATGAAGTAAACCATCTAGTCAACCCTTTTCCATTTACTTACATGCGAGAGAGTTGGCTGCCAAGCTAAAAGGCACTAATGTATTCTCCTCACTCCAAATACATCAAAGAAAGAATGAAAAGATATTGCAAGGAAAGTTGTCAAAGCTTTTTCTTTTTTTTTCCCTTAAGCTGTCTATTTAATGGAAATGGCTACTATGCAGTCTGCAGATTATCCTTAATAAAAAAAAAAAGAAATCTACTTGATGCTTTGTAAAGAGTAACTTTGTGACTTCCAAGCACTTTTCATCCAGGTGCCTGGTAAAGGTGATAGTCTAGATTACTGCTTTTAGGGCAGGAAGTCCATCCTTGAATATGAAGCTGCCTTAATGCCAGGTAATGTAACTGCTGCTGAGGCTCAGGTGAAAAAAATGTCTTATCCATCTTAGCAGCCAACATTGGTCACTGTTACTACTCACACTTGCATCTTTTTATAATGTGTCCCACCTTTAAACTTGTCTCTCCAGGTTTTGGAGAAAACCCTTCATCCCACTGGGAATGCTGTCTGCGCAGACAGGTTTTTCTCCGTGAAGATCTCCTTCCACTGTTTTCCAAGGAGTGACATTGACTCCCTGCCTGAGCAACACCTTCGCACTTTGTCCACCAGCTGACAGACATCTGCTCTCCTCCTGGTAAACTGCTGAAAGCTTGACATGGTCCAGCTGATGGCGGCGAGCAAAATGGGGAGGTTCCTGCTGGCTGAGGGTCGCCTCGGGCCCACTTTGTCTGGTTCATGACAGACCCTACCCAAGGAGACTCTGAGAAGTCATTTCAACTTGGTGTTAGTAGGGGAGGGTGTGCCTAGAAACTTCTCCTATCCCTCAAGGCCTGGTGGGTTTCTAAACCTTGTCAGAAAGAGGATTCGAGGGAAAGATTTGTGTTAGTTATTTTGTTAGTGCCATAACAAATCACTGCAAGTTCAGAGACTTAAAACAATGCAAATGTATTATCTCCCAGTCTGCATGAATTTGGCTGGTGTCTCTGCTCTGGGTTTCACAGGCCAAAAATCAAGGCTGGGGTCTTATCAGGAGGTTCTGAGAATCAACTTTAAACTCATTTAAGAGCAGGTAAGGGACAGGCCTGGGCTGGACACGCCAGCTAAGGCTTGAGGAGCAGAGCTGCTGGTCGGATCCACTGCAGAGGCTAGACTACCCCAGGCCAGGAGGGTTAGATGAGGACTGGGAAAAGATACCTGACCTTATTTAATATTTGTTTGCAAAATATCCAAAAACTAAGCCATCAAGGAAAGTAGTCTGGTAGCACAAGAGAAGGCCCTTACTAACTAAGCCATCTTTTCTTTCATTAAGTTTCCACCTGGACGCTTCCCATTTTCCTCTGTTGTGGTCCAGCTTCAGTTCTTTCCCTCATCATCCACCTCTGTCTTATCTCTGGGACAAACTGTGGTTTCTTTCACTTCGCCTCTAGCTCAGAGAGCCTGTCTATGTGATCCCATGCTGACCGACCCAGGTGGAACGCCCTCTACCTTTTAACACCTCCGTCTAAGCTCAGACTCATGTAACTGGCCCCCAACACTGAACCAGCTCCCTGGCACTATAATAAGAGTCAAACAAGGCAGTTGAGTATGCTGTTAAAAACTCTCACTTCTTAGAGATAGACTCTCATTTAAAACCGCTCAGATATGAAATCTGAATCTAATAATAGTTACCTGTGTCCTTGGACAGATTACTAACATCTCTACCTCTCAATTTGTTATCTGTAAAATGGGAATGACAAGAGTCCTACCTCATTGTTCTGTGACTTCAATTAAATTGTGAATATAAGGACATGGAAGCAATCTAAATGTCCATCAACAGAGGAATGGATAAAGAAGATGTGGCACATATATCCAATGGAATATTACCCAGTCTTAAAGGAATGAAGGTATGTCATTTGCAGAGACGTAGATGGACTACAGACAATCATAAAGACTGAAGCCAGTCAGAAAAAGAAACCAAGTACATATCAATGCATTTATGTGGAATCCAGAAAAACTGTACAGATAAACCTATATGCAAAGCAGAAATAAAGACACGAACGTAGAGAATAAACATACAGACACCAAGGGGGAGTGAGGGGATGGAATGGATGGGGAGACTGGGATTAACATATTATACACTATTATGTATAAAACAGATAACTAGTGAGAACCTGCTGTAGAGCACAGGGAATGCTACTCAAGGCTCTGTGGTGACCTAAATGGGAAGGAAATCCAAAAAAGAGGGGATATATGCTGATTCCTTTTGCTATACAGCAGAAACTAGCACAACATTGTAAAGCAACTGTACTCCAAAAAAAAATCTTTTTAAATATCCAATACATACCAGCCATTTTATTCGTTGTTACTTACAGTCACACACAGGGACTCCCAAAGCACCTTTGAACATTACTATAAGCCTGCAAAGAAGTCTGCCTTACTTCACCACCCAAGGATGAGGAAGAACACCTAAAAGACTGAGAAATATCACTCCAGTTGCACATAAGAGAGGGCCTGTGGTTAGTTTGTAGCACATAGACTGAAACTTTTGAGTGTAATGGTGTTAGTATCCCAAGGGGCAGGCGGTCAAGTCTTGGGTTCATGCTACTGAAATTATTGTTTTAAAAGTACATGTTTATGCCTTATGCTGAAGTCATATGTAGCAGTGAGTGGACAGAGAGAGATTACTAGGGGTCAGATCAGGCAGGATCTTGCAGGCCATATGTCAAGAGCTTATCTCCATGCTACGAGAGAGAGTACACCAGCAGAACTTTGAAACTAGAGAGTGACATGACATGACATTTACATTTTCATCACGTTAGTCGTCTTGTGAAAAATAGATTGGAGAAGGCAAGAATGCCTGGTCTCTTGGACTAAAAGGCAGTGGCAATAGAGATGAAGGCATGTGGGTGGATTCTAGAGATAAATAGGAGATGAAATCAGCAAGACTTGCTTATAATTTGAGTATGAGAACATGAGAGGGAAGGAGTCATCGAGGATGACTTCTACCTATTTAGCTGAGTAACTAACTAGAAGGGTTACAGTGTCATATGATGTAGGAGGACAAGCTTTGCTTAGTTTCATTATGTGTGGGAGATGGATTATAAGTGATGTCTCAGGACACACCCAGGTGAAGATGGAATGCAAGAAGTTAGTCACAACCAGCCTGAAACAATAGGCGTTGGTGGGGGGAGTATTCTATTCCTGAAGGTAAAATGTCTATATTCTCCATTGTCCTCCGATTCTATACAATAGCCACAAATTCTTCTCCTCTCATCAAGAGGCTGAATGCATTTCTCTATCTGCTGAATCAGGCTTAGCTACTTTAGATGATGGAGCAGTAGTACAATTGTGCCTCAAGCAGGGGTTTGAAAAGGCTTACATTAGGACTCATCCCCTTTGACTGCAGTGCCACTCTGATATCACCATGTGATGAGCCCTAGGTAGCCTGCTGGAGGGAAAGAACCCATGTGAAGGTAAACAAAGCCATATGACTATGAAGTTGCCCTGAACTCTGAAGTCATTCACCTTGGTCCAGAGGAAAAGAAGCTCCGTTGACCCAGAGAATGGTGAGATAAATAAAATGGTTGTTATTTAAGCTGCTAAGTTCAGAGACGATTTGCTTGGCAGGAAGAGCTAACTAATGCACAGAGTATTAGTTACCATTGTTTTAAGCCAGGCACTTTTTCCAGACTCCATTACAGCTACATTCTGGCCAAGGAAATAGAAAAAAGTGTGGCAGGTTCCGGGACAGACATTCTCTTAAAAGTTGGTTGGTATGATCACCTGGTTTATCTTCTCTCCTTCCTCACCTCCGTGATCTGCCACCTGACCTGCAGCTGTGATGACTGAAGCACAAACCATCGTCCTGGACCATGGAAGAAGGCAGGTACCATCCTAAATGGGAAGAAAGCCAGGTCCCTGAAGACTTCATGGGGAGGAACCAGACACTAGCTTTCCACCGTATGCCTCACATACTTTCATAACTTCCATTTTTCTTTAAGCCACTGTTATTTTGAACCTATTTTACTTACAGATGGACCTTAAGCCTAAGATTTAGAGCCGTTATCAAAGTGCTCCACATACCAAGTGGAGGAGGAAAGAGCAACTCACTCCAGTATCCTTGCCTGGAGTATCCCATGGACAGAGGAGCCTGGTGGGCTGCAGTCCATAGAGTCACAAAGAGTCGGATGTTACTGAGCATATACACAGACACAGACATACCAAGATTGTACTTTAGTCATTGATCTTTGCTTGAACCCTAGTTTTCTAAACCACTCGCTTTTGTTTTTATGTTGCAATTTGCAGCAATAAGCCACTTAGCTTCCCCGCCTGGTGGATTTCCCTGCCTTATCCAAACTCACAGCAGTTGTCTGACTTAGCTGGAAGGTCCATAGTTGGTCCATTTAACACCTATGTTAAATAACAAATAGCTCTGAATTGTGTACCAAAATTCCGAATGCAAAAAAAATTCCATTCCTTTATTCTTTAAATCAAGTGCAATGTAATTCACACTTCCACATCCAACGTTAACAAGAAGTCCTCCCCTTCCTCTTCTGAGATAATACAAGTGTCCTAGGGAGCCTAAGGAAAGTCCCAGGAGAACACACAGATGTTTATGTGTCACTGCCTTGATACTCCTTGTTGTTTTGGGAGCTGCATTCATTTATTCACTCAGTTCAAGTCAATCATTCATTAATTTAAAAAAATATATATATACTTGTCAAGTACTTAACCAAGGTGTCAGGCACTGTAACAGAGGCTGAAATGAATGGGGAATATGATGACCATTCCCGGCTAGCCACCATCAGTCCACTCCTGTGGCTGAGCAGAGAGGTCAAGGCAGGTAGTTAACGCCTAGCCCTATGTCAAGCCCCCTGCCTATCAAAGTACGCTTCTGCCTCTGGGTACTACAGTCTCCACTGCTCTCAGAATGCACACATTTTCTCTTTGCCTTCAGGGAACCCAAATACTATCATAGAATACTCCCCTCACCCCCCCTCACTTACCTCTGAAAGACCAAGCATCCATGCCCCTGCCTTTCAGAAACTCAGACCCTCAGTGTATCCAGACCAGAGACACATCCAGACTAGCTGACTTTTACACACCAAACGGGACTTATAGGTATCTGCTTTAGGCTAGCACACTTTTTTTTTTTTTTTTCCAGAAAGGACCTTGACATCCTAAAAGTTGTGGTTTTCACATCAAAATCCACATTTGCTTACAGACACTGAACCATCTGGTAAGCCAGTGCACGTGGGAAGGCCCTTGTAGGATGAGCGCCCCACTCTGGTCCTCCGAGTCACTGCTACTCCCTTTTGTGCTGTGGTGGCCTCGCACCTCTCACAGAGGCGTGTGTGCTCATGAGCTCCGTCTACACTTGCCATGACGGATGGCGCTATATATGTTCACCAAACCATTTTCCTTTCTTTTCTGGACACAAAACCAAGCCACATATTCCCAGGCTCCCTTGCAGTTTCGAAGGGAGGGACACGTGACTAAATGGTAGACAATGGACTGAGGTGGGAGTGATGGTCTCTCTGAGTAGGCTTGATCCATAAAAGCCTCCTGACAATTTGTCCTTGCTCTCTGTCACTCCCTGGCTGGATGTAAAGAACTCCAGGTGTGCAGAGTGGGGAGGAGGCTCCAGCCAAAAAAGACTGGGACTGACTGAACAGAATAGAGCTCCCGGATAACTGCACTGGATTGTAAGATGAGCAAAAAATAATTTCATCTTGTTTTAAGACACTAAGACTTTGACGTGGTTTGTTATGGCATTTTAGCCTATTTGGCAAAAGTGTACACTCTGCTTTTTATTGAAGAAACTAAAAAGTTACATGGCATTAGTGAAGGAAATATGGATAGGAAGATGCAAAAACAGGGGCCAGGAATTCAATCTTCGATAGTCACTCATCTGACTTTTTGGGGAGAGAATAGTAGAAGTAGTAACATACTGGTGGAGGGTAGAGAGATGGTTAGAGAGAAATTAACACTGATCAAGAATCTTCTGTGCCAGACACCATCCAGATTCATTGTGTCATCATAACTCCTTGATGAGCTATGTACTACTGTCCTCAGTTTATATTTCAAGAAACTGAGGCAGGATCATCATGGGAAATGCTGGGCTGGATGAAGCACAAGCTGGAATCAAGATTGCTGGGAGAAATATCAATAACCTCAAATATGCAGATGACACCACCCTTATGGCAGAAAGCAAATAAAAACTAAAGAGCCTCTTGATGAAAGTGAAAGAGGAGAGTGAAAAAGTTGGCTTAAAACTCAACATTCAGAAAACTAAGATCATGGCATTGGGTCCCCTCACTTCATGGCAGATAGATGGGGAAACAGTGGATACAGTGACAGACTTTATTTTGGGAGGTTCCAAAATCACTGCTGGAAGAAGTACAAGCTGGAATCAAGATTGCCGGGAGAAATATTAATAACCTCAAATATGCAGATGACACTACCCTTATGGCAGAAAGGGAAGAACTAAAGAGACTCTCGATGAAAGTAAAAGAGGACAGTGAAAAATTTGGCTTAAAACTCAACATTCAGAAAACTAAGATCATGGCTTCTGGTCCCATCACTTCATGGGAAATAGATGGGGAAACAGTGGAAACAGTGACAGACTTTATTTTTCTGGGCTCCAAAGTCACTACAGATGGTGACTGCAGCCATGAAATTAAAAGACGCTTACTCCTTGGAAGAAAAGCTATGACCAACCTAGACAACATATTAAAAAGCAGAGACATTACTTTGCCAAAAAAGGTTCCTCTAGTCAAAGCTATGATTTTTCCAGTGGTCATGTATGGATGTGAGAGCTGGACTATAAAGAAAGCTGAGTGCTGAAGAATTGATGCTTTTGAACTATGGTGTTGGAGAAGACTCTTGAGAGTTCCTTGGACTGCAAGGAGACCCAAACAGTCCATCCTAAAGGAAATCAATCCTGAATATTCATTGGAAGGACTGATGCTGAAGCTGAAACTCCAATACTTTGGCCACCTGATGCAAAGAAATGACTCCTTGGAAAAGACCCTGATGCTGGGAAAGATTGAAGGCAGGAGGAGAAGGGGATGACAGAGGATGAGATGGTTGAATGACATCACTGACTCAATAGACATGAGTTTGAGTAAGCTCTGAGAGTTGGTGATGGACAGGGAAGCCTGGCATGCTGCAGTCTATGGAGTCGCAAAGAGCTGGACATGATTGAGGGTCTGAACTGAGGCAGGAAGCTTTGCCTGTGGCTTCCCTGAATCCAGGTCTCTTCTCACCACACCCCCCACTACTGGATGCTCAGCCGTGTATAGCTCATGTCACTGGGGAGGAAATTTAAGGCTATGACCAGACTTGAGAAAAAAACTGTCCTTGACTTCTGATACATGAAGACCATCTTTATTTCTAAATGGCTACATTTTAGAGTTGGAAGGAAGATTAGAGATTGTTACAGCTCCCTCTCCTCCTTCAGTAAGAGACTGAAGCCCAGAGAGGTGATGATATCAAATGAGTGAATGGTAAAATTGGGACCAGAAATGTATTTCTGAAGCCACAGGGTCTTCTCCACCTTCCACACTCTTCCTTAGTTTAAGGCTTTGATCCCTGTCTAAATGCAAATTTTCCCGGGAAGAGACTTTTATACTTAATGTGATTAACGGTGGTAACCGTTTTAAGTGACTGAGGAATGAAAATTGGCCACAGGAAAGAAAGGGCTCTGCCTACTTCACACTGAACCTGTTTGCCCTGAACAACTACTCAAGAACCTTCATCAGAGATCAGATTCATGACCACAGCATTGGTCTAAGTTGACTACAGATGGGTAGCCCTAGAAGACCTTGCAGACCCTCTAGTGAGGAGCAGAGGCTTAAACAGTTGGCCCAATGGGTCACAACAGTAGTCAGGGGCCAGGGAAAGATTAGACCCAGTTTCTTGTTCCCTGGGGACAATGTCAGGTCTGTCTCCACTCAGCCCTTATGTGGACCACACCTTCCCAAGTGCCTGAGGCACTTCTTCTTGCTTGTTGAATACACAGGCCACGTGCTCCACCAAATAAGCCTTGAAAAGCAGCCACGTGTGTTTTGAACAAGGAAATAGATGAAAGGAACCCACTTGGATGCATAACCCTGTGATTCATCGATTTTTGTCTCCCAGGTTAATTTCATTGAGGGATATATTTGAGTAAGACATGACTGCTTATGATATCTACATTAATACCAGGATCAGGGCACTTTCAGGTCATTCTTCCTTTTGATTCTGCTTTTATTTCTAGAATAATATCATTTTTCCTGTCTCTTTTGTAATGTGATAGCAAAATAAGTGATAAGGTTTAATTGTCTCTGGAAGAAAAGCTTTTAAAAATGTATTCTGTAATATGCAACATATTTAGAGCTTACGATAAGCAATTTCTCTCAGGAGGAAGTTTTCCAAGGGGGAAAAAAAAAGTGACTCTAAAAGTAATTTCAGCAGCAAAGTAGATTAAATATCCACCATATTAGTCACAGAGCATTAGATGGAATTGAATTGACTGAGCAGAGGTCAAAGAGTGGCTGAAGTTTTTAGCCCACCAGAGGAGCAATAAAATCCAACCATACTTAAAATCATTAACTTTAAACCCTTTGATATGAGATCCAAAACCTCACTGCTCATAGCAGCAACTTCCAAACACCAAGCCTGGTAAAAGAATAAATCCCCTCAAGGGCCCTACATCTCAAGAAATACTGTAAATGGAGTTGAGGCAACGGAAAGAAACTGGACTTTCCAGGTTTCTCCAAAGAAAATGTATTTTTGTAAGACTTATTAAAACAAATAAACTTCTGGTCTACCCTCTAAAACATTCTCAGACAGATTTGTTCCACTGACTGAATGTGAGGTGTCAAAAGACTAAAAGTTGAGTTCTGGAAAAAGAAGCAAACTTCAGGGCTGTGAACTCTCTCCTTTTCAATCTCTCAGCCTCAAGACAGAGCTGAACTCTCATTGCCACCCCCTGCGAGGTCCCAGACTCACACCTGAAGGGTGTTGACCTCTGGACTATTTTGTTTCGTTGTATTATTTTGTTGTGTTTTTAATGACAAACTGAGCTACAGGTCACCGAAGGTGAGAAATCTAAGGGCGAAAGTGTTCTAGCATGTTCCGGAGGGAAGCAGCAGGAAGTAAGTCTCTGAACTTAGAAGCTGACTGGCAGACAACTGGAAGCTGAAGCAATGGCTGGCGATAATTAAATAACCTAGAAGCAGTCTCACATTGTTAAGTCAATTCCTAAATAAGAGACTGAGAGAGACAAAAGATAAATGGCCCTTCCTAATGGTTAAACAATTTATCTATTCCTTCCTTCACTCTCATAGTTTGTTCATCACTGCTAAATGCACAGAGTTCTGTGTCCATCAATTAACGAAACTGATTTCTTTTTAATTTCTATTAAGGTTGTGAGTAGTGCATCGGTAAATAATGAGATGTTCTCTTTAACGATGGTTATGAGAAAGACAAAAGTAATGATGGGGGGCTTTGGCTTTTATTTATACTTGTATTTATGACCAAATTAAAAGTGACTTGTTTCTGGGAAAACAGGTAGTCTATAGAATTACCTGGGTGTTCGTACACTTGGGATAGTATTTTAGAAAAAGATGTGCTCAATTTTTTAAAAAGCTGTGAAATTGGTGAAGCAGGAACTGCAGCATTTGGAAAAAATCACATGCATTTGTACCAAAGAGCAAGCAGTAAAAGTTGAACTTTCAAGTAAATGAGGGGACACTGAGAATCCAAGCGGAGAATAATTGGACCCAAGACAGAGGCATCTCCATTTGGGTTCGGCTGTTGCTGGATGGGCCAAAGGACCACTACTAATCCTTGATGTTGGACAAAACTACACATAACTTTATTTGACTGGGCAACATTTATAGTGGGGAAGGATGGATCTATGAAAGTCAGGAGACTTCCACAAACCTGAATATAATATATATATTATATATATGTGTATATATATATTGCATTTGTGAAAGTGCTTCTAAAACTTTAGAGAGAGACCTTAGGAAGATGCCCCAGCAGCTTATAAACCATTCATTTTCTATGTCAGCTTGGATAACCTTGCTCCTGCCTCAGTTTTCTTATCTGCTAAATGGGATCATAGTAACAGTTCTAATCTCTTAAAAATCTTTATTATAAAGATTCACTGAATTCATTCATTTAGGCATTAGAACAATACCTGGTACATCCTACACTATACATATATAGTGAAGTCGCTCAGTCGTGTCCGACTCTTTGTGACCCCATGGACTGTAGCCTACCAGGCTCCTCTGTCCATGGGATTTTTCAGGCAATAGTCCTGGAGTGGATTGCCATTTCCTTCTCCAGGGGATCTTCCCAACCCAGGGATCGAACCCAGGTCTCCCGCATTGTAGACAGACGCTTTACTGTCTGAGCTGCCAGGGAAGTCCCATCCTACACACTTAGTATTTAATTTTAGTATTGCTTCTGATAATAAAAATATGGGATCCACGTGGTACAAATTTTAAAAGGTATGAATCAGCACACAGGAAAAATTGAGTTGGCCTTCGTCAGCAGCCCTGGACCCATGGTCACCATCCTTCTAGGCAGCCTCTTAGAGACATTACAAACATATAATATATGTGATGTGTGTGTCTATACATTTTGAAAAAACTAATGGTCTTGTATTCTACATGCCAATTTTTGCATTTTGTTTTTTTTACCTAATAATCCATCTTGAAGATAGTTCCTTACCTGTTCTTATAAAGATGCCTTACTTATTTTAGTGTTTCATTAAACTTAAATATGATTTACTAAACATCTCTATTGATGCACAAATGGATTGTTTCTGATCTTTTTTTAATTGAAATGTAGTTGATTTACAATATTGTATTAGTTTCTGGTACACAGCAAAGTGATTCAATTATATATATATATACACACAAAAATACACCACACACACACACACACTTATATATATTTAGATTCTTTTCCATTGAAGGTTAATACAGATATTGAATATAGATCCCTGTGCTATATAGTAGATCCTTGTTGTTTATCTATTTCATGTAGGATTGTTTCCAATCTTTGGCTTTCACAAATAATGGTGCACCATCTACACTTAAGTAGACAACTTTGCACATGTGTTTATAAGAAAAATGGCTGTAAGTGGATCTATTGGGTCAAAGGATATGTCCACTCTTTGTCCAGCTGTCCAAAAGGAGATCTTCAGATGTGAACATGCTGCTGCTGCTGCTAAGTTGCTTCAGTCGTGTCCGACTCCTAGCAACCCCATAGACGGCAGCCCACCAGGCTCCTCCGTCCATGGGATTTTCCAAGCGAAAGTACTGGAGTGGGGTGCCATTGCCTTCTCCGAGATGTGAACATAGTTTTCCAATAAAAAGCATACTACAAACCAAAGGTATGATGTTATATCACAGTTTTCAAAGCAAGGAATCTGTTCGCCATCCACCATCACATGGTGCAGAATGTCCTATAATTTTTAATTGTTCACAGTATTTTACTGAGTCATCCTCTCTTCCAGGGTTATAGCACTTATTAATTAAATACGTTTGCTCAGCCTGGATAACTATGATAGCTCCTGTTCAGATCAAAGTATAAAAACAGAACCAGGGGACTGAAAGTTAGTATAGGAATTACTTTTCCAACCCTCTAATTTGGCCTAAAAGGATGCAGAGAGCACATGGCGATACATCCATGGATGTATGTGAAAGAGGGAGGGATAGAATTGTCCAGGGTCAGGTGTCTTTCTCCACACAAGACTGCTTGCTCCCCAGTCTTGGAACCCCAGGAAGCCCAAACCCAGAGGCCACAGAGCAAAATTTAAGCTTATATAAAACAGCTTACAATGGGAGGGGGAGTGGTAGCAAAGATGAGAAAGTGTAGTTCTTGTATTCATCTACCTGACAAATTCATGAAATAAGTAAGATCCTAAATAAATTATGCTTGACAACAAGCTTTTAAAGTATCCAAATTTGTATCAATAATATCAATACTAATGATTCTACTCTGATGAGGTACATAAAAATATCTTTTTATCTCTTTTATACTTTTAGACATGGAAATTGTTTCATTTCCCACAGAGGTGATACTTGTAGTTTTCTGAGGTATAAAAGATTTTGTTTAGTAAAAGTTTTTGAAATGAATATAATAATATTTTATATAAGCTGAGGATTACTTTACAGATAATAATTGAAAAACAAGTCATCTCCCCAAATTTAAAAATTCTTCCTTAAAATACAGTTCCCTTCAAATGTAGTTTTCCACAAGGTAATCCACAGTCTTTGCATGTTTGTATATCACTCATCTCAATGTCCTCCATAAAAGATTACATACTTTGAGTATTAATTCTAGATCAAAACACTAATTTTTAGCATTAACATCATGAACAAGAAATAGTAGCACTCTATGTTTTATAGATAAATAATTTTTATTTAGAGTTAGATCAGTTTACATAAATTCATATCTGATGAAAGGAAAAACATAAATAATCAAAACACTCTACAGCATTCTTAAGAGAGGCTTAAGATCAATGTTTAATAAATACGATGTGTGACTTCCATAATGAGATAGCAGCCTGCTCAGTTTCCTATGCTACAGAATTCTCCGTGGAACATCTTTTATTTACCCCATACACAAAACACCAAAGTTAGAAGCTGACATGGCCTCACATAAAATTAGCTCTGCTACACATCCCAAATTATGTACGTGGAGTGACTAATTACTTCCCTGCTTGTTTGGCTGGTATCATTAGAGTACATCTCATTTTACTGTTTTTGTATGTGCTTTTACATGTTTCTCCAATTTGATATTATCTGTTACAAACAGTCAGCTACTTACAGGCTGCTTCCAAAGAATTTTATAACAAGCCCAGGCGGGTGCTTAATGAGCCTATTACAAGGGCTTCAGGAAGAAGAGGCTTTTGTGAGTTCCTTTCTGCCCCCTTTCGAGTTTAGAAGGTGGGAGAAAGTGGTTGAGAGGGTTTCAATGAGCCTTTGCGGGTCGATCCACCTGTGAATAGAACTGGTATGTTGCAATTAGAAAGGGCGAGTGGCTGTGGAACTGAGAGCTCTCCAGGGAACATCTTTGGGGGACTGACTTGGTGGCCACCTAAGGTTAGGGGTTGGGGCCATCTCAGAGTCTGGGCAGATGGATTCTCACCTTCGCATCAGCATAAATTCAAGCAAGTAACTCTTTGCCCAACTCTAATGCTATTGCTGCTCTAATTTTTGAAAAACAGAATTTAGCCCTCACAATATATTTTGATGTAGATAATTAGAGTCAGAGTGATAGTGAAAATTCCCAGGAAATGAGATCAGACCAACCAACAATCCACTCCTATCTATGCTGTTTACCAGCTCTGCAACCTTGAGCAAGTTGCTTCCTAAGCTTATTTGTGCCCCAGTTTTCCCAGCTGTAAAATGGGTGTGATAATCACCCCTCCTTAGTTGTTTTGAGGATTAAATGTTGCACGTAAATTGCTTGTTTTGCAAAGATTTCTTATGAGCTGTGACTGGGGATCCCTGGGGATTATATAAACATATATATATATATATATATGCTTATACATATATATATATATATTTGTATAATCCTCACTCCTTACCAGAGGCCAAGGTAATTAGTAAGCACCCAAAGGTATATTGAGTAAAATTTCTAATTGTGTTCATATACCATAGTTGTTTAAAAAAAAAAGCAAAACACAAAAGTAGCCACTACTGCTTTATTGCCTAATAATTTGTTGAAATGTTATTGTGTGTATTTCCCCTTGAATTTCTCCAACACTGTTACCTCAAGCAGAGTAGATATCCCAATCTTTCATTTATTTTTTCATTTTTCCGCCTCAAGGAGTTTTGTAAACTTGAAAGTAGATGTTCAAGAGTTCTTCCTGTATTCTGTAAAAGATTAAACAAAGGATTTAAAACTGAGATTCTAACATGCATGGGTTGAATGTAAGAGGCTTTAAACATTCAATTACTCTCTAATTCACTAAAATCCCCATCCGTACTGTCTCACACTAGCTCACTTCTCTTATTTACTACCTGTTTGCTCCTTAAGGAATCTGGGTCAGCATCCCTGGAAGCTCATGAAGCTGTCATCCTGTGTGTCCTTAGAGAGAAAAGGAAGATTTTTCATTGTTCAGTCGCTCAGTCGTGTCCAACTCTTTGCAACCCCATGGACTGCAGCATGCCAGGCTCCCCTGTCCTTCACTATCTCCCAGAGTTTACTCAGATTCATGTCCACTGAGTTGTTGATGCTAACTAACCATCTCATCCTCTGCAACCTGCTTCTCCTTTGGCCTTAAAAGTTTCCCAGCATCAGGGTTTTTCCAGTGAGTCGGCTTCTCACATCAGGTGGTCAAAGGATTGGAGCTTCAGCTTTCGCATCCATCCTTCCAATGAATATTCAGGGTTGATTTCCTTGGAGTCTACTTCAAGGAAAAGATAGAGTAGAGATTTTCCTGATGCTAAAAGAGACCGAATATTGGGGGCAGGGCCTCTGATGGGGGAGACCTTGCCCAGCCTCATGGCAGCAGGAGCTCAGAGGGGAGTTGATTGACCCATGTCCCAAAGCAGATAGAAAAGACATAGAGCCATCAGGCAGAAGTGCCCATGAGGAAGCTTGTGGGTATGTTAGCATTCAGGTGTGACCCCATGACCAGTGACAGGGGCTGAAAGGCTGTTCCCAGGGCCTGGATATCAGAACCCAAACCTCGGGTAACCCGGGAGAATGGGGAACTTGGTATAAAAAACCATAATGGCCGAGACTGCCTGATCACCAGCCCAAGAGGATGGCTGCTGGTCTTGGACTAAATTAACAAAAAGAAAATAAAACAAATGAGGACTCTCTTAGGCAGTTTGTTGACTTTAAGTTGTAGCTCACTCCATCACTGTCTTTTTAATATAATATGTTCAATGCTAAATTGAAGAAAACAAGTGGTCCATTTCAGTGGGAGAATATTGTTAAGCTACAATTTTAAGTGTGTGCGTTGATGACTGCTTTATACATGAAAACCTTCAACACTAGGCATTTTAAGGGTTCTCCATGCCAACAAGTGCTGTCCTCTGGCCCAACTGAGGACTGGTTTTATTTTATTTGAGTAGAAAAACAAACCAGCAAAAATTACACTTATACTTTATGTAAGAAGTACGTTCTCTGCTTTCTGGCCCGAACCGGAAGCTCCATATTCTTTTACAACCTGCCTGCCATGAAGGCATTTGAGTTTCAGATTATGATGTAGAGGGTAACATGGCAATGCTTTGGAATATCCTGACTCCCTGTAATTAACTCCATTTTCACTCCATCTCACTAAGTACATGGACCTGGTGAAGTTTACTTGAAAGTGAAATGGTCTTTTCAAACAAAGTAGCTCATGTTGATGTATGGCAGAAACCATCACAATAAGGTAAAGTAATTATCCTCCAATTAAAAATAAAATAAAGTAGCTCAAACTTGCTATTTGTCTTTCAATTTTTCTTTCTGGTAGATTTTGGTGAGTAAATGTTTGAATTTTGTCTTCAGATGGGTTTTTCTTTCCTCTCTCCTTCCCTTCCTTCCTTCCTCATTCTTTTCTTCCCTGAAGAAAGGAATGCTTCATTCAGTTCTTTTGCCCAACTAATGAAAAACCTCAAAGAAATGTACTCTTGCTAACTATCCAAGGGACTGACCACTGCGGGCCAGATTCAAAAGGAATTTGTAAAACTATTCATTCACAATTGAGCTATTCACTATTAGGCTACATATTATAGTTTGTTACAAACCAGAAATCTTTTCCATTATGCCAAAAGAGCATCATTTCATAGTCTCTGTTTTTGAGTTACATCAGCATCATTTTTATGAGAAATTATGACCCTGTCACCCCTTCCCAGCAGAGGAAATTTGGTCCCACTCCCTACAACGCAGCTGTGGCTCCAATAGTGACCTCATGAGGCAAAAGGAGAAATCCATTTCTATGTTCATTCAGGTCTTTGGCCTGTCTGCTGAGAAGGCCTGTGAGCATGAAAACCATGCTAATTACATAAGTGATTTAATTTTGATAGTGTAATAGCTGACCATTAGATCACAGACCAGATTCAAATGGAATTTTCTGTCCAATTGTTCACCATTTCACCATTCTATGGCAGACTTTTTTTTGTTGTTTTTTTGTTTTACTAGCTAGAAACATTTGAAAATAATTGCAAAGATACAGATCATCAGAGAATCTTAAAAGTAAAAAGTACACTGTGGTTCTCACACTTAAATAAATGCACGATCTCAGAAGTTAGGGGATTTGTTGTACCAGCCTTAATATGGGATTGATTCAGGTTGTTGGACACCATTGACTTGATCATGCTCTTCTTATACAAATTCATCATGGAAAATGTCTTCTTCCAACTGTTTGAGGGTTTAGTCTTGGAGACAGCTGATGTTAGCTCTTGCAATCTAGTTAAACAGAGACACCATTTCAAATGTTTGGCATGATTCATTAGACAAATGACCAAATACTGCCATAGGTTAATCTTGCCCTGCGTGGCAATATTCCCTTCCTGTAAAGATTAGCTTCTTTAAGATATATAAGTCCTCCTAGGTAGCTCAGATGATAAAGAATCTGCCTTCAATGGAGGAGATCTGGGTTTGATCCTGGGTTGGGAAGATCCCCTGGAGAAAGGAATGGCAACCCACTCCAGTATTCTTACCTGGAGAATTCCATGGCCAGAGGAGCCTGGTGGGCTACAGTCCATGAGATCACAAAGAGTCAGACATGACTGAGGGACTAACATATACACATACAAAAGATACATAAAGTCCTGCATCAGATATATCCTGTTTTCTATTGTAGAAGCCTATCAGTCAGAGTCATCTTTCCAAACAAATCTGTTACGATTTGCTGCCTCAATTCTCAACACATGAACTTCAAATCTGTACACCAAACTTGCTTCTCATAGGGTTTATGGAAATATGGAAACACTCAAAAGTAGCCAATGTGAGTTTCCTCAGTTTGACATCATGAACAGGAATCAATAGGAACAAGACATCATTTTCCCTAATGGAGACCCAGAGTTCTGTGTGGTTTAATTTTTGGTGACATTGATAGCCAAAGCACAACTCTGAAATTGACAGATATCCGTTGTCATTTTGGCTTCCTATTCCAGCTCTCTAGTTCACTTCTGGGGCAAAATCATGGTCATTTCTAATTACGACCACAGTAGCTTAATTACTAGAGTAATTGGTCACTTGTGTACTCACAATCAGAGGCAAATGCCTGATTTCCAGTGCCAACAGCAGGTGTAATTATTTGTTAGCAGAATTTCTACCTGAAATTAGAAATGACCCACCAGAATTACAAGTGTTGGAAGAGAAGATGCTGAAAATTAAGGCTGAATCAATGTCTCATTTTGCTTAAGGGATCTGGTAGCCAAAAGAATATAGTGAGAATCATCTATATGACCTCGAGAAACCCACAGGAAAGGCAACTGTACCAGGGGTGGAGGGGTAGACTGAAAGGAAGGTACAGAGAGAGAAAGGAAGGAAGAAGCAGAACCAACAGTCTTAGAGAAACATAATACCACCTCCTCGAAAGGTACATGCTACCTCATCAAAGCAAGCCTGACTCCTATTATCCAAGTAAGAACTGCAAGAATGAGGCTCTGGTGATAATTTCTCTTCACAGCAAACACAGGAGGAGAAGGCCCAACACCCCAGTACATTTTTTGTCCTTAAAAAACACCCCCTCAAGTCTGAAGGGTTTTTTCCCCCCTAAACATGTTTGTGGGGCATAGGGAACCACTTAAAGTTCCTTGCCATGCTTGCCCAAGAAGTACAAAGTGCTGGTAAAGTATAAACAGAGAGTGCTTTTTCTTTGACCCACTCTGCAGTGTGATGGGGTAGTGTTGTTAGTTTTTGCGAGAGAAAATAGCATAGGCTTTCTGAAAAAAAGTGGAATTGGATTAAGGCCTTTGTGCGAGCCTCAATGCTGAGGGGAATTAGCAAGAGTTGTAGGCACTTAAAGGGGCCCTCATGCTGAAGCTTATCCCAGATTTTGCACAATAAACATTTGAATATCAACAGTGTTTTGCAACTTGCAGCACTAATGTATAAACTTCTCTCTTTTGAAACTCCCAAATCCTTCCAAATGTCTATAACACCCTCTATCTACATAAACATATAGGAGCTAGAGTAGAAAACACCTAGTCAAGGGTACAAGTCTTTTTTAAAAAAAACAAAATCTTTCTCCTTTTCTATCTTCAGGGTCTAGAAGGCTTTATAACAGCTAGCTAAGCACTTTAGATGCTCTATTTCATTTTAACCATTCAACTTTCTTTCAGGCTCTGCAGGCTAATATGGGGGTGGGGTGTCCCAGGAATGGATAAGGAAGCATGATTGGGTTTAGCACTGCTTTGACCAAGATTTTTGTTGTTGCCTTTTAAAACATTAGAATCCAAGGAGGTGTTGTTTTAAAAGGTCTCTTTCGGAAGTTTTCAAAAAGAAACCCAACTTTGGAAGAAACTGACTATTTTGTCTGTAACAGCCTGCTGCTTGCTTCATCAAGAATCCACATATGAGAGCTGGTTCCCACCCCCAACACTAATCTAAAGACAGTAGACTGATTTTGTAGCAAGAGTGGCCAACATCAAACTGTTATTTGATGTTCCTGACATTAAGCAAGTTCTATTTTTCTCTTTAACAGTTCCAAACTCCCAAAAGTAAAATCAAAGTGTTGTAGAGCCTAAGGGGAAAAAAGCTTTAATTCCTCTCCCTTCCGAAATCGATCAGAAGACAGACATAATATTTTGTTTCCTGAGAACAGGATATTTGCTTTTGGTTGCTGGGATAGCGGAATTCTCCCTTTCAGTTCTTTGTGTCATCTGTGCAATGGTGTCGCTTTATCAGATTTGATGCCTTTAATTTTAGGCGAAAGCAAACACTTGGGACGCAAGCACATATTTTCATCAAAATCTCCATGAGCAGTTTATGGGACTTGAATAAACAGATCCCCTTCTTCCTTTCCAACATGCATTATCTAGAGATGATTCTAAGTAACACAGTCTGGCAGTCAGATATTACATCCAGTTGAGGAGTTTGCACGGAAGTAAATCTATGGTGACCCAACAGAGTAGTAAAACACTTGTTGGAAATTATTTTTTGTAACCGTGTTCATTTCATGCCTGAAAAGGGCGGTGGTAAAAATCTCATTGCGCTGGTGGCTGGGGGTGGGGGGACTTGGGGAATGAAGACATAACTGTCCTGTCCAGCTCTGAGGCATGTTGAAGCAGTTTGCCTATTGAATTTGATACAATGATGTGTAGATGAATAAAGTTATCTCCGGTTCTGAATAGGATGGTGTCAGTGGGAGGGTAAGAAGGGGGGGGAACTTGGAATCTGAAAAGAATTCTTTTTTTCTTTTTCTTGAAAAAAAAAAAAAAAAGAACTTGAAGGTCAGGGTCCAGCTGCCGGGCAGGAGTAGAACACAACAAAATGCTGGACAGGCCCAAATAAAGACAACTACAGACACGCAGACATACATCTTGCAAAAGTTGCTTGCTTCAAGTAACTAATGTATTAACATGTATTTCTATAGGCAAACAGCTATTTCTTCCCTTTAGGCTGTCTTAGACACTGATGCAAACATAGGAACATCAAGAGCATCTGTAAAAATCACAGCTTTAATGAAACAGATGAAACAGGCCATCAAAGGTAGGAGAAAAGAAGAAATTCTAATGATTATGGCTTAATTCTAATAGATTATAATTATTATGATTGGTATGAACCAGTTTCTGACTGACATTCCATTTTCCCCATTTAAGCTTTCATTTAAAAGGGGGAGGTGGGTGGACAAAACCAACAGCCTCTAATTATTCTCCAGGATTTGCTGTTTAACTCAATACAAGGCCTTTAATCAAACAGAGTAAAGAGATAAAACCTTTAAATGCGAATCATCACACAGATACACACATTTCCTCATCCTGTTCTTTTTATATCAGCTTGAAAATTTAACATGTTGATTTTCAATCATTTGAGTTCTGTGGTAGAAAAAGATGATCTGAAGAATTTGCAGGTAGTGGAATGGATTATAACTAACAAGGTTGGGAAGTTTATGGCAAATCAACTTGATCTAATACATGTTTCTTATCTGCTCTCAATATTTTTGATTGCTTTCATATCTTTATTCAAATGTGATGCTATTTTCCATGAAGTATAATGATTGTTAAAGACTTAGTGTGGTTGGGTGATTCTCGTCTGTACTCTGATAAGTTTTTAAAAGACAGGGAGAATGAGAAAAAGATGAAGACTGGATAAGAGCAAAGTACAGCTTGTCCAAAGGGCCTGAAAATAATGTCTCTTTCTGCTGCATTACAGCTGTTTTCTCTCTATGGAGAGATATCTGCAAAGTAACCTCAAAGTTCAAAATGTTAGCTTTTTTTATATACATATATGTTCATTTTTACTTCCATTTTAACATATTTTTTTTTAAAAGAACTTTCTCTCCCCCCAGGTTAGCATTTGGGTTGGAAACATGCTGTATGAGAGTTTTGTTCCTCTGTTCTTTGGACTAAGGCACAATAGTAAATTAGTCAATTATGATGGCGCCAAATTAGAAAAGTTCAAAATGAACAAAACAGCTGTGTCTCTATATTTGGCCTCAGAATTTTATAAGTCCAGAGTCAAAATGTAAACATACAGTCATAAACATAGATTAAAAGGCTATTTTCATAGAAATTAAATTTTATTTGATATTTGCAATAAAGCCAAAACATCTTGCAAATTGAAAAGTACCTAACTTCAATGACAAACTATGAAAACTAATAGTAATACTCAACAGCCTAAATTATTTCGCTAGCTTACGTAACAGCCTTATATTCTTTCGCACCACTGTACTAGAGCCTTTCCTTCTATTCTGTAATGAAAAAGCCTGGGAACAATCTATAGATTGAACTGCATTAATCTATAGGGTGTCACAGCTTTTTAATCATGACAGTTAGCTCTGTACTTCCACAGGGAGAAAAAAAAGGGGGATGAGTTTCTTGATCATGCGTGTTGCTATTAGACTATTGACTGTCTATTGTGTGGTTGAGAGAGGTAAAGTAACCCAGGAGATTATTCAACATGCGAGATTGTAAACGTTTCTTAAAGATGTCTTTATAGAAAGTGGAGCTTCTCTCGTGTGGTCTTCCAGGCTGCCGCGCACAGCTCCAGAGCTGCAGTTGTTAAAGGCGGGATTGGTGACATGCTGTGTTTAATGCAACTCTTACCAACAACTTGCAGAGATTAGGAGTCTGGCAGAAGGATGTCAATGGAGGTTTAAGGGCTCTGCTTTCTGAAGTTGTTCTGAGTTAATAATTAATGGATATCTTTCTTTGATGGCTCTTTTATATTTAGATACAGCTGCCTGAAAATCAGTCACAAAGGAAGCTTGGTTTTGTTTGTCATTAATTTTGACTTTGCTTAACAAATGTTTCTGTGTGCCTTAGTATCACAGCCTTCCTAATTTGGCCTTGGTTTCATGTGGAGATGAAATCCTTGATTAACAAAACTGTTGTTAATTTTCAGAGGTTGGTGATGGTGTTGTGGTGTGTGTGTGTGTGTGTGTGTTTGTGTGTGTGTGTTTTATGGAGTTAGGTCATGCAAAGCAGTTTTCAAATCTTTCAGATGGGCTGAAATCAAGTAACAGTTCAGTGGTGATGCTAATTTTGAGGGAATATGTTCACAGAGGAGTTCCTGGTCTCACATAATATAATAATTTATTCTGAGTTCCTTTAGCACATGCCTATTCTGATATTCTCTCCCATGCTATATTTTTAAAGGCAAGAGGAAAAATTACATAGTTGTCCAGATGAGCAAATCCTAAATGTCTTATCTGTAAATGAGTTCCGTTAAATTATATGTAACAATTTGATCAAATAGATAGGAAAGATATGAAAAAAATAAACTTTGAAGTATATCCAGCCTTGAAGATATTCAAATAAATTGTTGCCATAAGATATATGTCATTTACCAGGAACTTTTATTTGCACCAAACCCACTCTGTCTCAAAGACATGATCTTAGAAATAAAAACAGCAAATTTGATATTTACATTATATGCATTGGAAATAGTTTGGTAGAACCATACTTAAAGTCATTTCAAATGTCTTTTTTATGCCAAAACAATTCCTGTTGACTCATTTCCAATTTCTAATTATATGAATAATTATTTCTGAGTCCCACAGTTCTCCTAAATAGCATCTATTTTAATAACGGCAATTGATACTTCCATCAGTTAATATACTGTCTTGCTTCAGCAAATAACTAAACATCTGCTGGTTACATTTATTGTCACTGAGTAAATGATTTTATTTAAAAGAAATCATGTAAATTAGAGAGGACAGACTACACAATTTTCTCTTTTTCACTGGCAGTAGAGTTTCTTTTCCCTTAAGAACTGTATCTGCCTTATTACAGACTTCGAGAAAAGTATCTCCTTTACTAGCTTTCTGTAACAAGGTTAGGGAATAAAATTTGATTCTAGAAAAATAATATGAAAATAAATTCTATTTGATTCAGTATATTCCTTAATATTTCAACAGTTGATATTTAATTAGCTAACTGGGATAGATGCGATCTTTAAGATTTATTGGTATTGGTGCTTCATTTTGCTATATTATGCTATTTTCTGTTATCTGACTATAGCCTTTAGATGTTAATGGAAGCTTTTGATTCCTAAAGCTCCCTATGTCACAGAAAGGGAAACTAGATGCTTTCAACACTGTTTTTCTTAGATGTTTTTTCCTATAAGCATTTAAAAGTCTCTTTCTCAGTCCCTTCTAATAGCTACAGATGATGTCCTTTAAAAAAAAGCAGTAAACCTTCATCATTCCAGCATCCTGGTGCTATCGGTGATCTCCTGTAATTGATAAGAGCATCTCTAGCTTGTTTTTATCTGACAGGTGTCAGACTCAAAAGCCACAAATGCACTGGGGTCATAATATACTTGTTCATGCCCTTACCTGTTTTCACTGGGAAGGTTAAAAAAAGAAACTGTTACTGTCTTTCTGGATGTGTGATTACTACTTAGGTTGAACTTGACGATCCTTGGAATGATGTGTCAAAAAGCTGGGAGGGCACTTCGGGAAAACTCTCAAACCAAGTACTAAAAGGTATCAAGGTAATAAACACAAAGAGTGCAGAGAAAATAGAATTCTTTTAATTAGTGCAATCAATAACAGCAGTTTTAAAACTCCATTTAAGAAAGGAAAGCAAAAGTTGTAGTTTTTGTGGAAAAAAAGAAGTTTGTCACAATTCAGCAATTAATCTTACATAGTTTAATATGGAAATGATTTTTAAAGCACCATGACACTTGTTGCAAACATTTTCTTTTGATAACACCTCACAATCACACTTAAAAATTATATTTTTGTCCTCAGAGGGACAATTACAAGATCAACATTACACAAATCATTATATCCCTGTTTTATGATTGGTTTTGCTTTTCCAATATTAACAATTTTTAGGACCCTTTTTAGAAAGGAGGAAAAAGAACAGTGGAATATTTTAGAGTGATTTTTATAATCCCTGATTTAATTCTGTTGAAGTTCCTCCATTAGCTAAAGATGGAAATTGTCCTTCTCACTGTTTTTGTCAAGATCTTTTATTTCATCATTAGTTGCAAATTGTCATCCATTTACCAAGCCTAGAAAAAATTATTTAAAAGAAATGTTTGACATTTGAGATTATTCAGAGAAAAAGAGACATACATTTAACAATATATGTGTCTTCTAAAGGAGATTATGCAGATAGTTAGGGAACAAGACAGTAAAGCCCTTCCAGATTTTTATACTTTTTAATCTTGAGAAAGTTCCTTGACATTGGAAATTAATCTTGCTGTTGATTTTAATAACTTTACCTAAAATGCATAGCTAACTTCAAAACAGGTTACCTTTATATTGACCAGATGAAAATTCAAATCTCCAGCTCACTGTCTTTAACTGTAAACACACTTTCAATGGCATACCACATAAACGGAGAACATACACCTCATGAGAAATGAGGGTCTAAAACATGTTCACCCCATTAGCTTTCAACTATGACAAGATTAAATATTGTTTTCCTTAAATTGATTTTATGTATTCCTGCTGTTTTTACTGAATCCTTCAGTTTGGACTTTGGTTATCTTACTCTTTGCTTGAAAGAAGTCCACTGAGAGAATATTCGAAAATGGGGGGGGAAATGCACCATTGTTCCAATGTAATAGATATTGTTTTAGAATATTTGTCCTTGAGTTTAAAATAAAAGATATGTTAATAAGTGCTCCTTTCAAGACTTTCCTCTCCAACACTAAGAAGCTTGTTTTCATTTGATGAAAACTATTAATGCTAAAACAAAAATTGTTTTGAATTCATTTATAAGGGATATGCACCTACCTCTTTAGTTAAAATCAGTGATCCATTAAGGCTTTCTAGCTTTTTTCCAAGCTGTAAGCATACTGAGTATTTAAGTATGAATAAGAGTGAAGGTAGGGGGTAGGTTTAGCTAAATAAAAGATTGTTTGATATCTTGGGGTTCTTTGAAGAGTTTTATAGGCTTAGAGTTCACAGTTTGAATGAAGGACATTTTTTTAAACTTTTATATATAGAAGTTTGTTAACCTGCATTTCAATTATGGAATAATTAATTAATTACACTAATTACTTCACTAAAATTTTTACACTGTGAGCAACCTATGTTTAACTCATAAATTAGTGATAGATTTGATATTGAAATAATTAAAATTGTCTTAGGGTGTCAATAATTCTTATTTTTCGGCATAGAATGTTCACTTTACATGAAAAATATGCAGGTATCTGTTCTGAAATATTAGTTTAGTATTTATCAATGTTTCTAAACATTAAACTACCAAACTAATGCACCTAAAAAGACCAGATATCTATATTTTGCATTGTTTTGGCTTTGGGAATTTGTAAATATTGGCACTTAAAGAAAATAAAAGTGTTTACTTTAAATAAATTTTTATGAAGAAAGTTGATTCTTATGTTAAAAAATTAAAATTAAAGCACAGGAAAGAGTAAATGGCAAAAGATGCAATCCACCTCTGGAGATTTTGCTTTTTAAAAAGTGTTTTAATATAATCAACATATGCCAAAAATTGTAAAAATTGAAGAAAGAAAAAAATATTGTTCTTTACTGAATTTTTACTATCTGGTTTTAAGAGTTCTTATTCTTTATAAGAGCTTACTAAGAATACTTAAGTAAATCTTCAAATGCACAAAGCAAATAAAATGAATCTTGCAGACTTTTGTTAAATAATTTTACCAACAACAACAACAAAAATAATAGAAGGCAAAGAGTTAAACCAGTTTCAACATTGACACAATCGATGAGAAATAGAAAATTTACTCTCATTCTCCTCAGAATGTTTTCCCTTTTGAGCAAAACTCTCTGCTGTAGTAATTTTCTTTTTAAGGATAACCGAGATTAAGATGCTGAACTTTCCATTGGCTTATTACTTAATCATGATAGTGACTTAGAATTTTAATAAAATTATACCTTTGAAATATTTTTCAATCTAACTATAAACTGTCCTGTGGTCTGTACAAATGACTTAGAATAAAGAAATAAGTCCTATATAATGGGTCTGGCTATATTTGAGTTGCTTTGCTTGATTTTGTTATTTATTATCACCTACAGAAATGGAAGCAGGACATTTTATTATAGTTTTCTATGATAGAGCATATTTTAATATTGTAAATGACTTATCATGAATTATAAAATCAGAATCAAACCCAGAAATCTTTGACTTTTCTGCAATTTCTGATGTTAAGGTGACTGCACAATATGTTAAAACAAAATATTTCCTATTTCTTCTTGCCCTTAGACTATATTGTGTAGTTGAATTTTATTACATGGATTTATAAGTAAGAAGATTTTTTTCATAAATTATAATATAATATAAAGTATATTATCACTAAAATACTATCACTGATGGTCCATGTAAAAATTATAAAATCTGCCTGAGCTTAGTTTTATTCTTATTGTATTTTAGTCCACAAATAGAAATATAGTTGGATGTATCTAAAATTAATCTTCAAGATACTGACAACATTGACAGGGAAAATTAAAATTCTACTATATTAAAGTAATGTTGTTCTTAAACTCTAATTATCTTAATTTTATTTTAATAAATCTTAAATGTCTAATTGATTGTTTCAAGTCAAAAACTTCCATAAAATTAAATGATTCACAAAACTTGGATTTCTTAAAATATTAAAGACATTTAAGACAATGTTTGAATTTTATTTCATTTAGCTATGCAACTTAAAGTAAATATATTTCTTAAAAATACATTTAAATAAATATTAGTGTGATAATTAGCATTTGAGTTAATGAAAAATTACTCAACAAATTGCAATGCTAGAGGACAAAAGAATTTCTATTCTTTCTTGAAATTTAAATTACTAAAATAAAGGATTCATTGTTCATATTGAAGTGTGGCAAGACTCATTTTAATTTTAAATTGAGAAACTTAAAAATACCATTGTAATTTTTTTCATAAATGAATATTCTTTGGTATCAAACTGTGAAAAATACTTACTTAGGCCATGTGTTCAAGTGCAAACTGAGATGGATTGCTTCATATTTAAAGAAGTCCTAAGGCACAGACAAAATATTATAATTTAAAGAAAAATATAGACATGAATATTTTTAGTCTTTCATTTTTGAATTAGTTGGATACAAGTTACATTGTCATGTGAAAAGTTCAATCTTTAGAGAAATATAGCTCAATATTTAAATCAGAGTCTACAGCATTAAAATTTAAGGCTATTTTCTTCTTATTTTGGTGGTCTGTGTTACATTACTATTTATTTATACATCTTTTGAAATGTATGCAAACTGTAACTAGCCCCAATTATAGGTGAATGTATTGACTTGTATTTTATTTGTGCTAACTGACAGAAAAGGATGTCAAAAATCTAATTCTTAACTGTAATTCATGTTGGTTTTATTTTAATGTTTTTACCATTTAAGTATATATCACTGCAGTTTGAAATCACTAAATAGCTTTTTGTCCCATAGTCTGCATTCTAAGAATGATCAGACTTGCAATATACTCTTCATGAACATTTTCAGATTTGTCAAAAAGCAACAGAATAAATTTAAACTATAAATTACTGCCTTATTTATCTACACAGATTGCAGTTGAATAAAATTTTGAAAGGAATAAAAACACTTTTCTTAACTTTAACTTTTTCTCACATTAGAAAGTTTTTCATATAAACTGGTCTGAGTTACTTGGTCAGGAACAGATTGTATAGTAACGAATGAGAAAATTTTAGAATGAAAAATAAGACAGAATCTTCCAGAAATAAAAAGAGGCAATTAAACATAGAGGAAGTTTTCTGACATAATAAAGGCTATAAGCTCCTTGGATTATTATATACAGAAGTTGTTTTCTTAAGACATTTACTAGCTTTTTAATAGGCTCAGTGATTTTATATCTTTGTGTATCCCGTATTTCATGTATACATATATGTATATGTATATATATTATATTTTATAAGATATTATATATTTAATATTAATGTTTGCAATATGAGCAGTTAAAATCTTTAGCTTTTAAAGTGTGAAAATATTTTACATTCAACAAAGTAAGTACGGTTGTATGAAATAAATCTTTTCAGACATTTTGTTGGGCTGGAGTTAAATGACCTCATTGTCATTGTGTCTTCTTTTGGAACACATAATGAATAGATAGATCTACAAAGTAAAAATTTGAATTGAAAACGCATTATTACTTGAGCCAAAGACTTTTCTGATTAATTTAGTTTCCTGATTTGGAGCCCATTAAACAAGGAGAAAAGTTGGCTGTTTTCAAAGTACTGAATTGAGGATTATCATTATTTTGAGGAGACCACCCTACTACTATAGGGCAATGTAATCAGAATGTTGAATTAAGTCAAGCTGTAGTCTGAAAAGAATAAACTGTATTCGTCAGTAAATGTTCTTAATGGGAATCCTGAAAATATTTCATTATTCCTAATTAAATTAAGAGGCCTTGAACACTTAACTATAGGCCCACATTCATATTCAAAGATATAGTATCAGCAAAATCATAAGAAATGGTCCATTGGGTCTGGATTTCAACCTGCATTTTTTTTTTTCAAATGAAAAATAGGCTTCTTAGCTTTACAAACACTTACTCTGTATACTATTCTGAAATTTTACAATGTCATTGGCTATGTACTACCAATAGAAACCTGCTTAAGCCAACATATTAATTAAATGTTAATTTATAAATATTTATACTGGCTTTATGTTAATATGAAGTTCAATTATATTGGCCTTATCTGTATAAATAATGGATGTGCAGCCCTATCAATAAGTGTATCTCAGAAGCAGTGCATAACATTCCAAGCATGTTTATAGGCAAGCGTTGTTTGGCATTTTCATCTATGTCCACAATCAGTGCATGGCGGGGTAGAAGAGAACTGCATTCCAGGTGTTATCAGCATCAGAGGTGATGCGGCCAAATCCTTAGCACAGTGCCAGGCACACAGGAAGCCGTGCAGAAGTGGAAGGAGTTATTAGCAGTGTTACTAGAAGGTTGCTCTTGATAAGAGCACCCTTATACAAAGTCCAAAGGAAGCTCACTCACTCACACACATCTTCAAAGTAACTCCTCACACCCATCACACATGTTATCAGTATAATAAGCACTGCCATTTAGGCTTATACTTAGCATAAGGGAAAAAATTCGTGCGGGTGAATGCACTTCTGATAAAATAGATGTAGATGGCTTGGGACATGACGCTATAGCAGAGAGTGCACATAGCAACAAACCAAAGCCTGTGTCTTAACACAATCCACAGCTATATTTATACATATTGGCAACAAGAAGGAATCGTGCAAAGTAGACAAATTGAACAAACTGCATAGTCATACTTCACACTTCTCCCTGATTTGCTCCATCTCGCTCTCTCTAGTAAAATGGGCAGGGGACTCTGGTAGACACACAGGCAAAGGGTATCAGGCCACATAGTCTATTTGGTGCCCTTTCTGATACAATTGCTGTCAATGGCAGTAGAGGGCAAAGAGATGGAGCGTGTGTGTGATCTGATGAGTTTGGCTCAATGGGGGCTGCTTCTGCAGGCAGCTAAATTAAAAACCTCCCTGCAATTTTGATCTTAATCACCCCCTCTGAGGCTGTAATTGGTGATGGTCACTTAACTCTTTCTCCCCTTCTAAATTCAAATGTGCGGTGTCCCTTTAAACCATGTGTTTTTTAGATCCCTCCAAAAGGATTCAAATGGCATGGAGTACATAGGCTTGCCAACACGGTATTAAGACAGGAGGGTTTCAAGTCCATCAGATCTCAACCGTCTAATGCATTTTTCCCTTTCTTTTGAGTAACAGAAAGGCGGTAACATCTTTATAACAAAAGTCACATACATTTTGGCTTTTTCAAATGTCGATGCAAAAAGCCCACATTTGTAAAAGAGCAAAGGATTTTATTGTGTACATTGGACCTATACTCTGTGAAATTGATGAAGTCCTTTGGAAATTGAAAAGCACTCTAAGAAACATTTAGAACTGAAGATCAAGCTAGAGAAAATCTAATTAAAAAAAAAATTCCAAGTGTAGGAAAATCTAGTGACACTCTACAAATGCTCAATGAAAGCAAAGCAGGGCTCTCTGACAGCTAAGAGTGCTTGTTGTATTGGCGTTTCCTTTTCTACATTTCTTTTTTTAACACAGAGTCATAAATTCTTGGGAATTACAGACAAACTAGGATGATTATAGAAGATACCCAAATTCCAATGCAGTCTGAAAGGTGATGGTAGGGGCGAGGTGGAGGGTTAGCTGAGTTTAATAAGCATATTTACTGAGCTGTAGCAGGCCTGGGAGATGTGCACACACGCCGATGAGGCTCCTTGCCCGCTCATAAGGAGCTCGCTGTCTCTGGGGAAGAGAGTGGACAGTCAGAGGGACATATTACTCAAATCTAGACGAAAGCACGCCGTAACAAAAACATGCACAAATACACAGGAGGGAGGCAGCAAGGGCCGCGAAGAAGGCCACGAGTGGCAGAGGAGTCCATATTTCAGCCAGTAAAGACACCTGAGAAATAAAACGGGGCCTCTCTCACATCGCGGTGCTTTAATTGATACAACTGAGACTTGTAAAGTCATCTTCGCGACCGAAAGGATGACCTCCGCCAAGACGGGGCGGCCGGTGAATGGAGCGCGGTGGGCTGGGCGTGTTGGGAAACCCCAGCGGTTTTCTCAGACTTGAAATCCGTCCCAGTGTCAGGCGGCATCTAGGTTAGAAGGGGAAAGAGAGAAATGCGGTTGGAAGAGAGGCTGATTCCCTGCCCAGCAGAACAAGCCTCCCTGTCCGAGCGGGCTCACAGAGTATTCGACAAGCATATGGTGAATGTCGAACCTCGAAGAGAACAGAATGAGGGAGTCGTTTTCCAATCCGTTTTGAAGACAGTCCTCTGTCACACTTACACAACAGGCCAATCCAACTGGAGGGGAAGTTGGAGACCCACCCTGGTCAGACCTGCACTGGGAGCTTTGTGCGGTCCCCGGGATGGGGTAGCTAAGGACCACCCTCCCCCGACCAGCCGCTGACTCTGCGGGACAGCAGTGTGACATGACCTACCGAGTGGGTCCCCAGTGTGAGTTTAAAACATCCATACCCTTCACTACTTTCTCTGGCCCTGCAGACTAGAACTGTGCGAACCTAAGATATTTACAAATTCACACCAGGATCTGCAGGATCTCCTGGTCCCCTGGTCTGTGAACATTAGAGTTGGAAAAAATCCAGACAGATTCCTCTTTCATTTCCTCAGGAGAGGAAACTGAGGCCTTGGGAGGAGTAACTTGCTCACATTGGCTGTTTGCGACTGGTGAAGGGGAGATGGGAACCCACGTGGCTGAGATCTTTGTTCAGTGCTGTTTCTACAACGTGAAAGAGTCTGTTGTCCTTCTGCTTCTGACTCATAAGACATTCATTTAGCCTACTCAGAGCCAGATACTCTCGAGAGATAGGACAGTGAACCTATTGCAATTCCAGTCCTTGAAGAACTGTTGCAGCCTTTGGGAGAGACAGAGAAATGATGAGAAATTGCAGTGGAGTGTATAGCTGAACTTGGCACTGGCTGGGTCCTGAATAGGCAAAGAATAAGACTGAGGGCAGGAGGAGAAGGTGGCAGCAGAGGATAAGATGGTTAGATAACATCACTGACTCAGTGGACATGAGTTTGAGCAAACTCCAGGAGATGGTGAAAGACAGGTAAGCCTGGCGTGCTGCAGCTCATGGGGTCACAGAGTTGGATACACTTAGTGACTGAACAACGAAAAGGCTGTGTCAGTTATCACTTCTCATTTCCCAGTTTCTACTCCTTCCTCCACCAGATATTGTGCCTGGAAAATATTTGACTGTTCCGCATAGAAATTCCTAAGTGATCCAGGCAAGAGATGAACACATATTTAGCATCAAACAAGAGACACAGGAAAGTAGGCACAGACACAGCCTGTCCTATTTGAGAAAAGACTCAAGCCCAGAAGCCAGCTATAGATCGCTCAGCAAAACAGATAAATACTGATCATGGCTTTGCACGTGTTTGGTCATGGAGCGAGCTGCAAAGATATCTGGGAGCAAATTGTATAGGTAGGGTTACGTAAAGCGTTGGTGTCCTGCTTTCTTCTCACCCTGGGTCTCGTGCTCTACAAAGTTGTGGGCAATGCAGAATAACAGCTGCAGAGGCTTGCAGAGCACACCACGCAGAGCACAGCGCCCAGAGCAAAACAGATCTTTGCTCTTCATCCCACTGTGGAGCACACACTTGAGATTATTGATGCCAAGTACTTTCCTTCTGGAATTTTAAACGTCATCCCACTGAGCAGGAAATCATATACCATCCAGGGTTCTGATGCGAGCAGCATGAGTTTCTGCAACTTTGCAGGAGACATATGGAAGTGGTGTTACCTCTTTTGTGAGTTGCCAGCCCAAATGCATGGACCATTTCTTCCTTAGAAGGTATGCTCTTCTTTTCCAAAGGATTTTCTTTATGGCAATCATCTTGCAGGGCCTGGTGGCAAATCAGTAAGTTGGCTACAAGGCTCCCTGTGGGAAAGGTGTGGAAGGCCATTATCCTGGAGAATGTTCCAGATGCAACCCTTTTCTTCTAGATTGGCAACAGATTATGTGTATCCAACTCCCCTGCCCTTGCTGGAACGAGAGGCAAGGGGGCCCTAACTCCTGGTGGAAGACTCTCTTACCCACATGAGATGTCCTGAAAGTGAGATGTGAAGAGATGAGGCTGTGAGCACATAGAAAATTTAACCTAAGGAAAGGCCAGAGATGGGGGCTTCGGTTCGCAGCTGCACTCCAGCATTCCCTGTAGCTTGACTGAAGCTCCATTTGACAGCCAGGAATGGGTTTTGATGACTGTTATTCCCATAAGATTTTTCTAGAGGGGTAGAGGAATTATTGACAGGAGTCTCCACATGACTATAGAACCTCTAGAGGTAGGATCTAAGAAGACACTGCGAGCTACAAGGGAAGCAGCCAATAGATGGAACACAGAATAAGAATCAGGCCATTATATGATGTTCACCACAAGTCAGTCTCCTTTTTAAGCATCTTTATTTAACTTCACATGAACAGTATGAGGCAGGTACTGTTATTAGTTCCATTTTGCCAAGGAGAAAACTAAAGCAAAGAGAAGTGAATAAGCTGCCAAGAACATACAGCTAATTGTTAGCAGGTCTTGGACTGTGAACCTAGCAGTCTCCTACATGGCATCAATACATTCTTTTCTTAAAACTGACAGGCTCCCTGTGGACAGAAAGGGGTCCAGACCTTCTAGAGAAAAATTCTAGTGGGGAACAGATGACCATAGTGTTTTCCCCAACATGAAGAACAATGGTAACGATGACTCCCTCAACTCTTCTTTATACATACCTTCTATTCCTTGGACGATGGTTGGGGGCGATTTCTCTACCTCTCGCTCTCTCTCCTCCTTACTTCTGGACTCTCACACCACTATAATAAACACTATAGTGCACTTCAAGGTAAAGATGATGGACTTATTAGAAGCATCCATTCCCATTAATGGACAATATAGGGAATTTTTTAAAGGAAAAAGTACAAGAATAGGAAAAACAGAAGTTGTCACACTAACAGCAACATTTTCAAAAATGTAAGGCAGAGGGGAAAACAAGCTGACACAGGAAAACAGAATTCTAACCTCGCACTGGAAAAGCAGACTACTGACCCAGTTCATCCAGGCATCCCAAGAGGCTCAAGAATTGGTGCTATCACATAACTCTAGAAAGAGTCGTGAATAAGAGAATCTAATAAAACGTGAGAGAAATAAAAATGTGTTTTTCAAAACCCTCAGATTCCCAAATCATTATTTCTTCTCCTCCACTCCAGTACTCTTGCCTGGAAAATCCCATGGATGGAGTAGCCTGGTAGGCTGCAGTCCATGGGGTCACGAGGAGTCGGACACGACTGAGCGACTTCACTTTCACTTCCACCATGATAGAAGATGAGAGTGAAAGTGAAAGTCGCTCAGTTGTGTCCAACTCTTTGCGACCCCATGGACTGTAATTCTCCAGGCCAGAATACTGGAGTGGGTAGCCATTTCCTTCTCCAGCGGATCTTCCCAACCCAAGGATTGAACCCAGGTCTCCCGCATTGCAGGCAGATTCTTTACCAGCTGAGCCACAAGGGAAGCCCAAGAATACTGGGGTGGGTAGCCAATCCCTTCTCCAGGGGATCTTCCCAACCCAGGAATCAAACCAGGGTCTCCTGCATTACAGACGGATTCTTTACCAACTGAGCCCAGCAGATAAGAATGCCAATCTTTTTTTTCAGTATCCATTTACTTATTTTTCTTGCCTGGAAAGTCCCATGGACAGAGGAGCCTGGTGAGCTACAGTCCACAGGATCACAAAGAGTCGGGTACAACTGAGCGACTGAAAAAGTGCATTTATTTATTTAGCAGCATCAGGTCAGCACATGGAATCAGTGGCTGTGGTGCGCAGGCTTTCTACTTGCAGTGTGAGGGCTTAGTTGCCCTGCCTGTGGCATCTTAGTTCCCCAACCAGGGCTCGAACCCATGTCCTCTGCATTGGAAGGTGGATTCTTAACCACAAACCACCAGGGACATCTGGAGAACACCAATCTTTGAAGAAAGCAAAAAACGGTCTTTGAGCTGGGAGAATACGAGATATATCTGAGGATGGGTATCATACACAAACCATGGGGGTTCCAACACTGTCTACTGGGGAGCTCACAGCCCCTCATGCCCCACAGCTCTAGAACACAGGCAGTTTGACTTTCAGGCAAGAGGTTAAAAGACCTTTCCCACAGGTTACTACCTTCTCCCCAAAGGAAAGACTGAAAGATGCTAATATTGGAGATTCACAACTGAATGGCCAAGATACACCACACCATAGTCCAGCTCCCAGGTGGCCAGCTCAGTCAGCTTTTAAAATTCCTATCTCTTGAACACAAGAAGGCACAGGGAAATGGTGACACCAGGGAAGTCTATCACATGAAAGATAGGAATGAAAACACAAAAACAGAAACAGCAACTTGGAGGACAGAAAAGATCAAACAATGCCCCTCAAAAATAGGAGGAATGATGCAATTAGAAGCGATTTTTTTGAAAGTTAGGAGCAAAATAAAATGAAATCCTATCAGATATTCCTAAGTATTTTATTCTTTTCGTTGCAATGGTGAATGGAATTGTTTCCTTAATTTCTCTTTCTATTTTCTCATTATTAGTGTATAGGAATGCAAGGGATTTCTGTGTGTTGATTTTATATCCTGCAACTTTACTGTATTCATTGATTAGCTCTAGTGATTTTCTGGTGGAGTCTTTAGGGTTTTCTATGTCATCTGCAAACAATGAGTGTTTTACTTCTTCTTTTCCAATTTGGATTCCTTTTATTTCTTTTTCTGCTCTGATTGCTCTGATTGCTGTGGCCAAAACTTCCAAAACTATGTTGAATAGTAACGGTGAGAGTGGGTACCTTTGTCTTGTTCCTGACTTTGGGGGAAATGCTTTCAATTTTTCACCATCAGATATTACTTTTTTTTTAATGGAACATTTAGAAAACTAACAAAGAAAAACTATTAGAAATTAGAAGTATAATAGCAGAAATAAAAACATTAAAATAGAATGGTTAGGAGTTAAAGCTGACAAAATCTAAACGAATAAAACAGAGGGACAAAAAGAAAATATGTGAACGAGGTCTACCTACACCCTTTCATATCTCAGTTCAGAAGTTCCAGGATAAGCAAGCGAAATGGGAAGGAAAGAAATCATCAAAGAAGTAGTTCAAGAGATTTATTTTTCCCCCAGAGCTGAATGATATAGATTTCCAGATAGAAAGATCACACTGAATGTCAAATATAATGGATGAAAGATCCACACAGGCACATCACTGTGAAAGTTCAGAATTCCGGTGACACAGATAAGATCCTACCACCTGTAGATGGAAGATAGCCGGGCATAAAGATCCAACCAGTCCATCCTAAAGGAAATCAACCCTGAATATTCACTGGAAGGACTGATGCTGAAGCTGAAGCTCCAAATCTTTGGCCACCTGATGAGAAGAACCTACTCATTGAAAGACCCTGATGCTGGGAATGATTGAAGGCAGGAGGAGAAGGGGATGACAGAGAATGAGATGGTTGGATGGCATCACCGACTCAATGGACTTGAGTTTGAGCGAACTCTGAGAAGAGTGAAGGACGGGGAAGCCTGACGTGCTGCAGGCCATGGGGTCACAAAGAGTTGGACACGACTTTGTGAATGAACAACAATACAGAATCAGGAATCAGAGGGCTTTGAATTTCCTAATAGTAATACTAGAAGTTAGAAGTCAATAGAATAATGTCTTCAGCAATGGAGTAAGGGAAAAAACGACATCCTAAAATGCTATTGCTAGCAAAACTAACAAACATGAAAATGAATGCAAACATTTTCAGACATACTGTGTCACAAAAAAATAAATAAATTTCCCTCCTACGGGCTGAGGACGTTACTAAAGGATGTACACCACAAAAACAAGGGAATAAACCAAGGAAGAGGAAGGTGTAGGAGAGAGAAAACAAGGTCTAATACAGGAGAACAAAAAGAAGCTCAAAGGTCACAATTAAATGGTGGCAGAATGGCACCTGAGCCCTTGGTGAAGATGGCACCCAGACCCGACAAAGCAGCTCTAGGCAAGATGAAGACCGCTCCAGGAGGAAGGAAAAAATTAATACAATCCATGCTATACCATATATTGGCATCTTTACAAGTCTCCATGTTTTCTTACCAGTCAGATTCTGACCCTAAAACTCTCTTATGTGGATCCACCACTCGTCAGCAAAAAGTGCTTTGAAATGAGAGAGACCTGAGTTCAAACCCTGTCTCTGCATTCAGATCTGCACTCTGCAGAGACAAGTAGCTTCTTGCAAATGATGTAGACAATAAGCTGGGTTCACAAACAACTTTGCCTAAAACACAAGATACAGTTTATTTTCTGAAGCAAGAAAAGCACTGGACAATTTTCACTGACCATATGGAAATCGTGAGATAAGTGTGTATTTGTGGGCAGGAAAGATTAATAGGAGGAGGTTGCTAGGTCAGGGGTTCCAACAGTTAGGAAGACAGTAACAATGATTCAGTTTTAAACGGGACCTAGGAAGGTAACTGTCTACTTGGGGGCAGGGGAGGCTGAGCCTAGGAGGGTTCCAACAGGGGAGTATATCAGCTAAGAGAAGTGCTTAGCCTTGTGATTTCACACAGCTGTTTGCCATTTCCCCTGAAAGCAGCGGGAGATCGGCTTAAACTGCAAAGATCTGAGTTAGACATAAGGAAAAAATTCCTGACAGTAGGGGTTGTTAAACAATGGAACAAGTTAGCAATAACAATTGTGGAGAATGGGTTTCCAAGGGCTTTTTGGACATTGCACCCCATTTGTCTGGAAGGTTTTGATATAACCTTGCTTATTGGCGACCTTTGAGGATCCTTTCCAGTTCTCTGGTTCTTAATTAGTTCAGCATGTTTTTACATTAATAGCATTATAATCCTGATCACAACTGATTAAAAGACAAAAATCAATTTCCCACTCAAATCCCCCAAACAAGAAGGTGTTTTGCTCCCCATTATACAAGAACTGGGATGGTCTGCACATTTTCATTCGTATGTTTTTAATTTCCTTAGGGAAGTTTTAAAACTGAGATTTCCATAAACCAAAGTTTAGCCCAAGAATACACTGAATTATAAACTGGTGGAAATGCTGAATAGAGATGTATAATGGAAACATTAACAGGGCTTTAGCAATGATGGTAATAGCATGTCACTACAATGCAAGGAAATCGTGTTAAAGTAACTGCTATTGTAGATAAGGGGGTGCCGCTCTTAATAATGGACTTTTCATGCATTACTTCTACGCTTTTAACATTTTTTCCATCATGAATAGTGACCTTGGAATAATGCTAAGAACCATATTTTGTATTTAACCTAAATACCAAATTTAAAGACTCAAATAGATAATACAAAGGACTTGATTCCATGCTGCTGAAGATTGTGCAAGGTCGTAGAAAGTGTCTACAAACTCATATGTAATGGAAGTAAACCTTTTTTATTGAAAATATGCAATGCATAACTACTGTCTTCCAACAAAGCCAGTGATATTTCATGGAAAGGAAAAAAATGAAACTGAACTGATAAGTAGATATCATTTCGGTACAAAGACAGATGGAAGGAACTTCACCAATCCCTCCAACAATTCCTACAGTCCCTCCAAAGTCACCCTAAAAATGTTTAAAGCAAATATGGTATATTTGCAATCACAGCTTCCAATGAATTCCCTTAATGCTTCTTCCAACCAAATTCCTAAGACCTTCCTCCACCTAAATTCTAGAACTACAGTGTGTATCAAGGAAAACAAATAAAATAAATTGTGTATGCATTTATTCTGGTCCTAGGAAAAACTAAGATGGATTCATTTATTTGTTGACTTAAACCATTTCTCTTAAAATACTCAGCCCTCCTGTCCCCCAGCATCTCAGCCCACCTCTGTGACTGGAATACTCATGTCACCTCTGTTTTTCTTGGTCTGTCCCTGCCCTGATTCTGCTCACCCCACTTCCTGTTCTTGTCTCTTTCTCTTGGGATCAGGATGCCAAATAGCTGTCCTGATAAATTCATTGATCTAGTGGGAAACAGGTAGGTAAGAAGAGGGACACATGCTGTGAACCAGACTGCCTGATGTTAAATACCAACAGCTCCACCTCGATCTGTGAGCCTTTGGACAGTACATTTAACCTCTTCATGCTTGCTTGGCCTCCTCTATAAGATGGAGATGCTAACAATACCTCTCTCTTAGGGTTACTGGAGGATTAAATGAGTTAATACACATAAGCAATGTTAACTGGAGAAGGAAATGGCAACCGACTCCAGTGTTCTTGCCTGGAGAATTCCAAGGACAGAGGAGCCTGGTAGGCTACAGTCCATGGGGTCATAAAGAGTCAGACATGACTGTGAGACTAATTTTCAATGTTAATATACAGAAAGCGAAGAGGAATTAAAGAGCCTCTTCATGCAAGTGAAAGAGGAGAGTGGAAAAGGTGGCTTAAAACTAAGCATTCAAAATACTAAGGTATCTGGTCCCATCACTTCATGGCAAATAGATGGGGAAACAATGGAAACAGTGAAAGACTTGATTTTCTTGGGCTTCAAAAATCACTGCAGATGGTGACTGCAGCCATGGACACTTGCTCCTAGGAAAACACTTGCTTCTAGGAAGAAAAGCTATGACAAACCTAGACAGCATATTAAAAAGCAGAGACATCAGTTTGCCAAAAAGGTCTATATGCTATGGTTTTTCCAGTAGTCAAGTACTGGTGTGAGAGTTGGACCATAGAGAAGGCTGAGTGCCAAAGAATTGACACTTTCAAACTGTGGTGCTGGAGAAGACTCTTGAGAGTCCCTTGGACAGCAAGGGGATCAAACCAGTCAATCCTAAAGGAAATCAGTCCTGAATATTCATTGAAAGGACTGATGCTAAAGTTGAAGCTCCAATACTTTGACCGCCTAATGTGAAGAGCCAACACACTGGAAAAGACTCGACACATTGGAAAAGACCCTGAGGCTGGGAAAGATCAAGGGCGAGACCTAAAGAGGATGACAGAGCATGAGATAGTTGGATGGCATCATCAACCCAATGGACTCGAGTCTGAGCAAACTGGGAGACAGTTAAGGACAGGGACACCCAGCATGCTTCAGTCCACGGGGTCGCAAAGTGTCAGACAGGACTAAGCAACTGAACAACCACGAAGGAGTCCAACCCAGTGCTCTGTGACAACCTGGAGGGGTGGGACGGGGTGAGGAGTTGGGGGGAGATTCAAGAGGGAGGGGCTTACGGCTGATTCATGCTGATTTAAGGCAGAAACCAACACAACATTGTAAAGCAACTATCCTCCAATTAAAAATACATTTAAAAAAATAACGCCAGTTTCCCCTTTGCTAATTACATAAGTTCATTGTCTGAAAGTTTGAAGTTATAAAAATGCATAAGGAAGAAAATAAAAATTACCTATAGTTCTACAAAAGTAAAGAAGACGACACTAACTGCATCTGTTGAACAGTAAGGACTAAGCATTTTCTAATTTAATCCTCACAACAATCCTGTGAGCTAAGGATGTTTATTCATGTTTTTAGGTGAGAGGCAGGCCCACAGAGTTGATGAGCTGTAGACCTTGGATCAGAAACTGCATCTGCCTGTTTCAAAGCTGGTACCCTTGACTCAGCTTCTCTAACCGCCTACAGAGCTTGTATACCTGTTCAGCCTGTCATGTTTCTTCAATGTAACGAAATTAAGGTTGTAGACTATCACAGTCCAAAATGTCAACTATTTAAGGAAAGACAGCAGCCAACAAAAGTAAGATTTTTATTAAGCTGGTTTAAGAACTTGTTTCTCTGATTCTCCTCTTCTCCCTCGAGTGAGTACTCAACAATGCATCCTCTGGAAGTACACCCACTCTCTTTCTGATTTATCCTCCCCTGGGTCTCCGTGGGTTTCTTATTTATGTACGCTTTATTTCAAAACCTGCTTGTGGAAGCTGCACCCTAAGTGCTCACTTTATACCCAGTCCACTCTCCCTTTCCAAAGCCACTTTCTTCTGCAGTATTTTTGTGTCTACATGCCACACACGAGCTTGGAAACCCAGCAAGATATAAGTGAACTCCATGCCCATCATCAGGTGTGGGCAAGCTTCCTGGTTTCTTCATTTTTAAAAATAAGTAAAATTCACAAGATCTGGAAATTGAATGAAATAGTGTGTACAAAGTCCCAAGCATATCAAGCCTCCTCTGTAATAGCTATTGATGATATTAGTCGTGGTGAGGTTTTGATGATTTATTCTAAAAAAAATGATACTTTAGTGGGACCAGAAGATTCATACTGACTTTCTTTCTTGGATAAGACTAGGGAACCTACTGACTTCTTGCCCTTTGTGTGTTTTTATCAATCTCTATACTGGTAGTATACAACCTTTTTAGATTTGAACACTCACTTTTAACACACACACAAAACTCACTGGTGTCTCACAGAATGATAGCTGGTAATTAAAAAAATAACTCTCATCAGACCTGTTTCCCATACACTGGGAACCTGTCTTCCAGCTTCTCATGACCCTTCTGTTCAGAAATTCTCTCTCCAAACACAATATGAAAAAGTGGGTCTTTACTCATCGAATAGAATCACATTCCTACCTCCAGTTCTGCCTCCTGTTGAGAGAATTACAGGGTCAGCTGGAATGGACAGTTGGCTATTCTCAAACTTTCCTGTTCCCTTTACAGAAGATGTCTTGGTTTACTCTCACAGATGGTCCACCATGTCCATTGTTCATGAACTTTTTTAACAGTTTAATACTGTAAAAAACAACCTTATTTCTCTTTATTTTAAGTTCCTGGCAGAGCATGTGGGAAAGGAAAGATTTCACTTGACCCTTTGTACTCACAACACAGACATTCAATAAACATCTACTAATTTGGTTCTTGATGTTGAAATTTAAAGTAGACATTTGCATTCTCCAAACACACCCAGCACTTTCCCAACTTTGACTTTTCTCTACCTAGAGGGGCTTCTCTTTATGTTCAAACTCAGTCAACGCTTCTAGGATCCAACATTGCTCCAACATCAGCTTCTTTAAAAAATGTCCCTCCCTTGAACTCCTGACAGCTTGCCCTCAGACCAGACTAGGACTTTCTGCCCCTAGTCATGCATATGATATATCAGTGCAATCGTGTGAAGCCAGCCTACCAGATTACACCCACGATACGGCACGACATCCCACCATCTTCCTTTTTATCTGTGCCATCCACACTCTCGCCCCTAGTTTTCTGGGCCTTGCTAAAATCATTTTATTACACTTAAAGCGATGATCTCTGAGTCTAGGCCTTCTTCTTCTCTGCAGTCCCACCTCCCTGGGTTACAGTAGATACTCAGCCCTGGAGAATAGGAGGATGGATGATACGCTTGCCAGCACCGCTTTCTTGCTCTCCTTGCCACCTCCAATCATTTCTCTGTGTCTCCATTTTCCTTCTGACAATATCTGTCATTTTGCTTACAGCAAAGAAACTCAGGGTGTCTCAGCACCCCACACTCACATTCTCATCAAAACCAAACACAAAGTAAGTGCCAAAGTAACCAGGGCACAGATTTCCCATTACATCTGCCATCTGATCATATTTCAGTTCTTTAAACATGTTTTCCGTTGTTTTTTGTTTCCTGGGTCAGTTAGGTTACTAGAATTACAAAGTGAAGATTATAGATACAAAGTCCTGTACCTGTAAATTCATATGAAATTAGGATGCTAAACAGTGGGTCCAATTGGTTTGTCTTAACCCACAAGGCTGAAATGATTAACATAGGATATGCTGCTGCTGCTGCTGCTAAGTCACTTCAGTCGTGTCCGACTCTGTGAAACCCCATAGACAGCAGCCCACCAGGCTCCCCCATCCCTGGGATTCTCCAGGCAAGAACACTGGAGTGGGTTGCCATTTCCTTCTCCAATGCATGAAAGTGAAAAGTGAAAAGTGAAAAGTGAAAGTGAAGTCGCTCAGTCATGTCCAACCCTTAGCGACCCCATGGACTGCAGCCTACCAGGCTCCTCTGTCCATGAGATTTTCCAGGCAAGAGTACTGGAGTGGGGTGCCATTGCCTTCTCCGAACATAGGATATAGATATCGATTAACACCAGATACAGATATGGATATGGACATAGACATAGGTACATATCCCAGCCATTTATATCCTTGTTTGTTGCCTAATACATCCCACAATTTGCAAACCACTTTAGGATTCATCAACAAAGACCATCAAACCCAGGTATTACTTTTTATCTAATTGCCTCCCTCTTTCTCAGAGGCCTCCACTCCATAGCATCAGACTGTGCTTTGACCAGAAGGAAGGGGTCAAGGTGCAAAGTGACTGCCGTGTTAATGTGGGTGTCACATAAATGCATTAGCTTGGTGGACCAAACAAGGGAAAATATTTTGATGAACAAATGGCATTTAGAAATGTTAGTGCATTTAAAACATTTTCCCAGCGTGGTTACATTAGCAGACCTACACAATCCAGGGCCATGAGGCAGCGCTTCAAGGGGATTGTGAGCTTAAAAAGTTACCCTTGTTCTGACACCTATTAATAACCACCTTTGCAGAATAATAAAGCAGAGCGAAAACAGAATTGTTAGTCTCTGGGCCTGAAAATGTTCCATAACTGTGACTCACACAGAAAAAAAAAAAATCTGTATGGTATATGTTTATTCTCTGCTGAATAAGAGGCTTTTGGCATAAAGAAATCTATCGTACATAATTCTAGATGCCAGTGGTACTTGGGACCTCTCCCTGACACCTCCTACTTGAGGAGCAGATTGGCTGCAAACACACGATGTTCATTGGCCAGAGAATTCAGAACGTTTAAGCTCGTATCAGCTTTGGAGGTATTTTCACTCTCTGGGCTAAAGAAAAACCGCAACGTATTAGAAAAAGAAAACTTTTCTCATCTTAAATCTTTGATTCAATTGCCTCTTGCAGCAAGTTCTGGAAACGCCTCCATTGTCATCGATGGCTTACGTTTTTCACTGGAGGAATAAGATGATTGTTGGGGAGGATCGGGCTCTCGGGGTGCATTGATATTTAGGGTTGTACAATCAAATGTCAAATGCCAGCTTGTTTGACAGAGCTATGTTTATAGGAGCATGCTCCATGATGAGAAGAAGCTTTTAATTTAATTATTTTTCCATTTCCACTGTATTGTCCACTTGGGCACTCTAAAATCTCCTGCCAAGATTAAACATCACTGGAAGCTCTTTATTTATCCCCAAAGCAGAGAATTCCAAATGTAGAAGACCACCAAAAGGATTAAAGATCCTGTGCCATTTTCTTAATCAACTCCTAAAACACCAAATTGGAGATCTCGGATCTTAAGCGTCTGCCCTCGACATACAGAGTTTCTTTGACGGAGTCCAGATTCTAACCGGGGACCCTTGTACTTATCTCTGGGCAGCTGTTGTAAAGTTCAGACCAAAAGAGAGATTCCCTCTGGCCAAACCAGTAGGGGCTGTGATAAGCTAGCTGGAGTTTTAAGTCTTTCAAAAAGATTTAAAAGGGATTATAGAGAAGACAAAACCTCAGTGTAAGTTCAGCTCTGAGACCAACGTCAGCCCACAGAGGCTCGGTCTGGCAAGACAGAGCTAATTGTAGAAGAATACTCACATCTGGGGTACATTGGCTGGAGGACATGGATCCTGCCTGAGCCGTGAGTGTGTGAGTGTGTGTGTGTGTGTGTGTGACCAGGCAATGGGGTAGTTACTTTAGTTTTCAAGACCTGAGAAGAGTTCTTTTCTATTACAGATAAATAAACTGAATACAGAATTATAAGCTGATACAAGTTCAGGATTGGAAAGAATCTTAGAGGTTATACTGTTCAATTTCCTGCTTCTTTGGATGATCAGATCCCCACTTTCATATCCGCTTCAGCATCAGTAACACCAACTTCAGCGTTAGGACCACTATTAGAGCATTAATTAAATGGTGCCTATGCTCAGCCCTCTTTAAGCATTGTTCCACTCATGTGCTCATCAATTCTGCAACTTGGGTATTATTTACCCATTTCACACATGAAAAAAACTGAGAAATTAAATAATTTGCCAAATCAAGAAGAGCTGGAATTCGAATGTGGATTATTCTATCATTTCCCCAGTGGTTCACCCAATGTCAATTTGAATACAACAAGGAGCTCAGTACTGCCCGGAGCAGTCAATTCTATTTTAACACAGTTCCCATTGTGCCTCAATGAAATAAGCTGAAATTCTGTCCTTTGATTGGAATATTGCCTGCTAAGCTCCTGAAGAACAGGTCTAATCCTTCATATGGAAACCCTGGAACCATCAAAAAATGTTACTTATGCCTCTCTATTTAAATCCTCTTCCCTTCCAGCTTCCCTGGTGGCTAGATGATAACAAATTTGTCTCCAATGTGGAAGACCTGGGTTTGATCCCTGGGTCAGGAAGATCCCCTGGAGGAGGGAATGGCTACCCACTCCAGTATTCTTGCCTGGAGAATCCCGTGGACAGAGGAGCCTGGCGGGCTTCATACAGATTTGGGGGTTGCAAAGAGTCAGACAGGACTGAGCGACTAACACTTTCACTTTTTTTCACTTCCTTCCAGCTAAATTCCTCTTCTTTTTCTCCCTTCTTTAACAGCTTCTTGTAACTAATGATGTGAGATTCTGGCCTCAAAATCCGAAGCTTTTCTTTAGCAGGAGTCATTTCTTACTCATCCCATTTCCACAAATCCTAACACTGTGCCTGTCCTTAAGTGAGTTGTCTATAGAAGTTAAAAGATATAGGACATGATCAATACAACAATCAATAGTAGGTTTTCAAAAGGTATTAAACACCTCTTTTAAATTGTGGCAACTTTTCACAATTCTTTATGGAGTGTGGAGTCAAAGGCAAGTGGAATCTCCATGTGCGACATGGCTTTTGACTTGGATAAGACTAGCACGTTCTTTCTAGGAAATGCTGTTGTGTGTTCGTCACTCAGTCGTGTCCAACTCTTTGCAACCCCATGGACTGTAGTCCGCCAGGCTCCTCCATCCATGGAATTCTCCAGGCAAGAATACTGGAGTGGGTTGCCATTTCCTTCTCCAAGGGATTTTCCCGACCAGGGGTCAAACCCGGACCTCCTGTATTGCCTGCAGATTCTTTACAGTCTGAGCTGTGTTACTCTTAATGCAGCACAGGATGGTGTTAAGATTTTGAGTGTCTGGTTACAGTACTGACTCGTGCCAAAGTTAGGAGCAGTAAAGCTCTAGGTCATTTTGTATGGGCTTTCATAACCCCTGCTATGCTGCAGCAGTAGCTCCGAGACCTAAAGGCAGGGCTTCATCCCTAGGAAAACCTACACTAAGCCCATGCATGGTCTTGCCTACTAAGATCCTGCAGTCTACCATGGGAAAGAGTCATTACCCTTTCTGTCTTTGTTTTATTCCTGAATTGATGAAACCAGACATCCATGATCTTACTCCTACCATGGAAGAAAGGTCTTTCATAGCTGGTTTTCCTTTTAAGCCATCTTTCCCCACCAAAAAAAAAAAAAAAAATCCTCTTGACTCCTTATCAGCTGATGCTCCTGCCTCTTCATCTAGAATTAATCCTGATCCTTGAAAAGAGATTTTTATGGAGCATCATACTCATGATCTGAAGATCAGGTAACTCTATTTCATCCAGTTCTGATCTCCTGGACTTTGGGCTAATATCTTGGTGCTCTGGCCCCTGGGTTGATAATTTAGTCCCTTAGTTGCATGAGGACATGTAAGTTCAATTAAATTATATATGTGCAGGAACAAACAAATGCTTAAAGTTATCAGTTGGACTTACAAGTTTGTTTCACACTCTTGGCAAGTTGGAGAGTTTATCTCCAGAATGATTCCATCTTACAGTGCTACTGAGAAATGCAGTATTTCCCGCCATATCAATAAATAAGGATATCACAGCCATCAGCAATTCTGGCCCTTCAAATGTGAATTTCTGAGCCCCGAGGGCACCCAGGAAGACAATTCTTCCTATCCGGCAGCCATCTATCACTCCCCATGGTGAACACTGAGGAAGGAGCTGGGAGGGGCAGATATGAAAAAATGCAGGATACTGGACACAGATAGCTGAGATGCATATGAAAGGAATGATCTCAGTGAGCCCAGACTCTTGCATCTTCCCATACATCAGTTCAGTTCAGTTCAGTTATTCAGCCGTATCTGACTTTTTGCAACCCCATGGACTGCAGCACGTCAGGCTTCCCTGTCCATCACAAATTCCCGGAGCCTAATCAAACTCATGTCTCTCAAGTTGGTGATGCCATCCAGCCATCTCATCCTCTGTTATCCCCTTCTCCTACTGTCAATCTTCCCCAGCAACAGGGTCTTTCCTAATGAGTTGGTCCTTCGCATTAGGTGGCCAAAGTACTGGAGTTTCAGCTTCAGCATGTGTCCTTCCAATGAATATTCAGGACTGATTTCCTTTAGGATTGACGGGCTTGATCTCCTTGCAATCCAAGGGACTCTCAAGAGTCTTCTCCAACACCACAGTTCAAAAGCACCAATTATTTGGCCCTCAGCTTTCTTTATAGTCCAACTCTCACATCCATACATGACTACTGGAAAAAAGCATAGCTTTGAGTAGATGGACCTTTGTTGGCAAAGTAACATCTCTGCTTTTTAGTATGCTGTCTAGGGCTGGAGGAAGCACAAGATGGAATCAAGATTGCTGGGAGAAATATCAATAACCTCAGATATGCAGATGATACCACTCTTATGGCAGAAAGAGAAAAAGAACTAAAGAGCTTTTTGATGAAAGTGAAAGAAGAGAGTGAAAAAGTTGCCTTAAAGCTCAACATTCAGCAAACTAAGATCATGGCATCTGGTCCCATCACTTCATGGCAAATAGATGGGGAAACAGTGGAAACAGTGGCTGACTTTATTTTTCTGGGCTCCAAAATCACTGTAGATGGTGATTGCAGCCCTGAAATTAAAAGATGCTTACTCCTTGGAAGGAAAGTTATGACCAACCTAGACAGCATATTAAAAAGCAGAGATATTACTTTGCCAACAAAGGTCTGTCTAGTCAAGGCAATGGTTTTTCCAGTGGTCATGCATGGATGTGAGAGTTGGACTATAAAGAAAGCTGAGCACTGAAGAATTGATGCTTTTGAACTGTGGTGTTGGAGAAGACTCTTGAGAGTCCCTTGGACTGCAAGGAGATCCAACCAGTCCATCCTAAAGGAGATCAGTCTTGGGTGTTCATTGGAAGGATTGATGTTGAGGCTGAAACTCCAATACTTTGGCCACCTGATGCTAAGAGCTGACTCATCTGAAAAGACCCTGATGCTGGGAAAGATTGAGGGCAGGAGGAGAAGGGGAAGACAGAAGATGAGATGGTTGGATGGCATCACTGACTCCATGGACGAGGGTTTGGGTGGACTCTGGGAGTTGGTGATGGACAGGGAGGCCTGGCATGCTGTGGTTCATAGGGTCGCAAAGAGTCAGACACGACTGAGTGACTGAACTGAACTGAACTAGGTTGGTCATATCTTTTCATCCAAGAAACAAGCGTCTTTTAATTTCATGGCTGCAGTCAACATCTGCAGTGATTTAGGAGCCCCCCAAAATAAAGTCTCTCACTGTTTCCCCATCTATTTCCCATGAAGTGATTGGACCAGATGCCATAATCTTTGTTTTTTGAGTGTTCAGTTTTAAGCCAGCTTTTTTCACTTTCCTCTTTCACTTTCATCAAGAGGCTCTTTAGTTCTTCTTCGCTTTCTGCTGTAAAAGTGGTGTCATCTGCATATCTGAGGTTATTGATATTTTTCCCTGCAATCTTGATTCCACCTTGTGCTTCATCCAGTCCAGCGTTTCTCATGATGTACTCTGCATATAAGTTAAATAAGCAGGGTGACAATATACAGCCTTGATGTACTCCTTTCCCTATTTGGAACCAGTGTGTTGTTCCATGTCCAGTTATAACTGTTGCTTCCTGACCTGCATACAGATTTCTCAGGAGGCAGGTAATGTGCTTTAGTATTCCCATCACTTTAAGAATTTCCAGTTTTCTGTGATCCACACAGTCAAAGGCTTTGGCATAGTCAATAAAGCAGAAATAGATGTTTTTCTGGAACTCTCTTGCTTTTTTGATCATCCAGCAGATGTTGGAAATTTGATCTCTGGTTCCTCTGCTTTTTCTAAATCCAGCTTGAACATCTGGAGGTTCACGGGTCATGCACTGTTGAGGCCTGGCTTGGAAAATTTTGAGCATTGCTTCACTAGCATGTGAGATGAGAGCAACTGTGCGGTAGTTTGAGCGTTCTTTGGCATTGCCTTTCTTTGGGATTGGAATGAAAACTGACCTTTTCCAGTCCTGTAGCCAGTGTTGAATTTTCCAAATTTGCTGGCATATTGAATGCAGTAATTTCACAGCATCATCTTAGGATTTGAAATGGCTTAACTGGAATCCCATCACCTACACTAGCTTTGTTTGTAGTGATGCTTCCGGAGGCCCACTTGACTTAGCATTCCAGGATGTCTGGCTCTAAGTGAGAGATGAAACCATCGTGGCTATCTGGGTAACTAAGATCTTTTTTGATCTGTGTATTCTTGCCAGCTCTTCTTCTTATCTTCTGCTTCTGTTAGGTCCATACCATTTCTGTCCTTTATTGTGCCCATCTTTGCATGAAATGTTCCCTTGGTATGTCTAATTTTCTTGAAGCGAGCTCTAGTCTTTCCCATTCTATTGTTTTCCTCTATTTCTTTGCATTGATCGCATACATAGAAAAGTGTTAAATTCCTTAACTTGCAACATCTGGTTTTTCTTAATTAACAATAATCTTTTAATGTTCGGACTGCCTGCCCTTTGTGGCAAACAAACCTGACTTCTCCCCCACCTCTCTCATGTCCATGGAACAGTTTTCTCAGGCTCACTCTCCATGCTGTCTCCCAGGCTTGAAGTCCTAAAAACTCCCAGCAAATAAAACATAATTCTCAACTCGTAGGTTGTGACTAATTTTTAAATCAGCACTACTATTTCAACATGTGGCAAGAGAAAGGACACAGGAAGTCCACGCTTGCTCTTGGAGGCTGCCTCCCAGAAGACGCACTGGCCATTTCCCACGAGGTCTGTGGTCAGAACTTGAGAAACGGTCCCCATCTAACAGCAGTGCAAACTTTTGTATGCCTTAGAAGAAGAAAACGACATCAGACTTGATGGGCCCAGAATATTGTTTCTGCTGCTACTGTTTTTCCACATTCCCTCTTTCATCTTTTTTTCTGGGATTAATTCCTCCCCAAACCAAACATGTTGATAAGAACTTTTCTGATGCTTCCTGCCTGCCAAAGCTCTTTTTAAAATGTTTTTAAAATTTAAGTATAATTTCTTTTATAATGTTTCATGTGTGTAGCAAAGTGATTCAGTTATACATATATACATACATATTAATATTAGTCACTCAGTCATGTCTGACTCTTTGTGACCCCAGATTCTTTTCCATTGGAGGTTATTACTTTGCCATAGTTCTTATCATCACCTCCTCTTAGATTTCTCACTGACAAGCTCAGAAGATCCCATATATCAATCAGGACTCTTGTCACAGACAACAGAAAATTCCACACACAGAGATTTAAGCAAGGAAGGAAATTTGCTATCTCATGTAACAACATAGCTCAGATGTAAATTTAGTTCTGAAATTCACAGCTCAGACGATGTCATCAAAACGTTTCTATTCTCCATCTCTTGGGCTCTGTCTATTCCCATATTAGCTTCATTCTTAGGCTCCACCTGTTAGGAGCTTAAGACAGAGACTCACATTATCATATCAAAGTCTTTCTGGGGCAGAGGGAGTTAGTGAGTCCAATTCCTACACAGATCAGTCAAAATTGCTGAGTGGGTTTTTCCTAGTTTCTGCTTAACCAGCCCAAACAGGTGCACATTCCTGAACCCACCACCATCTCTCATGAGATCTGCCACTTTGATTGGGTAGACGGGTTTCATGATATTTCCTGGGCCTCGATGTGGAATTCTGCAGGAGCCATGTGTACATAAAGTAGGGATAAGATGGATCCTCAACTTGAAACCTTGTGCTGTCTCATAAATGGGTGAATAGGTGTTAGCACAGATGTAGACATTGACTATCCACTAACTATCACTTACCTTTGTGTAAACCAGCCTCCAGCAGCAGAGTTAAACATCTGCCTGGCCTCAATCTCAATCACCATCGCCTTTGCCAGATGACTTACTCCTCCTCCAGCCCCCGGAGTGATCTGCTTGCCAGGACCAGATTTCATCTCAGTAGTCGGTTTAATTCTAGATCAAATGGCCAGTTGAACCATTCTCACCAGCAGAAACTAGCCAGACCTAATCTGTCATAGAGAGTGGATTGAAAAGAGCCTCATGTCATACTACTAAAGACCACTTCAGGGTGAAGAGCTATACATCTTCATGCAACATGCTCAAAAAAAATCAATTCTTCAGCCCCTAATTTCACTACTCTCTGATTTCCATTTCTCCATGTTATTTTATGAGGCTTCGGTGAAAGACTGCCTCAGTTGTCTTTCCGAAGTCCATGCATTACTTCATCTTCCTGACTTGTAACTGTACCCAAGAAGGAAATGAAGTTATTAATCTGGCATGATTTATTCTCAGCAAATCCACCTAGTTTCTAAGACCACCACTTCCTTTTGTCAAGGGCTCACAAACCATCCTCTTAGTAATCCATTCTAGAATTTCACTCAGGGTTGACATTAAGCTTCCAGGTCTACAGTGTGCACAATCCCCTTTCCCCCTTTTCAAAAGCCAGGGCTGGGCATGTCAGCCTCCTGTCTCTCAGCACCTCCTCCTTTTTTATGAGCGGCAGCTAATGGAGGATTTGCCTAATGTCTCTTAATGAGCCAGGATTAGAAGTCAGCAGACCGTGAGGGTCCAGCCTTTTGCTTCTCCTTTATGATTTCCCCACCCTGTTTTTCCCTGAGATGAGAGCTCTGCTCCAGAACCGCCAAACCCAAGATCTCTCAACAGGAACTGGTCTCTCTGCCCTCTCTCTTTGACGTGCCTCTCCCAGGGCGTTGGAGCAGGGGTTGAATGGGGGCACTGTGCCCAGTGCGGTCCTAATCTCCGAGGAGAAACGATCCGTGTCACTGTCACTGCTGTGGCTGATTAGCATTTCCCCCGTTCGTTTATGAATTGACTGTCGTGAACTGATTTCACCTGGAGGCCCTCTGAACCTAATTGTGAAAGAATTGGGGCTGGGGGAGGTTAGGATCACATCTGTGCAAAGGGCAGGTTGGAACTACCTAGTAAGCCCCAACATATAGGCACCCACATTCTCCTGAAAACCTACTCTCTCTGCTGCCGCTGCTGCTAAGTCGCTTCAGTCGTGTCCGACTCGGTGCGACCCCATAGATGGCAGCCCACCAGGCTCCCCTATCCCTGGGATTCTCCAGGCAAGAACACTGGAGTGGGTTGCCATTTCCTTCTCCAATGCATGAAAGTGAAAAGTGAAAGTGAAGTCAAAAGCTCAGTCGTGTCCGACTCCTAGCGGCCCCATGGACTGCAGCCCACCAGGCCCCTCCATCCATGGGATTTTCCAGGCAAGAGTCAGTTTAATTGAGTGAATTGCCTTCCTTTTAGCTTTCTTTTCATTTTCTTCTGTGGATACCTTTACCTTTAACTAGCAGCTCAGAGGACTTCCCTGGCGGTCCAGTAGTTAAGACCTTGCCTCCCAATGCAGGTTCCAGCCCCGGTCAGGGAGCCAAAATCACACATGCCTCATGACCCAAGAACCAAAATGTAAAACTGAAGCAACAGTGTAACAAATTCAATAGAGACTTTAAAAATGGTCTACATCAAAATAAAAACAAAAACAAAAAAACGTAAAATAAACAGCCTAATTTCCATTTCACATTTAAAACTCTCAGCTAACTTAGCATAAGCTACTTAGAAAAATCCACAATAACCGCCATTTAGAGCTCAACTACCCCAATAGCCCAGTTGGTAAAGAATCAGCCTGCAATGTGGGGACCCTGGTTCAATTCCTGGGTTGGGAAGATCCCCCAGAGAAGGGATAGGCTACCCACTCCAGTATTCTTGGGCTTCTCTGGTGGCTCAGCTGGTAAAGAATCTGCCCGCAATGCAGGAGACCTGGATTTGATCCCTGGGTTGGGAAGATCCCTGGAGAAGGGAAAGGCTACCCACTCCAGTATTCTGGCCTGGAGAATTCCATGGACTGTGTAGTCCTTGGGGTCGCAAAGAATCAGACAAGACTGAGTGCAACTTCCATTCAGTTTTTTTCACCCCAAAATCAGAGTAGCATAAGAACTATGTCTGGGCAGAACAGATATCAAAAGTGGTGTAAAGTGTACTTAATAGTGATAGCTCTGTAATTTCCATGAGCGTTTAGAATCCGAGTGATGTAATTAGGTTTTATTTGAGATTTTTCTTTGAATTTAAAAGGAAAGAAGGAGGAAATCAATATATTACCTTGCTATGAAGTAAAAATAAGTGAATCACCTGCCTGTTTTAATTTATCCTTTGAACTGAGGAGAATAATATTCACTTCTCTAGATGATTATTTTTACATCATGCATAGACACTGTGCTAATTTTTAAAGGCTAAATTTAATACTTCCACAAAATAGAGAAACCATTTTTCACTTCTGACTCACAATATAATTGAGTGTAGAAATGACACATAAAAGTTGTAGGTAACCTTTTATACCAATCTTTACATTTTTAACAGCTCCTTTACTTTGTGCCCCAGTGTGGATCTTACGAGAAAGAAAAAGTACCTTACAAGAAATAGCATCACCACCACCAACAACAAAGCAACAGACCAAATGATAAAAATTCTTCCTCTCTTCATGTGATGGGGGAGGAAGCACAGTTTGTTGAAGGAAGTGGGTACAAAAGTTTGAACGGACCCAGTTTACCAAGGCACCCTAACAGTGGGTAAACTGAGGCAGGCCATTAACATCTCCAGTCTAACCATACATAGCATGGGAGCGACAACACACACTTAATGTACTACTCAGCTGTTGCTGTGACAGGATTCTGTAACAAACATTCCCTAATTCCTCATAGCTCACAGCACAATATTTTATTTCACACTCAGGAGTCTATAAATCACCTGAGATTCTGCTGCTCTGAGCTGGCCATAGGTGGGCTCAGCTGGACTTCAGACTTGAACATGATGGAGGTTTGCCCTCTGTGATTTCCTTCTGGTGCACAGGGCACACTGATCTCATGGAAGGGGTCAGAATCTCAAGGGGCGTAAAGTGAAACACATGAGTTCTCTCACCATCAGTGCCTGCAGGGAACATTGACACTTCTGTGCCCATTTCATGGACCAAAGCAAGGTTTGGGGCCAAGTCTGATATCAGTGGGATGGAGAAGTATATTCCGCCCATAGTAAACATGGCAAGGAAGGATAACATGAGCAAATGTTTCATTCTGTCCCACTCTACATGGTTCTTACAAGGATGTTCAAATGAGTTAAGGTATGTAAAGCACAAGAATAATAGGCATGCAAAATGTGGTAGCTATTACTGACCATCTAATTATGTGATTAAAGGATCTTAAAATTATCAACACATTTTTCAACCCTGATTCCAATGAGCCCTTACAGACTGGCATTTTAATCACTTGATACTCAGCCATAAAGTGAGGGATTCTTTGCCAGAAGTGTTTTGCCCAATTGACATCATATATATATATCAATACTCAGGATTTGGCCAAGACAACAAACAGAAGAATGTGTCTGTAATTGGCATCATTTAGTTACAAGTGGAATCAACTTGTTTCCACTTTTTATACTTATCTGGGCAGATAAGAACAGGCAGCTGCCCTCTTTTCTGGTCAGCTGGTAAAACTGTTGCAAGCTGTGTTACTGAGTAAAGGAATCAGGGCAAATTGTTAAGATTTTTGGAGTGTCTGGCAGAGCTGCTAGTAGTTGAGATTTAGGACCTGCTTTTCTTGAGTTGGTGTTTTCAGTTTGCTTTTTAAATCTCAATGCTGTTTCCTACTTGAGAACAAAGGATCGGTTTGGAAAACATATTTTTATAGTTTAAAAAACCCTCATAAAATATTCTGAGCAGGCAGCCCTGAGATCCTGCCCAGCTCTGGCTCATTTCTCCTGTAAGTACAACTCTTAATCTCACTATACCTACCTCTTCTCAACCCTTAAGTAAGAGGACTGGCTTGGAAAAACTTTTGCTATCTCTTCCAAATCAAAACTTCTATGGTACTAACCTAATTCCCACTTAAATTGGAAAGAGCCTCAGCAGAGATTTGGCTCAGATGCAGAGATGACATCAGTTGTCAGGGATACCCACAGACAAAATCTCGGTGAAGCATTCAGTCTACGGGGGTTTTGTTGCAACTGAAAACCTGTGCCATTACGGATATCTTTCCCCACTTCTCCACCACCAACACTCAACCTCCCACACTCTCTCCCTCTGTGACCACTGGGTCCAGGCTCACACCTGAAAACAGCTGGGCCTCCCGACTTCACTGCAGCCCCAGTCCAGTCTGTTCTCCTCCCAGCAGCCAGAGCGCTATTTGTAAAATCAAAATCAGACCACCCTTACTTTGGGGACTCAATGTCCTCTTCTTACTCTTAAAAGAAAATCTCAAGCTCTTCCATGGGCTTTCAGGCCCATAGACACCGGTCCCTGCGTACCCCTCCCCACGGACTCCCCTCATTCCCTGTGCCCCAGCCACACAGGCATTCTTTGGGTCCTTGATCACACTGAACTCGCTCCCCACATCCTTTCACCCACCACTCTCTCTGTCTGGACATTCCCCCAGATTGTGGGGTCTCAGCTCCAATATTGCCTCCTCAGAGAACTTTTCTGAACATCCTGTCCAACGTGCGCCCTCTCCACCTCCAGTCTCTATTTATCATAGTACATTTTTTAGACGCTTTATCATTGTGTGAAGTGCTCTTGTTTATTTGTCTGCTTGCTTTTTACCCCACACTAGTGCACAGGCTCTGACTGGTCCCTGCTGGATTCTCAACAGCTAAGATATCATCTGGAACAGAGTCGGGACTCAAGAAACATTTTAAATCAGTGGTGGAAGAGGTGAGATGGTGCACACTTTGTCTCACCAATTTAGAGATGGGGAGAACACGTCTCCCAGTGGCCCTTTGAGTGGTTGTGACTGTGTTCTCCCTGGAAGAATAAAGTAAAAGTTGTAAAACCAAGTATCTCTAGATCATGAGGTGGGTGAAGACTCCAGAAAGTTTTGAAAGGAAGAGGTAGGGTCCAAATAGACTTCACTAAGGTCAACAGTCAAACCACTCAAGGTCAGGATGACTTTCTTGACCCAAGATAAAGGAAGATCCAGGATCCAAAGGATCAAAGCAGTGAGTATAAAGAGAATCACGAGCTGGCCCTGGATGTGACCACAGCTTAGACAGAGAGAGAGAATTTCTCTCTCTCAGATTTGAGTTTCTTGTCAGTGAAATGGAAATTGTGGCAATGATTGTCACCCATTGGGCTTATTGAAAGAACTAGATCAAATTGAGGAGAAAAAGTTCTAGTATGTAATATGCACTCAAGAAATAATAGTCTCCTTACCTCATTTTCAGAAATCACATCAGTGATGATGCTTTTGGCATAAGGGAACCCCTAACTAAAATGAGTTTGCACAGCATGAGCTTATTTTCCTCACATAACCTGATATTGGAGAAGGTGGTCCAGGGCCCAGCCCCCCAGGTAGTTGTTTGTGCCTGAGGTTCTGTCCACCTTCCCGACACAGGGACAAACCATCACCATGGCTTCCATCATCCTGTCTCCCAGGGCAACAGCTGAAGGATGCAGAAAAAGGCAGGGAAGGGACTTCTCTCCTCTCTTGCTGTGTCTGTGTGTGTGTCAAACAGAACAGAACCTTGGATGTGTCTTTTCCTCCCTTTGATGTCTTCCCTCCCTCCTTCACCTTCTCTGCTCCCTGGAGGCTTATCTTCCTAGACCTGGGTAGCTTCCCTTGGCCTGTCTCTTTCAGCGGCATTTGGCTCCCTCTCCACTGTGTCCCACTTCCAGTGGGCTGCGTACCTCAACCAAAGGCCACAGCTCCTGTTGGGTGGCCCTTTCGCCCAATGAGAGCCAGTCTCTCTGGGTTCTGGAAACTTTTTCCTATACTCCCTTGCAATCTCTGAGTGGTAATGATTCCCCATGACTCAGTCCTACAGTGCGTCCCCTTAACCATCCTTTGCAAGCTTCCCTTAATCCTTACCCAGCTTGGATCTCTGTAAATAGCACTTTATTAAAATCTTCTTAATTATCCTGTCGGAATGAGTCATCTATTTCCTGCTGGGACCCTGACCTGGACAGGAAGAATCATTTTTCTCAGAAGTTGACCAAGGCTCCCATCCCTCCTCCCGCCTACCCCAACCGGAAAAAAAAAAAAAAAAAAAAAAAAACTTTTCTCCAAACCTCACTCTAGGATTGGATCACACAATAAAGCCTGGGAAAGCAAGTATCTGACATTTCCCAATAATCGCCTTGGGATGGTTATTGCTTGACAACTAATAATGTCTGCTTCAAGGGTACTCCTGGAGAAAGCAATGGCAACCCACTCCAGTACTCTTGCATGGAAAATCCCATGGATGGAGGAGCCTGGTAGGCTGCAGTCCATGGGGTCGCAAAGAGTCGAACAGACTGAAGCAACACAGCAGCAGCAGCAGCAAGGGTACTCCAGCTCCTTACCAAGAGAAGAAGCAATGCCATGGTCAGAGTAGGACAGAAAGGCCCAACAGGTGGCCCTAAGGCCAGTTTTGTGGCAGCCAGCAGGAACTCGTATGGCTCACAATTTGCCAGCAGTCGCTGTGGTTATGGTGGTGGTGAGCAGCAAGAGACTGTTCCAAAGGGAGACCAGGGAAAATGTCAGAAGGCTGCCAGCCACTTGCTACAGGCTTACCGATGTCCCCCCACACCAATAGCAACAATGAAAGGAGATGTTAACGAGGAGAGGGACTTTCAAATCCTCAGGAGCAAGCTTTGCTCTTCAAAAGTGAAAGTGAAAGTCACTCAGTCATGTCCGACTCTTTGCTACCCCATGGACTACACAGTCCATGGAATTCTCCAGGCCAGAATACTGGAGTGGGTAGCCACTCCCTTCTCCAGGGGATCTTCCCAACCCAAGGATCGAACCCAGGTCTCCTGCATTGCAGATGGGTTCTTTACCAGCTGAGCCACCAGGGAAGCCCAAGAATACTGGCGTGGGGAGCCTATACAGTCCATGGAATTCTCCAGGCCATAATATTGGAGTGAGTAACTGTTCCCTTCTCCAGGGGATCTTCCTGACCCAGAAATTGAACTGGGGTCTCCTGCATTGTAGGCAGATTCTTCACCAGCTGAGCTACCAGAGAAGCCCCGCTTTTCAAACTACAGCCAAAAAGGGAAGTGTGCTGTTACTTTGCCCCAGATTCTCTCATTTGGGTTCCCACACAGACAAAATGAAAAATCCTTGGGCCAGAAGTGGAAAGTGCATCACCTGCATTTACACACACAGCATATGAGTAACTCTTAATCAGCCTGAGCTCATGGAGACACTGGAGATAAATCGGGACCTGGAGGGGATATTCAGATGGTCATCTATTTTGATCAGGTATATCACACAGTGTTACATTTTTTTTTTTTTTGAATGGCCAGCATTAAAATATCACCCTGTCCTCTGCCTTAATAAGTAATTTTGTTGTTTGTTTTGTGTTTTAGGTTTGCATATCTTTGTTTTGTTTTAGAAAAAAAAAAGAGTCCTGGCTTTTGAGTGAGTGAGGGCTCAATCAGGTCCGACTCTGTGAGACCTCATAGATGGTAGCCCACCAGGCTCCTCTGTCCGAGGAATTTTCCAGGCAGGAATACTGGAATGGGTTGCCATTTCCTACTCCAACAAATCTTCACGACCCAGGGATGGAACCTGTGTCTCCTGTATTGGCAGCTGGATTCTTTATCACTGCATCACCTAGAAAGCCCATAATGGAAATGAAGAGAAAAGATCTTCATGCAAAATAGAATGTATTCAGCCATTGAATATATGTGTTATCTGTCCAGCCACCATGAGTGTTGCATGTAATTTTGATTTCCATGGCTCTTCCTTTGTTCGTAAGCCACTTACGACAGCAACCAAGGTTGCAAAATATACACAATATATTACATATATTTACCTTGTTTATTTTGTGTGTTGGAGAAGGCAATGGCACCCCACTTCAGTACTCTTGCCTGGAAAATCCCATGGACGGAGGAGCCTGGTAGGCTGCAGTCCATGGGGTCGGGAAGAGTCGGACACGACTGAACGACTTCACTTTCCCTTTTTACTTTCCTGCATTGGAGAAGGAAATGGCAGCCCACTCCAGTGTTCTTGCCTGGAGAATCCCAGGGACTGGGAAGCCTGGTGGGCTGCCGTCTATGGGGTCACACAGAGTCGGACATGACTGAAGTGACTTAGCATAGCATAGCATTTTGTGTGTTACCTACTAGAACGCAAAGGCAGGGATTTCAGACTGTCATGCCCCCTGCTGTATCTTCAATACTAGAATGGCGGCTGGAACATAGTAGGTGCTCAGTAAACATTTGTTGACTATAGGATTGTGCTTGTGGATGTGTGAATGGCTATAGGTAACTTCTGACATTGACTGTTGCCTGGAGTTTGGGCAATAGCTCTCTCACCATCTCACCCCACTTTAGCAGAGAAGATGCTCGGACTGTCCAGTGAATAAATAAGAAGGCCAGGGCTCTTTTGGAAATTCTCATATGCCTGAGGTCTCTCTCCAGTCCCCAGATAGAGAGATCTAGCCAGAGTCTTCTCTATTTTGATAACTCTCAGATGTCTCAGAGTGATGGCTGAGCAGGTAAATATACAGCCGTGAGCAAAGAAGGTATCTTAGAATAGCCCTCTGGAACATTACCTTCTACTGGTTCAGAGGGTGTGATTTCTATTGACCAGTATCTGGAAGCAAGAATCTGGTCAAATATGACCACCAAACTCTGAGGCAGATGATTGATCTTATTTTTTTTTTTTCCAGACAGTGCCAGTGTTTCAAAGACTAAGTCAAGGAGTAAGAGCCCAGTAGGAACTGCTCATTATGGGTGACAAAAGGAAGCCAGGATGAAGAAGAGAAGCCTCTGTCCTTTCCTACCACTGAAAAGAATCCGCCTCCAATGCGGGAGACCCGGGTATGATTCCTGGGTCGAGAAGATCCCTGGAGAAGTGAATGGCAACTCACTCCAGTATTCTTGCCTGGAAAAGCCCATGAACAGAGGAGCCTGGTGGGCTACAGTCCATGAGGTCACAAAGAGTCAGATATGACTGAGGAACCATCACTTCCACCACTGACCTCAGGGAGACTGGACAGATGCACAGTTTCATGCCACTAGCAGGGCCCTGCATTCACATACTGCCTTGGTGAACACACCATATTGCATCATTCAGAACGTAAAGGTGCTGCTCTCAAATGCTCTCATTAGAAGCATCCTTCATGTCTATTACCCCAGATGCCTCTTCCTGGTCTATGCCACCCTCTGGGAGTTCGTGTATTGTACAGCAGCAGTCACTTAGGTGAAACCCAAAGCTAAGCATCTGACAAGATGACCCCAATATCCACCAAAAGCTTGGCTGTAAATTTATACTCATTTTTTATTATATCAAAGACTCTCAAATTATTTGTCTCATGACCTCTTTACACTCTTAAAAATTAAGAACTCAAAGGTTCTTTTCTAATATAAGTTAGATGTGACAATATTTACAGAATTAGCAAATAAAATTGAGAAGTCCTTAAAATATTAATTTTAAATCTGTATTAGAATAACCAAGATAAACCATCATATGTTAACATAAATAAGGCATTTTTAATGAAAGGTAATATTCAGCAAAACAAAACAAAAACAATGAGAAGAGTAGGATTGTTTTATGTTTTAACAAATCCATTTAAACTTCAGTTTAATACCAAAAAACTGGCTGAATTCACATGGCTGGTTCTGCATTTTATGTAATGTGATATCACATAACTTGCAGACTCTGGAAAGTCCCACTGTATACTCATGAGAGAATGAAATTTAGAAAGGAAAAATAAAAAAACCTCCTAGTATGATTATGAGAGTCATTTTGACCAGTTTTCACTGCATTCTTTTGAGTCTATTGTCTCCCTTCTCACTGACACTCTGAGCCAAAGGAATGGATGGTCTTCTCTGGTGGAGGAGTAGAAAAATTCATTCTTCATGGTGACTACAGCGCTCAGGACACAGAGACACAGCTTTCCATATCGTGACATTCCGGAGTCCATTCAATGTCAGTGTTCAGCACACTTCATCCTTGAAATTGCTTTTGCCAAGCGCAGTGGTGGAGTGGGGGATGGAACAATGGATATACCACTCTAGCAAGAGCTGACCTTCCAGGAATTCCCTGACAGTCCAGAGGTTAGGATTCTGCACTCTCACTGCCAAGGGCCTGGGTTTAATCCCTAATCAGGGAATTAAGATTCCGCATGCCACAGGGCATGGCCAAAGTAATAATTAATTAATTTTTAAAAAGAAAGCAGACCTCCAGGTTATAAGTGCAGGCTGCAATACAATTGGGTTTCCCTGTCTCCCAACCTGCCCATGGGCCACAGGTGCAATAATAACATTGTATGAAGTCAGGCAACCTACAGGGTAGCTGGTATCCAAAAGTATCCACTTCAACCTGAAGATAAGGTATTTTTCAGGACTGTATTCCTTTCAGAAATGATACTGAAGAAAACAACTGTGCTGATACTTGTTTCTTCTTAAGAACTCATCAGAAGCCTGCAACAAGTAGCTGGCATCGTGAGAGCATCCATTTCAACCCCAGGGCAAAGTATTTTTAAGGACTGTGCTATTGTCAGACTCTGTGTGACTGGACCCCACCAGGCTCCTCTGCCCATGGGATTCTCCAAGCAAGAATACTGGAGTGAGTTGCCATGCCCTCCTCCAGGAGATCTGACCTCCTCAGGGATTGAACCCACGTCTCTTGCATCTCCTGCATTGGCAGGCGGGTTCTTTACCAGCTGAACCACCAAGGATTCTTTCAGAAATGATTCTAAACAAAGCAGTAGGGCAGACACTTGTTTCATTTTAAGAATTAACCAGAAGTTTTCAACATTACACATTTAGGGAGCATTAATCTCACTCCAGTACTCTTGCCTGGAAAATCCATGGATGGAGGAGCCTGGTAGGCTGCCGTCCATGGGGTCACTAAGAGTCGGACACAACTGAGCGACTTCTCTTTCACTTTTTACTTTCATGCACTGGAGAAGGAAATGGCAACCCACTCCAGTGTTCTTGCCTGGAGAATCCCAGGGACAAGGGAGCCTGGTGGGCTGCCATCTCCGGGGTCGCAGAGTTGGACACGAGGAAGCAACTTAGCAGCAGCAGCAGCAGCAATCTCCATTCACACCTCTTTAGTGTAGAAAGGGAAGAGGAGGCTCCCTCAGAAGTGCGCTTAATGCTTCTCTGCTTACCCTAAAATGGAATTTCACAGAGTTTCAAGGGACTCAGAGTGTCTCCAGCCTCCAAATGGCCACAATCCAGCTTTGTGATTTAGGAGAGGAAATAGCTGCTTGCAGAAACTCTGAGTCAATCCTGCTTCCCACGACTATCTGCCTCTCTAATTAGAAAATTCACTTTAAAAAATATCTTTTATTGAACTTCCCTGGTAGTCCAGTGGTTAAGACTCCATTCTTCCACTGCAGGAGGCACAGGTTCAATCCCTGGTCAGGAAAGTTCTACAAGCTGTTTGGTGTAGCCAAAAACAAAAATAAAATAAAACATAAATTATCTTTTATTCATATAAAACAAAATTGTGATGAATATTCTTATAGTTAAACTTTTGTGCACATTTATGATTGTGTATAATAGTAGTCCTAGCTCCATTAAGGAAGGAAAGGAAATGGTCCATCCAAACGGAATGATCTAAGTTCATGACAGTGTGAAGATAGCAAGTGTGTGGGAACTGCTTAATGCAGGTCTGAGACATGGCAGGTTCTCAAAAAAACACTATTGGTTTATTGCAACTATAATGTGGTGATCTGGGTCATATGCAGGTATTTTTAAAGATGGGTGAAATAAAAGGAAATGCCATTGAAACCGGTCCACAATATATTAGGAAATGGACTTCCCACGTGGCTAAGATGGTGAAGAATCCACCTGCAATGCAGGAGACCTGGGTTCAGTCCCTGGGTGAGGAAGGTCCCCTGGAGAAGGAAATGACTTCCCACTCCAATATTCTTGCCTGGAGAATTCCATGGACAGAGGAACCTGGCGGGCTACCATCCATGGAGTCACAAAGACTCAGACACAACTGAGCAACTAATACTTACCAGTTCAGTCACTCAGTCATGTCTGACTCTATGTAATCCCATGGACTGCAGCACACCAGACTTCCCTGTCCATCACCAACTCCGGAGCCTGCTCAAACTCATGTCCATCGAGTCAGTGATGCCATCCAACCATCTCATCCTCTGTCGTCCCCTTCTCCTCCTGCCTTCAATCCTTCTCAGCATCAGGTTCTTTTCCAATGAGTCAGTTCTTCACATCAGGCGGCCAAACTATTGAATTTCAGCTTCAGCATCAGTCCTTCCAGTGAATATTCAGGACTGATTTCCTTTATAGGTTGGATCTCCTTGCTGTCCAAAAAACTCTTAAGAGTCTTCTCCAACACCACAGTTTAAAAGCATTAATTCTGCTGTGCTCAGCTTTCTTTATGGTCCAACTCTCACATCCATACATTACCACTGGAAAAACTAGAGCTTTGAGTAGATGGAGCTTTGTGGGCAAAGTAATGTCTCTGCTTTTTAATATGCTGTCTAGGTTGATCATAGCTTTTCTTCCAAGGAGTAAGCGTCTTTTAATTTCATGGCTGCAGTCACCATCTGCAGTGATTTTGGAGCCCCCAAAATACAGTCTGTCACTGTGTCCATTGTTTCCCCATCTATTTGCCATGAAGTGATTAGACCAGATGCCATGATCTTCTTTTTTTGAATGTTGATTTTTAAGCCAACATTTTCACTCTCTTCTTTCACTGTCTTTAAGAGGCTCTTTAGTTCTTCTTCGCTTTCTGCCATAAGGGTGGCGTCATCTGTGTATCTGAGGTTCTTGATATTTCTCCCGGCAATCTTAATTCCAGCTTGTGCTTCATCCAGCCCAGCGTTTCTCATGATGTACTCTGCATAGAAGTTAAATCAGCAGGGTGACAATATACAGCCTTGATATATTCCTTTCCCAATTTGGAACCAGTCTGTTGTTGCATGTCCAGTTCTAACTGTGGCCTCTTGACCTGCATACAGATTTCTCAGGAGGCAGGTAAGGTGGTCTGGTATTCCCATCTCTTTAAGAATTTCCACTATGAAGTAAAAATAACCATTTCTAAACACTATGTGCTTTGTGATCTCATTTGGTTTTTAATATGTTAAAAGCATTACAGTTTTCTTTGTGTTTTTTTCCTTCTAGTAATTTTCTATATACTTTTGTAACTTTTTAATAAAAAATTCCTATCACATAAAAATATCCTGCTGTTTTTTCAGTTAAAAAGAATCATAGATCTTAATTTTAAAAATCTGAAAAAAAACTAAGATACAACAAATCTGAAAGAATTTTACAGCAAACATCCATACACCGAAGCCTAGACTCTATCATGAATATTGTATATAAGTGTACTTGTTCTGTCACATATCTATGCATTTACCATCCTCTATTCATCAACAAGGAGATCAAGCCAGTCCATCCCAAAGGAAATCAGTCCTGAATATTCATTGGAAGGACTGATGCTGAAGCTCCAATACTTTGGCCACCTGATGCAAACAACTGACTCATTGAAAAAGATCCTGATGCTGGGAAAGATTGAAGGCAGGAGGAGAAGGGAAAGACAGAGAATGAGATGGTTGCATGGCATCACCGACTCGATGGACATGAGTTTGAGTAAACTCTGGGAGTTGGTGATGGACAAGGAAGCCTGGCTTGCTGCAGTCCAGAGGGTCACAGAGTCGGACACGACTGAGCGACTGAACTGAACTGAACTAATTCATCAAAAATCTACCTAGTTTTTAAAATTTATTTCAAAGTAATTGCAGACAATGCAATGCATTTCAAATAATTCAGCAGGCAGATGGTTAGTTAGACTTCTGTATTTTAAGTTTCTTACTTTGAGGTAAAATTTATATACAATGAAATACAAACCTTAGGTATACAATTAGTAAGTCTTGACAAATACCAACATTCATGCAGCCCTCTATCAAAATTTCATTTTTGATTAATTTTGTTAACATGTTTTCCAGAAGTGAAGCCCATTGATTTTTAAAGGAAGGAAAGTGTTCTACATTTAAGTATTTAATTTGCCAATGTTACTAAAGTTTCTGCCTTTCAGGCTCCCTCCTTCAAATAAAATGCTATGACCCCAATGAGAGGCGGTACTTGGACCCTTCTTGGTAGCTTTAGTTGCAGATCAAGGCTCCACTGAGGCATGAGGTGGCTTGGGAATGGAGTTGATCAAACTGGACAAACCCGTGGTTTTATCCAAGAGTGTTTCTGAAGGCAACATGTAGATTTTCAGCAGAGAATCCTTTCCCCCATCCCCTCTGGAATGTCAGTTGTACTAGTAGAGAAGAACAGAAGTAGGATCTCAATAGAAAGTCAAGAAGCGTAAAAGGAGCTGTCTCTCCTCCAGCCCCACCTGCTAAGGATCCTGGTGATTTGGGGTGAGGAAGACCAGGTCTGTACTCTGCTGCTGACCACATAAGGAACCACGGCCAGATCCAGACATTCCCTGAGTCCATTTCCTCACTTACCAAGTGGGAGTCATCATATTATCAACTTCCTAGAGCTTTGTGAGTGCTAAGTGAGATAATACACCTAAAAACCTTTAGCACACTCCCTCGTGCTCAATACATTTCAGCTCCTATTATATTTATTTGCCAGAGTCAAAGGGGAAAATGAGTTATTTTCATGCTTAAGACTACTAAATACTTTATTTCATGCTTGGTATTTCTGTACTACTTCCACAATTTCCTTCTTATTCTAGAAAATTCAAGCACCTGGCAAATTTCCTATTTTGGAATCTACTTTCATCAAACTTTTATTTTGGCCTGAAGTCTACAGTATTTGAGGTTCAGAAGTTCATCGTGTCTATTTTTATCTTCAGTTGGTCTGATAACTGTTTTCTAATAGGAACTTTCTGGGAAAGAATAAGAAGATTATAACAATACTATTCTAAAATAAACTGTAGGAACTAAAAATATAGCACACTTTATTTAAGAAAGATATCTATATTCCAGAAATTGAACGTTATGGTAATAATCCTTAATGGTTTTTGAGAATAAGTATCTATATTCATCATTCATGTTTAGGTTTGTTTTTAACTTAAAAATCCAGTGAACTATAGTCAGGGCCTCTTCTAAGTATTGTGCATATATGTAATACTTAAAAACAGATTTACTGAGTTACTTATTAGGGAGAATGATGCTGGAATAGAATTAGATGATAAGTCACTTTGCACTTTTATCCAGGTTAAAACTATAAGATGCCTCAGAGAAGCTCCATAACATAAAAGGTAATAAATATGCCCAATAAATATCTATGTAGATGCAGTAACAGAACATTTCTGGCAGTTTTGACTTTCAGTATCTGGGGTACCCAAAGGCACGTTGTTATTACAAGACTAGTGTGTCAGTTTGGGATTTGGAACATCTGACCTTTGGTTACCTAATAGATCTGCCTCCACTGGACCTGCACTGTGACCCCCAAGCTGGCCGGTTGAATTCTCTATGAAGATTCCGAATGAAGATTCATTCTGAATGATCTGAATGAAGATTCCATTTTCACCCAGCCAATACATTTTGCCTTCAACCAATTCTGTTTTAGGTTTCTCATTTTAGAAATTAAGGTGATTTGGTGGTCCCTGCCATAGCCAAGACTTCTTACTCATAACCACATCTTTTGAATTTCCCCAGTTATTAGCAGGTGACCCACCTTTCTTCTGCAAACTTCCATGGGTGAGATGTGGAGGAAAGTCAGCATACAGTTGCTACTGGTTACCTATTTTGATGCTTCCCAGGTGGTCAAGAACCCACCTGCTAATGCAGGAGACACAGGAGGTGTGAGTTCGATCCCTGGGTTGGGAAGATCCCCTGGAGAAGGAACTGGCAACCCACTCTAATTTTCTTGCCTGGAAAATCCTATAGAGAGAGGAGCCTGGCGGGCTATAGTCCATGAGGTCACAAAGAGTTGGACACTGCAGACTGAGCTGCACACACATATATCTATTTTGATACCACCTAGGAGAAGGCAATGGCACCCCATTCCAGTACTCTTGCCTGGAAAATCCCATGGATGGAGGAGCCTGTTAAGCTGCAGTCCATGGGGTCGCTGAATTGGACTAGACTGAGCGACTTCAATTTCACTTTTTGCTTTCATGCATTGGAGAAGGAAATGGCAACCCACTCCAGTGTTCTTGCCTAGAGAATCCCAGGGACGGGGGAGCCTGGTGGGCTGCCGTCTATGGGGTTGCACAGAGTCAGACACGACTGAAGCGACTTAGCAGCAGCAACAGCAACAGACCATTTTAAGTTTTTGTAAAAAAAAAAAAAAAAATTCATAAACTATGTATTAAATGCTTCCTCTGTGCCAATCATCATGCTAAGTGCCTCACGTGCACGATATCATTCAGTCCACACAACAACCCGATGAGATTAATAACATCCCAGTTTACAGACAAGGAATCTGGGGCTCAGAGGCCTTAGGGAATTTGGCCAAATGACACAGCTCATGAGGATCACAGTTGGAACTTGAACCTAGATTTTATCTGATTCTGATGCCAGTTCATCCAACTGTCTTATTTGAAAGCCTCTTCTCTACTTCAGGGACAACTCTGCGGAGGAAGCGGAGTGCAAGCTGTAGACGAGTCCACAGAAGACCAGCTGGAGCAAATCACCAAGTTCATGTCAGTTGCTGGAAGAAATCGCTAATACTGATGGCTCCCCTGGGTCTCATGGGGTGATGAGGAAGATAAGGTCAGAATCAGCTGAGCATCTTGTACCTTGCTAGCTACACGAGGCAGAAGAGAGCATGCTAGTGAAACAAGGGGGACACATAACCTGAGCCTGAACTTCATCCCTTTAGGACATTATTATGACTCACACCAGAGGCTTAGGAGTTTTTCTGCTCTCTGGACTTATGTCACATTTGAAGAACTTAAATCACAACACTACACAGAATGGTGTGACACACGCATTGGCCTCCTCAGTAAACTGATAGTAACATGAGGGAGACGACATGTCTTTTTCCACTTTGAATCTGGGACATGGCCTGACACTCAGGAGGAAACCCAAAATGGTGAATCAAGGAACAGCTGAATTAGAACAAAACACAACTGAGCCACATACACACACGCATAGACTTGCTAAGACATCCACATCTCAACCAACTTATTTATGCCAGGATCTCTGCCTAGAATCTTTGCCACCTTCCTCTTACCTCTAAAAACAATCTCACCCTTCAGGGCCCCAATTCAAACTTTCACTTCTTCTTGTGGAAATCTTGTGAAGATTTTGCTACGCCATTTTCCCAATGTAGCTTTGACTGTGTATGTTTCTGCTATTTACATTTCATAGTTTAACACATGGGGTTCTTTCTTTCTTGACTGGTCTTCTGAACAAGAGTATATATTCCCAAAGGATATATATAGACAGCTTGCATTTTAGGCTTTAATAAAAGACTTCTAAATGACCAGAAATCCTACACACTGCTGATTAAATGGATGTAGTGCTTTTGAAAACCCTTTCATAGTATTTATTAAAGATAAATATGTGCATATCCTATGAGCTAGCAAGTAGACTTCTAAGTTTGCGTTCATCAGAAATGCATATCTCCTGTTCACCAAAACACATCACCTAAAATGTTTTGGTAGTACATTTAGCCGTAGCTAAAACTCAACAATTATGCAAATTCCCTCAATATTAATATGTCAGCATAGGAATATGGTAAAGCAATGATAATGAATAAACTTCAAATACATGTAAGAAAAAAGTTTAATAAAAATAATACTTAGCAAAAGCAGCCAAACACTAAATACTCCAACATCCCATTTATATAAATTTCAAAAACAAGAAAAATGCAGTCTACATAGGTAATTAGAAGTCAGGATGATGGTTGGCACTGGGGCAGGTGTGAGGCTAGAACCAAAGATGGGGGCAGGAGTGCTGACGATGCTCTGATTATTGATCTAGGTGCTAGTTTCACATTTGTTTCACTTTGTGAAAACCCACTAAACTGAAAACTCACAGGTACTTATTCTGCCTGTGTGTTATACTTCTGTATAGAGTGTATTTGTCTTGCTTTTTAAGACAACCAAGGAAATTTTCAGTTCAGGCCAAGATGGTATAAAAGGGACCAGATATACTCACCTATTTTAAACAATTAGAAAACCAAACCAAATACATGAAGCAGTGGTTTGCAGAAGCTGAATAACAAGCAACACAGGACTGCCATGCCTGAAAGAAGGGGACAGATAAGGCGCTCTCAGTATTCCAGTCTCACTGGCAGGAGGCAGTCTTCCGTCCGCAACATGGGAACAGGGAGCCCAGAGACAATCTAATGGTCTAGCAATGTGCTTCTAAATAACCCAAGTGTCAAAGAAGAAATTGCAATGAAAATTAGAAATAAAAAATACAGCTAATAAAAATAAAAGCCAAACATATCAAATTGTGTGCAATGTCATTAAAGCAGTGCTTGAAGGATATTTAAATTAAAGTCTTATATTATTATATTATTAATAGAAAAGAAAAAAGAAGCAATTATCTAAGACCAAACCTTAATAAACTAGAAAAAGATTAAATTAAACCCTAATGAATGAAAAAAATGAAATGATGAAGAAGATAACCATAAAATGGGAAGCAGGAAAACTTAGTTGTTGAAAAGTTCGTTTGTTTAAAAGGAACAGCTCTAGCCAAAATAAACAGAAAAAAAAGAGAAACTACACAAATTACTGTTATTAGGAATGAAAGAGTGGACCTCACTACAAAGCCTAGAGATTTTTAAATATCAGTAAGGTAATATAGGAGAAGGCAATGGCACCCCACTCCAGTACTCTTGCCTGGAAAATCCCATGGACGGAGGAGCCTGGTAGGCTGCAGTCCGTGGGGTCGCTGAGAGTTGGACACGACTGAGCCACTTCACTTTGACTAAAATCCCATGGACGGAGGAGCCTGGTAGGCTGCAGTCCGTGGGGTCGCTAGGAGTTGGACACGACTGAGCCACTTCACTTTGACTTTTCACTTTCATGCATTGGAGGAGGAAATGGCAACCCACTCCAGTGTTCTTGCCTGGAGAATCCCATGGACCGAGAAGCCTGGTGGGCTGCCGTCTATGGGGTCACACAGAGTCAGACACAACTGAAGCGACTTAGCAGCAGCAGTAGCAGCAGCAAGGTAATATATGAACACTTTGATGACAACATAGCAAACAACTTGGAATACAGATGAATCCCTGAAAAATACAAACTACCAAAACTCATTCACTCAAGAAGAACTAGATAATGCCAATAGTTTGATATACATTTTTAAAATTGTTTATGATTAAAAAACTTTCCCACAAACAAACAACAAAAATCAGAGACAGGTGGCTTCACTGATGAATTCTACCAAATATTTAAGTAGCAAATAATAGCAGATTATTCAAATACTTCCAGAAAATAGGGAAAACCCATACTAGCTCATTTTATGAGACCATCATGACCCTGATTTTAGCCATTATTATAAAATCCAGATCAAAAATTATGAGAAAAAATATTTGCAGACCAGGGTCTCTCGTGAACATGAATACAAAATTACCAAACATTTTTTAGAAAATAAAATCCAAAAAAAAAAAAAGAAAAGAAAATCCAGAAATATATAAATAAGATACTATATCAGGACTAAGTGGGTTTGATCCCAGGAATGAAAGATTGGTTTAACATTTGAAAAGGGATGTAACTCATCATATTAACAGTCTGGGGAAGAAAAGCCACATGATTCCCTCAGGAGATGCCAAAAAATGCATTTGACAAAATCCAACATCCACTCATCACTCATTAAACTTCCTCAAACTGAGAAAGAGAACCTAAAAACAAAAAAAAAAAACCTACAACTAACATACTTATTGGTGAGAAAAATTTCCCCCTAACAGCAAGAATAAGAATGAATGTTCATTCTTACTACTCTGATCCAGCTAGGGGTCCTAACAAGCATAATAAGGCAAGAAAAAAATAATAATAAAAGGCACAGATAATGAAAAAGGAGAAAGCAAATCTTATTTATAAACAACATGATCATCTATATGAATATTCTAGGAAATTATTTTTAAAGCTACTAGAACTCATAACAAGTTTAGCAAAGATATAGTCCACAAGATCAATATTTTAAAAGTCAATTGTATTTTCACATACTAGAAATAAACAACTGTAAACAGAAATATAAAAGATGTATTCTCTGAAAAAGCACAAATACATAAGATACTTTTGGACAACTTTATGCAAAAAAAAAAATGTGCAAAACCTTGATGAGAGAAATTAGAGAATACCTAAATAAATGAAGCAGCACACCATGTTCACATACTTAGTCTTGTTAAGATACCACTCTCCCTAAATTAACATATCAATGAAATTCTCATCAAAATCCAGGAAGGTATGTTTGTAGAAATAGACAAGTCATTCTAAAATTTATATGGAAATTTAACCAAGAATACCCAAAACAATTTTGAAAAAAAATAAGTTTAGAAAACATGTTAATACTATCTCAAGACTTACTATAAAACTACAGTAATCGCAACAGCATGATATTGGCATAAAGTTACTCAGCTAGTCCAATGGAATAGAAATGTGTTCAAAAACAAATCTAGATGTATACCATGAAATATTTTTCCAAGACAGTTTATTACAAAATGGATCATCTCAACAAATTGCATTGAAACAACTGGACAGCCATATGTGAAAAATGAACCTCAATGTTTCTCTCATACTATCAAAATTAACTAAATTAGCACACACTGGTAGTACATGTGTGTGAAGTCACTTTGGTCCTCTCCAGCTCTTTGCAACCCTGTGGACTATAGCCAACCAGGCTCCTCTGTCCATGGGATTCTCCAGGTGAGAATGCTGGAGTTGGTTGCCATTCTCTTCTCCAGGGGATCTTCCTGACTCGGGGATCAAACCAGGGCCTCCCACATTGGCAGGTGTGTTCTTTACCCTAGCGTCTCCTGGGAAGCCCAAAGCTGATAGTAGTAGACCTAAATTAAAGGCTAAATCAAACTTGTAAAAGAAAACATAAGAGACATTCTTTGCGATATTTGGTTAGTCTACATTTTTTTGGAGAGGACAGGAAGCATAAACTATCAAAGAAAAAAATAATGAATTTGATTTCATAAAAACTTTTAACCTGTTCCTCTTCAAAAATCTCTCAAAGATCAAAAGGCAAACCACAGACTAGGGTAAAATTTGTCCAAAACCCAAATCTGACAAAGAACTTTATCCAAAATGTATAAGACCTTTTACAACTTAATAATAACAAGCGAAAAAAGAAAGAAAATAAGAAGAAGAAGCAAAACTATAAAAAATGGAAAATGAAGAAGATATATGGATGACAGATAAGCACATGAAAAGATGTTCAACAGCATTAGTCAAGAGGGAAATGCAAATCAAAACCACAGTGACATATCACTGCACACATATTAGAATAGCTAAAATTAAAATGACTAATATTAAATAATCTGGCACTAAAATCGTGGCATCCGGTCCCATCACTTCATGGCAAATAGACATGGAAAAAGTGGAAACAGTGACAGACTTTATTTTCGTGGGCTCCAGAATCACTGAGGACAGTGACTGCAGCCATGGAGTTAAAAGACACTTGCTCCTTGGAAGAAAAGCTATTACAAGCCTAAGAGAGCATATTAAAAATCAGAGACATCACTTTGCCGAAAAAGGTCTGAATAGTCAAAGCTTTGGTTTTTCCAGTAGTCTTGTATGGAGGTGAAAGTTAGACCATTAAGAAAGCTGGATGCCAAAGAATTGATGCTTTTAAAACGTGGTGCTGCAGAGAACTGTTGGAAGGTCCTTGGACAGCACAGAGATCAAACCAGTCAATCTAAAGGAACTCAGCCCTTAGTATTCATTGAAGGACTGATGCTGAAACTGAAGCTACTTTGGCCACCTGATGTGACGAGCTGACGCGTTGGAAAAGACCCTGATGCTGGAAAAGACTGAGGGCAGGAGGAGATGGAGGTGACAGAGGATGAGATGGTTCAACGGCATCATCGACTCAATGGACATGAGTTTGAGCAAGCTCCAGGATACAGTGAAGGACAGGGAAGGCTGATGTTCTGCAGTCCATGAGATCAGAGAGTCAGACACAACTGAGCTACTGAACAACCACAATATTAAATAATAGCTAGTGTTGGCAAGTATGTGAGACAACTGGAAGAAACTTACCTTGCTGGTGGAAGGTAAAAATGATACAGCCACTTTGCACTTTGGAAAAGAGTTTGGCACTTTCTTTTAAAGTTACATATAAGCCTACCTTCAGTTCAGTCAGTTCAGTCGTTCAGTCATGTCTGACTCTTTGCGACCCCATGAATCGCAGCACGCCAGGCCTCCCTGTCCATCACCAACTCCCGGAGTTCACCCAGACTCACGTCCATTGAGTCAGTGATGCCATCCAGCCATCTCATCCTCTGTCGTCCCCTTCTCCTCCTGCCCCCAATCCCTCCCAGCATCAGAGTCTTTTCCAATGAGTCAACTCTTCGCATGAGGTGGCCAAAGTACTGGAGTTTCAGCTTTAGCATCATTCCTTCCAAAGAAATCCCAGGGCTGATCTCCTTCAGAATGGACTGGTTGGATCTCCTTGCAGTCCAAGGGACTCGCAAGAGTCTTCTCCAACACCACAGTTCAAAAAGCATCAGTTCTTCAGTGCTCAGCCTTCTTCACAGTCCAACTCTCACATCCATACATGACCACTGGAAAAACCATATCCTTGACTAAATGGACCTTTGTTGGCAAAGTAATGTCTCTGCTTTTGAATATGCCATGTAGGTTGGTCATAACTTTCCTTCCAAGGAGTAAGCGTCTTTTAATTTCATGGCTGCAGTCACCATCTGCAGTGATTTTGGTGCCCCAAAAAAATAAAGTCTGACACTGTTTCCACTGTTTCCCCATCTATTTGCCATGAAGTGATGGTACCGGATGCCATGATCTTCGTTTTCTGAATGTTGAGCTTTAAGCCAACTTTTTCACTCTCCACTTTCACTTTCATCAAGAGTGAGCCAGCAATCATCTTCTTTGATATTATTCCTAGAGAATGAAAACAAACTTCCACACAGAGTCCAGGTACTCATCAGTTGGTGAATGGATAAATAAACTTTCGTGCATCTACACAATGAGATATTGCTCAGCAATATAAAAAAAATGACCAATATACAAAGCATCATGGATTAATCTCAAAAGCACTAAATGAGTGGGAAAAGCTTTATAGAAAGGACTATATACAGTATGATTCCATTTACATGAAATTCTAGCAAAGGCAAAACTTGAGCGACAGAAAGCAAGTATCCGTGGTTGCCAGAAGGGGCGTAGAAGGGGAGTAAATCAATGATGCTGGAGCATGAAGGAACATTTTGGTATAAAGGAAATGCCCTACATCATGATTATGGTGGTGGTCACATGACTCATCTCTTAAAAATCAGTGATTTTATTGAGTGTAAATTACATTTTGATAGAGCTGACTAAAAAGTCTTCAAAGAAAAAAAAAGGAATTAGCGACTAAACCACCACCATACATTCCTACAAGACATATGTATCCATACTTCTGAAATTAAACCTTTACATCTATTGAGAACTTATGGGATGGGAGAAGATATTTACAAATGATATGACCAATAAGGTGTTAATATTAAAAAAATATAGAAACATCATATACAACATTAAAACATTAAATTTTAAAACATTAACAAACAAACATTAAAAAAGCAAACAACCCCATCAAAATATGTACAATAATGTAAATAGACATTTCTCGAAAGAGAAACACAGATGTCCAATGGGCACATGAAAAGATGCTCAACATCACTAATAATTAGAGAAATGCAGATCAAAACTACAATGAGGTATTACCTTATGTGAGTCAGAATGGCTATCATAAAAAGCCTACAAATAATAAATACTGGAGAGGATGTAGAGAAAAGGGAACCCTCCTACACTGTTGGTAGGAATGTAAATTGGCGAAGCCACTATGGAAAGCAGTATAAAGGTTCCTTTAAAAACTAAAATAGAGCTACCATATGAACCAACAATCCCACTCCTGGGTATATATCTAGAAAAGAAGGAAAAAAAAAAAAACAACTCTGATTTGAAAAAACGCTTATGCCTCAATATTCATAGCAGTAGTTCACAGTATCCAAGACATGGAAACAACCCAAGTGCCCATCAAGAGATGGGCTTAAGAAGATGTGGCATATATATGGATGGAACATTACTCAGCCATGAGAAAAGAATCAAATATTGCCATTTGCCACATCCTGGATAGAACTAGAGCATATGACACTTAGAGGAGAAAGTCAGGCAGAGAAAGAGAGACAGGATATCACTTATATGTGGAGTCTGAAAAATTATACAAGTTAACCTTTATACAAAATAGAAACAGACTCACAGATACAGAAAACAAACATGATTGTTAAAGGAGAAAGTGGGGGAAGGGATAAATCAGGAGTATGGGGTTTATAGACACAAACTACTGTACATTAATAGATAAACAACAAGGATTTGCTATATAGAACAGGGAACTATATTCAATATCTTGTAATAACCTACAAAGAAAAATCATCTGAAAAATATAGATACATGTAACTGAATCACTTTTCTGTATGCCAGAGAGTAACACAATATTGTAAATCACTGTATTTTAATTAAAAAAAAAACTTTACAGTCATGTAGAATAAAATGCCAATTATCTAAAATAACAACTTGTAAAATGGCAAGTCTTTGATAATATTTTTATATACTTGCTTGCTCCCTTTCCACCCTGAAGAATATGATACCTACATATTTTCTTTACACCAATAGTATATAATATAGTATTGTCAGTATTTCCCTAACAATCCACCTGTAAACATTTATTAATTCTAGTGCCTGACAAAAACTTTCCATTTCTCAGAGGACAAAATGGCACTATGGTTGATGAAAAACGAATTCTTAATCCATGTTCAGATATATTTTTTCAGACTATTTCTTTTAACAATGTTTGTGAAGAGGTTTTCCATCTGGGTAACCATTTCCTAGGAAAAAACTCAAAGCCATGCTGACTCTGTGGCGAGCATTTACTCTCTTTCTTACAACACACAGAACACGATTCAAGGTTACAGGTAGAATACCAAAGATTTGCTCCATGAGCCGTTTTAATGGCAAAGGAACCTTGACTTTTGCTTATTATATAACTTCAACTAAAAGCGACCTTCAACATATGAAGATTTCATTTTCACAAATAAATGGTTGGACTGATGTCTTTTATTAGATTCACAAACAGTAATCAGCATAGATGCTTTCAAGGCCGCAATCTTTGTTTTAATTCAAACTGCAGATAACAGAACGGAAGTCATGGGCAGCACTAAAAGCTACAGTAATCTTTGTTTCTTAGGAACACATATCTATTTACTTAAGGATCTCATTCTGCCACTTCCCAACATTATCAACACTTATCATATTTATTCTGTTAATGGGATGGATTTATTGTTTGTGTATAATAATTTAGGCCCAAGCTGCATTGATGTGTTTTATGGCGTATAGTCAACGCCGATATATTGCGGGTCTATAACCGCTCCATAAACTGCAGATGCCATCATTGAAATGAATGAGCCCAAGTATCTACCGAGCTGTTTTTAATTATATGTTTATCTTTCCTCATTCCTTTGACTCACATTTTATTTATACCACATGTGGTTACATGTGGTAGAGAAGCAATTTTAGAGGGTTTTGGAAACCCTAAGCAATCATCTTATTTTACTCAGCAAAGCCACATTACTTACATTGACAGCAATTATGTCTCTATATATCATAACATTTATACAATTTCTGGTCCCTTCCAACCACACTATTACCAACTGAATTCTGAAAAAGACAGAAGACTTTAAAATGAATCTTATTCATTGATTTTGAAATTCCTAATGATTTTCCCCCATTGTGTTTGTAGTTATAACCATGCCATAATGCCTAAGCCTAATTATTGAATTATCCTATGTCATCCTACACTAAAAAAAAATCACAAATATTTACTGAAAATCTTAAATTTTCAAAGGAAATAATTACCCATATTTCCAACTTAAACAGCTATTTTGATTCATAGAATTTATCTAAGCATGCATTACCTTCATTTTGAATTAATAGGGTCCCTACAGATTAAAATTATTCTATTGCTGAGAACCCTGGTTTATCATGAGGCAGACAAGGTCATTTTCTACCTGTGTGGCTTCAGCTCACACTTTCCAACCTCACCCACACTGTTTAAAGTGATAGCCCCTCTGACTTGCTGTGTATGGAATGCGAGCCTCTCTCCCACTATCTTCCTGGTGACTAGCACCCTGACTCTAAGCCTGGCTTTACCTGCTCTCTTCCCTGAAGGCCAGAACTCATGCCCTTCAGACATTCTGCATTTACACCTATGTTCTCTTCTGCCTGGTCCAACTTCCTGCTTCTGCAAGAGTGCTTTACACTCAAGTCCACTCAAATTATGGCAGCAGCTGTGAAAGATCAAACTTCACTTTCATTTTTCTATGGGCTGTTAATTCCTGCACACAATTACTGTTTGAATTTTTTTCAATGCTTGTTCTGATGCTTAGTATCATGAATAAAATCACTGATAGGACTTCATTAAGGGAAAAATGTTTTCTTACTTACAACTCAGCTTCATCTAACTGGTCAGATTATCTGATTTAAGAGAACTTAGAGACTGTGGGTTTTATCATCAGGATTAGGCTCTTGGAAAAAGTTGACAGGTTGTCTACAGACAGCATAGATTGGGAAAGTATATTGAGATGTTCAGAAGAATTACCATTACAAACCCACTTATACATGTACTGCTTTGGACAGGTGAAGGGTCAAGGGCTTATCAAACAATTGTATCCAGTACATCCAGACAGACAGGTATAGCTAGGCTCACATGCACAATTTAGTCTCCATCAGACTGACTGTCACTTACACTTACAACATTGGCTCAAGATACGTCTACTTGAGCTAACTTGCTATAAACCAGATATACACACCCAGCAAAGCTCACGGGGAGGTAGGCTTCTCCTGGGACATATTTCATCACAGAATGGAAGCCATACATGTCTTCTGATAAACATCCTTGACTTTTTAGAGAAGGAAGCTCAAAAGGCCAATGGTTTGTTTCAAAGCAGGGAAAGCAGCCAGGGGAAAGCATTAGTTTCGTTCCATTTTGTGATTTCAGAATTTAGTCTGTGCCTAAATCTGAATTTATATTTCTAGGGGACGAGTTAACACTTAGAAAGAAGCATGTGTAGCGCCTTTCATTGCTTAGAGCATTTTGGACAGCTCCTTTTAATCTTAGAGAAGATTGAACAACTATTTAATTGAGGAGTTAGGGATCCTGCAGGGGGGAAAACAGATAAAATACTGTCCTCATGGACCTTCCATTCTGGTGCAGAAGACACAGTAAAACAAAGACCTGACATGTGGCTGAATGCCAGGCAATAATAAGGATCATAAAGAAATACAGGCTAAACACAGAAGTTGGGGGAAGGGAACAATTTTACAGCTAGAACAGTCAGAAAGGGTCTCTCTGAGGACCTAAGCCCTACATGCCTGAGAAGCAAGACCCAGATCAATATCAGGGAGAGGAGTCTTCCAGCAAACAGAAGAGAAAGTCCAAAGTCCCTGAGGTAGAGGGAAATAGCCGTGGTCTGTTCAAGGATCAGTAAGAGGCCAATGTGCCTGGAGCGACGGAAGCAAAGGAGACAGGTTAATATTCTCCAGCATGGTCATTTCATATCATGTTAAATATTTTTCTCCATAGTATGCTAAGTAAACGCTGCTTCAAATCAAGACTTTTTCTTTTTTTCCTGACCCCCCAACCTGACTCAGAAGTCACCTTTGTTTGAATTAATTATTTAATCACTTTCATCACACACGCCTTCAAGAACCATTTTGTGTTTAATTCAAGACAGTTGGCTTTCTCTTTGAAGGCAGATTAAAAACGGAGTGGCCGAATGGAGAGGTGGTGTCTTAAGCTGAGGGCGCTTCAGAGAAGAGCCAGGAGGGGTATGTCCATGGCACTTGTCTTTGATTCACATGAGCCGTTTCGATTCCGGCGGCGACAGACTCCAAAGTTACCCCAGTGACAATGATCACTTCACAGAGCAGGGAGCTAATACAGTAAATAAATGAACTCAGTGTATGAGCCACACCTGCCCAATGCCCGTCATGATGTAATCAAGGGGCTCTGGAAACAAGAGGATGGCCGGGGGTTAAGCTGCGTTAGAGAGAGGGCAGAACCCCATCACGCCAAGACTCCCACCCTGTTCTCCTGGCTGAAGCACTGTCTGGTTTGCCTGATTTTTTTTTTTATTAGACAGCTGTGATCTTCTCCCTTCAAACCCTTGTCACCGCTGTTCACAGCGATGTAAGTGATATGATTAGGGAACATGGCATCTTGTGTAATCGGTCATAATCACCATCTGAGGGTTTCAGGAGCGTGACACGCGCCTCCAGAGCTGCCTGAAAGCCGGCGCACAGAATGACAGGAGACCACTTGCGTCTCCCCTCCTTGCGCACGCACCTCCTCTCGGCCAATACATGGAACTTCCCACCTTCCACACGCTGGAGACCCCTTTCTCTTTTCATGTGTGAGATGAAAACACTGCAGTTCTCTGTCAAGGTGTTCTGCATTAGAGGATTTTCCAGATGATTGAAAGATTTGCCTGTAAGTGTGCAAATAATTCATCTTTCAATGCAATTTAAAAAGAAAAATCTTTTAAAACAGGTTTTAATTCTGTCACTTAAAATATATGGTAAACCACTTTCTTTTCTCTAAAATAAATAATTATTTAGCAGTACCTCGAGGTCAAAGGAACCTCATTTTTAATGTCTGAGACGATATAATGAAGTCCTTGTACATAAATGTTCAGCTGCTTCAGTCTTGTTCAGCTCTTTGCAACCCCATGGACTGTAGCCCACCAGGCTCCTCTGTCCATGGGGATTTTCTAGGCAAGAATACTGGAGTGGGTTGCCATTCCCTTCTCCAGGGGATCTTCCTGATCCAGGGATCGAACCAGTGTTTCCTGCATCGCTTGCACTGCAGGCTGATTCTTTTCCATGGAGCCACCAGGGAAGCCCAATGAAGTCCTCAGGATTTGTAAAAGTTTCAGTTCAATTCAGTTCAGTCATTCAGTTGTATCCGACTCTTTGCGACCCCATGAATCACAGCACACCAGGCCTCCCTGTCCATCACCAACTCCCGGAGTTTACCCAAACTCATGTCCATCAAGTCGGTGATGCCATCCAGCCATCTCATCCTCTGTCGTCCTCTTCTCCTCCTGCCCCCAATCCCTCCCAGCATCAGGGTCTTTTCCAATGAGTCAACACTTCGCATGAGGTGTAAAGGTTTAGGGATGTTCATTCCTTACATAATGGCTTATGCACAAAACATCTGGTTGGAGACCTTAGCTCTGCTACTCTCTAACTCTGGGATCTTGGGCAAGTTGTTTCCTCCTTTCTAAGAAAAGACATAGAGACATTTCTAAGAAGAGACATAAGGTTTGCAGAGATATCCTGAGCATTTCTGCTAGTATCTATGGTATCTTTGGAAAGATATCAGGTAACTCATGGAATTGAAGGAAATTATGGAAAAGCAGGCCAAGTAAATGAGGGGGAACCAAGAAGTCAGGCAACAGAAAACACAGGAGAAGTCATGCCCCAGGCTGTACAGTCAGAAGACTTCACAGGACACACCACCATGAGCTTGGGTCCTCAGTCACTCAGTCACGTCCACCTCTTTGAGACCCCATGGACTGCAGCCTGCCAGGCCCCTCTGTCCATGAGAGTCTCCAGGCAAGAATACTGGAGTGGGTTGCCTACTCCCAACCCACAGATTGAACCTGCGTCTCTTGCATCTCCTGCATCAGCAGGCGGGTCTTTTTACCACTGTGCCACCCAGGAAGCCCTACACCACAAGTGGGGCCTCAATGCAGCCTCTGGTTGCCCTCTGCCATCTCATCACTCCTCCCACGGTAGAAGACCACCTGTGGATGGAGACCGGGGAAAGCAGACTGTCTCCTCTTGGCATTCTTAGTGGGAGGCCGTGTCCTAGTGCCTCAAAACCCACATCCCAGGGATATCCCAGAGGAAGACTGGATTCAGAGGGAAGACAACAGATCTACTAACGAACTAAACAAGGAGGTGTGCAAAGCATCCCTTACAGTGCCTGGCACACAGTAGGGACTCAATAAATGTCACCTTTCTACTTCAAAGCCTTTTCTTGGCTTCAGTTCAGTTCAGTCGCTCAGTAACACCTGACTCTTTGCAACCCCATGGACTGCAGCATGCCAGGCTTCCCTGTCCATCACCAACTCCCAGAGCTTGCTCAAACTCATGTCCATCGAGTCAGTGATGCCATCCCACCATCTCATCCTCTGTTGTCCCCTTCTCCTCCTGCCTTCAATCTTTCCCAGCATCAGGGTCTTTTCCAATGAGTCAGTTCTTCACATCAGGTGGCCAAACTATTGGAATTTCAGCTTCAGCAGCAGTCCTTCCAATAAATATTTAGGACTGATTTCCTTTAGGATTGACTGGTTTGATCTTCTTGCAGTCCAAGGGATTCTCAAGAGTCTTCTCCAGCACCACAATTCAAAAGCATCAGTTCTTTGGCACCCAGATTTCTTTATGGTCCAACTTTCACATCCATACATGACTATTGCAAAAATCATAGCTTTGACTAGATGGATCTTTGTCAACAAAGTAACATCTTTGCTTTTTAATATGTTGTCTAGGTTGTTCATAGCTTTTATTCCAAGGAACAAGTGTCTTAATTTCATGACTGCAGTCACCATCTGCAGTGATTTTGGAGCCCAAGAAAATAAAGTCTTTCACTGTTTCCATTGTTTCCCCATCTATTTGCCATGAAATTTCTTGGCTTATTGACTATCATCTAGTTCTATATAGGCCCTCCACTTCTAAAATTATTTTTTATTTACTCAGATTGCTAAGATGATCAGAACAAGATGTAAATTAAAACATATAGTTTCTAAGTGAGACCATGAAAAGTTTTGAAGAGAGAGTGAGACAAAGAACTAAGCAGATTTAGGAATTTTTATATATGTTGTCACGTTACATCAAATTTAGATTCTTGCTTTCAGATGGTTGAAGTGTGCTATTAGTAAGACCTGGACACGTGAGGCAGCTATTTTTAATTTTGTTTTTATTCCCTTAAAAACAATGATTGGAGAGTCAGAGCTCACAAGACTTCTTGAGTTCCACCTCCTTTCAGAACCTCAAGCAGGAGTTAGTGAGTCCTTCCCCCAGAGAACAGTTGTGACTATGATACAAGAGAATATTGATGCAACGCCACACCCAGTAATAAGCAGGTAACGAGCAAATGTTCTTCAGAGGCTTCTCACCCTCCAGAGTGTACTGAGATCTTCACCTGTTTTTCTCTCTATACCCATGGGGGTCTAGAAATCCGCATGCCCAGACTGAACCCAGACCAATTATATCAGAACCATGTGCAGAGGAAACCAAGCATCAGTATTTCCAAGACTACTCAGGGGACTACTGCATGTAGCCAGATTGGACAACACAGCTCTCCACTGTCATCCCTTCTCATGGCTTCCCTCAACATCGGTACACAGAGGCCTAGGTCTGCTATCTCTAGCCTTCACAATCAATGGAATTCATCAATTCCATATTTTTAGCAACTTGTAGGCAATTGACATGCCAGCCATTACCTGAAATTCTGTAGTTTCACATCTAAGTTTGCTTCCTCCCCAGTCCTACCTGAGATAACATGGTCCTAAACCTTCCCTGTCTAAGCCCACCCTCACCATTCCCCTGGCCACCAGAGCTCAGAATCATAAGTATTTTGTCCTCTCTTTGTCACCTCTCTCTGATTAAACCTTGCTCTTCAATACTATATCTCACCTCTAGTATATCATACCCAGACTTCTACAGCCTAATTTTCCCCCAACTCAAATCCATGAATCCTGCCCCTAGATTAATCTTCCTAAAGCTTCACTTCCTTTTTCACACCTCCTACTGTTAGTTTGTCATGAGCCGTCATTTCCCACTGGATTAACTCCAAATTCCTAGTCCAGTTCAGTTCAGTCACTAAGTCGTGTCCGACTCTTTGTGACCCCATGAATCACAGCACGCCAGGCCTCCCTATCCATCACCAACTCCCAGAGTTCACCCAAACTCATGTGTATCAAGTTGGTGATGCCATCCAGCCATCTCATCCTCTGTCGTCCCCTTCTCCTCCTGCCCCCAATCCCTCCCAGCATTAGGGTCTTTTCCAATGAGTCAACTCTTTGCATGAGGTGGCCAAAGTATTGCAGTTTCAGCCTCAGCATCAGTCCTTCCAATGAACACCCAGGATTGGTCTTCTTTAGGATGGACTGGTTGGATCTCCTTGCATTCCAAGGGACTCTCAAGAGTCTTCTCCAACACCACAGTTCAAAAGCATCAATTCTTTGGTGCTCAGCTTTCTTCACAGTCCAACTCTCACATCCATACATGACTACTGGAAAAACCATAGCCTTGACTAAACGGACCTTTGTTGGCAAAGTAATGTCTCTGCTTTTGAATATGCTATCTAGGTTGGTCATAACTTTCCTTCCAAGGAGTAAGCGTCTTTTAATTTCATGGCTGCAATCACCATCTGCAGTGATTTTGGAGCCCCCCAAAAATAAAGTCTGACACTGTTTCCACTGTTTCCCCATCTATTTCCCATGAAGTGATGGGACCAGATGCCATGATCTTCGTTTTCTGAATGTTGAGCTTTAAGCCAACTTTTTCACTCTCCACTTTCACTTTGATCAAGAGGCTTTTTAGTTCCTCTTCACTTTCTGCCATAAGGGTGGTGTCATCTGCATATCTGAGGTTATTGATATTTCTCCCGGCAATCTTGATTCCAGCTTGTGCTTCTTCCAGCCCAGCGTTTCTCATGATGTACTCTGCATATAAATTAAATAAGCGGGGTGACAATATACAACCTTGACGTACTCCTTTTCCTATTTGGAACCAGTCTGTTTTCCATGTCCAGTTCTAAGTTTTAGAAGATATCAATAATCCCTAGTTATGTACTAACATAGTGAGAGGATCCAGAGATTCTTGGCAGCCAAAATAGAAATCTAATCCTACTGCAAGTGAATTGACTTGTATGTGTGAGCTGCTCACCCAGGTGAATGGAATCAGATCTCCAAGGACAATAACTCTCTTCTGGAAATAATCTCTTGCACCCTACAATGAAATTCCAGAATCAACTGAATACCTCTTACCTAGGTTTCACTACTAATCAGATATCCTTTGGCAGGTGGGGCTGGGGGGTAGGGAACGGCTCCAACTAGATCTCCTTTGTAAAAAAATTTCTTCACAGAATTTGCAACTCACTAACTCGTTCTAGGCACCAAGTATATTCACTTTTTCCACTGTCATGCCATTGTTGTTCCCATTGTATGGATAAGTCAACTGAGGCTTTAAGTGTTTAGAAAACTAGTTCTCACATTTAGTTAAAGCCAGAACTAGTTCTCTCTGGTTCCAGATCTCAAATCAGAACCACTTAGCTTCAAGGCTCACTGAGTTTTAGAGCTGTGAAGAACCTGGGAGACACTGCTCTGATGCTCTCATTTTAGTGACAAAAGAAATAGGTTAATTAATTTTTTTATGTTTTTGCAGGCTGAAAGTGTCAGAGCTAGGCAGGAACTGGGGTCTCCTCCTTCCATGTTATGTTACTTATACAACTCTCGAAATCTTGAACAAACTAGGCCCATTGCCCCCTTGATCTCACATTATTCTCACCACCTAAAGCACCTTTGTCTTTCTTCCTTTTCTTGCCCAAAGCCTATCCCTTCCTCCAAAGCCATCCTACAGCTTCATTCTCCAAGGACATTGAGCTCCACTGATTCTTCCTGGTTTTGATCTATAGCATGTCTGTCTGTATTTGCCATGTCGTTATTGACTCATGTGCCCTCTCATATTGTTTACTAACTTGTTTCTCATGAAGACATTGTGTCCCTAATGAGATTTCACAGGCTTTCAGCACAAGAGATCTGATTCTTCTCAGGGTTCTCCCCAGCATCATTAATCCCAGAGGCCTTGTGAGGAACAGGGTAGGTGCTCAATAAATGCATGATTGAATTAAATTTCTATAATACAAACAACCCCTGATCATCAATAATAGATGCTTCAACTTCCTGCATTTATTCTTTGAATTGTATTTACATCTGGGTGTTTCCCAGCATACTGAATGAAGACAGAAGACTAAAACTAAGGCTTCATGGTCTCAGCGGTGTTGGGTGACCAGAGGGCCAGAGATGGCTGACAGGTGTGTTTCTTAAATCCTCTTACAATTACCTTAAAATATTAATGTTGTTTTATTTTCAAATATAAGTGAGCCAATGTTTTTGTATCAATTCCAAGACAGATGGTTTAAAATGCACTTTTCTAAATTGGGTTGATTCAGGTCAAGGCTTAAAAGAAAAATGCGTGTATGGATAAGTAGTTAGAGATTAAATCTGTAAACAACCCTCAATTTGCTCATGTACTTTTGCCCTTCTTGGTTTTCTGTTTTGCAGCAAAATAACTTGAAGAATGTGTTGACATCTAAACATATAAATGCAACCTATAAAATTGATTTAAGTGAAAAATGTGTTTTAAGGTAGGAATTGGGGTAAGAGTCAACAGATAATGTAGAAAACACAGGGGAAAAGACTCAAATCTACCAGTAAAACTCTGCAAATGCCAGCATCTACATTTTCCTCTATTGGAGACTTCACATGCTTCATCCTTCTGTTTAGACAACAGCTTGGGTATTCCCCCATGTGTGTCTCTAGCTCTTCATAAAAAGTATTAACTACCTGCCTTAAGCTTGTACTAGGAAATTAACGTGAGATATTTTCATTTGACTGTGATCACAGGAAGCCCTCTCTAATCTCATTTGGCACATTACCCATCAGATTTATGGAAATTCTCAATGAACTCTGACACTGGAGTGTAACAGTTGCATAAACTGTATGTGAGATGTAGCTGTGATGTTCGTGAGGTATACCCTTGACCTTGGCTACCGGCTAAGTCCTCACCTAGACTCCACAGTGAAATGTGCAATAAAACCAGGGTTCCACATACATCACACTGGGGCTGATTAAGAGGAGAGGGGTAAGAGGAATTTATAATGAGGGGGATAAAGACAGCCAGAAACTGCAAACAGCAGGGATCCTATTTCCACAGAACTTGAAAATAAAGGAACAATAGAAGGGTAGTCCTCTAATTATATTTTTTCCTCTTTCATGGTGCTCATGTTATTTAATGCCTTGACTTCTTCAATCGTTGGAACCATAATTTCAATATAGTTAGCAAAAGGAAAGTTGTCAAACTTAACAAGCTCATGATCGACTACAGTGAGTAATATGTCACAGATGGAAAGAAAAAATTTTAAGCCATTTGGCAGCAAAGTGCACTATAAAAAGACTGATATCCAAAACCAAGTTGGTAAACTTCAAACAAGACACGGCTTTCAGACCTTATCATCTCCCAGAGTTCTGAGGTATTAAAGGGGAGAGGGGAAGAGGAGAAACTCAGAAAAGTGATTGTGAATTTCCTTCAAAATAAGCAGTATCATCATCCAAAGGAAGCACAGGGCAAGGCCTCTAGTTATCCACTGAATTCAATCCACGGTCACATGTTGCATATTTTTGATGCCAAAACATAACGCAGTTCAGAGCACAGAGTCGTCCTTCCTAGTTAGAACTCTCCCTCTGCCACTCGTTAGCATGTCCTTAGGAACATAGGTTAACCTCATGACACCTTGGTTTTCTATTTTATAGGTCTACTAACCTCTTAGGATCTGAAGTGAAGTGAAGTTGCTCAGTCGTGTCCGACTCTGTGACCCCCATGGACTGTAGCCCACCAGGCTCCTCCTTCCATGGGATTTTCCAGGCAAGATTACTGGTGCTAAGTCACTTCAGTCGTGTCCAACTCTGTGGGACCCCATGAACTGCAGCCTACCAGGCTTCTCCGTCCATGGGATTCTCCAGGCAAGAACACTGGAGTGGGTTGCCATTTCCTTCTCCAATGCATGAAAGTGGAAAGTGAAAGTGAAGTCGCTCAGTCGTGTCCGACTCTTCACGACCTCATGGACTGCAGCCCACCAGGCTCCTCTGTCCATGGGATTTTCCAGGCAACAGTACTGAAGTGGGGTGCCATTGCCTTGGGGGCTGCCATTTCCTTCTCCAAAAAGTGAAAGTGAAAGTCACTCAGTTGTGTCCGACTCTTTGTGACCCCCTAGACTATACAGTCTATGGAATTCTCCAGGCCAGAATACTGGAGTTGGCAGCTGTTCCCTTCTCCACGGGATCTTCCCAATCTAGGGATCGAACCCAGGTCTTTTGCATTGCAGGTGGATTCTTACCAGCTGAGCCACAAGGGAAGCCCTCTTAGGATCTACAGGAAGATTAAAATTAACTTCAGCAAAGTGCTTACTGCTGGATCTGGCACATAGTTAGTGCTTCATATATTGTTAGCATATTCCTTTCTCTCTTCTTCCTCCTCTTTCGTCTCCTCTGCCTTCACCTCTTCATCCTCCTTCTTCTTCTTGAGGCATATTCTCTTGAAACTCTTCTCCTGACTTCCTTCCAGTCTTTGCCTGGGCAAATGGAGTCATTAACTTGCATTTTTCCACCATTAAAAAAGTATGCTATCATCAGTTCCTAGAATCATTATTGATTGGTGTCAGAAGAGCAGGCTCATCCCAATAGCTGAGGAAACTGAAAGGCAGGGGGGTGGGAAGCAATGACACACCCAAGCAGTAACCCAAGCACTTACTGCTGTCTAAATTAACAAAACAACGTGTGTTAGTCTCACCTACATACCATAGCAAGCATCATCTCACTGGTCATTATCAGATCAGATCAGTCACTCAGTCGTGTCTGACTCTTTGCGACCCCAGGAATCGCAGCACGCCAGGCCTCCCTGTCCATCACCAACTCCCAGAGTTCACTCAGGCTCACGTCCATTGAGTCAGTGATGCCATCCAGCCATCTCATCCTCTGTCATCCCCTTCTCCTCCTGCCCCCAATCCCTCCCAGCACCAGAGTCTTTTCCAACGAGTCAACTCTTCGCATGAGGTGGCCAAAGTACTGGAGTTTCAGCTTTAGCATCATTCCTTCCAAAGAAATCCCAGGGCTGATCTCCTTCAGAATGGACTGGTTGGATCTCCTTGCAGTCCAAGGACTCTCAAGAGTCTTCTCCAACACCACAGTTCAAAAGCATCAATTCTTCGGCACTCAGCCTTCTTCACAGTCCAACTCTCACATCCATACATGACCACAGGAAAAACCATAGCCTTGACTAAATGGACCTTTGTTGGCAAAGTAATATCTCTGCTTTTGAATATGCTACCTAGGTTGGTCATAACTTTCCTTCCAAGTATCTCATCAAATAGACTTTCCAAGCTACCTGAAGTCCTTTGTTGAACAAATAAAACTACCTAATTTTCTTACTGAACAACCTTGTTTAGATGGGTTTTGGCTCTTAATTTTTGCTAGCAAGAGGCAAGGCCCAAATTGTTGAGCCCAACTGTACATCAGAACCAACATTTTTAGAAACCAACATTTTTCTAAAAAAATATCCATTTCCCAATCTCGTCCCCTCTACTGAGTCAGGATTTCCAGAACATGTGGTGGTGTGACTTTGAATCTCTAGAGCATTGTCTCTGGTGATTTCAGTCTTGGGCAATCTCTGGAAGTGTTGATATTATAAAACATCTTTTAGCCTTTATAGAGTACAATAATTGAATGTGATGGAAAGTAGGAGATTTTATAGGCTCTGTGTAGTTTTTCTTTCTTATTATTAACTCCTCCTGTCAGTAAATATTCTAAAGGATGTGTCTTATTTTTCATAGCATACAAACATATGCATATATGTTTAAATACTATTTTTCCACTAACAATGTTTGTGGTTATTTTCACTCTTCTGAAGCCACAGTGAAACCAGGTTTTTTGAGCATGAGCCACATTATCTCCTTACTTGGCCCTGCAATAAATTTTTCTCAACTCCAAATTCTGCCATTTCGGTTTGACCTCACTGTGTATCCATTACACAAATTTGCATTTTATTAACAATAGCATCACTGAAATCTGTAATTGCCTACTGCAGGCCTGGTTGTATCGCCATTTCAATAATCTCTCTTATTAGGACTACTTGTCACCCAAGTTTTATGATGCCACCACGACTTCTCAGTCTTAGTGGCTTTAAAAGAACAGGTCCTTCTAGAATATGATTAAGAATCCATAGGGACATATATACATTATATTGATAATGTTTTAAAGAATTTTGATCTATTTCAATCTAAGAATTTCACAGCACCCTTGCAATGAAATGAAGACAATTTTAAGATGTTACAACGCAAGAGTCTCTGAACCAGAAATCATAGAAGTTTAAAGTAATAAATGTGGCAATTTCCAAAAATGTGCCTCTGTAGAGAAGTTTAGAGCATAGAAGAGTCTGTGGACATCTCCTATGGCCTGAAATCCTTTGAACTACCATGCACATTTTTCCCCTTTCATCTTGATTATAATCTCTTTTCTTCTGAGTCTCCATATAACTTAAGAGAACCCACCTTTATCTACCAACCTAGTGAGAGGGTTCAGGGAGTCTTGGCAGCCAAAATAGAAACCTAATCCTACCATGAGTGGATTGACTTGTATGTGGGAGCTGCTCACCCTGCTGAGTGAAATCAGCTCTCCAAGAACACTAAGACCCTTCTAGAAATAATCTCTTGCATCTCACAACAGAAGTCCAGAATTAACTGAATGCATCTAACCCAGGTTTGCCACTGAAGCATCAGTCCAATGTAGTTTTACAGGCAAGACAGCCTCCTCCCTGCTATTAAAATTGTTGATTAGAAAAATAGTTGCACAGAATAATGCTAAACAGTACCCACACAGAAACAAGAAAGTGTCTGTTTGATTCAAGGGAAATATTAAATGAAGACTTTGTCTTGTACTTTGTGCTAGCTATGTACTATTACTCTTTAATACAATGAAACAAAGAAACACGGATGGGACGTTGTAATGGGGTTTGAGTGAGTATCCTGGGAATGCAGGGGTTTTTTTCTGCTATAATTGCGTTACTAGTGCTGCTCCATTCAGCATAAATGTGTCTATAGTATTCATCTAAAGGATGCCCCAAGGCTTAAACCTTCCCCAAGTGGTGAGTAAGGATGGTGGGAATGTGGTTGGGGAATTTAAAGCCCACTCAAACATCATTAATTAGAAATTCCCTGATGAAATTAAACCTTTGTATTTCATTGGGATCATTTCTCGGCATTCTGAGTGATTCCATTTGGTGTGTTTTTTTTTTTTTTTTTAATTGTGGTGCACTCAAGAGCTGCATTTTAAGTGGACTGATTTTCTAAGAAAACTTGCCAAATTAGCAATTTTTTCCAACCATCCAAAACTAATGAATAAATAAATTGAAAGATTTTAGAATTTCATATTCAAGTGACTTCGGTGTATCTAGCTCCAAGGCCTGAGGCAAGATTTTCAACCTCCAAATCCAATGTCATCACTGAATACCCTTATCAGCCAACGGGTGGAAATGTGAGGCACGAGCACTCATAGATGTCAGGGCTATGAATGATCTGAAAGCATAGAAGAGTAGAGAGCCACCGTGCCCAGAAAAGAACAAGAATTGTTTCAGCTAATTTTAATTATGATGTAGCTTCTGTAAATTTCAGACACAAGAAGATGGAGGGAGAGAATAGAGACTGGAAGTTCCAATACTCCATACCAAAGATGGCAGCAGCAACCTGTTAATCCCATAGATGCCATCATAAATGATAGAATCAATAGGAGCTTGGTCCCTTTGATCAATTTTCAGTCTAAAAGATTTTTCCACCAGTGTCTCTATAGTAAGTTGCAATCTGGAGTTGTCTCATATTACCTATTGCTTGATTGTAGTAATACTAATTATTGGCTATTTTGAGCTACCCATTGTTACTTATTAGCAGCTAGTGCATATTGAGTGAAAAATATATGGACGAAGCTGTGCTGAGCATTTTATACACCATATCTCATTTAATCTTTACCATAATTCTCTGACTAGGGTATCATTAATCTCCCACTTGACAGGTAAGGAACCTGAGTCTTAGGGAATCTGAGTAACTCTCTCAGGTCAACATCTAGTATGAGAAAAAGCTAGAAGGTCCAACCCAGGATCATCACAAATTCACCATCTCCTGACATAGCTTGTTCAGAACCAAGCTTATTGTGCTACAATAAAATGATTTCATTTGAATTGAATTTTTATTTGAGTCTACATATCTAGATTAATATATTATAGATTATTATAGAAAACTCACTTAAATGTAATGGGATTGTGGGAGGTGGTCACAGGGAAGTTGATGAAGCTAAGCCTGTAAAAAAGATGTTTATCTCATTGCCCAGCTGATAAACTACAGCTTCTGAAGACAAAAATGATCCAATCTGTTGGGTGTTGACACACATATACACACACATGCACACAAACTGTAGAATTCACTTAATAAAAAATATCTTTAAACTTGTCAGTCAGTTTCATCCTTCTTTCCTCCAATGGTTTCATGAGGATGTATACTTAGCTTGTGACAACAGCCTACACTAGAGACCCTGATGATGGATCCAGAAATTTTCAGGGTTCGGTTAATAACAATCTCCAATGCAACTAGTGCAGTGCTAGAGTCAAAAGCGCAGTCATCGAGGAGCCAGGAGAGTTGGGCCCTTATCTTGGTTGAGTGACCTTAGGCAAAACACTTAGCCCCTTGAATTGCTAGAAGACTGTAGAGTTATATTTTCCACATAGATAATTCTTTGTCAGGCAATTTTGAAACCTCCTGTTTTTAAAGCAACTGGTCATTCAATAAGATAGTAATTAGAAAAGGTTTTTCTGTACCCACCTCTGACACTATAGTTTGAGAATGAGCATTGCTGTCTTTATTAGATAACTAATTAAAGAAGCAAGCTAATTTCAAGTGTCACAGTGTTGTATATATGTGTTCCAGTGTGCATAATATACAGAGATCTTGGGTATAACATCTACCACAAAAACTGCTTATTTCATTTAACAAAACTAAAAAGATTTATCATACCAACAGTGGATTTCGTATCTTTTTTAATTATTATTTTTATTATTTGATGTTCTTTCTAGAGAAGCATATTGATTGCAGAAGAATGTTTTCCTTTTTTTTTCTTTAGAAGAAAGAGAGTATTTGTCCAAGTGAAATATTAGGGTCAGAGAAAGCAAGAGAGGAGTGTGAGCTGTGTGTCCAGGTCAAGCAACTGGGCCAGAAGTTTCCTAGGTACCTTGACAGTGATCTATTCTCTGACCTATAAGACCCTGAGATAAGACGTCAGAGACAGTGGGTTCATACACTAGTCCTTATTGGTGAACATGAGTAGCCATGGAAGCCCAAATGCTCAGAGAATTAAAAGTGCATGGCTCCTAGGGGTTCCCTCTTTTAGTAAGCAGAGGCTAGATAGAGCAAATGAAACAGAAGCATTCTTGGTGACTCAATTTTATAGGTATTTTCACCTTTAGAGTTAAATATGCTTGTACTGTTTGAAATTTGACAATCAATATACTTTATCAGTAAAAAGAGGACAATAAAGATATCAACAGCATTTTTAAAGTGATGTTTTATTTGACTCTTTCATTTCAAAAAAATATGTATTGAGCCAGGTTTCAGCTAAGTTCTAGGAATATAAATGTGAAAATGACCAGTTGTTGCCTTAAAAGACATTAGAGATTATTTTTAATTTAAAAATATATATCTTATAATTTTCTCAAAAAAATCTATATCTGAAAAAACACACACACAATCCAATAATGACTCAATAACTTGATGTAAGATACTAAGAAAATCATTAGACATAAAAAAATCCCCATCACAAACAAGAGTTACCTGGAGGACAGACTAATTTCACTGCCGAAGAATTTGAGTCATGATTTTCTACAGTTTTAAACCTCACAGTGCATAGCCATTTCATTAGTATTATTTTCATTGAAAAGATAAACCCTATATGTCAAGTATTTCTATCATTTAGCCCCTTTTCATGTCATCTTTAAGTAAGACCCATAGATTTTGCTATACAAATGATGCTTAAACATTTATGTATAAGGTATGTTCTCCTTAATAGCTCAAATAATTTACATATAGATGTATGTATATGTAAATATATGCAACATAAAATGCCTAGAATGGAATATATCAAATGTAAATAATAATTATGTAGACTGGAATTCAAGATGATTTTTATGTTTGTTTTTATAAAATATTCCAATATCTGTAATGATTATATTTAACTTTTATAATTAAAAACATGGCTGTATAAGTTCTTTCACTTATTTTCCAAATTTTATACAATCAGTTCAGTCGCTCAGTCGTGTCCAATTCTTTGCGACTCCATAGACTGCAGCACAATAATTATGTATTATTTTTATAATCAGAAAAAGTAAGTGCTATTTTCTCTTCTCTGATATATATGTCTCATAAGATCACAATTATGTTTCAAATATACAGCATAACAATCAGAAATACATATACTTATGATTATCTACCTATGACTTGAGTGACAGAGCACAGCACAGCAACACAGTGAGACTAAATGGAGTTAATCTTTCTATTTTCTGCTGTTTTGTCTTATTTTCTAAAATGAGCATATATTGAATTTCATAATGAAACATGAACTTTAGTTTTTAAATGCAAGTCAAAAGAGAAATACCAAGTTAAATCAACAGAAACACATAGCTTTCTGAATTTTTTAAAGTCCCTGGAAAACTATGATCTTTCATTTCAAAATATATTATGTCTCTTGGACAAACTTTTAGAGTGAAAACAAGTAATAGTATATTTTATGATAGATTTAGAACCAGAATCAGCCCAAATATGCACTAATAAAGAAAAATTGAGTACCAAGCATTGTAAATGGACACCATACCATGATTGTATCAAATAAGGCTAACACTGGAACCCTATAAGGGAGGTTAAAAATCCAAGTATATTTTTGTGTTTCTCCAACTGGTTGGAAGTGGGATCCATCAATGTAGAAGTCTAACCATATGGAAACATAAAGCCAAGCAGTGCAACACGCAAATGACTAGATCTAACAAGTCTGAACTGTTCTCCTGGGCTGGAGTGTGAAAACATGGACTGCTTATTCATAGAGCAGGCTTATTTCCCATCATACCAGACAGAAATGAGAATCCAGGTTCACAGCATTGCAAATTCAACAGGGTTTGAAAGTGAGTGGTTTTCAGGGCTGTGAAGGCCGGAGCTCTTTCCAGGGTACCTGTGCCAGGGCTTAGACAGAGCCCATCAAGACAGAAGGGGTAAATGCATACTAAGCTTTTCCATAATATAAAAATGGCAAGGTCTCAACTTCTTTGTGTAGTAGTTTCTGTTCCTCTAACTTGGCGATCATTCAGTTACTCATTTAATGTATGTTTATTTAGCACATACTATATTCCAGATACTATTCTAGGTGCTAGAGTTCTAAGAATAGACAAAAAATGTAGCATAGTGATAAATACCATAAAGAAAATGAAGGACAGTAAGGGGATGGACTAAAGAAGGAATGATCTGGACTTCTGCACTGTTGCTGGGAATGTAAATTGGTGCAGCCACTGTGGAGAACATGTGTAAGTTCTTTAAAAAGCGAAAAATAGAACTCCTGTATTATCTGGCAATCCCACTTATGGGTATACATCCAAAAGGAAATGAAAACAAGATAACAAGGAGATATCTACATTTTCATGTTGATCGCAGTATTATTCACAATAACTAAGATATGGAAATAACGTAAGCGCTGCCAGTGGGTAAATGGACAAAGACAATGGACAAGTAAGATTAACCTCGTGATCAGAGCACTAAGTTAAATAAGTCAGACAAACACGGTATGATATCACTTTCACGTGGAATCTAAAAAAACTGAACTCAGAGAGCAGAGTGGTAATTGCCAGGGATGGGGGAAATGAGATGTTGTTCAAAGGGCACAGAATTCCAGGTACGATATGAGTAAGTTCTAGGACTCTAGTGTACAATATCATGATAATAGTTAATAATGCTGTACAATATACTTGAAAGTTGTTAAGAGAACAGATCTTAAATTTTCTCACCACAAAAAAAAAGAAATAATAATTATATGAATAAGAGAGGTGTTAACTAATGCTATGGTGATAATCATTTTGCAATATATCACCATATAGAATCATTGTGCTATAAACATCAAACTTACAGTGTTATATGTCAAATATGTCTCATTAAAGCTTGTGGGAGGGGAGAGAGGAAATAGTCGGAGAAGTCTCTGAGGAAGTGAGCAGGTTTATGAATGATAGGAAAGAGTGGGCAAGAAGAAATTCTACAAGAGTAGCCTGAGCTAAGGTTGGTAAGTTTGGGCAACACACAGAAATAATGTCACGAGACTCGAGTACAGCAATCACTGGGCAGTACTGGGAGAAATGGGCGGGGGGGGGGGGGGGGGCTCATGTAGAGATGCTCCACAGGTGATTGGAAGCCACTGAAAAAGAAGCTGAAAACCTGAGCCAATCTGCATCTTTAAGAGTTTGTTTTTTATATGAAGAAAAGATTTTAGAAGGACGAGAGTGGAAACTGGAAATTAAGGCTAAGGAAATACTGCAGCCGTTTGGTTCTGGTCCCGTACTGGGCAGTTAGTGGTTGGATGGCAAAAGGTGGGTCAATTCCAAGTGTAGTATGAAGGTGGAGGGGATAGAGCTTGCTGACAGATTGGATATGGAAAAAGGGAGAGATGAAAGAATCACGGATGACATAATTTTTGTCTAATTCACTGAGTGGATGGTGGTTCCATTTATTAACACAGGGAAGATTGGAGGATAGGGTGGGAGGTGGGAAGAGAAGTGAAAGGCAAAGGACAAAGGGACAGATACACCCATCTGAAGGCAGAGTTCCAGAGAACAGCAAGGAGAGATAAGAAAGCCTTCTTGAGGGAACAATGCCAAGAAATAGAGGTAAACAATAGACTGGGAAAGACTAGAGATCTCTTCAAGAAAATTGGAGATACCAAAGGAACATTTCATGCAAAGATGGGCTCAATAAAGGACAGAAATGGCAAGGACCTTACAAAAGTAGAAGAGATTAAGAAGAGTTGGCAAGAATACACAGAAGAACTGTACAAAAAAGGTCTTAATGACCCAGATAACAATGATGGGCTGATCACTAACCTACAGTCAGACATCCTGGAGTGTGAAGTCAAGTGAGCCTTAGGAAGTATTACTACAAAGCTAGTGGAGGTGATAGAATTCCAGCTGGGCGATTTCAAATCCTAAAAGATGATGATACTAAAGTGCTGCACTCAATATGTGAGCAAATTTGGAAAACTCAGTGATGGCCACAGGACTGGAAAAGGTCAGTTTTCATGCCAATCCCAAAGAAAGGCAATGCCAAAGAATGCTCAAACTACAATACAACTGTACTCATTTCACACACTAGCAAGGTAATGCTCAAAATCCTTCAAGCTAGGCTTCAAGAGTACCTGAACCAAGAACTTTCAGATGTTCAAGCTGGATTTAGAGAAGGCAGAGGAACCAGACACCAAATTGCCAATAGCTGTTGGATCATCAAAAAAGCAAGATAATTACAGAAAAATATCTGCTTCACTAGCTACACTAACACCTTTACTGTGTGGGTCACAACAAACTGTGGAAAATTCTTAAAAGAGACTTTACCTGTCTCCTGAGAAACCTGTATGCAGGACAAGAACCAACATTCAGAACTGGACATGGGATAACAGACTGGTTCAAAATTGGGAAAGGAGTATGTCAAGGCTGTATTTTGTCACCCTGCTTATTTAACTACTATGCAAAGTATATCATGCAAAATGCCAGGCTGGATAAATTACCAGCTGGAAGCAAGATTGCTGGAAGAAATATCAACAACCTCATATACCCAAATGATACCACTCTACTGGTAGAAAGTGGAGAGGAACCAGAGAGCCTTTTCATGGGGAACAGAAGCATGATGGAGCAGTCAATACCTGGGTTACACTTTAGAAAAATGTTGACTACAGCAACTATTTAATCCTGTAACCTGGCATTAAAGAAGTCCCCTAAACTAATAAACATTTTGGGATACAGTTGTTCAATGTAAAAAAGAGAGAGCCTCTTGATGAGGATGAAACAGGAGAGTGAAAAAGCTGACTTAAAACTCAACATTCAAAAAAATAAGATCATTGCATCCAGTCCCATCACTTCATGGCAGATAGATGGAAAAAGGAAACAGTGGCAAATTTTATTTTCCTGGTCAGCAAAATTACTGCGGATGGTGACTGCATCCATAAAATTAAAAGGTGCTTGCTCCTTAGAAGAAAAGCTATGACAAAACTAGACAGCACGTCAAAAAGTAGACATAACTTTGCCAACAAAGATCCGTATGGTAAAAGCTATGGTTTGCCAGTAGTCATGTACAGAAGTGAGAGTTGGACCACAAAGATGGCAAGCATCAAAGAATGGATGCTTTTGAATTGTGGTACCAGAGAATCCCTTGGACTGTGAGGAGATCAAACCCATTAATCCTAAACCCATTAATATTCACTGGAAGGACTGATGCTGAAGCTAAAGCACCCATGATTTGGCCACCTGATGCAAAAAGCTGACTCCCTAGAAAAGACCCTGATGCTGAGAAAGATTGAGGGCAGGAGAAGGGGGCGACAAGGGTGAGATGGTTGGATGGCATCACCAACTTGATGGACTTGAGTTTGAGCAAGTTCTGGGAGATAGTGAATGATAGGGAAGCCTGACGTGCTGCAGTCCATGGGGTTGCAAAGAGTCAAACATGACTTAGCAACTGAACAACAGGATGGGAGATTGAGGGTAATAGCAGAAAGTCAAGATTTGTGTTTTAGACACATTAGGTTGGAGATCCCTATTCAGTTCAGTTCAATTCAGTTGGTCAGTCATGTCTGACTCTTTGCAACCCCATGGACTGCAGCACACCAGGCCTCCCTGTCCATCACCAACTCACGAAGCTTACTCAAACTCATATGCATTGAGTCAGTGATGCCATCCAACCATCTCATCCTCTGTTGTCCCCTTCTCCTCCTTCTTTCAATCTTTCCCAGCATCAGGGTCTTTTCCAAGGAGTCAGTTCTTCACCTCAGGTGGCCAAAGTATTGAAGTTTCAGCTTCGGCATCAGTCCTTCCAATAAATATTCAGGACTGATTTCATTTAGGATGGACTGGTTGGATCTCCTTGCAGTCCAAGGACTCTCAAGAGTCTTCTCCAACACCACAGTTCAAAAGCATCAATTCTTCAGGGCTCAGCTTTCTTTATAGTCCAGATCTGACATCCATAATGACCACTGGACAAACCACAGCTTTGGATAGATGGACTTTTGTTGGCAAAGTAATGTCTCTACTTTTTAGTATGCTGTCTAGGTTGATCATAACTTTTCTTCCAAAGAGTAAGCGTCTTTTAATTTCATGGCTGCAGTCATCATCTGCAGTGATTTTGGAGCGCCCAAAAATAATTTTTGTCACTGTTTCCACTGTTTCCCCTCTACTTGTCATGAGTGATGGGACGAGATGCCATGATCTTAGTTTTCTGAATGTTGAGCTTTAAGCCAACTTTTTCACTCTCCTCTTTCATTTTCATTTAGAGACTCTTTGGTTCTTCACTTTCTACCATAAGCGTGGTGTCGTCTGCATATCTCAGGTTATTGATATTTCCCCCAGCAATCTTGATTCCAGCTTGTGCTTCATCCAGCCCAGCATTGCTCATGATGTACTCTGCATATAAGTTAAATAAGCAGGGTGACAATATACAGCCTTGACGTACTCCTTTTCCTATTTGGAACCAGTCTGTTGTTCCATGTCCAGTTCTAACTGTTGCTTCCTGACCTGCAAACAGAGTTCTCAAGAGGCAGGTCAGGTGGTCTGGTATTCCCATCTCGAAAAATTTTCCACAGTTTGTGGTGATTTACACAGTCAAAGGCTTTGGCATAGTCAATAAAGCAGAAATAGATGTTTTTCTGGAACTCTCTTGCTTTTTTGATAATCCAACAGATGTTGGCAATTTGATCTCTGGTTCCTCTGCCTTTTCTAAATCCAGTTTGAACATCTGGAAGTTCATGGTTCACGCATCACTGAAGCCTGGCTTAGAGAATTTTGAGTATTACTTTGCTAGTGTTTGAGATGAGTGCAATTGTGTGGTAGTTTGAGCATTCTTTGGCATTGTCTTTCTTTGGGATTGGAATGAAAACTGACCTTTTCCAGTCCTGCGGCCACTGTTGAGTTTTCCAAATGTGCTGGCATATTGAATGCAGCACTTTCACAGCATCATCTTTTAGGATCTGAAATAGCTCAACTGGAATTCCATCACCTCCACCAGCTTTGTTTGTAGTGGTGCTTCCTAAGGCCCATTTGACTTCGCATTCTAGGATGTCTGGCTCTAGGTGAGTGATCACACCATTGTGATTATCTGGGTCGTGAAGATCTTTTTTGTACAGTTCTGTGTATTCTTGCCAGCTCTTCTTAATATCTTCTGCTTCTGTTAGGTCCATACCATTTCTGTCCTTTCTTGTGCCCATCTTTGCATGAAGTATTCCCTTGGTATCTCTAATTTTCTTGAAGAGATCCCTATTAGACAACCAAGAAATGATATAATTCGAGCATCTGGATAATGCATCTGGAGCTCAGAAGAGAAGTCAAGGCTGGAGAGAAAAACCTGGAAATAATAATGGTTTAGATAGTAACTAGCGGGCTTCCCCAGAGGCTCACCAATAAAGAATTTGCCTGCAAGTCAAGAGACTTACGAGATGCTGGTTCTATCCCTGGGTCTGGAAGTTCCCCTGGAGGAGGGCATGACAACCCACTCCGGTATTTTTTCCTGGAGAATCCCATGGACAGAGGAGCCTGGCAGGCTATAGTTCAAGGGGTCACAAAGAATTGGACCTGACTGAAGCGACTGAGCACACACCGTGACATGGCAGTAAATGAGGTCACCTAAGGAAAGTGTATATAAAAAGAAAGAGGGCTGAGGACTGGGCCCGTACTGGGCACACCAACACTTAGAGATGAGAAAGAGAAAAAGACACCCAGCAGAGAGTAACTGCCTGGAAGCCAAAGAAAGAAAGCGTTGCAAGGAAAGAGAATGATTAATTGTGTCAAGCGCTGCCAAGAGGTCAGGAAAAACAAAGTCACCAAGAGAGAAAGGGGGAGAGAGGCAGTCAGACATCGCCTTTTGGAGTTCATCAGTGATTCTAAGAAGAACACTTGAGTAGGTGGTAGGAATGAAGATAAAAAAGAAGAGATTAAAATAGTTAGATAAAATTGTTTTAGAGCGATCATTGATGGATGCTGCCAGGTGGAAGGAAAAACACTAATGTGTTGTAACCACCCTAAACTGAACGCTACGACGGCACTGGGCCAGATGCCCACTTTGAAGTGTATGCTTGCCTCTCATTAAAGCTACTCATTCTAGGTTTTATAGACTCAAATAGAAAATATTTTAGGATTGGGATACAGGATTTCAAAATTGTCATTTCTCTTCTTATGGTTGCAAAAAAAAATCTATTTCAAAATAAGTAAAATAAAGACTTTATATCCTTTAGAAAAAGACCTGATATGTCACTTGAGAAGGTTTAAATGGAGTCGGTGGTTTATATCAAGATCCTCTTGAAATAGTACTAGAAATATCTGTACCCTGCCTTTTTTGCACTACCAATACCAACATTTTTTATACGCTGAGATCTATATTAGGATGTCTTTTTCTTGGGTCTTTTGAAATGTGTCCCTCCCTTGAAGCTTTAATCAATTATTGATTGTTTCTTAGTGCATTTTGTGACTGCTATATTTGTTTTTATAAGAAATACAGGTATCTTAGAGTCTGGAGACTCTTGTTCCTGCCTGAAATATTTATCATGATATTAGATGTATATTTTTAATCCCATAAAATGTGAAGAAACAGTAATATTGTATTTTAGCCAAAATATTTGGGAGAGAAAACCTCTCTTAACATAGTATACCTATCCACTTGTAGTGACATAAAATTTGTATATATTTTGTGATCTTTAAACTGTAGATTGTTAGATTATTGATATTCATAGATCATAAATTTAGTTATTTTAAATCCTTCTACTAACAGCTATTTCTTTTCATAAACTGATATAAGAATGATGAGGTTTAAAACATGGTTAGTTATACGTTATTCTAAACATTTGCTTCTCTTTGGAAAATCAGTGAATTCTTTTTCTAGACGCACATGGAAGGCTGTTTGTAGTTTAATGAACTTGAAACTAACAGCAGAGTCTGCGTGATCTCAGACACTTCTCCTAAACTCCCCGAGCCTTCATTTTCGTGTTTATGGTAGTGACGCTCATAGTCCCGTCTTCACAGGATGGTTGGCAGATGAAGGAGTCGGTAGCTGTGAAGTGTGAGTTACATGACAGGCCCTCAGTAAATGGACTGTATTTCTATGATGTTCATCTATGTGAATGCAGATGTTTGTGTTATGATTAATCAGATAAAAGTCTTTAGGCTCCATAAAATATCACCACAGTTTAGAAACAGTTTCTAGACTTTATTAACACATGAAACCTTTCGTTAAATCGTCACTAGGTAATATTAACTTATAATTAATTAAAAACCAGGCTAGGTATTAAAGTGTCTTACTGCTTGATTAATGGAAATAGATTAGAAGGCAACGTTTTGTCATACGAAAGGTGCATTCGATCGCAGGACCAGAAAGACAGAAAATGGCATGGGACACCATCTAAACAAAAATCAGCAGCTACTAATGAGGCTTGTTAGTGATGCTAATCTATGTAAATGTTATTAATTGAGAACATCTATCTTTTATCTCCAACATTTGGTAATCAGGCAATTAAAAGACAATGACATTCCCGGTGGTTGTTCTTCCTGGGTTTTTTCTTTCTTTCTTTTTTTTTTTTTTCTTTTTTTAAATGATCAAAGAGTTCAGAATAAGAAAAAAGGAGTCCCTTATCAAGAGGTAGGCCTTGCCTTGGGCTACTAGGCCTCATTAAAGGCAGAAAAGCTCTGTTGATCACCAATTAACCTGATTTGTAGGAACTCTGATAAAGACCTCGAATAACAGGAGTTTTCTTACCATGGTAAATGACACAGTTTGTTGACAAAAATAAAAGCAATGCATTGAAGAAAATAAAAGAAGACTATAAAGGAGTCATTGGAATTGAAAGTCATTCCATGTACAGGGAGAGAGGAGGTTTTGCCCCTCCGGTGGCCTAACACCACTTCAGGGACTCACTCCCACCTTTAGTCAGGTAGACAGAGCCCAGAGCTGAGTTCCCCTTTCTGCCACTTGTAAAATGGTGCTCCCCCAGTTACAACAGACAACAGACTCTATCAGTTTCTCAAAGAGTGGCTGGGCACCCCATTCCTGCGACAACGGAGTTCAAATCCAGGGTTGCTTTGAGAGCCATTTGTTAAAGTTTCTGTATTCAGTTTTGAAAACCAACAGTTTTAAATTACATTCAGTTCAGTTCAGTCGCTCAGTCGTGTCCAACTCTTTGCGACCCCATGAATCGCAGCACGCCAGGCCTCCCTGTCCATCACCAACTCCCAGAATTTACTCAAACTCATGTCCATCGAGTCAATGATGCCATCCAGCCATCATATCTTCTGTCATCCCCTTCTCCTCCTGCCCCCAATCCCTCCCAGCATCAGTCTTTTCCAATGAGTCAACTCTTCGCATGAGGTGGCCAAAGTACTGGAGTTTCCACTTTAGCATCAGTCCTTCCAATGAACACCCAGGACCAATCTCCTTTAGAAAGGATTGGTTGGATCTCCTTGCAGTCCAAGGGACTCTCAAGAGTCTTCTCCAACACCACAGCTCAAAAGCATCAATTCTTCGGTGCTCAGCTTTCTTCATAGTCCAACTGTCACATCCATACATGACTACTGCAAAAACCATAGCCTGGACTAGACGGACCTTTGTTGGCAAAGTAATGTATCTGCTTTTCAATATGCTATCTAGGTTGGTCATAGCTTTTCTTCCAAAGAGTAAGCGTCTTTTAATTTCATGGCTGCAGTCACCATCTGTAGTGATTTTGGAGCCCAAAAAAATAAAGTCTGACACTGTTTCCACTGTTTCCCCATCTATTTCCCATGAAGTGATGGGACCACATGCCATGATCTTTGTTTTCTGAATGTTGAGCTTTAAGCCAACCTTTTTGCTCTCCTCTTTCACTTTCATCAAGAAGCTTTTTAGTTCCTCTTCATTTTCTGCCATAAGGGTGGTGTCATCTGCATATCTGAGGTTATTGATATTTCTCCCGGCAATCTTGATTCCACCTTGTGCTTCATCCAGTCCAGCGTTTCTCATGATGTACTCTGCACAGAAGTTAAATAAGCAGGGTGAAAATATACAGCCTTGACGTACTCCTTTTCCTATTTGGAACCAGTCTGTTGTTCCATGTCCAGTTCTAACTGTTGCTTCCTGACCTGCATATAGGTTTCTCAAGAGGCATGTCAGGTGGTCTGATATTCCCATCTCTTTCAGAATTTTCCACAGTCTATTGTGATCCACACTATCAAAGGCTTTGGCATAGTCAATAAAGCAGAAATAGATGTTTTTCTGTAACTCTCTTCCTTTTTCTATGATCCAGCAGATGTTGGCAATTTGATCTCTGGTTCCTCTGCCTTTTCTCAAACCAGCTTGAACATCTGGAAGTTCACGGTTCATGTATTGCTGAAGGCTGGCTTGGAGAATTTTGAGCATTACTTTACTAGTGCAATTGTGCGGTAGTTTGAGCATTCTTTGGCATTGCCTTTCTTTGGGATTGGAATGAAAACTGACTTTTTCCAGTCAATCAATACTGTGTTTTTGTACATTTATGATGTAGTTAATAATAGAAATGGCAAAAATAGGAACTGTTACTCATGTTCACTGCATACCATGCATGGTACTTAGCAGCTTGCAGTGGATTATTTTTATTGATATAGACGTGTGTACCATATACAACCTCATGATGTGTATATGATTCCCAATAGTGGCAATGATGGAATTCCAGTTCAACTATTTCAAATTCTAAAAGATGACGCTGTGAAAGTGCTACATTCAATATGCCAGCAAATTTGGAAAACTCAGCAGTGGCCACGGGACTGGAAAGGTCAGTTTTCATTCCAATCCCAAAGAAAGGCAATGCCAAAGAATGCTCAAACTATTGCACAATTGCACTCATCTCACACACTAGCAAAGTAATGCTCAAAATTCTCCAAGCCAGGCTTCAACAGTACATGAACCATGAACTTCCAGATGTTCAAGCTGCATTTAGAAAAGGCAGAGGAACCAGAGATCAAATTGCCAACATCCACTGGATCATCAAAAAAGCAAGAGAGTTCCAGGAAAACATCTACTTTATTGACTATGCCAAAACATTTGACTGTGTGGGTCATAACAAGCTGTACAAAATTCTTCAAGAGATGGGAATACCAGACCACCTTACCTGCCTTCTGAAAAATTTGTATGCAGGTCAAGCAGCAACAGTTAGAACCAGACATGGAACAACAGACTGGTTCCAAATTGGGAAAGGAGTACATCAAGGCTGTATATTGTCACCCTGCTTATTTAACTTACATGCAGAGTACATCATGCAAAATGCCTGGCTGGATGAAGCACAAGCTGGAATCACGATTGCCAGAAGAAATATCAATAACCTCAGATATGCAGATGATAGCACTCTTATGGCAGAAAGTGAAGAACTAAAGAGCCTCCCGATGAAAGTGAAAGAGGAGAGTAAGAAAGCTAGCTTAAAACTCAACATTCAAAAATGAAGATCATGGCATCTGGTCCCATCACTTCATGGCAAATAGATGGGGAAGCAGTGGAAACACTGAGAGACTTTATTCTGGGGGGCTCCAAAGTCACTGCAGATGGTGAGTGCAACCATGAAATTAAAAGACGCTTACTCTTTGGAATAAAAGCTATGATCAACCTAGACAGCATATTAAAGAACAGAAACATTACTTTGCCAACAAAGGTCCATCTAGTCAAAGCTATGGTTTTTCCAGTAGTCATGTATGGATGTGAGAGTTGGATGATAAAGAAAGCTGAATGCTGAAGAATTGATGCTTTTGAACTGTGGTGTTGGAGAAGACTCTTGAGAGTTCCTTGGACTGCAAGGATAGCTAACCAGTCCATCCTAAAGGAAATCAGTCCTGAATATTCATTGGAAGGACTGATGCTGAAGCTGAAACCCCAATACTTTGACCACCTGCTATGAAGAACTGACTCTTTGAAAAAGACCCTGATACTGGGAAAGATTGAAAGTGGGAGGAGAAGGGGACAAGATGGTTGCATGGCATCACCGACTTGATGGACTTGAGTTTGAGTAAGCTCCAGGAGTTGGTGGTGGACAGGGAAGCCTGGCGTGCTACAGTTCATGGGGTTGCAAAGTCGGACATGACTGAGCTACTGAGCTGAACCGAGATATGTTTCATTTGATACTTTCACTTTCACAATGTACTTTAAAGCCATTTATTTTAAGCAGCTCTATTTGATTCTGCCTTTCTCTTCGTCTGAGGTTATAAAGGTCTTTGAGAAACCCTTAAAAAAATAGAAACTCCACTAGCACACTGTGAATTTCCCAGTGGGGTGGTCAGCATGCAATGTAAGTTCCCAATAAGAGTGTCAGTCCTCCAGGGATGCAGGGTCAGGCAGCCAAAGCATTGGATGGCTATTTCAAGTGTAGGACTCACTGAGGGGAAATGGCAACCCACTCCAGTACTCTTGCCTGGAAAATCCCATGGATGGAGGAGCCTGGTAGGCTGCAGTCCATGGGGTCGCTAAGAGTCGGACACAACTGAGCGACTTCACTTTCACTTTTCACTTTCATGCATTGGAGAAGGAAATGGCAACCCACTCCAGTGTTCTTGCCTGGAGAATCCCAGGGATGGGGGAGCCAGGTGGGCTGCCGTCTATTGGGTTGCACAGAGTCAGACATGACTGAAGTGACTTAGCAGCAGCAGCAGCAGCAAGCCACCAAGGAAGCCCATGCTTCAGTTCAGATCAGTCGCTCAGTCATGTCTGACTCTTTGCAACGCCATGAACTGCAGCACGCCAGGCCTCCCTGTCCATCACCAACTCCTGGAGTCCACCCAAACCCGTGTTCATTGAGTTGGTGATGCCATCCAACCATCTCATCCTCTGTCGTCCCCTTCTCCTCTCGCCCTCAATCTTTCCCAGCATCAGGGTCTTCTCAGATGAGTCAGCTCTTCACATCAGGTGGCCAAAGTACTGGAGTTTCCGCTTTAGCATCAGTCCTTCCAATGAACACCCAGAACTCATCTCCTTTAGAATGGACTGGTTGGATCTCCTTGCAGTCCAAGGGACTCTCAAGAGTCTTCTCCAACACCACAGTTCAAAAGCATCAATTCTTTGGCGCTCAGCTTTCTTCACAGTCCAACTCTCACATCCATACATGACTACTGGAAAAACCATAGCCTTGACTAAACGGACCTTTGTTGGCAAAGTAATGTCTCTGCTTTTTAATATACTCTCTAGGTTGGTCATAACTTTCCTTCCAAGGACCAAGCATCGTTTAATTTCATGGCTGCAATCACGATCTGCAATTAAGCACAAGCCCATGCTTAGAACAACAGAAAAAGGAACATTTTGTCAGAACAATCAGAATCCTTATTCTTATCCTTTAACATTAATGCTTACTATATTGTAGTTGGTAGCTTCAAATCAATATACATTTAAATGTATTGATTTTTATGTATTGTTTTTTAAAATATGAAGTCTCTATGAATTAAAAATTGTTTAAAATGCTTGGTGTAGTATACTGTTTCATTTCATTCACTTGATGATCAAGGATAGGATGTCAGGATTGAAAGAGAACTAAAGATACAGGTTATCTCACTAGCGGTCTGGACCATACTGAAACTGACTTTGATTTTATCCCTATAATGTGATGAATGATGTAAATGGAAGATTTAGGTACAACATTGATTTCTCAGAGTCTTGGTAACTGCATATTACAGGATGTAGGTAGAGATGTAAAATGTTAGAAAAGGCTATAATTGGGTACTCTCCTGATGTTGATAAATTCTAAATAAAATTTATCACAGAGTATATCTGAATGTTATATATACTCTGTTATTGAATGTTGGGGCTTCCCCGGTAACTCAGCTGGTAAAGGATCCACCTGCAGTGCAGGAGACTTGGGTTCGATTCCTGGGTTGGGAAGGTCCTTGAAGGAGAGGATGGCATCCCACTCCAGGCTGTATTCTTGCCTGGAGAATCCCCATGGGCAGAGGAGCCTAACAGACTACACAGTCCATGGGGTTGCAAAGAGTCGGACATGACAGAGACTAGGCGCAAGCACAACATGTATCTGGATATTATCCTAAGGTAATGGTTTTCAAACATTAGTGTACATAAACATTCCTCAGCAGACATTAAAATTCAGTAAGTCTAGTGTGAAGTCTCATAATCTGAGCTTTAACAGGCATGCCCTACACACACACACACACACACACACACACACACACAATCCCTAACAAGTGATCCTGCTACTGTTAGTCCAAGGAGCGAAAAAGTTTAAAAAATGGTTCTACTTCATCCACACAAAACATGTTAAATGCTTACTATATGTAAGGAAAGATATCCAGAGACTACTATATATGTAAGATAAGTTTCTTTCTTCCCCTTTTATCTAAGGAAACGAACTCAAAACAGGATGTGGTAATCCATCGTCAATGGCATTTGAAAACTAGAAAACCCATCTCAGGAGATTTGAATTCATGTTGCAATAACAATTTGGCCCTTGGAGCTCTTTTTGACATATTTTGCAACAAAAAATTAACCACATTAGCTCTAAATCTAGGGTGCTGGATTCTATTTCCATTTTGAAGACTCAGTAGTGGTAAGGAAACATATTCAAGAGGAGAGTGAGGACAATCGATTTATTGATTAATGATTTGGGGGAACCTCCAAGTGACCTGGATAGTGTGCAGAGAATACAAATGACACCATTTGTGTTTTTTAATCCCTTTGTCAGTTTTTGTTCATCTCTACATGGTTTGAGTTAGATGGGTCTCTGGATGATTTCCCGGTTAATTTCTGACTTTCATCAGGCCAACAAAACCCAAAACTGGTGATTATAAAGCACCAGTAGGTAGCTGAGGTTTTCTGGAAGAGTGAATCACTAGAATGATGGAAAGAATGGCTGAAGTCAGGTGGGCACAACCTGCACAAGTTTCTCCAAAAGACTGAGGCAAGCAGTTGTTCAGAAGAAGAGAGAAAGAAAATAACAAAGATCGCTTGGTGATGATGGTTCTGAGAGCCACAAAAGGAACAGGAAGGGGAGAAACTAAGAGTAACATACAAAAGGATTGCCCAACTAAAGGTCTTCAAACCAACAGGTAATAATCTGATTATGTGTGTGTTCAGTCACTCAGTAATGTCTGACGTTTTGCAGCCCCATGGCCTATAGCCCACCAGGCTCCTCTGTCCATGGAATTTTCCAGGCAAGGATACTGGAGTGGGTTGCCATTTCTGACTCCAGGAGAAGCAAATGGAAGGTCATTTAAGGGTCTTGAGAAGGGAACAATGCAACAAGCAGGTATAAAATATTTTTGAGGCTCAGAAGATAGGCCAACTGAAGTATGAGGGGCTGAGAACTGGGGAAGGCTGGCAGGCAAGCCCTGTAAGGCCCTGTGGCAGGTGAGGCCTTGATTACAACGAGGAAGCACAGCCAGGCAGGTTAGTGGCATGTCCAGGGTCCACTTGCCATTGTTTTGGGGTTTTTTTTCTTGTTTATGGTATTTTTTTTGCATATATATACATATCAAATCAGGGTCTCCCACATTGCAGGCAGATTCTTTACCATCTGAGTCACCAGGAAATATATATATATATATATATATATATACATATATACATATATACACACACACATATATATATATCCCTTATTCTTAACATATGACTTAATATAACTTATTTATTACATAATTCTACTCCACCAGCTTCCAAAAGGGTTTACCAAATTAGCCAAAATCAATTAAATCAGAATATCCAGGGACAGATAACAGACTTCAATACCATTCAATATCTGTTCACTACCCTTTCTTAAAAACTACTCAGAAAACACTAACTTGTAGCGAGGGTTGAAAACATACTTTGCAAAGGCAGCAAAACGTAACAAATGTTCTTCAGTCCCCAAGAGGCTTGGCAAGAATAGCAAATTAGAGACCAGCTTCCTGGTAGCAGAGGTCCAATAAGACACAAATTGGGAAAACTTTTCTGCTAAAAGAAAGGATAAGCATCAGTGTTCAGTGGCAAAAACTTCTTCAAACTAAACTCAGGGAGTAGTGTACTTGCATGCTAAGTCACCATAGTCGTGTCCGACTCCTGGTGACCCCGTGGACTGCAGCCCACCGGGCTCCTCTGTCCATGGGATTCTCCAGGGGAGAATAATGGAGTGGGCTGCCATGCTCTTCTCCAGGGGATCTTCCCTAACTAAGGATAGAATCCACGTTTCTTTACATCCTGCATTGGCCTGCAGGTTCTTTACTTTTTTGAAATGGTTTTTATGAAAATGTCACTATCCATTACCGTTTTTAAAAAAGCAATACACACACTTTGTCCAAATGTTCCCCTGCAGATAAGTATATGTGACTAGGTTCACACCATTAGTGGCAACTCACTCAGGGGTGGCTTAACTCTAGGAAGACAAGCAAAATGGCCTGCTAATTTTAATTCTAACATCCTAGAGGAATATGAGATGTTTGAACAGACCTGTAGCAGATGCTGAATTGCCAACATCTCATGAAATAATTCTCTAACAAGAACCTAGAGTGAAGATATTCTGTGATCTTATTTAAGCTAAGAACTATATGCTTTAAACATCAGACACAAAGAAGGAAAAGGTTATCAATCCATTGTTACTATTGTTTAGTCGCTAAGTTATGTTGGACTCTTTTGCGACCCCATGGATTGTAGCCCGCCAGACTTCTCTGTCCATTGGATTTTCCAGGCAAGAATACTGGAGTGGGTTGTCATTTCCTTTTCCAGGGGATCTTTCTAATCCAGGGATCAAACCCATGTCTCCTGGTTGGCAGGCAGATTCTTTACCACTGACCTCAGGGAACTCCATTAATCCATTGCTTATATTTAAAGAGTGAGATTTTTTTCAGATTCAGCAGGAGGCCAATCCTATTTGGATAAAACCGAAAGATTTTCTTTGGAAAGATTCAACATTTTCGTTTGCAAGTAAGTCTAGTTCTTTTCAAGAAAAACAGATACCTGGTTGAGACTCAAGTGGTATGTCCCATACCATCAAGATGTAGCTAACTAGAAATCCAGCCAGAACCAGCCCTCTGCTCGGAGCTCATTCCCATAATGGTGCTCCCCACGCTGCGCCGCCCTGCCTTCCAGCCCACAGTTTCACATAGATGTTAGGTTTGGCAGTGTAGCATCAAAGCAGAGAAGAAGAGGACCAAAAACAAAGAGACTGAAAGACTGGATAATAGAGTAGAAAACAGGACAGAGGGGTGGAAGTTGGAAATTTGAATGGATTGCCTCATGCCAAACACCCTGATGAAAGACAGTTGCTTTTAAGTGAGTGATCTTGACGCTTTGCCTACATAATACTAAACATCTGATCATCTGGAAAGTCTGGAAGATCGTTGGAGTTCTTCATTTTCTATCTTAATGTTTCGTGTCACTTGGACCCCACCAGGCTCCATTTATGGAGAGCACAGCTGAGCAGCTATCTAGAAAAAGGCAAGAGGAGACAACGTCCTTTGTCAGAATCAAATTAATCTTATTAATTAGGTAGAAAAGTGAAATCCAAATAGGGGTCTATCTGGTTAAATCTGGATCAACGGAAAATATGCCACGAAAAACCCTACACAAAGAACAGCAGTAATTATGCCCACATGAAAGAGAGGCATGAATTAGAATTGCACCAGCAGACCAGAAAGCATGGCTCTCAATATGGCGAGATTGCTGTAGTTGTATTAAGACGTCTTAATTATATGATTGATGTGGGCTTCAAAAGAAAACTCAGAAGCCACAGCAGCTCTGAGGGCATGAGTATTATCGAAAGGATAAAGACAGCTTCCCCAGAAGAAAACCACTCTATGAGGGAGCCTGGGAGGTTTCCATGGCAGAACTAATCAATAATGTCTTGGTTTTATCTATATTACGTTTAATAAAATTTGATGACATCCGTGATTGAAGATCACACACACAATTATAGCAACATCAAAGGTATTCGGCAGCACATGTACAGCTTGAGAAGTAGAGCAAATCGGAGCCTGAATGTATATGACATTGCACACCACGGGGACACACAGACAGGAGGAGCGGGACTCGCCGAGTGCCTTCTCTCCCTGTGTTTACCAAAACGGTGCAAGCTTTCTCACCAGCTGAAGCCCAGCACACTTGCATCTCTCTCAGGCTTTCGGACCTCAGGATTTGAAAACAACAGGTACAAGAGCCTGCCACCCAGGGAAGTCCTGAGTAAACAAGAGTCTCCATTAGATTGGTCTTATCTGTATCTTATTTCTTGAGCCAAAGGAAACCAGGGCATTTCACGGGACACACAGCAGAGAGGAAAGGGCGAAATCTGGTGAAATTTCCACCTATTCCCTTGGAGGAAAAAAAAGTGGGAGGGAGAGAGAACTTCCTTGTCAAATTTCAAATGCAGCTCTGCAGAACAAAAGAAGAAAATGAGACCTGCAATTACCTCAGCTTTACGAGCTCAGTACAAATCACCTTAATCCCCCAGACTCTGTACCACTCTCATACCTTATTTTCTCCTCAACAGGTGTACAAATTGTTTGGACTGGAGCTGGAGAACACCATTCAGACTTGGTCAGCTGAACCAAAGCGGAGTCTTTCATCACTTCAGTTGCTGTTGGTCATCTGGTATTTCTTCCAAAAAAGAGGACTTCATCTGTGTCATTGCAGTTTGTTTTAACCAGAGTGTGAGTAGAAAATACTGTAACTTTCCTCACAAAAGTAATTCAGTTAGCTGAGTATCTCCTGAGTTTAGATCAGAGAGGTGAAGCAACTGCTGGGCTTAGTCCCTCAGTCGAGTCCTCCTCTGAGACCCCATAGATTGTAGCCCAGCAGGCTCCTCTGTCCATGGGATTCTCTAGGCAAGAATACTGGAGTGCGTTGCCACGCCCTCCTCCAGGGGATGTTCCCAACTCAGGAATCAAACCCCGGTCTCCTGCATTGCAGGCAAATTCTTTACGTCTGAGCCACCAGAGAAGCCCGAAGTAACTGTTGCTAGCTTTAATTTGACTCTAGTAAGAGTTGGACTGAGGAAAATAATACATTTCAACACAGTCTGTTCTGTACCTGTGAAGGATGCTGTTTTATGCTTGAGGGTGTCTTTATAAACTGGATGCCTGACATGATGCGTGATAGAAGTTGAGTTTTTCCTGTTTTGCTTTTAAAAAACTAGCAAGTTGCAAATAAAAAATGTAATAAACTCATAATAAGCTGTTAACAAATCAAAAAGTAACTTTGCTTCTGAAAATAATTATTCTCCTAAAACTCTGATCTGATTCCATGTTCCTCTCCTAACTTAAAACGGATGGAAATTCTCTAGACAAAAGTGAAGTAGTCTGTCTTTACCAAGGACGACAGCTTCGTTTCCCTATCAAATAAGTAAACGGCTCAGAATTCTGGAAATAGGACTTTTGACTCAAAAGCTGGACTTTCTGTCATACCACACTACCTTTAGTTGAAGCAGTCGACACTGTATCATATTTGAAATACCTCGATTTTTCTAGATTTTTCTGTGGCATTTTCTGCCGCCGTTTAACAGAAACTTTCTGAGGTCATTAAGTGACCAAGGGTAAAGGCGACCCTGTCCTAAACCACTAACGATGTCCACTCTGAGAGCCAGCAAGAAAAAGTGTCAGATCCACCTCAGATTGGGTTCTCTGAGAAGCAGAAACTGAGAGATCGGCCACACAAGAGACTTGAATGGTGAAGTTGGCAGAGCTGGGGGCTACCTGGGGAAACGTAGGTCAGAGCCTGAGAAGGTCGCTACTGAGTTGAATGTGGTTTCACCAGGAAGAACTTTGCCTCTTTCTGTCCCTGAAAGTAACCGTCTGAGTGCTGCTTCTCCCTGCCTTGTTTGAAGACGACATGTTGAACTCTCTGGAGCTGAATCCCCACTGAAGAGGGATATTATTAGCTCTGATTGACCAGGTCTGACGGTAAGAGAGTGCGAGTTAGTGCACCATGAATTACACAGAGTGTGTATCAAGATGAAAATAAAAGCTGCAACGTGCAGACAGGAGGGGTGAAGGGGCCATTGAAAATCAGAGAGATTAGCAACTCATCACATTACTTGTGGGTTATCAGGAGACAGAGGTAATGAAAGTGAGACCTATATCCTTGATCAATAAGAGTTTGACTGCATTTTGAGTTCATTTTCCCCTGCCGAGAGAGACAGCAGGCTTTACTATCGATCACCGTGTTAATCCATAACCAGACTGGGCCTTAGCCTGGTGGAGCAAGCAGGAAAAATAAGATAATAAGTAGGAACTCTTGATCTTTTATTATGGTGTGCTAGATAAAGAGAGTGCAGGGGTTCAAGGTGGAATACTTTATAGTTAACCCTTACATTCCCTCTTAATTTGGAATGCATGAGAATAAAAATTGCAGCCCACCTTACTCTGACTTTTATTTGACCTTATTTTGTCTGCTTCCTAACTGAAGTGCACCAAGGACCCTTTTGAAAGATTGGAGGTAGATAGTAATGGGGCCAAGGGACATTTACAACCATTTTAGGTCCATAGTAAGGAGGATGCTCTCCCAGACTCCACTCGCAAGAGTCAGCTCAGTTCCAGTGTTAATTGTATCTTTTACATTCTGGGTCATATCGTCTATATTAGTCATGATGTTTCAGAATCACTGAAACTCAGCATTCTTAAACATGTGAATTGGCAATGATACGTTTTATCATGTATCTCAATAGTAAGCATCACTTAATTTGTACTGGGATGAACCAGAGGGATGGTACAGGGAGGGAGGTGGGAGGGGGGTTCAGGATTGGGAACACGTGTACACTCATGGTGGATTCATGTTGATGTATGGCAAAACCAATACAATATTGTAAAGTAATTAGCTTCCAATTAAAATGAATAAATTTAAATTTTAAAAAATAAAAATAAAAAAAGAAAGAAAGATGAAGACATTTAGAGTTCTGTTGCCATGACTCTGTGGTCTCAGAGAAGTCTGCCAGGTTCCTAAAGCCAGCATTATCACAGATCTAGAAGCATCTTAGAAAGATAGCAATCTGCCTTTACGTTCAAAGCCTCCAGAGACACCTCCTTGATCTAACTTAAACCCCTGCTATAATTTAGGCATTTCCTGCTCTGCCTAATCGGCAACAAAAATCCACTCTTTCCATTCACTCAGTATTTACTTATTCGTGGTAGTTTCTGCTGAAATGTAGACTATTTCTACCACTAACCCATCTGACACCTTTCTACAAATTAGGGTAATGCGACCCATCTCCCAAGCACAGCCACAGGCAAAGGGGTGGATTTCAGCCTTCCTTCCTCTGTCTGCTCCCAGGATCCTTGTGCACAGTCCCATGAGGTGGCCGTGATAAGCACACACAGCAGAGAAAACAGGCTGATGATGTGAATTTAACCAATCCTCTTGCACCTCGAACAGGCACTGTTTAGCTTTCACTGTGTTCTAGTCCCAGTTCACCTCTTTCTCATTTTGATGGTTTCTGTGCTTTTCCAACTGAGTTTCCCCATCTGGTTCTTAAAAGATGCTCATCCTTCCACTCAGTGTGCACCTATCAAGAATTGCAGCCTGTCACCCTGGAGTTCATAACAAGAGGTGTGTATGTGTCAATATGTCAGTATGACAGAGACAGGACAGAGGGCGTCAAGTGTTCTACCTCAGAAGCATAAGATAATACTTAACTTCCTCTCATTAAATTAACTGGGAGATTCATTTGAAAGTGACAAATTTAAGTTTAAAACCTTTAAAAAGTGAAATGTCTTGTTGATTATTTAACCTCTTATCATCGGATAACCAAGGAAGTTAAACAAGATGAACAACTTCATATCGCTATTAAGTGGGGGAAATGGACCCTAACCCAGGACTCCTGAAGCTGGAACCAGAGTTATTTTTATAAGAATAAGTTTTAAAAAATCTTCAAACTAAAACAGGATATGAAGGAACTCATCTTCAGAATTAAAAACACTGGCTTTGAACTACCACACTCAATGCCTATGATAAATAAGTACGTAACCCCCTCTAAAGTCGGTGTTGCTGTTGTTCAGTCATGACTAACAGGACCGAGGACAACTGTCTGTGGCCCCATGGACTATAGCCCTCCAGATTCCTCTACCCATGGGATTCCCCAGGCAAGAATACTGCAGTAGGCTGCCATTTCCTTCTCCACTAAAGTGGGTGAGACATTGAAAATTCTCCTTTCGCCGGAGTATTAGGGCTTTTCCGGTGGCTCAGATGGAAAAGAATCAGCCTGCAGTACAGGAGAGCTAGGTTTGATCCCTGGGTTGTGAAGATCCTCTGGAAAATGAAATGGCAACCCACTCCAGTATTCTTGTTGCCTAGAGAATTCATATGAAGTTTGTTGATGAAAGAAAATTTCCCTCCATCTTAAAATGATAAAAGGCAGCCACTGTTTACCTGAAGCCTCTACTAAATAAGGTCATCAAGTCACATCACATGGTTTGGGGATGTGATAAATGGTTCGTGGAATCAATTTAGAATAACAAATGCTAGAAAATGAAGTTTGTTATCTGATCCAATGAGATGTCCCCATGGATTGGGTTGGCTCTTATTTTAAGAAATCAAGAATAATTTAAGAGAGAAGATGTCACCCAAAGAAGAGTTTATTAAAGCTGGGACAACGTAAATGTCTTTACAAAAATCTCCATTTCTAATTTAATAAAAACCAGGACCCAACTTAAAATGGAAAAATAATGTGTTTGAAGATGGATGCAGAAACTGAGAAAAATTCTCTATTAAACAGCATTTTTCTTGGTTACAAATAAAAAATATGCTTGTTAAAAAAATATGACAAATACAAAGAAAATATGAAGTATTCATCAAAGCCATTGTACACATTTTATAGCACAAACTCTAAACTTTTCCTCCTATGCTCATATGTAAATGCAGATTCTTGACAAAATTTAGAATACGGAGTCATATTCTAAATAATAAAGTTGATGTTTCCCTTACTTTATATGATTACTTCTCAACATTCTTAAATATTGTTTAAAAACTAAAGAACAGAATCTTCTAAAATACAGTCTTTCTTTTCTCTAAATCAAAGATAAAGTCTACTCTCCTTCTTTGTAAACGGCTTAGTCTCACTGGGTCAAATTCTGAAAGACAAAGATTAATTTTCACATAGCCAGCATCAGTAATTAGAACATTCATTTCTCTTAAATTGTCAATAAAATGATAATTTCCAATTTTGCTTTTATCTAATAATAATTTCAGAATATAAAAAAATATATATATCCATGCTGGAAAGATTATTGGAAATATTGCTATACAATGTACCTTTGGATATTATCTGTCCATTCAGAGTGATATAACAGAATTCCATAGACTTATAAACAACAGAAATTTCTTTTACACAGTTCTGGAGGCTGAGAAGTACAAGACTGAGGTACTGACAAATTCAGTGGCTGGTGAGAATCTAACTCTTGAGTCATTTGCATCTTTGCATGGTGGAAATGGTGAGGGGACTCTCTGCTGCTGTTAAGTCACTCAGTTGTGTCCCTCTCTGCAACCCCGTGAGCTGTAGCATGCCAGGCTTCCCTGTCCTTCACTGTTTCCCAGACTTTGCTCAGATTTATGTCCTTTGAGTCAGTAATACTATCTAACCATCTCATTCTCTGCCATTCCCTTCTCCTTTTTCCTTCAACCTTTCCCAGCATCAGGGTCTTTTCCAATGAGTCAGCTCTTCACATCAGATGGCCAAAGTATTGGAGCTTCGGCTTCAGTATCAGTTCTTCCAAAGAATATTGCATTGATTTCCAGGGAGCTCTCTAGGGTCTCTTTTATAAGGACACTAATCCCTTTCATGAGGATTCCACCCTTACAACCAAATCACCTCTCAAAGATCCCACCTCCTAATACCATCATAATGTGCATAAATATTTCAACACCCTAATTTTGGGAGGACAAAAGTGTTCAATATATTACAGGTGTCACAAGACACTCTCTTATTCACTCCACGTAAATATGTAGAGTCACTTTCAGAGCAAATAAAATAACCCCTCTGATCGACTTTTTGGCTTATTTTTTTTGTTTAGCTGTTTTCCCCAGATATATAACAACCTGACTTCAAGTGTCTAATTTATTTTACTGTTTGTCCTATACCTGTAAAAATAAAAAATAATAAACTCAAGACTGATTACAATGTTCACCTTCGCTGGACCTGTCCTTTGTGGTATTCCTTTCCACCAGGATCCTACTATTCCTATGATGGAATGAGGTTTCATTCCACTAAGATGGTTAATAAATATGCATTTTCAAGAGTAGCTCACGAATTCTGAAGTATCAAAAAGGCTCATTATCAACTGATGCATCAAAATTTTGATTGGTCAAAACCACAATGAGGTATCACCTCACACCAGTCAGAATGGCTCTCTTCAAAAAGTTTACAAACAATAAATGCTGTAGAGGGTGTGGAGAAAAGGGAACCTTCTTACACTGTTGTTGGGAATGCAAACCTGTACAGCCACTATGGAGAACAGTGTGGAGAGTCCTTAAAAAACTGGGAATAGAACTTCCATATGACCCAGCAATCCCACTGCTGGGCATACACACCAAGGAAACCGGAATTGAAAGAGACACATGTACCCCAATGTTCATTGCAGCACTGTTTACAATAGCTAGGACATGGAAGCAACCTAGATGTCTATCAGCAGACAAATAGATAAGGAAGTTGTGGTACATACACACAATGGAATATTATTCACCTATAAAAAGAATGCATTTGATTCAGTTCTAGTGAGGTGGATGAAACTGGAGCCTATTATACAGAGTGAAGTAAGTCAGAAAGAGAAACACCAACACAGTATATTAACACATATATACGGAATTTAGAAAGATGGTAATGATAATCCCATATGCAAGGCAGCAAAAGAGACACAGATGTGAGACTAGACTTTTGGACTCTGTGGGAGAAGGTGAGGGTGGGATGATATGAGAGAATAGCACTGAAACATGTAGATTAACATATGTAAAATAGATGACCAGTACAAGTTCAATACATGAAGTAGGGCACTCAAGCCAGTGCTCTGGGACAACCCAGAGGGATGGGGTGGGGAGGGAGGTGGGAGGGGGTTCAAGATGGGGGACACGTGTACCCATGGATGATTCACGTCAATGTATGTCAAAAACCATCACAATATTGTAAAGTAATTAGCCTCCCATTAAGATATATAATTTAAAAAAATATATATGATTGTTAATTTTCTTTCTGCAGACCTGGTTAACTTATCAAGGAAGCAGAAACACATGTAGCTGTTTCCTGAGCAAGCAGGTAAGACCTCTGCCACAAAATCTCACCCTTAATGACAGTGTCAGCTACCAGGCATTGTGCTAGGCATTTTCTATTTGTTCCAACTCTTTAAACAGCTCTTCACTTGCTCCATTTCACAGATGGGAAAACAAAGGCTCAGAAATCTGGACGCCATAACCCACATGTAATCCATAAAATGGTAACAACTGATACTCTTTTATTTACTTAGAAAGCTCAGTTGGGTCAGAGAGAAAGCCCATTGCCAAGGGTGTCAGGAGAGAATATGCTTTTAATATTACAGTTTGAATGATAAAATTTTATAACTATAATGCAGCAAAAATCTAGCAGTAACAAAATGAGGAATCATTCCAAATTCTTAAGTAAATCTTATCACATAAGCATATACATAATCTTTAACTGACTTCCCTAACCAACCAAATGTTAGAAAAGAGTTTTTTAAGATATAAGCCTACTAAGACAGACAGAATGGAAGACAATATGAAAGGAGTGAAACTTTTGAGTCTGGAAAGCCAGTGGACAGCTAGTAACTGGATTAGCAGATATCCCAGAAAACTGAATCATAAGTCAAGCATGTGAACCAAATGTGAATTACATGGCAGAATTTCCAAGAAAGGGAATTATGTGTCACATCAAGTATTTCTGAAAGTAAGAATGATGGAAAGAAGGAAGGTTAAAACAGTAAAATAAGGAAAATTGGTTGAAAAAACTCCTTAAGAATAAATCAGTTTTCTAGATCTTCTCCTCAGATCACACAGCCAAAATATCCCACCCTCACCCTAGGAAAAAAGGACTGGGAGTTTATTCTGTGGAGTAAAGTTTTCAAAAATTTTCAGGCAAATGATTTCTAACTTGGACTTCTATACCCATCCAAACTAAGTACAATATTAAAGACTAGAATAAAGACATTTTTTATATATGTCTCTAAAACTTTCCTCCTCCACTCATTTTTAAAGTTTTTATTGTGTATTGGGGTATAGCTGACTAACAATGTTGCAATAGTTCCAGGTGAACAGCAAAGGGACTCAGATCAGATCAGATCAGTCGCTCAGTCGTGTCCGACTCCTTGAGACCCCATGAATCGCAGCACGCCAGGCTTCCCTGTCCATCACCAACTCCCAGAGTTCACTCAGACTCACGTCCATCGAGTCAGTGATGCCATCCAGCCATCTCATCCTCTGTTGTCCCCTTCTCCTCTTGCCCCCAATCCCTCCCAGCATCAGAGTCTTTTCCAATGAGTCAATTCTTCGCATGAGGTGGCCAAAGTACTGGAGTTTCCGCTTTAGCATCATTCCCTCCAAAGAAATCCCAGGGCTGATCTCCTTCAGAATGGACTGGTTGGATCTCCTTGCAGTCCAAGGAATTCTTTGGCGCTCAGCCTTCTTCACAGTCCAACTCTCACATCCATACATGACCACTGGAAAAACCATAGCCTTGACTAGATGAACCTTTGCTGGCAAAGTAATGTCTCTGCTTTTGAATATGCTATCTAGGTTGGTCATAACTTTCCTTCCTAGGAGTAAGCGTCTTTTAATTTCATGGCTGCAGTCACCATCTGTAGTGATTTTGGAGCCCAGAAAAATAAAGTCTGACACTGTTTCCACTGTTTCCCCATCTATTTCCCAGGAAGTGATGAGACCGGATGCCATGATCTTCGTTTTCTGAATGTTGAGCTTTAAGCCAACTTTTTCACTCTCCTCTTTCACTTTCATCAAGAGGCTTTTGAGTTCCTCTTCACTTTCTGTCATAAGGGTGGTGTCATCTGCATATCTGAGGTTATTGATATTTCTCCCGGCAATCTTGATTCCAGCTTGTGTTTCTTCCAGTCCAGCATTTCTCATGATGTACTCTGCATATAAGTTAAATAAACAGGTTGACAATATACAGCCTTGACGAACTCCTTATCTTATTTGGAACCAGTCTGTTGTTCCATGTCCAGTTCTAACTGTTGCTTCCTGACCTGCATACAGATTTCTTAAGATGCAGGTCAGGTGGTCTGGTATTCCCATCTCTTTCAGAATTTTCCACAGTTTATTGTGATCCACACAGTCAAAGGCTTTGGCATAGTCAATAAAGCAGAAATAGATGCTTTTCTGGAACTCTCTTGCTTTTTCCATGATCCAGCTGATGTTGGCAATTTGATCTCTGGTTCCTCTACCTTTTCTAAAACCAGCTTGAACATCAGGAAGTTCACGGTTCACATATTGCTGAAGCCTGGCTTGGAGTATTTTGAGCATTACTTTACTTGCGTGTGAGATGAGCGCAATTGTGCAGTAGTTTGAGCATTCTTTGGCATTGCCTTTCTTTGGGATTGGAATGAAAACTGACCTTTTCCAGTCCTGTGGCCACTGCTGAGTTTTCCAAATACGCTGGCATATTGAGTGCAGCACTTTCACAGCATCATCTTTCAGGATTTGGAATAGCTCAACTGGAATTCCATCACCTCCACTAGCTTTGTTCGTAGTGATGCTTTCTAACGCCCACTTGACTTCACATTCCAGGATGTCTGGCTCTAGATGAGTGATCATACCATCGTGATTATCTGGGTCATGAAGATCTTTTTGTATAGTTCTTCTGTGTATTCTTGCCACCTCTTCTTAATATCTTCTGCTTCTGTTAGGTCCATACCATTTCTGTCCTTTATCGAGCCCATCTTTGCATGAAATGTTCCTTTGGTATCTCTGATTTTCTTGAAGAGATCTCTAGTCTTTCCCATTCTGTTGTTTTCCTCTATTTCTTTGCATTGATCACTGAAGAAGGCTTTCTTGTCTCTTCTTGCTATTCTTTGGAACTCTGCATTCAGATGTTTATATCTTTCCTTTCTCCTTTGCTTTTCACTTCTCTTCTTTTCACAGCTATTCGTAAGGCCTCCCCAGACAGCCATTTTGCTTTTTTGCATTTCTTTTCCATGGGGATGGTCTTGATCCCTGTCTCCTATACAATGTCATGAACCTCATTCCATAGTTCATCAGGCACTGTATCTATCAGATCTAGGCCCTTAAATCTATTTCTCACTTCCACTGTATAATCATAAGGGATTTGATTTAGGTCATACCTGAATGGTCTAGTGGTTTTCCCTACTTTCTTCAATTTAAGTCTGAATTTGGCAATAAGGAGTTCATGGTCTGAGCCACATACACATATTAATACAAGTATTCATTCTTCCCCAACTGCACTCTCACCCAGGCTGCCACATAACACTGAGCAGAGTTCCATGTGCAATACAGTATGTACACAATGTATATATAAAATGGATAACCTCCTGTACTCTTTTCTCAGAGAGCTGTCAGAGAATGTGTTCCATTAAAATGGAGAAAACAAAGTTAAAAGATGAGGGAGGGACTTCCTGGCCACCCAGTGGTTAAGACTCCACACTTCCAATGAAGAGGATGAGGTTCCATCCCTGGTCAGGGAATTAAGATCTCAAACACCATGTTGTATGGCCAAGAAAAAAATAAATAAATAATGAATAAAAAGATGTGGCATACAGGAAGCAAGAGATACCCCCCAAAGGCAAAGACTTTAAGAATGAACGTTCTTTTAATTTCTCTTTTCCATACCAACCTTGAGTGGGGAGGATGCCTGTTGAGCTCCTGTTGGTCATTTGGAGAGTCAAATTTCTTCCTCCATTTCATAATCACTTCAAGGCCAAAGCTAGGGTCACAGCCACATCAGTTTTCTCACCCCTGGGAAAAAGAAAGAAAAATAAGAGGAATGTAGGTACAATTTTTTAAGGACCAAACTTGAAAATGGCATAATATCACTTGTGTCCTGCTGGGTTACTCACATTGGCAAACTTACCTGCAACAGATCACTGGAAAATCTAGTCCCTGGATGGGCAACCACATGCTTAACATCAGTTCAGTTCACTTCATTCAGTTGTGTCCAACTCTTTGCAACCCCATGGACCACAACACGCCAGGCTTCCCTGTCCATCACCAACTTCCGGAGCTTACTCAAACTCATATCTATTGAGTCAGTGATGCCATACAACCATCTCATCCTCTGTCATCCCCTTCTCCTCCTGCCGTCAGTCTTTCCCAGCATCAGGGTCTTTTCCAATGAGTCAGTTCTTCCCAGCAGGTGGCCAAAGTATTGGAGTTTCAGCTTCAACATCAGTCCTTCCAATAAATATTCAGGACTGATTTCCTTTAGGATGGACTGGTTGGATCTCCTTGCAGTCCAAGGGACTCTCAAGAGTCTTCTCTAACACCACAGTTCAAAAGCATCAGTTCTTCGGCGCTCAACTTTCCTTATAGTCCGGCTCTCACATCCATACATGACTACTGGAAAAACCATAGCTTTGATTAGATGGACCTTTGTTGGCAAAATAATATCTCTGCTTCTTAATATGCTGTCTAGGTTGGTCATAACTTTTCTTCCAAGGAGCAAGCATCTTTTAATTTTATGGCTGCAGTCACCATCTGCAGTGATTTTGGAGCCCCAAAAAATAAAGTCTGTCACTGTTTCCATTGTTTCCCCGTCTATTTACCATGAGGTGATGGGACCAGATGACATCATCTTCGTTTTTTGAATGTCGAGTTTTAAGCCAGTTTTTTCACTCTCCTTTTTCATTTTCATCAAGAGGCTCTTTAGTTCTTCTTTGCTTTCTGCCATAAGGGTGGTGTCATCTGCATATCTGAGGTTATTGATGAAATTCCAGTTAGGCTCTTTCAAATCCTAAAAGATGGTACTGTGAAAGTGCTACACTCAATATGCCAGCAAATTTGGAAAACTCAGCAGTGGCCACAGGACTGGAAAAGGTCAGTTTCCATTCCAATCCCAAAGAAAAGCAATGCCAAAAAATGTTCAAACTACTGCAGAGTTGCACTCATATCACATGCTAGCAAAGTAATGCTCAAAATTCTTGAAGCCAGGCTTCAACAGTACGTGAACCATGAAATTCCAGATGTTCAAGCTGGATTAGGAAAGGCAGAGGAAGCAGAAATCAAATTGCCAACATCTGTTGGGTCATCAAAAAAGCAAGAGAGTTCCAGAAAAACATCTACTTCTGCTTTATTGACTGTGCCAAAAGCCTTTGACTGTGTGGATTACAGCAAACTGTGGAAAATTCTTCAAGAGTTAGGAATACCAGATCACCTTACCTGCCCCCCTGACAAATCTGTATGCAGGTCAAGAAACAACAGTTAGAACCATACATGGAACAACAGACTGGTTCCCAATTGCAAAAGGAGTACATCAAGGTTGTGTATTGTCACCCTGCTTATTTAACTTCTATGCAGAGTATATCATGCGAAATGCCAGGCTGGAGGAAGCACAGGCTTGAATCAAGATTGCCAGGAGAAATAGAAATAATCTCAGATATGCCTAACACGCTTACTAGCAAAGAAGGAGAAAATGCATTTGGGTGACATTTTGAGACCAAGAGCAAATACCTGAAACTATATATTCCAACAGAAAACACAGGAATACTACTCCAGAAAAATCCATATGGGGACAAAGGCCACTAAGATCATAGAAGTGTCATGCAGATCACCCCCAGCATTCCTGGCCACTGCAAAGTCGTCCTAGACGCTGTGTTGGAAAGGAGCAGGAAGAGAGGAAAGAAACTCACAAGACTTTGCATTGACCCAAAAGAGGCACTTTTCCAGACAGTTTTGAAAATCAGCTAAGACCATAATTACATTCAGTGGTGTCAGATCAGTGAAAGCATTAGTCCCTCAGTCGTGTCTGCCTCTTTGGGACCCAGTGGACTACAGCCCACCAGGCTCCACTCCCCATGGAATTCTCCAGGCTAGAATACTGGAGTGGGTTGCCATGCCCTTTTCCAGGGGATCTTCTCAAACCAGGGATCAAACCCAGGTCTCCTGCATTGCAAGCAGATTCTTTACCATCTGAGCCACCAGTATATATAGTGTATATATATCCTGAGCATTGGAAATGTGTCATATATTTTACAGAATTCTTATCCTAAAAGAATCCACTAGATAATTTTTTATTATGTATTCTATACATTAAATCAGGGTTTAAATTTAAACTAGCCAGGGAGTGTTAAATGCAATATTTTAACATGAAACTATCACATTACTGTCTGTTAATCAGCTATATTCAATACAAAATTTAAAGTTTAAAATGTCAAAACATAAAATCAAATTTGAAAAGTTTAAAAGAAACCGTGTGTTAGACAGGTATATGTCAATTTTATTAGGTTCAAATTTCCCTCCTAGAATACCATGTTCATATTCTGGTATAAGGATGATATCTTTTCTTTCATTGTGCCTAATATTTTCTATTTGGTGGTTTCTTATTGTTGTCTATGAGTTAATTTGATTTTTTCTATTCTACTGGATTCTTTTTCTTGCTGCGGCTACTGCTAAGTCGCTTCAGTCGTGTCCGACTCTGTGTGACCCCATAGACGGCAGCCCACCAGGCTCCCCCGTCCCTGGGATTCTCCAGGCAAGAACACTGGAGTGGGTTGCCATTTCCTTCTCCAATGCATGAAAGTGGAAAGTGAAAGTGAAGTCGCCATGAGCTAATAAAAGCAAATATGAGTATAAAAATTAGTATTACTCAATAACGAATGATAATTTTTCTCTAACCATTTAATACCGTCTGTGATAGCAGCAGTAGAAGGGATACTGAACTGAGGCCTGCTACATTCAATAGCCACTTCAAGCAGGAGCTGCCTGTGTGATTTTAATAAATGACTCAGCCTCTCTGGGCTTTGATTTCTTTGTCTTTACAGAAATAAAAGACAGGGTTAAATTTATTAATTTCTTATCCCATAAATAACAGAAATTTTAATGAAATTAAATTTTATAATTTTTATTTGCATGAAAGACACTTGCCTAAAGACTGAGCGAAGCATGATTGAAATAGAAAACTCAAAGGAGAAGGTATATTTCATTTTGTACTGTCACCAAAATAATCTCACTGGAAACATTATTAATGATTCTCCCGTACAAGATAGCAACTGCTGGCTTATATTCAGATGGATGTCTATAGTTAATGTAAAATTTTCAGCATCATTTCACTTAAACTCAAAATTCAAATTCAACAAACATTCGTTGTGCCTGGAGCTATTCCACATGAAGATTATAAAACAATGACCCTGTCCTAAAGAAGCTGACAACATAGTTAAGTCATTTTCTCCCAGTAGGTTTTCAACCTAGAATCATTTCCATTTACATAAAAGGACTAAGACCAAGAAATGCTAAAATAGAATAACAAACTTTCCAAATTCATCTCAAAATTGAGTCTTCCTTTCAGAAGTTATTTTCAAAATTTTCTTAATATTTAATATATTTTGCATATGTTATAAATAAACATTTTTAAGAGACTTGACCTGTGTGTGTTGTGTGTGTACAATTTTACTAACAGCCTATACTAATTTGTTGCACACTTAATAATGCTTGAATCAAAGTTTCAAAATTAACAAAGAAATATGATTGACATCGGGACTGTAACATGTTATAAAACACAATTACTTAATTTTAAAAATTAACTCCATATAATTAACTAATACACCAATTAAGCAACATGTAATTAAGTAAGTTATCATCCCTGCCACTTAGTCATTTAATCATAAAAGTGAAGCATAGTTTTATAAACAAATGAAATAAATATGAAATCTATTAATTAAGTGTGTGTTTGGAGCTAAGAATAAACACTAAGAATAAAATTATTTCCACAATCTGTGTAATCAGAAAACAGGGTCTTATGATCCAGGGCACAATTATTATATTAGTGTAGAGTAGTTGGTACAAAGCACAGCTTGGTAGCTTCTTTTGGATGCCGACTCCACCACATCCCAGTAGCTCACATAACCTGAGTATATTTTTTCATCAGTAAAATGAAGATAATAGTAATGCCTACTTCATTGTGCTGTTTTCAGAATTAAAGGAGATAGTGCCTGGATAGTGTTTACCATACGTGGGTTATGACACCTGGAAAATTCAAGGTACGATTATTACCTAGATGATTTGGGAAATGGTCAGCTTCCTAGACTATGTGATACTAAATCAGAATTCTGGGACCCCTGTGTGTGTGTGTGTGTGTGTGTGTGTGTGTGTGTGTGTGTATACACACAACCTAGTTCTTACGATTAGTAGGGAAACTTTACGGTTCAGGTGGTAAAGAATCTGCCTGGAATGTACAAGACCCGGGCTCGATCTCTGAGTCGGGAAGATCCCATGGAGAAGGGAATGGCTACCCACTCCAGTATTCTTGCCTGGAGAATCCCATGGACAGAGGAGCCTGGTGGGCTACAGCCCACGGGGTCACAAAGAGTCAGACACAGCTGAGACACTAACACTTTCACTTTCAGGGAAACGTTCAAAATGGGAGCAAGAGTATCATTATTTTAGTAAAAACCCTAGATTCCTCTCCTCCAAACTACTCCTTTCTCCTCAAGGGAGTCAGGGTATTGTTATGAAAGTTTCTCTCAGTCCGACTAGAAAACCACTTCAACAAACTTGGTCTGGTGTCGCTGGGTTCGAGTTTCTAAAAGAGAACTGAATTTCCATAGATGGGTCCTTTGAGGAAGACAACAAAAAAATGTACTCTGGCTAATGTCGAGTGAAGAGAATCTGTTGGAAGGAGATTAGGGACACAGGATAACTGGGGGAGCGCTGCAGAACCAGGCTTGGGAGCCGAGGGAACAGAGGCAGGTGTGGAGAGCAGAAACAGGCCCGTGAGGCCCACCCTCGCTGCAGGAATCCCCCGGCCGCAGACAGCCTCCAGGGAGGAAGGAGTCTTCCCTCTCCTTCCATCTGTTTGCAAGGCTTGGGACACACGCCCGAGCCCGTCTGTACTGGATCAGAGGAAAGAAGGGTCTGTCCCCCTGGATTTCTCTGGCAAGGCAGGAGGCCCAGAATGCTGCCTAGGATCGGGGCCTGCGGAGTGTGAGTGGATTCTGGACAACCTCAGAGGCGGGCTGGTCACGGCCAAATACGTGAAGACTCCACAGAGCTTCCTGAAGCTCAGATATAATTGCATCAATGTTGCTGGGGGAAAAACCAGAATAAGCTCCCACTCAGGGGCTTTAGCACTCACAATACTTTGAAGGATTCACCTGCGGAGAAGGTCCATAAAGCCAGAAGATAACTATAAACTAGCAGAATTCTAAGACTGAATAAGGCTATGTCTGTGGAAATCCTTCATAAAACACAGCCCACCATAAGTACGTAAAGTGTCAGCAAATACCCGTTAGGAAAGGAGATACCACACTTACCTATGATCGATGGGAGACATGACATTCTCGCTCCTTACCCATCACTGCCTTATCTGCTCTCTCTCTCTTTTGGTTTTATGTTTTTTTTTTCTTTAAATAATGCTATGTTTTAATCATAGCAAAGGTAGAATTTTAAGAAATATTTTTAATTTTAAGAAATATATTCAGAAAGCATATATATCTTCAGGCTATGCCAAATACAGGTCCCGTTTCATAAAGCTATTCATACATTAGTTCTCCCACAGATTTAACTGGCAACCATCAGTTATTGCAAAGAAAGAAACCAAGGAGGGGAAATGCTTTCCAATGAGGCCTGTGTCAGAAGCAGCAATCGAATAAAAATTCAGGGGATGTTCTGATAACAGGATCAGGAGGACTCGTTTGTTCGCATCTGTTAAATTTACGGTGCTTAACTTTTCAACACTGAGACTGTCAAATTTCCAGGAAATGTTTTATTCTCTCAGTTTCCTTTGTCTGCAAAATGAAGCCATCACTGAAATATTTCCAAGGAAATCCCAGTGGAGATCTTTATAGACAGAGAGGTAATTGCATAGATGGAATGAATTGGCTCTGAGTCTTCCTACATGTGGTAAGGCAAATAATATTCTGATGATACAGAAGTTAGTAAATTTGGGGTTTGAGAGTTAAAAGCCAGAGTAATGTTTAGGCTTATAGTGAAAAAGAAAGCAAAGGAGAGCAAGGGAGAGAAAACAAGTTAAAGTATACTTTTCTGAAGCAGTGTTCAAAAAAGTCTATATTTTGCTAAATATTAAAGAGCTCAAGTTATGCCAAACTTTTATAAAATGGAAACAAAAAAATCTATTCATTTGCTTAGAAATGTCTCTGATATATAGGACTTACATTTTGATGAGTAATTCATTTTTTATATTTAATTTTTATCTTTTCTAAAAAGTTTTGAAAATTGGCCTACCCCATATTCTTAAAGATGGACTCTTTTTTTCCTAGTTCATACTTTTTGCTTTCATTGTAGGTCCACGATTCCTCCGCCATTATTGTTTGCACCTATGAGGTTCAGTTCAGTTCAGTCGCTCAGTCACGACTGACTGTGACCCCATGGACTGCAGCACACCAGGCTCCCCTGCCCATCACCACTCCCGGAGCTTACTCAAACTCATGTCCATCGAGTCTGGGATGCCATCCACCTGTCTCATCCTCTGTCATCCCTTTCTCCTCCTGCCTTCCCAGCATCAGGGTCTTTTCCAATGAGTCAGTTCTTTGCATCAGGTGGCCAAAACATTGGAGCTTCAGCTTCAGAATCAGTTCTTCCAATGAATATTCAGGACTGATTTCCTTTAGGAGTGATGGGTTTGATCTTCTTGCAGTCCAAGGGACTCTCAAGAGTCTTCTCCAACACATGGTTCAAAAGCATCAATTCTTTGGCACTCAGCATTCTTTATGGTCCAACTCTCACATCCATACATGACTACTGGAAAAACCATAGCTTTGACTAGACAGACTTTTGTCGGCAAAGTAATGTCTCTGCTTTTTAATATGCTATCTAGGTTTGTCATAGCTTTTCTTCCAAGGAGCAAGCATCTTTTAATTTCATGGCTGCAGTCACCACCTGCAGTGGTTTTGAACCCCAGGAAAATAAACTCTGTTACTGTTTCCGTTGTCTCCCCATCTATTTGCCATGAAGTGATGGGACCAGATACCATGATCTTCATTTTTTGAATGCTGAGTTTTAAGCCAGCTTTTTCACTCTCCTCTTTCATTTTCATCAAGAGGCTCTTTGGTTCTTCTTCGCTTTCTGCCATAAGGGTGGTGTCATCTGCATATCTGAGGTTATTGATATTTCTCCCAGCAATCTTGATTCAAGCTTGTGCTTCATCCAGCCTAGCATTTCTCATGATGTATTCTGCATAGAAGTTAAATAAGCAGGGTGACAATATACAGCCTTGATGTATTCCTTTCCCAATTTGGAACCAGTCTGTTGTTCCATGTCTGGTTCTAACTGTTGCTTCTTGACCTGCATACAGATTTGTCAGGAGGCAAGTAAGGTGATCTGGTATTTCCATCTCTTGAAGAATTTTCCACAGTTTGTTGTGATCCACACAGTCAAAGGCTTTGGAGTAGTCAATAAAGCAGAAGTAGATGTTTTTCTTGGAGAAGGCAATGGCAACCCATTCCAGTACTCTTGCCTGGAAAATCCCATGGACGGAGGGGCCTGGTAGGCTGCAGTCCATGGGGTCGCTAGGAGTCGGACACGACTGAGCGACCTCACTTTCACTTTTCACTTTTCACTTTCATGTATTAGAGAAGGAAATGGCAACCCACTCCAGTGTTCTTGCCTGGAGAATCCCAGGGACGGGGAGCCTGGTGGGCTGCCATCTATGGGGCCGCACAGAGTCGAATACGACTGAAGCAACTTAGCAGCAGTAGCAGCAGCAGATGCTTTTCTGGAACTCTCTTGCTTTTTCAATGATTCAACAGATGTTGGCAATTTGATCTCAGGTTCCTCTGCCTTTTTTAAAACCAGCTTGAACATCTGGAATTTCATGGTTCACATACTGTTGAAGCCTGGCTTGAAGAATTCTGAGCATTACTTTGTTAGCGTGTGAGATGAGTATGTGGTAGTTTGAATAATCTTTGGCATTGCCTTTCTTTGGGACTGGAATGAAAACTGACCTTTTCCAGTCCTGTGGCCACTGCTGAGTTTTCCAAATTTGCTGACATATTGAGTGGAGCACTTTCACAGCATCATCTTTTAGGATCTGAAATAGCTCAACTGGAGTTCCATCACCTTCACTAGCTTTGTTCATAGTCATTCTTCCTAAGGCCCACTTGACTTCGCATTCCAGGATGTCTAATTCTAGGTGAGTGATCACACCATTGTGATTATCTGGGTCATGAAGATCTTTTTTGTATAGCTTTTCTGTGCATTCTTGCCAGCTCTTCTTCTTATCTTCTGCTTCTATTAGGTCCATAGCATTTCTGTCCTTTATTGTGCCCATCTTTGCATGAAATGTTCCCTTGGTATCTTTAATGTTCTTGAAGAGATCTCTAGTGTTTCCCATTCTATTGCTTTCCTTTATTTCTTTGCATTGATTGCTGAGAAGGCTTTCTTACCTCTTGTTATTCTTTGGAACTCTGCATTCAGATGGGTATATCTTTCCTTTTCTCCTTTGCCTTTAGCTTCTCTTCTTTTCTCAACTATTTGTATGGCCTCCTCAGACAACCATTTTGCCTTTTTGCATTTCTTTTTCTTGGGGATGGTCTTGATCACCACCTCCTATACAATGTCACGAACCCCGGTCCATAGTTCTTCAGGCCCTGTGTCTATCAAATCTAATGCTGACGTATTTACATGTTTTTACTTGGTTAACCAATTGTTCCAGAACCATTTATGAAAAACACTTTCATATTTTTTACTGAATCTTTTTGTGTCCTTGTGCAAAATTAACTTACTTCATCCATGTAGGACTATTTTTGGCCTCTGCTTTGTTTCATTGGTCTACCGATCCCATTGGTTTACCCCATGCCACAAACACCATTTAATTATTATGATTTTGTAGTAAGTCTTGAAATCAGTGAAAAATCATTAGTAAAAGCCCTCCAACTTACTCTTCTTCCACAAAATGTTCTTGGCTATTCTAGGCTTTTTGCATTGTCATATAAATTTTAGAATCAGTATGTTAATTCCTTTAAAAAAATCTGAAGCAGAGTTTGCATCTAGCCTTAAACAGTGAACTTCAGGACTTTTCCAAGAGGTAGAAATATTATGTATCTTTTTGAAGCCACTCTCATTTTTTATGTCTTTCCCTGAAAACCAATCTAACTGATAAAACTCTTGTTGGCTCTGATGGACCACTTGCCAAACCCTGGGCCAACTACCATGGACAGGAATTATGACTGAAACAGTTCCATCAGAGCCCCAAGAGCTGACTATGGAGAAGAGCTGTATCCCCAGGAAAATCAGGGTGTAAGTTAGAATCAGAAGGATGAGGGGTGGGTACCACAGTGTACATCTACCACCTGAAAAACACAGTCCCCAGATTAAACAGGGTGGAGGAGACACATGCCTTGATTTGTCTTGTGTTTAATACCATCTCTTTTTGAAGAGATTCATTTTGTTGTTTTTGAAAAAAACTCATTTGCTTAAAATGTGCTTCTAGCCATTGAGATGCTTATACATTCTGAAATACAAATAGTAGCCCTCAGAGCAAAGTATGTGGAAGAGACCTAACTACATAGTGCCCCCGGAGATCCCAAAGCGTGTTTGACTGAAGAATTGGCAAGTAGCTGAGCTAGATTATCGGGAAAGCCAGAAGTCAATTTTGTGAAAACAAACTCTAGCACCCACCAAATGAGGATTCCTCAAAGGGTGCTTCATGTGTTTTTTGCCTTGCCTATTCTTTCTTGATTTGCACTAACCATCCAACAAGTTTCAACAAAAATGGGAAGGGAAATAGTTTCAGATCGGAAACTTACAATCGTAGTTTAAAAAGCAAGTGCTGATGGGATGGCTTCTGCCAAATATTTTCTGAAAACCCAGATGAAGTTAGGAAACATGGATGTGGCAGATGTACAAAGCCCAAAGCAAAACCGAGGCCAGTCTCCTTATTAATGCCTGACAACACTGCATGAACATTATAATTGGAACGCACTGTTGAGAGATGACTCAAGTAATCCGGTTGGCAGAAGATCTAAATTCCTTGGAAATGCCTTCCAGTCTGGGTTGAACTTCTTGTTAGGAGCTAGCCAGCTGAGCTTCGCAGTATACAGCTGCTGAGCTTCATAGTATTCAGCTACAGGATGAGAATGAGACATCGCCCACCTATTAAATGCAAGGCTGCTTCAGTAGCTGCTTGATTACAGCATTCTGAGGATTATGCCCTCCTCTTTCTTCTTTGCCTGTCTCTGATTCCATCAAGCACCAGTAGAGCACCAGCCCCCTCATTTTCAGACAAGGAAACTTGCAAATAAACCCTCTAGAAATGTTTTCAAGTATGAGATAACTTCTTTGCCCTTGTTGATGACATTTAGTCACTAAGTCATATCCGACTCTTTGCAACCCCATGAACTACAGCACACCAGGCTTCCCTGTCCACTATCATCCAGAATTTGCTCAAACTCATGTTCATTGAGTCAATGATGCTATCCAGCCATCTCAACCTCTGTCACCCTCTTCTCCTCTTGCCCTTCATCTTTCCCATCCTCAAGGTCTTTTTCAGTGAGTCATCTCTTCATGTCAGGTGGCCAGAGTTTTGGAGCTTAAGTTTCAGCATCAGTCCTTCCAGGGTTGATTTCCTTCAGGATTGAATGGTTTGATCTCCTTGCAATTCAAGGGACTCTCAAGAGTCTTCTCCAGCACTACAGTTTGAAGGCATTGACTCTGTATTATTCAGCCTTTTTGATGGTCCAAGTCTCACATCCATACATGACTACTGGAAAGACTGTAGCTTTGACTATATATGTGGACTTTTGTCAGCAAGATGATGTCTCTGCTTTTTAACACATTGTCTAGGTTTGTCATAGCTTTTCATCCAAAGAGCAAGCATCTTTTAATTTTGTGGCTGCAATTACCATCTGCAGTGATTTTGGAGCCTAAGAAAATAAATCTGTCACTGTTTCCACTTTTCCCCCTCTATTTGCCATGAAGTGATGGGACTGGATGCCATGATCTTAGTTTTTTGAATTTTAAGCATGCTTTTTCACTGTCCTCTTTCATCTTCATAAAGAGGATGAATTTACTTTTTAGTTTCTCTTCACTTTCTGCTATCAAAGTGGTATCATCTGCATATCTGAGGTTGTTGATATATCTCCCAGCAATCTTTTTTTTTTCCTATTTTATGCTTTGGTTTTCTTTTTTTTTATTGAAGAATAATTGCTTTACAGAATTTTGTTGTTTTCTGTCAAGCCTCAACATGAATCAGCCATAGGTATACATATATCGCCTACCTTTTGAGCCTCTCTCCCATCTCCCTCCCCATCCCACCTCTCTAGGTTGATACAGAGTCACTGTTTGAATTTCCTGAGACATACAACAAATTCCCACTGGCTATCTATTTTACATATGGCAATGTAAGCTTCCATGTTACTCTTTCCAACATCTCACCCTCTCCTCCCCCCTCCCCACATCCATAAGTCTGTTCTCTACGTCTGTTTCTCCATTGCTGCCCTGTAAATAAGCTCTTCAGTACCATTTTTCTAGATTCCATATATATACGTTGCTGCTGCTGCTGCTAAGTCACTTCAGTCGTGTCCAACTCTGTGTGACCCCATAGACGTCTGCCCACGAGGCTCCCCCGTCCCTGGGATTCTCCAGGCAAGAACACTGGAGTGGGTTGCTATTTCCTTCTCCAATGCAGGAAAGTGAAAAGTGAGAGTGAAATCGCTCAGTCGTGTCGGACTCCCAGCAACCCCATGGATTGCAGCCCACCAGGCTCCTCCGTCCATGGGATTTTCCAGGCAAGAGTACTGGAGTGGGGTGCCATTGCTTTCTCCAATATATATGCGTTAGAATACGATATTTATCTTTCTCTTTCTGACTCACTTCACTCTGTATAATAGGTTCTAGGTTCATTCACCTCATCAGAACTGACTCAAATGTGTTCCTTTTTATGGCTGAGTAATATTCCATTGTGTACATGTACCACAACCTCTTTACCCATTCATCTGTCAGTGGACATCTAGGCTGTTTCCATGTTCTAGCTATTGTAAATAATGCTGCAATGAACAATGGGATACATGTGCTTTTAAAATTTTTGTTTCCTCAGGGTATATGCCTAGGAGTGGGATTGCTGCATCATATGTCGGTTTTATTCCTAGTTTTTTAAGGAATCTCCATACTGTCTTCCATAGTGGCTGTATCAATTTACATTTCCACTAACAGTGCAAGAGCATTCCCTTTTCTCCACACTCTTTCCAGCATTTATTGTTTGTAGACTTTTTGATGATGGTCATTCTGAATGGTGTGAGGTGATATATCTCATCATAGTTTTTATTTGCATTTCTCCATGCAAATGGGAAGCAAAAGAAAGCTGGAGTAACAATCCTCATATCATACAAAATAGACCTTAAAATAAAGAAGATTGCAAGAGATAAGGAAGGACACTACATAATGATCAAGGGGTCAATCCAAGAGGAAGAGATAACAATTGTACATATCTGTGCACGCAACATAGGAGAACCTCAATACATAAGACAAACACTAACAGACATAAAAGGAGAAATTGACAGTAACACAATAATAGTAGGAGACTTTAACACCCCACTCACACCAATGGACAGATCATCAAAACAGAAAATTAATAAGGAAACACAAGTCTTAAATGATACATTAGATGAGATGGATCTCATTGATATCTTCAGTACATTCCATTCAAATGCAGAAGAATACACCTTCTTCTCAAATGCACATGAAACATTCTCCAGGATAGACCACATCTTGGGTCACAAATCAAACCTCAGTAAATTTAAGAAAATTGAAATCATGTCAAGCATCTTCTCTAACCACCATGCTATGAGACTAGATATCAATTACAAGAAAAAACTGTGAGAAACACAAATATATGGAGATTAAACAACATGCTTCTGAATAACCAACAGGTTACTGAAGAAATCAAAAGGGAAATCAAAAAATTTCTAGAAACAAATGACAATGAAAACATGACAACCTAAAACCTATGGGATGCAGCAAAAGCAGCTCTAAGAGGGAAGTTTATAGCAATACAGTCCTACCTCAAGAAACAAGAGAAACATCGAATAGACAACCTAACTTTATACCTGAAACAACTGGAAAAAGAAGAACAAAAAAAACCCAAAATTAGTAGAAGGAAAGAAATCATAAAGATCTGAGCAGAAATATATGAAAAAGAAAAGAAAGAAACAATAGTAAAGCTTAATAAAGCTAAATAAAGTTTAATATTAACAAAGCTTAATAAAACTTAATCAAGTTTAATAAAATTAATAAAGCTTAATAAAACTAAAAGCTGGTTCTTTGAGAAGATAAACAAAATTGACAAATCTTCAGCCAGAATCATCAAGAAAAAAAGAGAGAAGAATCAAATCAACAAAATTAGAAATGAAAAAGGAGAGGCTGACAGACAGTGCAGAAATACAAAGGAATTTAAGAGACTATTATGAACAACTATATGGCAATAAAATGGATAACCTGGAAGAAATGGACAGATTCTTAGAAAAGTTCAATCTTCTAAGACTGAACCAGGAAGAAATAGAAATTATGAACAACCCAATTACAAACACTGAAACTGAAGCTGTGATCAAAAATATCCCAGCAGTCTTGATTCCAGCTTGTGAGCCATCCAGCCCAGCATTTCTCATAATGTACTCTTTGCCCTTGAACAACAACAGCAACAAAAAGCTTCTTGTTTTGTGCTTATCTTGTTTCTTTCCACGGCTCTTATTTTTTCTTTTTCCTCTGAAATCATCTACACTGAAGCCCGCGCTATGTTTCAACCAACAAAATTTACTGAACATTAAAACAGATAAAAGACCAAAGAAGGACTTTAGTGTTGAAGTGTGTGATGGACAAGATCAGACACTTGATTGAAAGCAATTAACCTGAAGCACTATCATCAATATGATGACACTGTTTTAACTAAAAAAATCCACCTAGCGTGCTGTGCCAGAAAAATTATGGATGGAATCAAGTGGACAAGATCCCAGGCTTCAGATTATAATCCCATGCTGTTTGCTTTAGATCAATTGCAACAAGTCTTCTTTGGCATCACCCATCATTTCTCCATGGATCTTAGGTGCAGGTAGACCTGTGAACATCCTCAGTAATTTTTTCAGGTAGTCACAAACCCAAAAGCACATCCTGTAGTAAGGATGGAGACAAGGTCAGGACCCTTTTCGGGAAATGAGACTGTTTCATCCACTTTGCTTCCTCTCTGCCTTTGATGGCACAGCTCACCCCGTAACATGGTATCCTTAGTGTCTAAGAGACTATCTTTTCTTTAAGAGCTCAGAGTCAAGTTCACAACCCACTACTAGTAAAGGAATAAGATTTTATGAAATGCCATGTCGTACTCCATCTGCGTTTCCTTTTTGTTTCCTTTGCTTCTAACTTGTTTTACTTAGCAATATTATATATATATATATATATATATATATATATATATATATATATCAATGCAGAGCTCCAAAGAATAACAAGAAGAGATAAGAAAGCCTTCCCCAGTGATCAATGCAAAAAAATAGAGGAAAACAATAGAATGGGGAAAACTAGCGATCTCTTCAAGAAAATTAGAGATACCAAGGGAACACTTCATGCAAAGATGGGCACAATAAAGGACAGAAACGCTATGGACCTAACAGAAGCAGAAGATATCAAGAAGACGTGGCAGGAATACACAGAACTATACAAAAAAGATCTTCATGACCCAGAAAACCACGATGGTGTGATCACTCACCTAGAGCCAGACATCCTGGAACATGAAGTCAAGTGGGCCTTAGGAATCATCACTATGGACAAAGCTAGTGGAGGTGATGGAATTCCAGTTGAGCTTTTCAAATCCTGAAAGAGGATGCTGTGAAAGTGCTGCCTCAATATGCCAGCAAATTTGGAAAACTCAGCAGTGGCCACAGGACTGGAAAAGGTCAGTTTTCATTCCAATCCCAAAGAAAGGCAATGCCAAAGAATGCTCAAACCACCGCACAATTGCACTCATCTCACATGCTAGCAAAGTAACGCTCAAAATTCTTCAAGCCAGGCTTCAACAGTACATGAACTATGAACTTCCAGATGTTCAAGTTGAATTTAGAAAAGGCAGAGGAACCAGAGATCCAGTTGCCAACATCCTTTGTATCATGGAAAGAGCAAGAGAGTTTCAGAAGAACATTTATTTCTGCTTTATTGACTACACCAAAGTCTTTGACTGTGTGGACCACAACAAACTTTGGAAAATTCTTTAAGAGATGGGAATACCAGACCACTTTACCTGTCTCCTGAGAAACGTTTATGCAGGTCAAGAAGCAACATGGACATGGAACAATGGTTCAAATTTGGGAAAGGAATAGGTCAAGGTGGTGTATTGTCACCCTGCTTATTTAATTTCTGTACAGAGTACATCATATGAAATGCCAGGCTCAATGAATCACAAGCTGGAATCAAGATTGCTGGAAGATACACCAATAACCTCAGATAGCAGATGATAACACTTTAATGGCAGAAAGTGAAGAGAAACTAAAGAGCCTCTTGATGAGGCGAAGGAGGAGAGTGCAAAAGCTGGCTTAAGTCTCAGCATTCAAAAAACTAAGATCATGGCATCTGTACCCATCACTTCATAGAAAATAGAGGGGGGAAAGCGGAAAAGAGTAACAGATTTTACTTTCTTGGGCTCCAAAATCACTTTGGATGGTGACAGCAGCCATGAAATTAAAAGATGCTTGCTCCTTAGAAGGAAAGTTACAACAAATCTAGACAGTATATATTAAAAAACAGAGATGGCACTTTGCTGACAAATGTCCATCTAGTCAAAGCTATGGTTTTTCCAGTAGTCACATATGGATGTGAGAGTTGGACCATACAGTAGCTAAGCACCAAAGAATTGATGCTTTCAAACTGTGGTGCTGGAGAAGGTTCTTGAGAGTCCCTTGGACTGCAAGATCAAACCAGTCAATCTTAAAGGAAGTCAGTCCTGAATATTCATTGGAAAGACTGATGCTGAAGCTGAAGCTCCAATACTTTGGCCACCTTATGCAAAGAGTTGAATCACTGTAAAAGACCCTGATATTGGGAAAGATCAAAGGCAGGAGGAGAATGAGGAGATAGAGGAGAGATGGTTAGAGAGCATTACCGACTCAATGGACATGAGTTTGAGCAAACTCTTGAAGACAGTGAAGGACAGAGGAGCCTGGGGTGCTGCAGTCCATGGTGTTACAAAGAGTTGGACATGACTTAGTAAAGAACAATAGCAACAACCACCCTAAGGTCTCATATAAATTCAGGGAAGGAGGAAAATAAAAGAAGCAGGGGACTAAGGGTCTGGGAGACTCCCTGAATTAATCCACAAGTGAATATCCAGAAATTACTAAGCTGTTTTGAATTTCCATGTCATCTTGAAAAATCAAAAGCTGTGGTAAAACTGAATCATGCATTTCCACAAGGCCACATTTAACAAGCATCAAATAGAATGGCCTCTCTTTAAAACCTCCCTCCCCAGTTTGCACAGTCCCCATGACTCTCAATCATCACACTTGGTTGGCTCTGAATTATCCATCTGTAGTTCCCATTGAATCCCTGTAGGCATTTGGCTTGACCAATCCTGATCTAGTTCAACTTCTCCAACCCCATTCAGAAAAGTAAACAGTATCAGAGTTTAAGCAAAATCAGTTTGCAATTTAGGAACAGAATAATGTATTATATAAATGGTAGCTACTACTATATTATTCATTAAAAGGAAAAATAATTTGGGCCAGGATGTTAGTTTTTGAGATGCTTTCTGTATTATGGTTCTGCATATTTTTTCTTTTGTGACTATCCTCAATATGCATTTTTATCAGATTCCTCTCATATCAGAATGCTCTTTGGAAAAGGGAGACACAACGTGATTTGCTGCGTTTCACAGCAAACAATCAAAAAGGCCAACAATTTTGCTCTCACACTGACTGCATTCCATCTTGGTATTAGTCAAAGCATTTCCTTTCTAATAAATACCATGAAATTACACTTGTAAATGGTGTGCTTATGTCTGTGCAGAAACACAAGATGTTTCTAATGTATTTGTAATGTGGATATTTAAAGTTTCCCAGGTGATTCCATTTTATGCAAGCAGTTTTAGGAAACACTGATTTGTGAAGCCCCAGCATAATCCAAGTGCCCTCCCTCTGACGCCCCTGACAGATGACATGATCATTTTTGTAATGTCCTGAAACTAATCTAATTATTGGAAAGTCCTTGCTTATGGAATTGAAACCCACTACCTGCAGTGACTGTTTTCTACTTGGTTCCCTTTGAAAGCTCTTTGGGGACATTTTACACATCCCACCTCATCCGACCTTTGAATTATCTTGTTTCTAAATTGAGATCTATTGTGGCCACCATCCTTCATAGTTATATGAGATTCATCACTTCTGAAAACCTTATTCTGTGTCAGACATAGGACTATGAACTTTGGATCCTTAATCTCAAATTCTCAACAAACGAGAAAACTGGATTCTGTCACCTATTCTTCAAGTGGCAAAGCCAGAACTGGGACCAAGGCAGTCATGCTAGTAAAAGCTTTGTTGCTGTTCAGCCACTAAGTCAAGTCCAACTCTTAGCAACCCCATGGACTGCAGCTCACTAGGCTTCGCTGTCCTTCACTATCTCCTTGCGTTAGCAAATTCATGTCCATTGAGCAGGTGATGCTATCCAACCATCTCATCATCTGTTGTCCCCATCTCCTCCTGTCCTCAATCTTTCCTTTACAGGCCTGGAAACTTTCAGTGGCCAATGGTGGTGGTGGTTTAGTCTCTTGGTCATGTCCGACTCTTGTGACCCTGTGGACCCTGGACTGCCAGGCTCCTCTGTCCATGGGATTTTCCAGGCAAGAATACTGGAGTGGTTTGACATTTCATTGGCCAGATCTGGGCATAATTTTTTTAATTGGGAGATTCTTGGTCTAAAATGCTATATTTTCATGTTTAGGTTAATAAGCAAAGCATTGCATAATCTGGTTTAGACTCAGACTTTTATCTGACTGGCTGAAAGATGCACCTTGGGAGATGCCAGCAGCAGCTTGCTAAAGGTATAATCCACTGCACACATCCACCTGAAAACACAGGGGTGGGAGATTACCTTGTCAGATTTTTAAACACAAGAGTCCTAACAGAATAGGGGAAAGGAGAGCCTTCAAGAGGAGCTGGTAGCAGACACTACATATGAGCTTTGACCATTAAAATCAGGGTTGCATTTGGGAATGTTAAAAGAAAAAAAGTAGGGGGAGGGAAAACAGCCTAGACTGTTCTGTTTGTTTTTTGGTTTAGGCTTCAATTTTGTTTTGTTTTTTGCTAGCCCCTGTATTCCAGCCATTCCTTGTCCATCTTTGTTCTAAATATAGTGATCAGTTCAGTTCAGTCATTCAGTCATGTCTGACTCTTTGCGATCCCATGAATTGCAGCACGCCAGGCCTCCCTGTCCATCACCAACTCCCGGAGTTCACTCAAACTCATGTCCATCGAGTTGGTGATGCCATCCAGCCACCTCATCCTCTGTCGTCCCCTTCTTCTCCTGCCCCCAATACCTCCCAGCATCAGGGTCTTTTCCAATGAGTCAACTCTTCGCATGAGGTGGCCAAAGTATTGGAGTTTCAGCTTCAGCATCAGTCCTTCCAATGAACACCCAGGACCGATCCATCTCCTTTAGGATGGGCTGGTTGGACCTCCTTGCAGTCCAAAGGACTCACAAGAGTCTTCTCCAATACCACAGTTCAAAAGCATCAATTCTTTGGCGCTCACCTTTCTTCACACTCCAACTCTCACATCCATACATGACTACTGGAAAAACCATAGCCTTGACTAGACGGACCTTTGTTGGCAAAGTAATATCTCTGCTTTTCAATATACTATCTATGCTATGCTATGCTATGCTAAGTTGCTTCAGTCGTGTCTGACTGTGTGACCCCATAGATGGCAGCCCCCCAGGCTCCACCATCCCTAGGATTCTCCAGGCAAGAATACTGGAGTGGGTTGCCATTTCCTTCTCCAATGCATGAAAGAGAAATATACTCTCTAGGTTGGTCATAACTTTCCATCCAAGGAGTAAGCATCTTTTAACTTCATGGCTGAAATCACCATCTGCAGTGATTTTAGAGCCCCCGAAAATAAAGTCTGACACTGTTTCCACTGTTTCCCCAACTATTTCCCATGAAGTAATGGGACCAGATGCCAGTATCCTAGTTTTCTGAATGTTGAGCTTTAAGCCAACTTTTTCACTCTCCTCTTTCACTTTCATCAAGAGGCTTTTTAGTTCCTCTTCACTTTCTGCCATAAGGGTGGTGTCATCTGCATATCTGAGGTTATTGATATTTCTCCTGGCAATCTTGATCCCAGCTTGCGCTTCGTCCCACCCAGCATTTCTCATGATGTACTCTGCATAGAAGTTAAATAAGCAGGGTGACAATATACAGCCTTGACGTACTCCTTTTCCTATTTGGAACCAGTCTGTTGTTCCATGTCCAGTTCTAACTGTTGCTTCCTAACCTTCATATAGGTTTTTCAAGAGGCAGGTCAGGTGGTCTGGTATTTCCATCTCTTTCAGAATTTTCCACAGTTTATTGTGATCCACACAGTCAAAGGCTTTGGCATAGTCAGTAAAGCAGAAATAGATGTTTTTCTGGAACTCTCTTGTTTTTCGATGATCCAGCTGATGTTGGCAATTTGATCTCTGGTTCCTCTGCCTTTTCTAAAACCAGTTTGAACATCAGGAAGTTCACGGTTCACATATTGCTGAAGCCTGGCTTGGAGAATTTTGAGCATTACTTTACTAGCGTGTGAGATGAGCGCAATTGTGTGGTAGTTTGAGCAATTTTTGGCATTGCCTTTCTTTGGGACTGGAACGAAAACTGACCTTTTCCATTCCTTTGGCCACTGCTGAGTTTTCCAAATTTGTTGGCATATTGAGTGCAGCACTTTCACAGCATCATCTTTCAGGATTTGAAATAGCTCAACTGGAATTCCATCACCTCCGCCAGCTTTGTTCATAGTGATGCTTTCTAAGGCCCACTTGGCTTCACATTCCAGGATGTCTGGCTCTAGGTCAGTGATCACACCATCGTGATTATCTGGGTCATGAAGATCTTTTTTGTACAGTTCTTCTGTGTATTCTTGCCATCTCTTCTTAATATCTTCTGCTTCTGTTAGGTCCATACCATTTCTGTCCTTTATCGAGCCCATCTTTGCATGAAATGTTCCCTTGGCATCTCTAATTTTCTTGAAGAGATCTCTAGTCTTTCCCATTCTGTTGTTTTCCTCCATTTCTTTGCATTGATCGCTGAGGAAGGCTTTCTTATCTCTTCCTGCTACTCTTTGGAACTCTGCATTTAGATGCTTATATATTTCCTTTTCTCCTTTGCTTTTCACTTCTCTTCTTTTCACAGCTATTTGTAAGGCCTCCTCAGACAGCCATTTTGCTTTTTTGCATTGCTTTTCCATGAGGATGGTCTTGATCCCTGTCTCCTGTACAATTTCACAAACCTCTAGCCATAGCTCATCAGGCACTCTGTCTATCAGATCTAGTCCCTTAAATCTATTTCTCACTTCCACTGTATAATCATAAGGGATTTGATTTAAGTCATACCTGAATGGTCTAGTGGTTTTCCCCACTTTCTTCAATTTAAGTCTTAATTTGGCAAGAAGGAGTTCATGATCTGAGCCACAGTCAGCTCCCAGTCTTGTTTTTGCTGACTGTATAGAGCTTCTCCATCTTTGGCTGCAAAGAATATAATCAATGTGATTTCAGTGTTGACCATCTGGTGATGTCCATGTGTAGAGTCTTCTCTTGTGTTGTTGGAAGAGAGTGTTTGTTATGACCAGTGCGTTCTCTTTGCAAAACTCTATTATCCTGGTGCATTCCGTACCCCAAGGCCAAATTTGCCTGTTACTCCAAGGTGTTTCTTGACTTCCTACTTTTGCATTCCAGTCCCCTATAATGAAAAGGACATCTTTTGGGGGTTAGTTAGTTCTAAAGGTCTTGTAGGTCTTCATAGAACCGTTCAACTTCAGCTTCTTCAATGTTACTGGTTGGGGCATAGGCTTGGATTACTGTGATATTGAATGGTTTGCCTTGGAAACAAACAGAGATCATTTTGTCATTTTTGAGATTGCATCCAAGTACTGCATTTCAGACTCTTTTGTTGACCATGATGGCTACTCCATTTCTTCTAAGGGATTCCTGCCCGCAGTAGTAGATACAATGGTCATCTGAGTTAAATTCACCCATTCCAGTCCATTTTAGTTCACTGATCCCTAGAATGTTGATGTTCAGTCTTGCCATCTCTTGTTTGACCACTTCCAATTTGTCTTGATTCATGGACCTGACATTCCAGGTTCCTATGCAATATTGCTCTTTGCAGCATCGAATCTTGCTTCTATCACCAGTCACATCCTCAACTGGGTATTGTTTTTGCTTTGGCTCCATCCCTTCATTCTTTCTGGAGTTATTTCTCCACTAATCTCCAGTAGCATATTGGGCACCTACTGACCTGGGGAGTTCCTCTTTCAGTGTCCTATCATTTTGCCTTTTCATACTGTTCATGGGGTTCTCAAGGCAAGAATACTGAAGTGGTTTGCCATTCCCTTCTCCAGTGGATCACATTCTGTCAGACCTCTCCACCATGACCCTCCCGTCTTGGGTGGCCCCACACGGCATGGCTTAGTTTCGTTGAGTTAGAATACAGTGATAACCAAATGCAATTTCAACTTTAAAAATAACATAGCCCATAATTCCAATGAGTACCCCTCAAAATAAAGGATGAGAACTATAAGGTGGTCTGGTGTGTTCAACTAGTTTTCATCTTCTTTTTCAATCTTGTCTTATATGAGAGGGGCTTCCCAGGTGGCAGTAGTGGTAAAGAACCGCCTGCCAATGCAGGAGACAGAAGAGACATGGGTTTGATCCCTGGGTCGGGAAGATCCTCTGGAGGAGGGCATGGCAACCCACTTCAGTGTTCTTGCCTGGAGAATCCCATGGACAGAGGAGCCTGGTGGGCTGCAGTCCATAGCGTCACAAGAGTCAGACACGACTGAAGAGACTTAGCACATCTTATAACAGAGGTGTCATGAGACCTTATTCACTCTGGATATATGTTTGGAGTTCTGTGTCTCTTTGTCAATGTATTGACAAGTTAGCCTCAGAGACCTCACAGATTTCCGCATCTTTGGGGACTGTAATTTTATTGGAGAAGGATTTCCGTGATATGAATTTTCACTATTTGGAGAAAAGAGTCAAGCTTGTTGAACACTTGCCTTCCATTGTAGATACTATTTAAAATTCTGTCCAATGACTGAAGAGAAAATTAAATGTGAACTCCAATTTGTGTTTTTATTTTTAAATAGCTTACACAAATTGATTCCTTTTTAATTGAAAGTTACTTGGTTTGATTATGCAACCTCCATAACAATAACAAAGTCAGTTTGCAATCACTTGTTTTAGTTCATGTTTTGCCACTCTGCCATTATTGAATTAATTCACCTTCTAATAAAAGCAATTCCTAATGTTGAGAAAATACAGACAAGTACAGAAAAGCTTTATTAAGATCATTGTATTAAAACTAAATCCTTTTTTCTCATTAAAGAAGATAGTCAATTTAATTAATTCACATTAATCCCTAGTTGACACTAAATTCATCTAAAAATATACACTTATATAGATTATTAACACTAAGGCATAAAAATGTTTTAAATGATTAGTATATAGAAGAAATACATTTCTAAAGATTCAAGTTATTATATTTTAAAGTGTTCTATAGCTGAACTACTCTTTTGAGGCCATATTTTCAGTTTTCAAAGTATTTTTGATTTAGAAAAATAAGAAACCTGAAAGATACCTTTCCCAAAGAAAAAAATTAGAAAAATTTTACTAAGATATTGATTTAGAACTTATATTTCCTCCTAAATTAATGTAAAGTGATCCCAGCCTAAAAATCTAGCCCCAAATTATCTTTATATTCACATCATTAAAATTCTTATTTTGAGAAATAGCTCTATTTTGTGAAACTTCCTGATATTTTATTCCTTTAGTCTTCTAGAAAAGGGGAATTATTATAAGGCAATCAATAGTCCACCTCCAGAATTTTTAATCATTCTAGATTGTAAAGCTATTTTACTTTAAAACATCATTATGTATGAACTTATTTTAATTGACATTTTAGAACTGAGCCTAATTATAAGTACTGGATGTCAGAAAGTATATTTTCATTCTGGCTTTATCAATCTGTTTTCAGGCTATAGGTCACTTCATAAAGAATGTCATCATGCTGTGTTAACACTGATTTCAGACTGAGTTCTCATCTCAAGTCTATGCAGATCAACCCTCTAAAAGTTTAACTTCAATTCATCAACTCCTTTATACAGAGCTCAAAACTTCCACCAGGGCAAGGCAAGCCAAACAAAATAACTGTCCTTCCAAAGTACACTGACTTAACGAACTGAACTTTCACATCAAATAACAACAACAAGAAATAGACTTGTATTTTATCCAGCCTTTCAATTTAATGATAAGCTCTAGACCTAATTAATAGACTACAAGATGCCAATTTTCTTTATTTACCTTTTTTGTCTCGATAAACATGAGTGTGCCTGAATGGACACCTCTATTTTCCTTGGGGTTTTAAAGCTTCCTTTCATGTGTGTGAAAAATGGCTAAATATGTCAGGGTTTATCAAACAGAGCCTTGCTTTTTTGGCTGGTCCCCTTCGCCTTATCTAGCAAACACATTACCCTCTCCATCAAAATGTGGCAGTGCAAACACCGCAGTAGGCCGGCACACAGAACCGGAGCTACCTTTAAACAGCCTCCAGGCTCTTTAAACTCAGCTAGAAAGCTGATTAGGTCCCAGATCTTGGGCATTATCTTATTTTTGATAGCTGTGCTATGAAAAGCCAATAAAGAAAAAGCTGTCTAATAGGGAGGCAAGTTAAAGTGTCTGCTTACTTAAGAGCTGCACTTAAAAGGAAGGCTAAAAAAACGAGAACTGTGTAAACTAGTTTAACTATTTGCAAATCTCAAAGGGATCAATGTTTAAAAAAGAATGTATATTTTCCCTTAAATTTCAGCATTCACAGACAGGAAACCACAGATCACTGTGATGTGTTTTCCTTTCTGGGGACATTCTAATATCTTTGTTTAGTACCTTTTAGGCAACTTTGAAGCTATTATTAGTCCAAAAATGAGAAAACCAAAGTATCCTTCTAGCCCTATAGAACGATCATGAAAAGAGATATTGGAAGTTACGTTTATTTCACTAAAGTTACCTTTCTCTGACCTAAAAGAGTAAACTAATTAAAATGTGAAGATGCTTAACACTGAAGCTGAGTTTAAACATGTGAGATTCACTATTTTAATTACATAGGTCGATGACACATGCCATTTAAGAGTAAATATCTTAGTGGATGAGCAATGTACATGCCTGTTTATTGGACTCTTCGTGAAAAGTTCGGCTGCCAGAACTTCATGGATTTTCAGTGTGTATAGAGTGGGAAAAGACTGTCTCACACTATGGAGCAGGTTGAAAAGAAAAGATACGAAAGGGATATGGAATGGTGATTTAGGGAATTGAGGGGTGTGGTTCTAAGTGGCAAGGTCAATGTTAACACATGTAAGAAAACACTAGCTCCTGTCCGCCGTGTTTGTCATGATTTAGTTTGGGGAGTGGCATAAAATGAAACCTATTCATATCTTAGGTTCTGCGATCTAACAGTAACAAAGGCAAGTCATATTCTGTCTCCATGTCGGGTAACTTAAAGAGAAGGTGGGGGGGCATGCTGCTAGCAGCCTTTCAAGCACTCTGGTTTCACTTTAGCTCTGATCTCAAGTTACTCTCTGAAGTAGCAACAGATCAGCTCAAAAACAAAAAGTCAGATATTCCATAGTTGAGGTAATGCTGATGCTATTCCCCATTGAAATTGGTGTGTCTAAATTTCAGAAGTTGACATGTGGATAAATCCACACCCCTCTCCTGAATTTTATTATTTAATTCCATTCACCTTCTCATCAAGATTCTAGTTATTGATCAATATCCTAACCTAGTATCAGGAAACATCACTTTCTGCTTGCCTTCGACAGTCGAACGGAGGACAGTGCCAGCACATACAAAAAGCATATCCTGAAACCCAGAGGATATTAACATAAGCTATGAAGGGCTTAGATATGTAAGATAAAATGAGGAAGGGCATGCTGACAGCCTTACTAGAGTGGCTGGAGAGATGCTTGCCTTTTTACAGACTTTTGGTGGAATCTTCTTGTTATTCGATGTACAAACACTTCAGTGGCAGTACCCACCACGCCCTGGAGTGGCACTTTAGCTTGGCATTTACGTGAAAGGCTCCTTAGTGTGTTTGGGGCCTAGGGAGACAGGGAGAAACATAGTGATCACTTTGCTCATTTGGGGACAATTTTGCACTTCAGTACAATGCAGATTTGAACACAATGCCTTGAAAGAACCATTTTAAATTTGGAGGACAGTCACAACAATCCAGGTGACCATAAGTAAAACTACTATTTTCAGTAATGATGTTAGTAAGACACTAATGTATACTATAGGCTATAATAATAGCAGATGCAAATCTAGATATAAGTATGTGAGGGGTACTGCTTTAAGAGCTTCTTCACACAGGTTAACATACTCCTTACAGCAATCCTTGAGGCAGGTACTATTATACTTTCTCCAGATGAGGAAACTGAGGGACAGAGAAATGAAGTGATTTGTCTGGGGCTGCACAGCTAAGAAGTGACTAAACTTCAAAGAAGTTCTTTTGTATTAATATAGGTGTCTCTCTGTGAGCTTACGAGCATGGTTAAAGGGGCCCCTTGAAAAGAAATAGGACCCAATTTATTTGAGTCCCCAGGAGACAGCCAACATGTGAAAGCATTTTCTTCCTTGTTGGGAGTGATGTACATTCTATTAAAGAAACATGGTGGTGGTAGATGGCTTTAAAAGATTTATTTTCAATGCAAACCAACGCAAAACTAAAACATTTTGGAAACATGGCTCCAAGTTGATTCACAAGGTATCTCAAAACTCCTTAGCGCAAGTGATTAAAACGTGTAGATTTGGTTCATCACAAACAAATTGGCCTTTTCTTCACCTTGCTTGATCTGCCTTCCTACCCCTTGGCTGCCTCTGAGTCAGAGATTAATATTTCTTTGTCATCCTGCCCTTTCTCCTACTCTCCAGATACTGTGTCTGTACTGACTTTTGATAATGGATGTTTTTCTCAGCAGAAAGATGCATCTCCTGGAGTTTTATAAATATTTTGGTTTTTGTCATCAAGCACCAACTAAGGGTAAATAGCAACATCGAGGGATAAAAATACATTGCTGAATATTACGCTATCAGCAAGGAAGATTTACCATCAGGGTCTCCTAAACCTGTTCCAAATAAAAGGGACATTCGATAAAAGGAAATATTAACTGGAATGGGAAGTGTGGATCACACTGGTTAATCTCTTTACCATCATTATAAAGTATACAATCAAGCCAAAAGGTACACTTTTGTGAATAATCATATTTAAGAATGAGGAAAAGTGAAGGATGGATGGATGCATGATGGATGGATAGATGAATGGGGAAGAAAGTGTTAATTATAAATGTTGGAATCCCTGCCATCACCAGATACATAATTTTTCCCCAGTGTTAACCTAAGAGCTGAAGGGAAAAAACCCTTTAAATGTGTTGCGTTATTGAGGGGCAACTATCCACTTGGCATCTTTTTTAAATCCTACCCCCACCCCAGCAGTGAAGCATTATGTAAATATGCAGTAAACCACTTTGGTAAAAATCTTCTCATCTGATCTAGAACAACAAAATGAGACTCTAATGGACAAAGAGATACAGTTCTAAGATTGTCTTTCCAGGCTTCGGGAGTCATTCCAAGAGTTTCTAAAGGACAAATATAAAAATAGCAAGCATAACAAACAACATTTCTATTACTAGAAAATAGCACACATTTTGAAATTTTGCTTTTACATACACACACAAAACCATTGCTAACCAGAATATAAAAATCCAAGAAGATGCACAAAAAATATGTCCCATTTCATTGTAGCAAAACATATATATTGTTTTTCAAGCTTAGTTTAGTTAGTACAAATATATGTGTACTCTGTTGCTGTTAGTTTAAAAAGAAGTCAAAGGGAAGTCTCCTTTTTATAAGAAACCACATAGGAAGTAATTATTCATGTGTCCTTCAATAGGTAATGCTAACTTCAGATCAAAAATTTCAGAACCACTAGGATGTGCCCAGATCATTGGGATTATTTATTTGAAAAGACACAAATATTAAGAAGTTTATTCCATACATTGAACAGGACATCACTTATTAAAAAATCTTGCCTTAACCACAGGGTACAGTGGGGACATATAGAAGTAGTAAAAATCTAGTCTACTGCCAAAGGATGCTTTGAACTCATTCCCAAAGCTACCTCAGGAGACTGTGCAAAAGAGCCACTTTGTCTGTCTTTCTACTGCTTCCACATCTCAAACCTGTTATTGAAAGAAAGAGAGTAAAGGGAAGAAAAGAAAAGCCCACACTATCTGACATTTTCACCACCACCACCCCACTTCCCGTGCCACCCACAGTTAAGGAAATGTTGGTCCAGCTACAAATTAAAATGAATAATCTGATCACACTTAGGGAACTGGGGTAAATAAAGGTTGTGTGCCCTGTAATTATACCAACTGAACCATCTCAGGAGGTATTTAAAATATTTGGGGGTTGCAGGTGGAGAAAGGTTTCTTGGCGGTAGTTGTTCATTGAAATCTCTTACAGGATTTTTTTGTTGTTGAAACCTAGTCTGTGATGCAAAACCTGCTGTGCTAAATTATGAACCAAAGGCTTTGGGGTGGGAACAATCAATCAAAATACCTGGAGTAGTGTGTAATGTGCATGCTCTTGTCAGCGTGAACAGGCTGCCCCTGAACACAGTCCCCCAGCAGGTTAAATAAATATGATACTATAGACAAACCGACAGGATCATAGGGCTGCATCAATCAGCTGCTGATAAAATACAATCTTCCTTTAATACACGCTGAGAAAGTTATTTAACACTTACAAAACCTATATCCACTTCTTGTCTTTTTTTTTTTTTTTTAATCTTTTTTTAAAGTGCAACTCTTTTAAGGGCAAAAGGAAAAAGATGCACTATCCTGGAGGAAGGAAGAAGATTTAAGAAGAGAAACAGTGAGGCACGGCTATTTAACTTGGTGGGGTGGGGGTGAGAGGGAACGGGGGTGGTACAAGGAACAGCGGTTGAGGGTGGAGAACTGTTCAGAGGCTCGGTGAGAATGCAAAACCCCACCTGAAGCTTTTCGATGGATCTGGAAAACGCGGATGCCTTGTTGAAACTATTCCCGCAGTGAAACCCCTGGTGCAAAACCAACCCACGCTATGTCAATTCCGTTCTTATTTCAGTTCATTTCAGCTCTGCAGTTTGTTGCATCTGGAGCGCATGAGAAACTATCCTGGATTAACTGGGGCGGGGGGCGGGGGAATAACTGGAGAGGAAATCATTTAAAAGTGGGGAACGGGAGATAAAAGTGATCCCATAGGGCTGATGGTAAGGGGGGAGGTGATAGAAGACTCCACAGCGATGACACCTGGGGGTCAGTCGAAGGAAAATAGGAAGACAGTTGCCCGGAGTTCTTCGCAGCCAGGGGATCTCGCCTGTGTGCTTGGTGACTTGAGAACAAGCTCCCCGCCCTGATCAAGTCCTCCCCTCTCTCCAGTTGCAAACAGGCAAAAAAGACCGGGTCAGTGGTGGGGGGCGGGGGCGGTGAAGGTGCCAGGACCCAGGCTTGGCTGTCATTTAAGTCGATTTTGACTTGAACCTTCTTGGGGCGTCTCGCCCTGCCCCCGTTTAGCCCCGGGGCGTCCCCTTATCCCGCGTGGACCCTCCACCCCCGGCGCCTGTGTCGGGCCAGGCGGGTAGTGTCGGGGTGCCTGGGGGGTAAGGATGAGGGGTCGCCAGAGAGAGGGAAAGGCCCGGGCCGAAGCTGACAAGCTATCTCTTAACAAGATTAATGTCCCATCTACAACTAAGCTCTCCGAAGTGCTGTCGGTACACCCTAAATACGGAGAGTGAGGAAAGGCGTCGCCTGCCACTCAAAGTGCCGACCTCTCTCAGCCTGTTGAAATCACTCGCCGGGGCAGCCCGAGGTGTTGACGGCCACGTTTGTCAGCGCGTCGCGCCTCCCGGGACCCTTCTCGGTGGCGACGGCCGCTCGGAAATGATCCAACCTGGGCGCCGGCGGCCGCCGCGATCGCGCAGCTGCTCCGGCGTCCACGCGCTCCCTCTCCTCCGGTTTGCCCAAGACCCACGCCCGAACCCGGGGGCAGTACTGGCGACCCAGCTCCTGGAGTCCGAGCGCCCTTAGATCAGTACTGACCGCCCCCTGAGCCCCCCGCCCCACCACGTCGCTGGATAGCCCTGGCGGCCTTTGCCACTCGAGCGCACGTGGGGACACGTCGAGACTCCGGGAACGCACGGGACCTGAACGCGCGGCCTGGACTGGCTTCCCCAAGTCCCTTCCCAGACGCCCTACCGAGCCGCGGTTCCCTTGCTGAGCCGGGTCCTCTGGGCGGGAGGTGGGGAGAGAATGGGGATGAGGACGGAAGGTACGGATCCGGCCAACCTTGACCCTGATTTCCATCCCCCCAAATTTGCGTGGGGTTCCCTCCATCTCCGGGCGGGGGCCCGTCCTGAACTGGATGCACCCGGGGCTGCCCCTGCTGGAGGAGGCGCTGGAATCCTGTAATCTTTTGGGGGTGGGGGGGACGTGGCGCTTTCCAGAGCTCTTTACCTGAAACTGACACCCGCAAGCACTCTCCCGGGGCCTGTTGGGCAGACGGAGTGGTAGGGCCGGGCGGGGGTCTGTTGGCGAGACACGGGGACATTTGTCAAGGGTGACCCAGCACCTCGGCTTCTGAGGCCGCGCCGGCGCGGGAAGCCCCGCGCTAATGTCATAAAAGGAGCGCGACAAGACGAAAGGCCCCTCTCGCCCCGGGGCCGCCACATGCTCGCTGGGTTTTACTGCCAGGGCTGGTCGAGGCTGTGGCTTCATTTCATATTCCATTAATATTTACAGCAGCTATTGAATTTCCCATTACAAAGTTCACCATACACACTGCTAATATGAAATTTTAATAGTAGTGTGCCCATTATGAAAAGGCCCACCATTAAGAAGGGAGGTGGGAGGGTCCTAAGGAGAAGTTACTCTAGGAAGTTACCGCCCGCAGAAGCCTGGAAACGCCCCCCCCGAGTCGTTAAATGTATTCATTTGCAGCTATTCCCAGAAAGACGTGAACGGGCGGGCATTTTATCAATATCGAAGTCAACAGTGAGGGAGGGAATGGAGTGGGTAAAAAGCTCGCTGGTTAAATCGAATCTGTAAAGGTGTGTGTGTGTGTGTGTGTGTGTGTGTGTGTGTGTTGGTGCTCTGCCCTCGCTCGCAGTTGCCTCTTTCCTTCTTGGGGAGCAGGAGAGGGAGGAATCAGCAGGAGTCTCCGGGTGATGGCTTTGGGTTCTGGCTGCAGCCAGTCCTAGGAGAAGGGAGGGTGCAGGGTTGGCCCGGGTGTCTGGGGGGCTCTCTGCTACCAGCTTGCCGTCCCCACCAGCCCAAAGCCCCAGACGTTCCCAAAGCTGCAGCTGTGGGGGTGCGGTGGCCCCAGGGAACTAAAAGTCCCCGCAAAGAGCTGTGAGAGTCGCCTGTCTGAAACTTCTCAGGACTGCCACCCTTAAGGTCAGTGGTTTTACCACTGGCTTGGGAACCGAGGTTCCTTTTCCTCATGTTTGTGTGTGACCAGGCTGGGGAGGATAAATGCTAATTTGGACTGAAGAGAGGAATAGAGAAAAGCAGATGGAGAGGGAGAATTTGGCCTGGGCCGTTGCGTGTGCTGTTGCACAAACCGGACCCCGGGTCCAGCCGCCTGCAGTGGTCCAGAGAAGCGCCAACCCGAGGCCCGCGGCGGCCGCACTGCCTCCCGGGCCGGTTCCGTCCCCGCCTCTGCAGGGCCGCGCGGTGGAGCGGCGGGGGCAGGTGGGCGACCGCAGCCGCTCCTTCCAGCACCTGCGCGCCTCGCGACCTTGACCCCGCGGGCCAGCATCTTCTCCCGCATCCGGGCCCAGTCCCGCCTCTTGGGGCGCCTGGGGCGGGGGTGTGGCGTGCGATGTATGCCCACCCTGCCTTGGCCGATTAACCGCAGGTGCCCCAGTGACACCCGCTGCAATTCCCCTTTTATACAACTGCAAAGACAGTCAACTTCCTGGAAGACCCAACTGGTCTCCAAACTTCTGGCCTTTTGCACATAACACTTGTCCTAGGGTGGATGGTAAAAATGGAAGGGATAGCATGCCTACTTTATTAGTTGTCAGGAGGGCGTGCGATGCAGTTTCTCCAGTCTGCACCGGGCTTTCACACCCCCGGCCCACCCCCTCACATACACACACCATCCTCTGCCCACACCCCTGGGGTGTAAATTAAGACACTACTTTGAGAGCCAGGGTGGTGCTTAATAAGCTTCATTTCTGCAAAGAGAAGACAATTTCTGAATCTTTAGGTTACTTTTCAGCTAAAGGAAAATGATAGTGTCAGGAGGTAAAGATGGGTGACATTTCTGCAGGAAGATCTGATGTTGGTTTTCCTCCCTGGTTTTAAAAATCATGGCTATTATGATTATTCCCCCCCATTTTGTCTCTCTCTGTGTTTTTTTTACAGCCCCTAAATGTGTCATGCTTTGTCACATCCTCTGTGTGTGTTTTTAGAGAACATTTGAATAAAAGGCTCGATGCCAGGTATTGGTGACACAGGGGGTGGAATTTTCAGCCGCTCCACAAAGCGTTGGCCGCCTCTATTTGCATAAGGTCAGAGTAGTGCTTCTGATAGAACTTTAGCAGCATCCCTGTCTCTTAGCAACACCCTTGCACTCTTGGTCCCTGCATTAAATTGACTGGTCCCTTCCTTTTCTTCCTTTCATTGGGAGGCTTACAATAAAATGTCACCCTTCCAACCTGTGCCTGTCACCCAGTAGGTCATCTGTATCTTCCCCTCCCCCTCCCCTTCCCCTCCTCCCTGCTCCCCTCCTCCTCCCCTTTTCTCTCCAGCTCCAATTAGAGGATGAGGTGATTCGTTTGGTGGATTCTCAAAACTGTTTCATTTTATTGTGTTAATTAATATTAATACCATCTCTCCCTTTGTTATTAATAAAAAGCCCTCATAAACAGAGGCGAGATAAGGAGCAAATTGCCAGCACCTGCCGAACAATGGGCCTGGAGAGGGGTAATAAGGCGAGTTGGAGATAGAGAGAGCAAGGTTTGGGTCAGTCTCCCCATCCATTTAGTTGATGCGGGGTTGAGCACACCCTGCAAGCGCTTGAAGCGCTAGGAATATGCCAGGCAGCCCTCTTGGCTCTGGGATGGGACACAGTGACAGGATCCAGATGCTGATAGGTGGTGTTAATGGAGGGTCACGTTTGGACAATAGTATCCATCACTTGCCTCCTGGCTCTTCTGTCACGTAGAGTCATTTCTGACTACTCCATCACTCAGATTTGGGATAGATTCAATTATTGCCTTCACCCTGGCAACAGGATACACAAATCTATGCCCAAAGCACTAAGCAATCATTATTATTATTATTATTTTGACTCCAACTCTTCTCTTGTTCATTTTAAAAGAAGAAGACACCCCTAAGTGTTCAAAAATTCCTTCCTGTTTTAGCCTAACAACAGCTGGCGAGTTACTCAAGCCCCCCAGAATAATGGTTGCCTAATTAGTACGGAGAAACTTTTGTTTGAACGCCTGAACGATTATTCCTGATTTTTATAATATCAGTTGCCTAAATTAAATAGTCTCTGGATGTTTTCTAAAGTTTTGAAAGAGTTCAATTTAGGGTCTTTGAGCTACTTTAAAAGCATATAGAACAATGTTGCTTCCCTTTTGAGAAGTGTTTGCAACAGAGCAAAAACAGGAGTTGTATCCAAAAAAGGAGGGGGAGGAGGAAGAGGATTCAGAGAAGAGCTGGTTATATGATTACTGTTCATAAAGTGAAGACTTCATTTAAATCAGGTTAAAGGTAACAAAAATTAAAGTCCTGGGAAGCTCGCCAGAAGGAACTGAGAATCAGAGGGCTATCAGGAGGGGCGATCCTGGATTCTTTAAATGTTGTCTCTTTCAGGTTCAGAGAAATTGTCTTTTTTCTTGGACTAGGAGTGGTTTGTTTCCTGTAACATAGTACTCATCCCTTAAAGTGACATAAATAGGAAGGTAAAGCATTCTGCTTTTCCCTGATATTTGCACAAGATCCCAGCTTTGTTTTCTCCTCTCTTCCCCCCGCCTGGCACGCCCTGTAATTCTGGCAGTATATTGCTAGATAAACTTTCAGGTAATGGGGTCTGAGAAAGGTAATCAGGGTTAAAAGTCAACTGGCTCCTCTTTAATAATTCACATGTCATATTTCTTCCACTATGTCAGGTTTACTAAAGAAGATGGACAGGAGCTGAGGGGCGGCACTTGAGTTTATTATTCCAGCCTCAGAAGTGAGGAAAACTGTAAAAAGAGATGCCCCTGCACATCTCACAAAGGGGCTGAAGCCGTGCCAGCCTCCCTCTGAGTTCCTCATCTCACCTTGCTCCCCTCGCTTTCCAGATCTTCTCCAAGCTGCTAGAGTGATTTGTGAAGACAGGTACAAAAAAATATCCCTAGGTAACCTCTTCTTACAAATTTGTCCTCTGTCCCCCATCGCCAGTAACTTCATTCTTATTCACTCCCAAGGGGCGATTCCTTTCTTTTTTTCTCCCGGCCCCTGGCCACAATACAGAACACCTCTGCAGGGCAGTTTCACTTACAGGTAACGGCTCTGGCTTTAACTTACTTACCAATGACCTTTCTTATTTTTATAATTTTTTTTCTGGGGTGTTGCTGGAGACATCTTAATGTTCCTTCTACTTGAATCTCTCTATCCTCTTTCTTTTCAGCAGGGTGTACGGGAAAGTTTGAGATGTGCAGTTTTTCTTTATATTCTCAACAATTTGCTGTTTTCAGAAAGGGGGTAGGGGACAGAGCATACAGAAAAGATGAGAATGTGTAAAAATCCATGAAGTTTTAAGCATATCTGAGTTTGATTCTGAAAGATGAATTGGTATATAACCCCATTCCAGAAAGCAAGACAGAAGAAAAAAAGAAACAAGGAGTGATCCTTATCTGTTAAAACTTTGCCAAATGCAAGAATGGGTATTGAGCTCAGTTTGCATTTTTCCTCTCCCTCCAGCATTTTTGTAAGGATTCCCAAATTACATGGACCAAGCCAAAGGGGTGATTTCGTTTACAATTTCTCTTTCCCAATCTTTTTAAAACCAAAACACTAGAGGAAGGTTTTCCACTGTGAGGGCTAAAATTTTTTGATATGTTAATATTTTACCAAAAGAGTCCTACAATTCCGTAAAACGTGTAGCTGATGAGTTGCCAATGGACAGTTATTTGAAGAACAAGAATTCTATTTGTTTTTTTAGTTCTGAAGAAGTTTAAAACAAAAATAACACAAATGAATAGATCTCCGGGGAAATATGGTTTTATCTTCAAGGTACTATTATGGCTCATGATGACAGAAAAGTGACTAGCATCTCTCATTCTATTCATCTTGTGACTTCATGTCCCACAAATTTTCTCTTTTCCAGGGGCCTTTCCCACTCATTTTCAACTTTGTAAAGAGCCTTCTGCAGCAGTTCCTCTGCACATGATGAGCACCCAGGACTTTTTCTGCAGGCTCAGCTGTTTTCATATGATCTTTCTCCAACTTCTGTCACAAATTTGAGGTAGAGGTCTGTCTGTGCATCCGAAACAAGTTGTTGGGGAGTGGGGAGGCTTTACTGAGAGTTCCAGGGGAGAGTCAAGAAGCAAAGTCTCTAAAAATCAGGCACACTGACATGAGGAAGAAAAATAGTTCTGCAAGAAACTTCCAGTAAAAGATTGGATCGAGGTGAGAAAAACGAAGTTGGGTTTGCACAGGTCTGTGGCACGGGGTGGGTGCTGTGGGGGGAGGAGGCATGTATGTTTAAGACCATCACCCCAAGAAACTGCCTCTCTACAATTTTAAGAGGTTGTTACATTTATCTGATTGGACCATCAGGCAAGCACTTGAGCTACTTTTCATTCACTTGAGGGGACCCAGCCTTCCATCAGGGGATGGGAAATGGTGAGGGATACCAGCTACATATTTGGTATGTATTTGTGGTTTATCTGCTCCCTCACCTCCTCAATAACAGAGGTTCAGAGGGTCCTCCATTTCTTATTTCCTTAGATTTTTTTTTTTTTTTTTTTAAGCAGGAGGGGGAAAGGGGAAGAAAAAGATCTGTAAGTTTGTTCATTTTAAATATCTGCCATAGTGTGCTACGTATTTCTGCCAGAAAGTTTGTTTCTGGCTTTGAGTTCAAATCCTGAAAATTACCGCACTTTGTAGGGAGGCTTGCTTCTGAAACTACTAACCACGTCTTCTTTAGATTTGAGTGCTAGAGATGGAATTTAGATAAACTTCTCTCCCTTCTGGGAATACGTTGCCCCCTCCTCCCCACTCTTGCCCTCCTGCAATTCTCTAGATAACTGCCCCTCCTGGAGATCAGCCGCCACCCTCAGACCGACCCACATCTGGCAAGCGCCGCTTCCATTCGGGGCGCTAGTTTTCTGTTCTGATGGAGGTCCTCCATTCCACCACGAGTTCAGAGCTGGACAAGGCTCTGCAGGTCTGAGCACTCACGAAGACAGAATTATTTTCCAAGGGCGATGACTGATGAAAAGCATCTGAAAGGCGGCCGGGGAGAAGGGGGTTGTGTTCCCCATTCTGCAGAATCAGCTCGGGTCAGCGGGACCCTGAGCAGCTGTTAGGACTGCGGGGCTGACTTAACCAGAAACCCCAAAAGGCGCATCTCCCACCTGGCAGAAAAAATTAGAACACTCCGTTTGAGGTCCTTTATTTCTGTTTTAACTAGATGGGAAGAGGTAAACTCCGAGAAAAACCGAAAGTGGAAGTGTATGGAGCACCACACAGGTTCTCAGAGGAACATCCCTGTTCTCCCAGAGGTTCAGAGAAACAGAACCCGAGGAGGAGGGGGAAAGTGTAGATATCCCTGCATGGATTCGGAAAACGCAAAGTAGCCAAGTTGGGCGGAGGGGCTGGCGGGAACCTTCTGGGAAGGTCGGTCGCAGCAGTGGCAGGACTCCGCGAGGAGGCGGAGGGGAGGTCGCAGGGGTCTCGGGCGGCGCGGGAGGCGGGGACCCCGACCTCCCCTTCCCCGCGCCGCTCCTCCCGCCCGGCCGGCCCCTCAGATTCCATCTCCAGCCCTGCTAACACCTATCATTTGAAGCCATCTCCGCTCTGTCTCCCAAACATCTCGAGCATCTTTGATTCCGCTCGCCGCTCCTTCTTATTGAGTTCTGCGTGTCTCTCGGCAACTTGTCATAACCTGTAATAAAATGCCCTTTCTGGCGGGAGTTAAAGTCCAGAGGGCAGCCGTTCTATTTCCAACTGAGAGCCGAGAGAAGGAACCGCGGCCGCCTCCCTTTTGTCTGCCTGCGGGTTTAACTCCTGCGAGACCGGCCCCGGGACATGGGGCCCCGCGTGGATGCGCTCCGAGGACCCGGGTCCGGGGGTACCCGCCTTCCCAGCTCCCGGGCTCGGCCCCCCGCGCCTCTGCCAGAAAGTTCTGGGTCTGGGGGCTGCGCGCTCATGCTGCGAAGGCGTGTTCCTCAAAATGAGAAGAGCCCTGTTGCACTTTGGGGTTCATTTTTTCATGGGAAGGGGGATTTGCCGGGAGGAACAGAACAGGATGGGAACAGATAGAATGGTACCCAGGTCACTTCCGTCAGCCTCCCATGAGCTTTTCGCGAGCCTGGTTATGTAACTGGTTGAAATCATGTCTTTAATTAGTCAGTCTCATAACTGTTTTCAGAAGCCTGAAATCAAAATGGAAAGATTTATTCGAGATTCCCTCTCCAGCCGGTGAACGTGAGGAGTTCACACGCATTGCCATTTCATCTCAGCAGAAATTAGGAGCTCCCCTAGGACCCAGTTTTGCACCACCCACCCCCAGCCGCCGCCACCTGCAAAGGGCAAGGAGTTGGCGTGTCCTGTGTCCCGCAGGCCACCAGGTCCGTGGAGTTCCAAGCGAGGATGAGCGCCCCTGAAGGAGACCTTTGGCTTCCCATCCTTTTCAAATCTCTGGAACACCCCTCTTTGCCACCATTGTGTGTTTAGAAAGAGCTGCCGGTTTCTTACCTGCCTACCCCCGGAAAAGTCACCTTGGAATACCCTCATGTGCTGAGCCAGGGTGTCTTCAGCCATTTTTCAGTTCGTCCTAGGAGAATCAATGGCTGTGATGGCACCCAGGAGGAAAGCCAGTGTGGGGAGGGGGCAGGTACCTGGGAAAGGGGACCAAACCAGAAACCGACCAGCTGTCTTCCTGGTGCTTTATTTTGTCCTGAAAGTGTTAGTCACTCTGTCGCGTCCAACTCTTTGTGACCCCATGGACCGTAGGCTCCTCTGTCTGTGGGATTCTCCAGGCAAGAATACTGGAGAGGATTGTTCCAGGAGATCTTCCCAACCCAGGGATTGAACCTGGGTCTCCTGCATTGCAGGCAGATTCTTCACCAGCTGAGCCACCAGGGAAGCCATTTTGTCCCGAGTTTGTTTAACAAGGAAGTAAGGAGTTTCCTCATAAAGATGGTGTCTTCATGGACATGGTCTCCCCTGTGACCTCTGGGCCCTATGTCCAACCCCAAAACTCTTCTTCAAAGACCCACACTGGAGAGGTGCTGTGAGATTATTCTCATCCAGTTGTAAAGCAGAAACAGCCTATACTTGACTTACTCCAGGTGTGGTACCCTACCTCCTCAGAGCATCCCCAAGAGACTGATACCCTGATTCTGTCGTATGACCGAGGTTCCGGACTTCCTGTGTCCATCTCTCTCCAATTCACACCCTCTCTGCTAATTTTTTTCTGTACTGAGAAGCTAGTAAAACCTTAGAAACAATATCTTAAAACCCAAACCACATTCTGTTCCCTAAAAGAAACCTGCGGAAATTGACCAGCTGAACTCTGCAAGTGATCTCCCCTTTTTTTCTCCGAGGGGTGGAGGTAATGGTGGAGAGTGTGTGTCATAAACTGTGATAAGAGAGGGAAAGTAGAAAGATTTGATTTGAGAGTCTATGTTATTTGATATTCCTCCACACAGAACATTCTGTTCAGTTAAGAAAAAAAAAATGCATTCCTGTCTTCTGCATCAGAACTTCTGGTGGGACACAGTGGGGAGAAGTTTAACACATGTAGGAAAATTTATGCAGTGGCAGCCCTTTATTCCCCAAAGAATAAAAATTAAGAAAAAATTAGCAAAAATATAGACAAATGCAATTGTTTAGCAGTCATTTTAGGAATACTCCAGTGCACTGCTTACTGCAGTCTCCCATTTCTCTTTGTTTATTTCTCGAGGTTGATCTCTGGGTCTCTCGTATAACCTTTGACACAAACATGTTCAAGTGGTAGTTTGCCCTCAGCCAGGCAGGAGCTGCTGCCTTTATGAAGGTGATGATTAGTGTCCCTTTTCATCTCTGGACAGGGCCAGACTCCTTTTCCTTGTGTGTCCTACTTTTAGAGAGACTATGAGGCCGTAGATCCTGGAAACAGTATGGGTTTAAAACCCTGTTCTGAAATCCTCGACATATTTGAAGATCCTGACAATTATAGTCCCATTCTCCCCAGTTAGCTCGTGGACTCTATTCAGAAGGAAGCTATTTGAGGGCATGTAAAAGCCAGTAAATTTCCCGATGCACAAAAGAAAATGGTGCTTTCTGCCTACTGCCTCTTTCCACTCGAAAGTGAATAATGCCCCAGTTACTACCAGGCCTGACTTGATTTATCTTGGTTAATAGGATTAACGTGTCAGGCCCTCTCAAGAATTTCCAAATGCAGATCTGGAGTGTCACTGACTCGCTGGTGTCTTTTTTCCTCTCTGATGGGCATAATGACGCACCTACAAGCAGAGGGCCTTTGTCCAGTGGGAGCAGACAGATTATCTGTCTCCAGTGAAATAAGGCGTGTTGTGGCCACCTTTGCCGAGACTCAAAGCCAGAACCCAGTCACTATAAAATAATTGTGTCACTACCTCACCAGTGCGCTGTTCGTGTTTCATTTATCTTTTGACTGTAATTGAATGGTTGAAAAGCAAAAATGTAGACAAATTCCAGCTGTATTGAGATCTATTTCTTCCTCCAGTACCTCGGCCCATCATTAGATACTTTCCCTCTCTGCACAGGAGGTCAGAGTGTATAAATATAAATTGCATTTTGCATTACTTCTAGATGAGTGAAGCTGTCAAAGCAATAATATGAGCTTTCAGTCCCACATTCTACCACTTCTTTCCCATTTTTTGGCCAGGAGGTCATGTGCAAATTGAACGTGACAACCCAGAAGACATGTCCAACAGACTCGTATTGTTACCCGGCTCAGCCGCCTGGCTCATAACAACATTAAACCCACATTAGTCTCCAGCCTCCGCCAGGGAGGAGCTCGTAAACTCGGGACCCAGGCTTCTCCAAAAGTTCACTTCAGTAGTGACATTTCATCAGAAAGTCGTAGGCAGCACTAACCTAAAATATTCTGCATCCAGGAGTCATGAAGGTGTTGTCCTTAGAGACACCAAGCCAGTGTCTTAACAGGACAAAGGACAAAGAACAAGATAAAGGGCTGAGAGCCCTCCAACACACAAATACACACACACACACACAGAGGAAAATGCCCACGCTTGTATTTGAAATTATGCAAAATTTCCAGAGTCCAATAGCCATGCAGTTAAAAATCACTTTTGTTGTTGTTTGAACAATGAAGATGCCATCATTCAGGCAGTTACCTTAAAATATGGATTGGCCTTGTACCCCTATTTGCAGGTTCTGCTTAGCAGTGTTTTAAAAAGCCTGTTGCTCAAGAGAAATTAAGGTTTTAGCAGCTTAGTATCACAGTGATTATAAGAGAACCCTCTTGAAACTATATTGCAGTGAAGGAATCAGGAACTTTCATCAATCTGAAGGAAGCTGAATGGCTCAGAGGATTGGTAATTGGCTATCGACGTGACCCGTTCATGTCTTGCCCAGATTGCAGTTAGCAGAGAGCTGTTGTTCCCTGACAGGGTGTTTGATGGTTTCTAGGAAATGAGTGGCTGTTTTCATTCCTGTTCCAAATGGACAGGTGTCTACATCAGAATTGGCAACCTGGTTGGCACGCTCAAAGAGTGGCCAAAGAGCGAATTGTTTATGGAGAATAAACTTCCCTCCCGCCTGTGATGCCTGCACATGCATGGGTGGGGAGGGGGCAAAATGGAGATGCTGGAGGCGGAAAGGTTGATTCAAGTCTGTGAGCGTAAGCTGGCTGAAGCCCTTTGGTTCCTAGTGGCGCCATATGCAACTGCATCTCTTCAGCTTTATCTTGTGCTTTACCACGTTGTGCTGTAAGTGCACAAATAAAAATCCATGAAAGATGCTTAGGACGCTCTTATCAGTCTCAACAAGTAAAATGAGCCAAGAATTGTGTTTTTTCACACTTTGTTAAGTAAGCATTACTTTCGTATATCTTTCTTTTCTTGACAAAATGGATCTTTTTTTTGTTCACCCCCTCCTCTGTAGGTCAGATAACTTGCATGTGTTTGGTACTGAATGTGAGGTAATAGAACCTGGTTCAAAGAAGGAAGTATTGCTCTTGTCCTAAGTGGATAATATTATATTTTATTGTATTATACCTAAGTGAAGACTCTCAAACCTATAAAAGTATTTATCTCTCCTTTCACTTCCACACATAATGCCTATTGTTCATGAAAATAATTTCTACTTCCTGAGTGTTATTATAAAATAGTGTATGAGTCATATTCTTGAAGAAAAAAATCATTATAATACTTCAAACTCTGATGTTTTTTATTGTTTAACCTTTAATTTCACAAATATGAAAGTTAAAGTTTGGTATAAGATTTTTAAAAAAGAAAACAAAAGCTAAAAGACCTCAGACTATGAGACTAAAGCCACTGTTGTTGATACTGGAGATTTACATTTAATTTGGGGTAATTTTTATCAGTAAGAATGTTCAATTGTTCCAAACTTTAAAATTTAGGTTTCCAGTTGCAAGATTCTTTAATCCTTTTCCTTGTTCTAACTTTTCCCTTCTCTTCTTAATGAACTATTTCTGCAAATCTGACATTAATTTTTAGTTCATTTTGACCCATTGCTTTGGGCTCAGAAATTGTACCAACTGGACTTGAGCTCAAGTCTACCTCTTCTGATGAAGAAAGTGGATGAAATAAAACTCAGGGAAGTTGCCTCACTGATCCAAAATGAGTCTCAAAATCTGAAGGAGATTGTAGAATTGGAACGTATTGTTTCCTTATGGTTATATTAATCCACTTCTAGAAATAGAATCAAACCTTTCTTGAGCTTGCATGTAAGGATGGACCCAGGTGCCATTTAAAGATTCATCTTGAAAGAACCCAAAGGAACTCTGAAGCCAGCAGCCTCTAGCAGCTGCAGAAAGAGTCAGGCAGTTCTCAGAAAACTGCCTGGGAAGGAGTCATCAATGCTGGTTTTCTGGGAATATCACGTTGAATCAATGTGCGTGTGTGTGCTCAACCGCTCAGTCGCTCAGTCGTGTCTGACTCAGTGACGCATGGACTGCAGCCCTCCAGGCTCCTCTGGCCATGGGATTTTCCAGGCAAGAATACTGCAGTGGGTTGTCATTTCCTCCTTCAGGGGATCTTCCCAACACAGGGATCAAACCCGCGTCTGCTGTGTCTCCTGCATTGGCAGGCAGATTCTTTACCACTGAGCCACCTGGGAAGCCCATTGAGTCAATAATTCAATTCTATTAGGGTTTTGGGGGACCCATATATTGAAATAAAATTTCATGTTGAAAATAATATTCCATAGCTTGCAAGATTCCCTTACACCTCAGAGTTCATTGGTATAATCTTCTAGAAAGATGGGGAGTGGTAAGAACTGGAAATTTCCAATCGTAAATCATTTACATGTAATACAACTAAATAAAATCCTTGTCCTAGCTGATTCTATATATAAAACCAAACATTCCTTAAATGATTATATAGAAAACCAGTTTGTTCAGATAGCCCCTATACTTGAATCCTTATATGAGATTTGGTGTGTGTGTGTGTGTTTTTCTACTGTATCAACTGCCCAGTGATATTTAAAACTCTGATGTCTTTAGTTCAGCAAGGAGCCAAATGGAGTTGGGTTGATTCCATTCCCTCCAACATAACTGCCTCCTTCTGGAAAGCAAATGAGAAAATTTGATGAATAATGAAAATTAAAATGTAGGCAGAGGGAAGTGAGTTCTCCACCCAGAGTCACCACTGAACACCCACACAAGCAAGAGTTTGGCATTTGCCTGTCATCTGCTTTTCTGACCATAGGGAGCAGCTCAAGTGACAGGCACACAGATGGACGCCTTGTATGATTAATGGCATCAACCAGGCCTGGTGGTGAGGATGCTGGAGATGGCGACAGACATGAGCTTGTCCCCTTTTTGGTTTAATGGTCCTTCCAAGGTTTGAAGTTGAGAGGGATTAGGAAAAATTCCAGCCCCATTCTTTTTTACTAGAAAAATCTGAAGGCACCCCTCCTTTCTCCAGCATCACTTGCCAAGACCAGACCTTTAGTAGGAAGCTATACCAGCCTTCAGAATGGCCCACCAAAATTACATTCTCCTTCCACTTCCTTCCTTCCTTTGCTCCTTCCTCTCTCTCTTTCTTTGTTCTTTTCTCCTCCCATCCCACTTTGTTGTTTTTTTGTTTTGTTTTGTTTTGTTTTGCCTCTTTCTCCCAAGCATTGTCTTATTTCAGCAAGCTCAGGATACAAACTAGCCCACCAGAATGGGCTCTCCAAAATCTCTGATGAACGTGCAGATTTGAGCAGGGCCCGAGTGGGCAGCGTGAAGCCCTATCATCACTCCCAACCTAACGTCTTCTGACTCTACCCCAGCCACCAAGCAGGTGGTAAACTGAGCATGGCTCCTCTGTTGCATCAAGAATACAGGAGACCAAGACTCCACCATTCAAAATAGGCCATAGCCTCAGGATCATACCTAAAGTTGAGAATTCTTTCCTTAGTCACTCAAATGTGTCCGGTTCTTTGTGACCCCATGGACTGTAGCCTGCTAGGCTCCTCTGTCCATGGGATTCTAGAGACCCAGTAGTGGAGTGGATAATGTCCCTTCTCCACGGATCTTCCCAACCCAGGAATCAAACCCAAGTCTCCAGCATTACAAGTAGGTTCTTTACTGTCTGAGCCACCAGGGAAGCCCCTATTCTTTCCTTTACTGGCTTTTAAATTTTAATTTACCTTGAATAGACATGTAAAAGGTAGGAAAGGGCAACAACACTTCCACCTATCTCCCAGTCCCTCCCATCCAAGTTCACCAAAATCCTTTCTTTAAATTAATACATTTTTGGAGGAATTTTAGATTTATAGAAAATTTGAGTGAACTATATAAAGAGTTTCTGTATATCCCTTCATATCGCTTCCCAACCTTGCCCTGCTATTACCATCTTGCTTTGGTATGGTACATATGTTACAATTGATGCTCCAATACTGATACATTATTATTAGTTGAAGATCATAGTTTACATTAGGCTTCACTCAGTGTTGTATGTTCTGTGAGTTTTGGCCAATGTATAAAGACATGTATCCACCATTAGGCATCATAGGAAATAGTTTCACTGCCCTAAATATCCCCTGTGTTTGGACCTTGATGTTCAGTGCAGCACTGTTTACCATAGCTAGGACATGGAAGCAGCCTAAATGTCCCTCCACAGATGAATGGATAAAGATGCCATGATACATATACACAATGGAATATTACTCAGCCATAAAAAGGAACACATTTGAGTCAGTTCTAGTGAGGTGGGTGAACCTAGAGCCTATTATACAGAGTGAAGTAAGAAAGACAAATATAGCATATTAATACATATATATGGAATCTATGGAGAAGGCAATGGCACCCCACTCCAGTACTCTTGCCTGGAAAATCCCATGGACGGAGGAGCCTGGTAGGCTGCAGTCCATGGGATCACTGAGGGTCGGACACGACTGAACGACTTCACTTTCACTTTTCCCTTTCATGCAGTGGAGAAGGAAATGGCAACCCGCTCCAGTGTTCTTGCCTGGAGAATCCCAGGGATGGGGGAGCCCGGTGGGCTGCCGTCTATGGGGTCGCACAGAGTCGGACATGACTGAAGTGACTCAGCAGCAACAGCAGCAGCAGCATGGAATCCAGAAAGATGGTGCTGATGAACCTATTTGCAGGGCTGCATTGGAGACGCAGACACCGAGAACAGACTTATGGACATGGGAGGAGGGAAGGAAGGAGAGGGTGGAAGGAATGGAGAGATTACCATGGAAACATATACATTACCACGTGTAAAATAGATGTCTAGTGAGAATTTGCTGTATGACTCAGGGAACTCAAACCTAGGCTCTGCAACAACCTAGAGGGATGGGAAGGGTGGGAAGTGAGAGGGAGGTCAAGAGGGAGGGGACATATGTCTACCTAAGACTGACTTATGTTGATGTATGGCAGAAATATTGTAATGCAATATTGAAAAGCAATGATCCTTCAGTTAAAAATGAGTAATTTAAAAGTGAGAAAAAAAAAAAAACAAAACTGTGTTCTACCTATTCATCCTTCTCTCTCCATGAAGCCTCTAGCAACATCTGGGGGTTTTACTGCTCTATAGTTTTGCCTTTTCCAGAATGTCATATAGTTGGAATTATGTACAGTACATGTAAGTTTCCTCCATGTCTGTCTACGAGCTCATTTCTTTTTATTGTCGCCTGACATTCCACTGTCTGGTCGTGCCATGGTGTGTTTATCCAGTCACTTACTGAAGAACAACTTGAAAAGGACTAAGTCTTGCCAATTATGAATAAAGCTGCTATATACGCTCATATGCAAAGTTTGGTGTGGACATAAGTCTTCAACTCATGTGAATAAATATCATTGCTAGATAATATGGGAAGAGTGTGTTTAGTTTTATAAGAAATGGCCAAACTGTCTTTCAACCCAATGCATCTCTTGTAGTTTTAAATGACATATTAGTTAGGTCCTATTACATAATAGGTCCTTAAGCAAACATGGGGACCTAGGCACTGCCAACAGCTCCTGGTGGACCCCAAGGCAAGAGTTGGGACCATTTGGAGGAACAAAGAGTCTCTCTTAAGACCATGAACTTGATCGAGCTACAGGGCTTCATGTCTTGCCTTTGTGACTTACTTGCTCTGTGACTTCAGGTAAGTTACTTAACCTTTCCATGCTTCTGTTACCTCAACTGAAATTAACTTGGTAATAGTGTTCTTGCCTGGAGAATCCCAGGGATGGGGGAGCCTGGTGGGCTGCCGTCTACGGGGTCAGACAGAGTCAGACACGACTGAAGCAACTTAGCAGCAGCAGCAGCAGCAGTACCCAAATGCTAGGGTTCAGAGGATTACCTGAGCTATCTCATGCATGTCTTAGTATCACTTAGTAAAAGTGCTCAAGAAATGTTCGTTATTCCTATATCTTATTAGGAAAACCAGTGTCTCTTCCATCACTACCACCATCACCCAATGTATAGCCAGTATATTCTTTAGTGACGATTTGTGTAACACTTCAGCCAGGCCCACCAAAGACAGAACAGTTGATATATTGTGAAATATGGTGAGCGAAAAAAAAAAATGTGCAGCAGCTAAAATACAAGGAAATCAAAACTAGAAAGGAAATGTCTTTAAGTGCAGAGGTTTTGGTCCACAGAATAAATCCACTCGTTCTTCCTTAGCCCTTGACTCCCAACACTGTCTTGTTGGCTCAGAACCCTCTCGGGTAAGTTCTTGATTATGAAATGCCCTCTCTCTGGTGGCCTGCCAAAGCCTGCTCCGCAGACTCCCAGGCTAACCTGGCACTGCTGCTGGTGAGAAGCCTTGTAACCCCGAGGGCCTGACTAATGCGTGTGTATTTTCCTTTCTCAGACAATTCTGCAGGCAGGCAGGAGGAGAGCCGTTCAGCAATCCACGTGGTAATTTCTTTTTTCTATTTCTTTGGGCAGTTCTTCCAGGATGACATAATGATATGTGCTAACAATGAAAAATAAAGGCACCGTAGCTGTATCTCTTTATACTTGGGTTTACTTTGGAAATCAACAAACAAAAAAGAAATTCTCTCCTGTGCTTTCTTGATGAATAATCCATGGCTCCCACAATGCCCTCCCACCAGTGGGAATGGAAACATCTGAGGGCTTCTACAAGCTGATTTGCCTTCATGATATCAGATAACTAGTTTTCCTGTTTTAACTGCATGAGCAGGGTTTAGGTGTCACGAGGTCAGAGCGCATGGAATTTTTTTTTAAACTTAGGGTAAACAGTGAAACCCAATAACTTATTCAGGGCATATGGCTCAAGAACAAGCAGTCACTAATATGAGTCATATCGCATTAATAAAGCATGACACTAAGGGCATATTTGGATCAAAATATTTCAGAGTAACTGTAAAACTGAAATATGACAACAGAGCTCAGACTCCTACTTAGGAATTACAAAGAGGTAGGTTTGAAAAGTTGAACCGTAGGACATGTGGGTCTGCTGGAGTCTTCCACAGGGATGCTGACAGCCAAGCATTAAGTCTGTTTAGCCCATCAGTCCTGTGGGAAGAACAGGAAGAGGGCAGAAGATCAGAACGAGCAGTCTTTCTCAATCGGCCCTCCCACACCCACTCAAGTGTCTTGCAGCGCCTGGTAGAGCTTAATAGAGTCATGAGGAAAAGGAAGAACAAAGGAAAGAAGGAAAGAATTGGCCACAAGGAAAGGTCTCCCACTCTGAATTTGCTTTGGCTGTTCTGAGGTGCAGGGAAATCTTTCTAGATTTTCTAGAACCTTCTGTGCTTTAAGGTCTGGCCTGGTGAGTTTGGGAAATGATTAACAGCATGGTATCAAGAATCAGACCATAGAAAGCAACTTGAAGTTCTGACTCCACCCCGCACTAGTCCCATGACACTGAGCAGTTCCTCTCTAAGCCTGGGCTTTCTTGGTTGTGAAACAGAAATAATAATAGCAACGTACCTCCTCCAGCTGCTGTAAGGATCACAGAAAATCACAGTGGGTGGCCAGGTCTCTGATGCATAGTGAGTGCTCAATCTAGGTCGTTACCACACTATTGTTGTCATCATTGCTATTTTGAGTCAACTACCCCAGTTATGGACACCTTTCTATCTGGAACAGGAAACAGGCAGGAAAGAAGTTAGTAGTAGCAGGGTTCAGGCGTGGACTCACAAGCTGAGCATTTCAGCATCCTTAGATGCCACCAGCTGTGCTGCTCCATTATTTAATTCAGTTCCGCAAGTGTGTTTTGAGTTCCTTCTCTATAGAAGATACAGGAAAAAGTTCTAGGAGTGTTCTGGGATCCAAGGGACATAGTAATGTTCCTGCCTCACAAAGGGGTATTTAACAAATGTGCCTGTCCAGTTAGTGATGAAATTGGACATAGTCTTTCAAAATATCAGATTAGCCTCTTTGAATCTGAATTAACACACACATAATCCTGACCCCTATTCTCCTTCTCCCCCAAATATAGGTAGATAGATAGATATAGATATAGTATGAAAAGTGAAAGTGTTAGTCGCTCAGTCTTGTCTGACTCTTTGCGACCCCATGGACTGAACACCCTCCCCTGCCCCCGCCCAGGCTCCTCTGTCCATGGAATTCTCCAGGCAAGAATACTGCGGTAGGTTGCTGTTCCCTTCTCCAGGGGATCTTCCCAATCCAGAGATCAAACCTGGATCTCCTGCACTGCAGGCAGATTCTTTACCATTTGAGTCACCAGGGAAGCCCATTAGTATAGTATTAGAATCATAAGTATAGTAGAGTATTATAGCTAGTATTAGTATAGTATAAAACAATTTCAGTTTTATTTATTTAAAATTTCAGTTTAAAATCCCTTGTAAGTTAAAATTTAAATATCAACTAACTGCATTAAATATGTCTAAGCAAAAGAGGTTTTTTTCCTAAATATCCTTTGAGGAAAACAGGGTTCCAAATGTTTAAACACTGTATTAACCTAAAACATGGTTGATCCCATTTAGGACCATGGTTGATCCTGGTCCCATTCTGCTTGTCTCTGTACCCAAAGTATTTGTCAGCTTCAGTGAGAACATGGATGAGTCATGCCTCTTTAATGATTTGGCATATAACTTCTGCATCAATGTTTAATATTTTTGGTATAAAAGCATATTAAGGTCAGAAACTGAATGGTGGTCTAGGACCCTACATTGACTCTCCAAACCAAATTTCAGAATATAGTCTTACATCAGCAGACTAGAACCTATATCTTAGATATCTCTCCTAACCACTTGCCTTCATTAGGCCAAACAAAAACAAAATCAGGGCATCGACTAAGGTAGATAAGCAGGTCGGTAAACCGAGATGTTGAGCTCATTCGTGAAGAGTATGTGGAAGAGGATGGGGGCTCAGATGGCCTTCCTGATGTCCAGCAAGTCACAGCTCCACATGGCAGAACTGTGCTGGGCTCCCAGGAGGCCCAGTCTAGCAAGGTGTCTTTTTCCTTGCAGCTGAATGGCCCTTGTCTCCTGTCAGTCGTGGAGACATGGATGGACGGATGGAGTTGCACAGGGCCTTTAATCTTCAGGTGCAGTCAGGGCAATTATTTTTTGCACCAGTAGGAGGATGGGCAGGGGGATCTTGACTCTGACCTTTATTTTTTAAACTTTATCTTTAATTGGAGGATGATTACAATACTGCCATGGCTTCTGCCCCATGTCAACATGAAGCAGCCATAGGTGTGTACATGTTCCCGCCCCTCTGGAGCCTCCCTCCCACCTCCCTCCCCACCCCATGCCTCTAGGTTTTCACGGAGCACAGGCTTTGGGCTCCCAGCAAACTCCCACTGGCTCTCTATTTTACATATGGTCATGCATACATTTCAGTGCTGCTCTCGCAAATCATCCCACCCTCCCCCTCCCCCACTGTGTCCAAAAATCTGTCCTTTATGTCTGCATCTCCATTGCTGCCTTGCAAGTTGGATCATCAGTGCCATTTTTCTAGATGTGTTTCATAGATATGTGTTAATATACAATATTGGTCTTTCTCTTTCTGACTTAACATCACCCTGTATGATAGGCTCTAGGCTTATCCGCCTCATTAGAGATGACTCAAATGTGCTCCTGACTCTGATCGTTAATTTCCACTCATCAACAGACTGATACTCCCCCTGCGTAGGAAAGCAAAAACATCAATTTTTATGACAGTTGTGGCTTTTACCAGCAAAAAAAAAAAAAAAGTTTGCAAGTTAGAATGAAAAGTACTACATACCTGGAAAGGTGTTTTCTGTGGTATCTCTCAGCTGTATGTGCCTGATGCTGAAAGGAGTGCTCTTAAAGAAAAAAAAAAAAAAATCTCTCTGCCCCAGGTGAGCCTCTGTTAGTTTCCAGAGAGAGTAAAGGCCATTACACCCAGCTAGTCTGCCAGGCTCCCCATATCCCATATTGTGGTCCCTTTCTAGGGAGGGGGATGCATGGATATAAATGTTTGGTATATTCTTGAATGTCTAATGTCCTCTTTTCTGAAGTTCCAAAGCTACTTCAAAGACTTTATTGTAATTATTTGAACTCAAACTAATCTTGATGAGATTTAGGGGAAAGAACACTTTCTTTACCCCAAATAGCTTCCCAGGTACTGTTTTAGTTTTGTTTCCAAAGCAGTAGCTGGCCCCCCTCCCCCGAGCCCTGGTGTCCTTCTTCACCAGTGAACTCTTCCCTGGAACCCTGCCCTGCAGCAACCCAGCCCTCCTGCCCACCCGGACTTCCCTCAGCTTGTCTGCCACGAGCTCCGTCTGTTTTACAGATGACCTTTTCTCTTCCTAACTCCATCTTCTTCAGGCTCGCTCCTGCGCATCCCTTGAGCATCAGTTTGAACACAGCTCCCCAGAGCAAGTCTTCACATCTCGGACAGTGGCTCTTTACCCATGCTCCCGATTCCTGGACGATGACCTCTCAGGCACTTCATGCAATTGCTTCTTGAGTGCAGTTTTCCTGCTCTGAGTTCAGACACTATTTCTGTTTTACTATTGTATCCCAGAACCCAGGACCATGAGTACATGTGGTAGGTGCTCAATAATCTTTGATGGAAATAAAAGAGAGAGACGATAGGAAAAGAGAGAGAGAGACAAAGAGAGGGAAGGAAGGAAGGAGGGAGGGAAGAATGTGAGAGAAGGGGCAAAACAGCACCACTGCAGGGGCATTCCTGGTTTGTCATATCTCCTGCTAACAGCCTCCCCCCTTGTCTTTTTCCTCTTCCTCCTCTGTCATATTCTCATCATGGAAACACCATTAAGTAAAGCAAAAGTAAAATCATCCTTGCCTCAGTATGTACTCCAATTTGATGTGGGGTTTTTTTGGTCCTTCTGGGTCCTGCCTCCATGATCTAAACATACAATTTCAAAGCCAATTTATTCAACAAGCACAAAGCATCTTGTCTCTCTCATATACACCTCAGTAAATAAATGACAAAACATATTTTGTTAAGATACAGTTTTTTCACTTAAGGTTTGAAAGTCTTACACAAGTTTTCTTGTCATCAGGTAAGTCCAATTTGATAGTGGCATTACAAAACTAAGACACTAGAAATAATATTATTTGGGGGTGCAGGTGAAGATGAGGTGTATCCTGGCAAAAATCTAGAGAAAAATGTGGAGTTTGAATAGTTAGATATTGTATTATCATTTGATTTCACGAGTGACTAATACTTGAAATCTCCATTTATTTAAAGAAATAGATGCCTAGTGTTTTAAATAAAAAGAAGGCTTGACCTCCCCGCCCCCCCGCCACCATGGGATGTAGAAATTAGAACAAAGATGTGTCGAAGCCCCTTTAGATCATTCTTTATAGGATAAAAAAAAATCCCAGGGTGTATAACGCTATAAAAGAGAATATTGCACTGTATGTGGATATGAACTAGATAAAAATTTTTCAAAGCAACTTTTTGTTGTCTTCCATGAATTTCCCTTTTTTTGTGTGCAGAGAAGATAGATATGAAAGAGCACAGTACCACAGCATTATGGAGGAGAGTCATACATGTTCATCTGCGTCACTGTCTCTATTTCTCACTTTCTCACCTGCAAGTATGTAGTTTAGGGATGGCAGTGCTCCAGAGCAGGGCAAGAAATTGAGTGCAGGGTAGATTCACCCATGACGAGAGATTTCGAAAGTTACAATTACAGAGTCAGGGCTAGAAAATAAGAGAGATTTACTTAGGCATTAAAGATAGGTACTGGGCAGTAAAACTGATAGATCCTTATTACATTGTCCCATAAGAGACTGGGCCACTCGGAGAAGTTTATGCTAAGGAAATTTAAAGCAAGTTAGAGGAAATACTTCTTCACCTAGTAGAATTCATTCTGAGGAATTTGCTGCCAGCGGCAGTCATAAAATCAATCACTGGGTTGCATTTTTCCAAAGGGTAGAATAATATATGACCCACTCTTCTGACTAGTTGGGGAAGATAAAAGCAATCAATTCGCCTGCTTCTGGAAGATCACAGTTGATTACAAGTGGGGTCAGCAAAAAGATGTCCCCCACACTTGATCAGGATAATTAAAAACTGTTTGCCCATGCTCACATGTCCTAGAAGAAATGTCGAAATAGGATGCAAAGCTCAAATGACCTGATCTAATATGACAAATGTTTGTTGACAGGGACCAAAAATTAAACAATGAAAAAGAAAAAAACTATTCCAGGAAATAATTATAGATATTCCTAAAATATTTTTCATAAAAACATTTTTGTGATACTATAAATACGACATGATGCTTTTGTTTTTGAATCTGATTTGCTTGACTAGTACTCTCAGAGTAAATCTGCTAAGTTTGAAAACAGTTAGCAAGCATGACTTTCTTTTTCCCAATAGAGCATAGAGTTTAGTCAGAAGTTATACATACACTAGAAATGTTAGCAAGGCAATGTTAATTCTGAGGTTGTCCTGTAGCAGATCAGTAACAAACCCCTGGATAAAGGCATCTCAGTTTAAAATTAGCTTCTTTTTTTATGGAATTTGCTCCACTTTTTAAACTTTTTTTTCTTGAAATTGTAATGTATTTTCTAGAATTTCACATTTTGCTACAACCGATGTATCAAAAGTCGTATTCACCCTAACATATGAACTTCTGAACAAGACACCCAAAAAACCATTGTTGGAAGTATGGCTGGAGCCTGCATTTTCATTTGGGGACAAAAGAGGGTAATACAATCTACAAAAAAAAAAAGAGAGAGAGAGAGTGAAATTGTGATAAAAATTGCAAAGTAAAATAAAATCCTGAATAAGTCATACTAAAAGCAGATCTTGAATTTCAACAAAATGTAGCCGTGCTGAAAAGGCAAAGAAGAGTCATTGTTGTCACCTCCTGGAAACCAGGAAATGTTACTGACTTTAACGGACAGTGACCTGTCTAGTTTCATTACTCATGTTAAAAAAAAAAAAAAAGAAGTAAAGATAAAAGGTGTCTGGAAGTTCTTTCATGATAAACCTCCATAACTTGCAATGGTAGTTATAAGTTGAGCTTAAGAACATCATTATTTTCATAACCATGTCTTATTAAAACATTATCCTGCCCCAAAGTTTCAACAATGAAAGAGTAAATGCCATATATGAATTTCAGGAGAGTTTTCTATAGTTGCCATGGCACTGTTGGAAGCTCTAGAGGAATTCCTGAATCGGCTCACGGGACAGCTTCCTGCTCCAAGCACTCCTTGTGGAGGGGACATTCCCTAGAGCCAGCCTCCCTCAGGTTCAGTCCCAAGGAAGCCATCCGCTGAGTGCCTTGGGCAGGTCATATCCCTCCCCTTGTCTCAATATCCTTCTCTATAACACGGGTACAACAGTACTGCCTATGCCACAGGATTGTTTAAATCGATGCAAAGTAACTAAAACTGTGCCTGGTATATCAGAGTGCCCAGTCATTGTAATTTTCTTTCAATCCCTTGAAAATCTGGGCTTTAAAGGGAATCATCTTTCCCCTGTTTCCCCTTTGGCTCAGCTGAGAAAAGAATCCTCCTGCCATGTGGGAGACCAGGGTTTGATCCCCGGGTTGGGAAGATCCCCTGGAGAAGGGAAAGGCTGCCCACTCCAGTATTCTGGCCTGGAGAATTCCATGGACTATGGTCCATGGGGTCGCAAAGAGTCGGACATGACTGAGCGACTTTGACTTCACTAATCTTTCCCCTGGGAGAGAATGGGACATCAGAGGTCATTTCTTCCTTTGTGGAGTTGGGTGTAGGAATGGGAGAAATTTCCAAGGTTACACTCTCTCCTCATTCTGGTCCCTACCCTTTTTTCTGCCTTCTCTCCTGCCAGTGTGAAAAGTGAAAGTATCAATCACTCAGTCCTGTCTGACTCTTTGTGACACCATGGACCGTAGCTTGCCAAGCTCCTCTGTCTATGGAATTCTCCAGGCAAGAATACTGGAATGGGTTGCCATCCCCTTCTCCGGAGGATCTTCCTGACACTGGGATTGAACCTGGGTCTCCTGCATTGCAGGCAGATGCTTTACCCTCTGAGCCACCATGGAAGCCGGCTTGCTCCTTAAATTCTGAGCTCCTTAATCCTGCTAAATTTGCTCACTCCTCACAGTCCTTGCATCTCCTCTGAGCCCAGAATAGTTGCCTCTTTTCTCCCCCACCAAATCCTGATGTGGCTGATTCACACTCATCCTCCAGCCCTCTCCTTGGATGTCATCATCCTGGAGAATCGCCCCCATGCCAAGTCTATGCTCGGTGCTCCCGTCCACATGCTCATAGCCCCCCTCTTTTAGTCACCACTTCTTATTTTCTGCTGACTCTCTGCCTCCACCATTACACTAGAAACTCGCCTTGGCAGATAGTTGGATCCGCCATGGAGCAGTGCTCCTCGTCGCTGAGCTCCAGTTCTGACACACTGAGGCCACAGAAAGCATCAAGACCAACAGGAAAGCCTGCCCCTTTTCAGGAACATGCTTCCTATTTCCCTTTGCATTTACTCTACAAAATCACTCACTGATGAGGCTCTGCTCAAAAGAAATGGATGTTTTGGCTATCATATTCAAAGCCAGTGTTACAGAAGAACCATGCTGGGGCTTCATGGAAATAATTGGCCTACCTTTTATAAAACAAACACTGGGAAAATCTATAATGCAGCCTGAATTGGGAAAAGTTCACAACAAAGTAACAGGGGAGAAATAACTTTCTTTGAGGTTTGTTTAGTCTGAAAAACAGGACTCCAATGGGTGGTAGTGTTGTTTACGTTAGTCTAAACTGTTTAATCATATTGCAGAATTTATACTTATCTCCTAGAATATGCAGGATAGTATTAACCTTATAATCTATTGAGTACAAATAACAAACACTTGGCTTTATAGTGGATGATCAGAAATGCAAAAAAGATAGATCAAGCAATTAGATGCAAGCATGGTGAGGTAAAAGACTGATTCAGGCAATTTGCTCTCACGTTTTACCCATACCTAAAAGATGTAGTTAATAGAGACATAAGCGTGGAGCAATCCACATGAATGATTCAAATCTTTATTTCTCTTTGTGAATGAAGGTTAAGTAAGTGCTTAGAGATATATGATGAGAACAATACCTAGACTATTGAAGCATGAATTTACATACAGAGCCTTTGCTAAGCACTGTCCATGTATTATTCTATCACAAGAATCCTATGAGGTATGCAATGGTTAAAACAATACAGTTGAATAATTTGAGGCTAAATGATAAAGAAACTTGCCCAAAGTCATACAACTAACAATCAGCGGTCAGTCTTAAAACCCTTGTTCATTTGACTCCTGAGTTTTTTCTTGAACCTTCCAGTGAACACTACAGCCTTCACCCAAATTCAGATGCAAGATGTAGTGAGAAAAACCTGAGGTCTGGACTCCAAAAACTCACAGTAGTCATCAGTTTGAGCAGATCACTGAGTCTCTGTTTCATTAGTTTTGACAGGAGAGAAGTAATACTCTTATCTGTCCTTCCTGCCTTCCAGAGCTCTCATGATGATCAAGTGAGATGGTTTATGTGCAAGAACTTGGGAAGCGGGGGTGTGCTATACAAGCATCAGTTGATAGTTTATTTACAAGCATAGCCTGTTGATGGATTTGTATTGATTTAGTTGGTATTTAGGGAATATTTTATGTATGAGGGTTGCAAATGAGTTCCACCAAAACCAGATATGACAAGCAGATGAAAAGGATGGTCTTAGCCCACAGAGATAAGTGGACATGATTTGTAGAAGGAACTGGTTGTCCCATGACTGCACTCCAGGCTTGAGGCACCAGTAATTGGCATTTTTTGAAAGTTAGAACATCAAAGATAAGGTTCCTCTTCTGAAGGCAGTTGTACTTGGGATCAGAGCTGCTTACAAATTAAGCAAAGGTAAATCCAATTGAATAACAGGGATCCTGGGGATTGAAACGTGATCTTATCTAAAGAATAGACTAGCATCTCCATGTTTATTTACCTGGAGAAGACTGATCATTTACAAACTTTAAAAATTTTGTTTTATAGCTTATAGACCCCCCCCCAATATATTTTTCTATTAAAAAATTGTGAAAATTATTATCAACTTCTATTACATGTGTAAAGCTCTGGGAAACTGTAGTGTTAAAGAGAAGAAGGTAACTTGAGATCTGACTTCATCTGTCAGATTTTTCCACCTGTCCTTAGCATCCTAGCTCTCTTTGCTTTCAACATAAAATAACACCCATGGTGGTAATCATCTATTTTTCTCTCCTACATTTGTTGAGTACTTGAGAATATAGTTGAGAACTGCAATAGATATCTGTAATTTTTCTCTGCCCAGCATCCATTCTTTCTTTATGTAATAGAAGGTGGATTTTCTGTTAAGATACCACCTCTTTTCTGTATCTCAGTGCTTAAGGTTTAAATAGAGCTGACTCCACCCACTGGGTCCAGCAGTTGAATGATAACTGAGACCTGATCAATCAAAACAATGGTGACTTTTCCAAAGCTGGGCATGAGACCCAATCAAACCTATGGTTATTAACCCTGAAATGTTTGATGCAACAACTACCAAGAAAAAAAAAAAGCTAAATTACAAAGCTATAATCTTTGAGGTACTAGTGGCCATCTTTGCTGCCACTTGAAAAGAACCTACTTGAGAATGACATCAATACAAAGCAGAACCAAAAGATAAAAAAATAATTTCCTAGGGGTATTATTTGCACACTTAGCTTTTCCCTCTTCTTTTCCATTACCAAAGGTAATATATTCTTTTTTTGATCAAGCCAGTTTCTACCCTGGTTCTATTAGCTGCAACTGGAAGCAAGCATTATTATTTCTATTAGTTGCAACCATTAGCCCAAGGTTCTATTAATTGCGACCATTAGCCCAAGGAGATGTATCAGTTGTACAAAGTTTCTACGTATGACATATACTGTCTATCAGTACTCTGATAGCTTCTAAGGAATAGAAAGTAGATATAGAAAGAGAAATTGTAGAGCTGAGTTTACTCCGTTTGTTTCATATTCCTCTTTGCTCTTGATTATCACAGAATATTGAGTAATAAGTAACAGCAAACATGCGTATAGTATATGGAATTTGAGAGGCATACTTTTAATCCCATGTCTTAGTTATATTATTATTCCCAACTAAGGAAAACATAAAGAGCAAAAAAAAAATTTTTGTATTTCAGAAGAGTATTGGAGACATAAGTTGAGCCTCAATGTAACACCCTCCACATGTCAAAGTGTGTTATATTTTTCTCAACATAAGAATCTAGCAAAAGCATCCAAGGTTAAGAGTCAAATTATGCTCCTCCCCCTACCACGGAAAAGCTGCTGAAGCTTGGAGAAAGTAACCTAACTATTTATTTTACACCACAATGCTAGGAAAAAGAATGGAAGCAAACCAGCTTGTGCTTCAGTACCAGTTTTGAAAATCACAGCTTTGAATTTTAGTCCCAGGGTCACCACTAACTGGCTGTGTGAGCTTGTATGCATATTCTCATCGCCTTGGGTACCTGTAAAATTAAGTCAGTGACATGCAACCTCCTTATTTCTCATACATTATGTGTAAAGCACTTGAGAAAAGATACCTGAAAATGACTTCAGAAGTTTCTGTCTAAGTACATACAGAATATTGTTACTACTTGAGTGTAAAAAAAAAAAAAAGTAGCTTTTGCTTAAGTAAGAAAAAGAAAACTCTCTACTAGTGAGATATGGCCTGGAACTCCTCTAAGCCACAAGAAGAAAATAAACTTTGCCTGGCATATGATTGAAAAGGATAATTTAAAGATCACAGCAAGGTCATCATTCTTCATTCACACCTGATGATTTATTCTGCATATGCTATGTGCTGTCACTTCAGTCATGTCCAAATCTTTGCTACCCCATGAACTGTCATCCACCAGGCTCCTCTGTCCATGGAATTCCCCTCCTCCAGGGGATCTTCCTGACCCAGGGATCGAACCCGCGTCTCCTACGTTGGCAGGCAGGTTCTTTACCACTACTGCCACCTATCCGTGTGCCATCATTTCCCAGAGAGGAAGGGGTTAACTGCTGCAAAAATAACCGCAGAAATAATAGCTGGTACCCAAAGACCTGAGTTCTAGTACTGACTCTGTCACTGGCTTATTTTGTGGCCTAGCACACAGCCCCTTCTAGCCCTTGGTTTTCCTGAAGGGATTAAATTTGTAATGTGGGAGACAACACGGGCACTCACCAGTATCTGGCTTTCCGCTGCTTTCCAACCACACAAAAGACTGTACTTTCTAGACTCCTGGCAGTTATGCTTAGCCAGATGACTAGTTCTGGCCAACAGGGTATGAGAAGAAAGACCAATGCTGCTTCTGGTCATGAAGCCTTTGAGTACTTTCTTCCCCTGCTGCAGCCACAGAGGACGCCATTAATTCAAGTGAAAGCATTAGTCGCTCAGTGGTGTCCAATTCTTTACGATCCCATGGACCATAACCCACCAGACTCCTGTCTGTGGAATTCTCCAGGCAAGAACACTGGAGTGGGTAGCCATTCCCCTCTCCAGGGATTAATTCAGGGTGGTCCAGTAACAGATAGTAGGGCCGCCCTCATCTTGGGCTCTGTGCAGGCACATGGAACAGAATCCCCTTGCCAACCTGCCACTGATATGTAGAAAAAAAAAAACCTTCATTCTGTTAAATCACTAATACTCTACTGCTAATTTGTTACAGCAGCATAATCTAGTTTATCCTTACAAATAAAATAATTTCCATGTTTTCTCTAAACTCTTATTGATACAATTGCCATGCAATATGTTTTCTATGCTGAGATAATGGATTTAGAGCAAAAAGAAGCAATGAATCCCACAGATCTACTAGGATATTTTTCTTTATAAGTTGCAAGGAGAGATAGAGATATAAAGATAAGGAAAAGCTCCATGGAGTTTCTCTGCCCCTAGGAGGGGGCATTCTACAGAATTTTCTCGATTATGCTTTCCAATTCCTCCCACCAGGACTTTTAAAAAGTTAAAAGGTGTGTTTTATCTTACTAAATATCAAAAACAAATGGGAGTCAAACTTGGAAGACACGTTAATACAAAAGCGAACAGAACAAAAAAAACAAACAAAAAATAGTGAACAGAACAGAAATGTAGCTTTAATATCATTAGATGTTACATTTAATTTGTTTGTCATATTTATTTGCAGATGGGTCCCAATGTTCTAGTGGGATCTACCTATGAACTCACTTGCTGGGCAAACTCCAAAGTGCCTCTACAATGAAATCACACAACGTGAGTAAGAAGAAAAGCAAGGGAGGAAGCAGCATAGCTCCAGGCCCATTCTGGGTTTTCTTCTCTCCTCCCGGAGTAGGAGGAGAGAGAAGGAGAGGAGAGAAGGGGGAAATTGAGGCAGATTATAGGGACGGGTGAGACCAGAAGAAGGAAGTGGCCAAGTGACAAAACTTAACAAGATAAAGAGAAAAGGAGAAGAGAATACGCACGCAAACGCATACAATATCAAGCATGGCCAAGACGAGGTGACGCAGCCAGCGGTGAGTGAACCACTTCTTCACTTGTCTCTCAGTAAACAGCCTTGAAATCTTCTGGCTGAACTATTTCTGCAATGGCCCAGGTAGCTCAAACCTCAGAGTTAGCCCTTAGAGATATGCAAGACCAACCATCAAGGTCACACTGATGGTGCAGGAGGAGCCTCCAAATGCATCTGGTCTCTTCAAGCCAGTCAAAAGCTAGAACCTAAGAAGAAAGAACACCTAAGCAGAAAGCCACATGGAGCAGAAAGCACAGTAGCATGAGTGTTCAGCATCTTCCACAGTGTCCATCCTCAAAGACTGTAGACGTGTCCATGCTCCCTTTATCTCATCTTACCAGGCTCCTCCTAGAACAGCAGATGAATCCAACCATGTCCCAATTATACTCTGTGACTCCGTATTTTCAGATGATCTCAACATGTCACACATGGTAAAGAACCTCATAGGGAGGTTCATGTGTGCAGTCAAGTGGCTAACCGCGTAGGAGACACGACAATTCGTCGTAAGGAAAGGAAATAACAATTTTTAAAGGATTTACTACATTCCAGGAAGTGGACTAAACCTTTCACCAGTTTCATCTGTTTTAAAATCGTGCATCATACTCTTTGCTTGCTTAATGTGTGGATGAGATTTCAAAGGATTAAATGAGTTCCTTAAGTTCTCACAACTGGTAAATGGAATAGGTGGGGTTCTGAGCCAGATGATCTGACCCAAAAGGCAGCTGCTCAGGGCACACATCACACCCCAGAAAGGATGAGAGGCCACGTTCCCCCTCACTGTCCACACTCACTGTTGAACGTCTCACACTATTTATATCCCTCGATTCAGTGATGGTCTCATTCTCACCTATGAATACCTTGAGTTTGTCAGTGTAGAGAGAAATTTTGTCCTTCTCCTAATCCTTCACTTTTCTTGGTGACTTGTGTCTCCCCAACCCCAAACCTAGTTTTCAACTGCTTTAAACAGAGAGAGCTTCCATAACTACTTCTTTTTAAAAGCTTGGCAGATGCTCCAGTGGGCTCACAATATTCCACAGTGGAAGAGTTGTTCATTGACAAACAGCCATGAATATTTGTTGAATGACTGAACTTTTAATAACTGAAGAGACCCTTTCCTAGAAACACTCTGAAGCTAGTTAAAAGGTTGTTAAATAGTAGGGACTGCTAGGGAAGGATCTAAATTCAACTTTTCATTTATTCATTTTAATTCATGCACTCCACAAATATTTTTTAGCCTCCTAGACAGCACCAGACACTGTGCAAGTTACTTCTGAGTGACGTACAAGCTATCTATTGTTGTACAAAATTAGCCCCAAACTTGGCAAGCTGCACAAACACTTGTGATCTCACACAGTTTCTGAGACTCAGGAATCTGAGAACAGCTTAGTGAAGTGGTTTTGCTTCTGGATCTCTTGTGAGGATGCAGTCTAGCTATTGGCTGGAGCTCAGGTCATCTTAAGACTGACTGGAGCTGCAGACTCTGGCTCCAAGTTCACTCTCCTACTTGTTGGCAGGCTCAGTGCTTCACTGGCTCTTGGCAGAGACTTCAGTTCCTACTCCTGTGGACCTTTTTGTTAGGCTTCCCAGAGCCAGAGATCCAAAAGAGAGAGAGCCTGCACCCAAATCAGAAGCCACCATTACTTTTTATTACCTAATTTCCAAAGCAGTTCTTTGTCACTTCTGGGAAATAGGTTCCATCCTTCAAAGACAAGCATCAGAGAATTCATGTATACAATTTGAAAACCATGGAGGGGAGTTGATTAGAAAGGAAATTGCTAAAAAAAAATTTTTTTTCATAGCTTTTTCATTTTTTTTACTAATTACAATTAACATGTGACATTTTGTAACTTAATTTGCTGCTAATAAACTAGATATAGCCATGTAATTTCTTTTAATTTTATTTTATTTTTAAACTTTACAATATTGTATTAGTTTTGCCAAATATCGAAATGAGTCCGCCACAGGTATACGTGTGTTCCCCCCATCCTGAACCCTCCTCCCTCCTCCCTCCCCATACGCTCCCTCTGGGTCGTCCCAGTGCACCAGCCCCAAGCATCCAGTATCGTGCATCGAACCTGGACTGGCAACTCGTTTCATACATGATATTATACAGGTTTCAGTGCCATTCTCCCAAATCTTCCCACCCTCTCCCTCTCCCACAGAGTCCATAAGACTGTTCTATACAACAGTGTCTCTTTTGCTGTCTCGTACACAGGGTTATTGTTACCATCTTTCTAAATCCCATATATATGCATTACTATACTGTATTGGTGTTTTTCTTTCTGGCTTACTTCACTCTGTATAATAGGCTCCAGTTTCATCCACCTCATTAGAACTGATTCAAATGTATTCTTTTTAATGGCTGAGTAATACTCCATTGTGTATATGTACCACTGCTTTCTTATCCATTCATCTGCTGATGGACATCTAGGTTGCTTCCATGTCCTGGCTATAATAAACAGTGCTGCGATGAACATTGGGGTACACATGTCTCTTTCCCTTCTGGTTTCCTCAGTATGTATGCCCAGCAGCGGGATTGCTGGATCATAAAGCCATGTAGTTTCAACCTTTTCATAGCAGACCCATAAAGCATCAATCCCTCAAGATATCTGTATCTTTAGATGAAGAATATCATTTTCCATTCACATGTCAGGAGTTACACAGACCCAAAGTTCTAGTTCCTGGAGAAGGGCATGAGAACCCACTCCAGGATTCTTACCAGGAAAATCCCACGAACAGAGGAGCCTGGTGGGCCACAGTCTAAGGGGTCACAAAGTATCAAACATGTCTGGAGCTACTTAGCACACATGCATGCATCCAAAGTTCTAGTTAGGCACCTTAATAGCTCAAAGTGAATGAGGAAAACAAGATGACATGAAAAATCTATCAGAAAGATCATCAGGGAACCTAGAAGCTGCCATCTAAATGTATTTCCAAGTGCAATTCATTTAACTTTTCAATGGTCTGACTGTGTTTTGACCCTCTGCACTCTTTCAAAGATTTAAATTTTCACCATTATCTTCCATGTCAAATAATGAATTCTGAAGCAGAATTTCCATCTGTCAGTTTACAGAATGCTGCATCTCATTTCATCTCTGCATTGAAATCAAGTTCCCCTCACCTTTCAACAGCCAAAGCACCACTTCATCGTCAGCAGTGGGGAAAGCCACAAATCAATTAAACTCACCGTGGATTTGAGAGTACCCATGAATTGCACTTACAGTGGTCGTACAAAAAAGATGGCAGCACAGGGTTCTCAACAAAAGCACGCAAGTCAGGCAATGGCACATTTGGGGTCAGTGACACTTTCCCTCTTTGTCCTGTCTGTCACTTGAGCAGGGTTCTTCATTTTGTTTTCCTATGGCCCACTGCCACATCAGCATTTGCAATAGTCCACATCGCTTTATTTAAATCGAAGAAGCAAACCACACGCAGGTTTCTGAAGAGCCGCGTGTGGCTAAGAAAGCCTGGGGTTGGAAGGCAGCGCCCGTAATCCCCTCCCAGAGCTAAAGAGGAAGCTACTCCAGAGAGGGTTCCAAACACAACAAATACCCCTTCGAGCTCAATTTTGCATTTCGTTTTCTGCTTTAAAATCTCTATTGGCTGCACATCTGAGAAGGCTTAAGAACATAATTTATTCCATATAAAGTTCCCAGTAATTTATGCTCACCAAGTTGGCAGCATGGGAAGAAATTTTTCATTGGCTACCATGGAAGATTATTATAGACCTTCTCATGTAAGTAAAGATAGCACCGGCAGCCATACTTTATTATTTTTCTTCATGTATTTTTTTATTGAAGTTTAGTCGATTTACAATGCTGTGTTAATTTCTGCCAGACAGCAGAGTGACTCGGTTTTGCACATACATGCATTCTTTTTTGTTATTTCCCATTATGATTTATCCCGGGATACTGAATACAGTTCCCGGGCCATACAGTGAGTTCTCAGTCGTTTCAGTTGTGTTGGACTCTTTGTGACCCTGTGGACTCTAGCCCACCAGAATCTTCCGCCCGTGGGATTCTCCAGGCAAGAATACCAGAGTGGGTTGCCATACCCTCCTCCAGGGGATCTTCCTGATGCAGAGATCGAACCCAAGCCTCCTGTGCCTTTTGCACTGCAGGCCGATTCTTTACCACTGAGCCACCCGGGAAGCTTGTGCTATACAGTACGGCCATTCTGTACGTAATAATTTGCACCTTCTGACCTCAAACTCTCAGCTCTTCTCAGCCCCCTCTTAATAAATGTGCATTAATTTTTTAAAACACCATCCTTGTAGAGAAGGGGGACAAAAAGGAGCAAATGTAGACAAATATGGGAAACCTATTGAAAATGTGCTCATTTCCCCCCATCCTGCCCCCATCTGGCAACTCCCCCGATCCTGCAGCACAGAATGAGTGCAGCTCACTTTTTCATCAAAATTCCACTGTAACTCAAAAAGCAATATGGCTGGAAGTCTCCTGATCCCTACATGGGAGTGTAGTTTTTATAGATATTAAACAAAAATCTCTAAATTAAATTTGCCTTTATATATCCTTTTAAAATATAGAAGCCCCTGGCCCCAGGCAGCTGCCTTGGCAATCACAAGTCTGCTCTCTATGTCTGTGAGACATGGGTTCATTTGAGGCAGCCACAATTTAAACAAAAGGAAATGTACTAGCATCTCCAGTTTTAAATTCAAATGATTTTTATCTTTTTAATCTATAAATTTATAATTTCCTTTCTTGTTATTTCTTAGGAATGCACACATCAAGAATAATAAATTGATATGTTAGTTGTAATAATTACTTAGATTCCTCTCTGTAGGCATATGGATATGAACACAGTTTTCTAAGATGGAAGAGGTTACTGTAACATATTGGTTTCCTATCAGAATCTCAAAAGTGAAGTCTCTACTTTCTATAATCTTCACAGAGCCACCAGAATGCCAAGGGCTGGCAACTGACCTAAAATTGGATTCCCCATCCTTTGCATTTGTATCATATAATCCCATCTGAATCTCTTATCATGGGTTTTCTGGAATCATATTTTGATACTGCTAATAGGAAAGTTTGACACTCTCCTTGCCCTGAGAGGTCCACAGCCCTCAAAATTTTGCCTTTTTATGAGCAATGTAATCAAGATTGGATGATACTTGTATTGTACCTCAGCTGACTGGGTACCAAGACACAGTATCACTGAGATGATTATCAAGGATAGAACAGCCTCCTCAACTCAAAGCAAAAAAAAAAAAAAAAAACCATAAACTTCCTTCCTGAAATATTCTACTGCCCCATTGAGCTAGGAACAACAATGAACATAGTGCTCAAAAATGCATTCAATTTCACCTACGAATTTCTTTGCAATTTGAATCCTAAAAAAAGAATTCACAAGACAGAAGATGGTGGGGAGGAATTTTTTTTTTTTTTTTAAAGGAAGAGTGTATTTAGAAAAGAATGAGAAGATGTCTTGCCACTAAGCCAGTGGGAATTTGAAATTACTCCAAGCCAAGGAGCCAATAGACGGGCTAAAACATAAGGTAGAATTCAGAGGGAGCTGATCATGTTTTGATCTCATTTTATGCTTTTCTTCATGCTTGTTTCCAAGACCTAATTGGTGCCTATGTTGGAAAATGTTAACACAGAGCAGCAAAGCAAAAGAAGGGCATCAAAACATCTTAGATTAATCCTTCTTCCAACCTAGATTTTGCCCTCTCCCTGAGTAAATGGCCATAAGATATTGACTTTCAAGAACCCAGATGACTGCCATTCCTTGGGTCATCTAAAAGTTATACAGAAGCCTTGGGAAGAAGAAGGTATCTTAACCTTTCTTTAGTCCAGCTATGAAAGGATCTTGGCCAATATACAAGTCATACATGAAATGACGAAAACAACAACAGCAAAACGTATGCCAAAAGTGAGTTTTGGTTGTATGAAAGTCCACCACGACTCTGAATGGTAGGAAGACCAGCTCAGAGAGAACAGTTAAGTCAAAGCATCATGCTGAGAATAAGGAGAGCAACAAATTGGACAACGCTGATGTGAAGCCTCTAGTACAGTGGTTTTTCAATTTGTGGCTCTTGAGTGTCTTGTAAGTGAGCGTCCAAGGTCAAGGCAGGGGGTACAGTTTCATAACTATTGTGCTCAAATCTTTCACTTCAACAGGCTAGTTCTACCATGAATAAAAACAAGTTATTATCAGAACTAGTTGTTCCAGTGATTACTGTGTGCGATCACAATTAAAAACCCAAAATGATAAACCTAAAAAGATATTCAGAGTCTCCATCATGAACACAAACTAAAAGCCAACATCCTTACACTTGCAGCGTTCATTCATTCAGAATGGACTGAGCTCTTTTTATGTGCCTGGAGCTGTGCCAGGAGCTGGGAAGTAAGTGAAACAGTTCAACTCCCAGCCTCCGAGGGGCTTCCAGCCCCAAGGGAGAGAGAGACACAGAGAACTAACCAAAACAGCATGTTTCATCTGTTCTGAGAGAAGTGGAAGCTCTGAAGTGGAAGCCGACGGTACCCATACTTCTGGCACTCGCGCAAAGTTAGGAATTCATTCTGGAAGGATTTTTTTGGGGGGGGTCACTATCCGCCTTATACTAATGTCCTCTGATATTTCCACAACCCTATCCATGTCTGTGTGTCCTTCTCTCTATCTTAAACCTTCAGGTAAATGCCCAAGGGACAAGGAGTTCCACTTATTCACTCCAGAAGGGAATCTAAATGTGGCTCATCAGTTAGACTAAAAAGAAAACCATCTCAGATCCACTCCTCCCCCCATGAAAATGACAGGGAGGCAGAAGACACACTCTACATAAGAACTACGGGAGAAACCTCCAGCTTCTTTATACAAGCCCCAATAATCAAGGAACAGTGAACCTGAGTGTCCCTCAGAGAAATAAGAACCCTGGTCTGACCTTCCCTACCTTTACTCTGTGCCTCTTTCCAGCTGAAGTTCCCATTTCTCTCTCCTTCCTCTCCTTGCTCTGTCCTACCTCCCATACTTGTTGAATACCAAATGAAATCACCTATCTTGGACATCTGTCCCAAGCAGTTCTCTTTCAAACTTCCAAAGCCCCTTGTTCACATTGTCAGAGAGTATTATGCCCTGTTTGCTTGCCTCGCTCGTGCTGCAAACTTAAAAACTCCTCCAGGCCAGGGCCCATGAGTTACTAATCTTTGTGTCCACAAGTGCCTCATACCATGCTGGGAACATCCTACCTGCTTAATAAGTGGGCGTTAAGTAAATGCAAAAGTGAGAAAGTCTCCATGGTGAGCAGGAAGATAATCACTCTTCCTCCTCCTGGATTCCTGTATTTTTCATGCTACACTCATAGCCCACCCATGCTTCCACCTCCTCCCAACACTGACGATCCACTTCTCAAGCCAGGAAGCTCTAAATGCAGGAAACTGTAAATCCAGAAAGCCTGCAGTGTCAACAGGTAGGCACAGCTGATCTTGACTTAACAATATTCCCCTAGGACTGGCTGACCCAAGCTGACCATCTCCTTCCAAATAAGTAACACATACGCGGGAGGTTCCTTCCTACAAGCTGAAGATGTGAATACTATCTGTCCTTTTTCTGTTTTGAATTTTTTTAAAAATGACTACCTCGGTACACTGATTTTTTTCCTACATCGACATTAAAAATATTGGATGCTTAGACTCATGGGGATGTAACTTGTATGTGTATATGGAAAGAGAGAGAGAGAGATTAAGCTGAGTATTTTCTTAAATTCACTTCATCCTCATGAGAAAACTGAGAAACAAACAAACAGAAAAATCTGAAAAAGAAAAGCAGAAAAGGTGAAGTCAAATACTACCCACACCAATTTGGCAGGAAAGTTTATAGTTTTTGTTGTGGTTATGCTTAAGGCATAGTATGTTTTTCTAGATGAAAAAAATAATCAATTCTAAAGTCTGATTCCTCATGAAATCCACAAAAAGAGCGTGGAGATAGACTAAAAGGAAAAATGGGTGAGATGCTTTCCTTAGTAACTTGCAGTTGTTCAGTCACTAAATGGTGCGGACTCTGTGACCCCGTGGAATGCAGCGCTCCAGGCTTCCTTGTTCTTCACCGTCTCCCAGAGTTTGCCCAAACTCATGTTCATCGAGTCTTAGACAACTCTCTGCTATACCTTGAGGACATTTTCCTGGGATCCCATGAGGAAATGGGACTTCTTAGCAAGAGGGAAGTTCTCGTGACTGTGTTCACATCACTGTCTTTCCCCATCAGAACAGGGAGCGTATCAGAATGTTTGAAATGAAACTATTTATTCCGATGTTGCAAATCCTACTCTTGGCCTCCATCAATCTGTGCTCCAGCTCCCAAGATGAATATGCCCAAGTATCTTAGGTGCTTTTTTTCCTTTTCCCCCTCCCATCTTTCCCTGACAAATCCAAGTGCTCTTTTAACAAGCTCTTTAAAAGGGATAAGGTCCCAAGCTTCTTTTGTGGGCACACGTAACACAGCAAGCACCCCCTGATTCACCTTTGAAATCAGAAAGCACAGAGGCATATTGTCTCCCGTCCCTGGAAGCAGCAGGCTGTGCCTTGAAGGGGAATCGCTGGCCCACTAGCTTGCTACCTGTCAGCTGAAGGGTCCACGGGCTAGAGCCTGCTAGAAAACCCTTTCCTGACCCCCTTGGCAAGGACAGATGACCGGGGAAGCACCACTTTTTCCCCGGGAGAAGCTCCATTTACCCTCCAAGTGAGCAGCTTTCTCTCCTAAATCCAGTGTGGAATGGAAGCTGACTTCCAACAAGTTGGCCCGGTTCCATCCAGGCCTGGTCTGTTGCTAGTGGGCTTAACGTAAGGTTCTTAACTTCCCTGAAGCTCAGTTTCTTTAGCAGCAAAGAGGAGACAATGGCAGTTCCTAAGTCCGTGGGGAGGTGGGGTGGGGCGGCTTGTGGGAATGTTAAGGTGCGGTGCTTAGCCGCGAGCAGGGCTCAGGGCTCGCTTCAGTCTTATTTCTTCTTTTTTTTGTAGGTCCATGCCTTTTCCTAAAGAATCTTTCTAGCTGTTGGCAATCAACTTTATTGCGCAAAGGTCAATATCCGGGGAAAATCACTCCTGAGCAGTCTAGAGATGGGAGGGTCAAACCTGCAAAGTAGATATTTCAACTGGGCGGCGAGAGTAGATAGAGCCGAACAATGCAGCGGGAACTCAATCGCTCACAAACCGAGCCTTGACTGCGCTCCCAGGTGAAGGGGAGTCTCGTACCAGCCACCCCCCTCCCCCGACCTTGCTACCGACCCTGGGTGAGCTGAACGAGCGCCCTTGACGCGCACCCTCTTAGTGCCCCCGCTTCGCCTCGAACCGGAAGGAGGCAGGGGCGCACCTCTTCCGTCTCCAAGATGCCGAAGCGCAAACCTAAAAGCCCGTAGTTTTCGGCAGAGAACACTGGGTACCGGTTACAGATACAGGAGGAACCTGCTCTTTTCTCCTGCCCTCAACTGAAGCTTGAGTCCCTTTACTCCCAACACTCCCGAGGCCTCCCCATCAAGTCACTTTACCGAGTTCGTGTAGATTTTTATCCCCTCCCCAACTCCATCCCAAACTGATCTCAGCTTCAGGAGGCCTTGGAGGACCAGGAGGCATGGCATTCCCCCACCCCCACCCCATCTCCTGGCCACGCAGGAGAGCCAAAGAACTTGGTTCTGCCGAAAAGTAGACTTAGGCGGCTAAGGGTTGTGTGTGGCTGGGGCAGGGTCAGGCGAATGCACTCCCACCTTGCAGGACCCCAGAGCACATCCCAGGGCTGGATGCCTCCAGGAGCACTAGATTTTTGGTTCCGGAGGAAACGTTGAGTCTACCAAGGTGGGGGGACTTAAGGGGGGCGCTGAAGATTTCCCAGGAAAAGAGAAGGTTAACTGAAGCCACAGTGATGAGTGAGATAGATGCCAACCACCCTTCCCCCACCGCGGCTCCTTCTTACCACCACCACCTCAAACATACACACACACACACACACACACACACACACACACACACACGCCCCTGTTCGGTGAATCCCAAACTAAGGCCATAAGACTTTCCCCACTCAGTGGCTCAGCGCCAGACCCCACAGCACTGTTTCTCCCTCCATCCCCAGGAGCAGTTTCTCTTTCTACACTGTTCTGCCCGCTGGTTTCAGTCCCAATTCCTCCTGGACAGTTCGTTCAGCCTGATTCCTACCGCGCACAGCACTGGGTGGTTGGGGGAGCCTAGCGTGGCCACTAGCATCTCAGTTTCTCTGGCTGACCTGGGTAGATGAGGCTCAGACCCCTGGGTTAGCAGCCCAGTGCGCTAGTCCCTCCCAGCCACACTGGGCTCACCTCCCCGGGCCTGCTGAAACACAGCCCAGCCTCTAGTTCTCACATTTCTCTTTTCGTAGTTTCTTTAAGCTAGCCATAAAGGTCTTACATGGTGGGTAAGGGTGGGGAGATCCCCTTGCACTCCTTCTACACACACACATTTTCGCACACTTCTGTCAACCTGCTACTGCCCAGGCCACAGCCAAAGGCTGTCCTGGAGCAGAAAGGGGTGGGGAGGAGGAGAGAGGGAAAAACCAATTAATCAAGTTTGCTCTCTCCACCTGGAAAGTTGTGTCCTGCTCGAGAGAGGAGTCAGCCTGGAGGGAAGGGTACCAGGGGAAAGAGTTGGCTGGCCCTGAGGTCTCAGCGAGGCCACTGCTGCAGGGTAGGAGAAACAGGAGAAGAGTTGGAGGGATACACCTTGGAAGAGGAAGGAGGCCAGGGCTGTTACCAAGAGACTAGAGGGAGGTGATGAATCCTGGGGCCTCCCAGGCTTTGCTGCAGCCCCACATGGCCAAAATCAGAGGCTGGGGAGGTCCTTGGAGTAGGGGTGGGGGGAACACACGATGGGGCATCTCAGCACGGGTCCCCAAACTCGGGTGCCTAGCCCTGGGCAGGAAACTTTCCTCTTTCTCAGGGCAGCAGGTACCCAGAGACGCCAGACCAAGGCTGGGGGAAGGGCACAGGCCAAGGGAGTGCTGTCTGAACCACCCTTGGCTGCAGGCAGCGCGAGAGAATCCGAATCCAGTGGAAGAGTGAAGGCAGAGGCCTTGGTGACGCTCGGATTACTCTGGATTGCATGTTGCTTTTCCCAGTTTCTACAGTTCCAGGTCCTGTCCTGATCTTTTATTCAGACGAGGCTTCGGGTTCTGGCTCTCGCCGGGTCCCCAGCAACCCCAGAGTATTCGCTGGACTGGGGAGGTGCCCCGCCTGGGCTGGATTCACCAGGGCCCGGGTCCCTCCTGTTCCACCTACGAGGCATCTCCCATGTCCCCAGTCCCCGAGGGGCAGCTCTGCCCGGCGGGCGGCCGGTGGTAGCAAGAGTAGGAAAGGCAGCCGCAGGCAGGCCGCGCGCAACTTTTTTTTTGAAACGCATTGCCGTCCCCCTGAAAGGTGTTATAACAGCAATTCAATTACCGTAAATGGCGCGCAGCGTCCTCGCAGCTGGGAAGTCGGTAACGAACTGTGGCCGAGGCGTGTAAAGGAATGGGGCTAAACGTACGCTATTTATCTCCCTCTCCTCTTTCTAATATCCTCTCTTTCCGCCTTTTCTTCGCTGTGTACTCATCATAGCTGGACCACAGGTTAATTAACTCCAAAGAGCTTAGTCTATCTGGACAGAAACACACTGAGAAATTGGCAGGAGATCCTGAAAACTGGAGGTGGGATCAAAAAGACCACCTGAAATTCCCTGCGTTTCCCTACAGGTCTGCAGCCTTGCCTTCAAGGAACAGAGTTCCAGGCGCATGTGGCGAACCGCCGGGAGTGTGGTCACCTGTGCGTGTGTGGAGTAAAAATATTCATGTCTGGTTTTAGATCGAGGAGCCGTGCCCACGAAATCCCACATGGCATGGTCTGCAGGCACCCAAGGAGACGTGGGGTCTGTTGCTGGTGTGTCGCCACTTACAGGCCACTGGAGACAACCCACACACTCGCCATTTGTGCCCTGGCACCGTGTATTTCCGGCTAAACTTTAAGGAGCGGTCCATGAAATTAACAATATCAACAAAAATGAGGCAAAGTGTTGGGGGAGGCAGGAGGCGAGCGGGAAGAGCTGCCTGCTTTCCGGAGTGGCGCTAAATCATTACAGTACTCCATATGTTAAAATCTAGAGGGAGGGCCGGAGGAGGGGGAGAACCCCTCACAAGGCAGCCTGGCAACCATTTAAATAAAGGTAAAATTAACATTTGCTCCTTTGAAGTTAGAGTACAGACAGCTTAAAAGCGGATTTTATTTAGTGGATGTCATATCAAAAGAGGCAGAAAGGCGTTGCCTCGCCTGGAGTTTTTAGTTTCATATATATATTTTTAAATCATTTTTAGAAAAGGCCAAGACGGCAACATGGGAATTCGAGTGCTTTCTCCCCGTCCCGCGGGGCCAGCCTCTCCCAGCCACCACGGGAGGTTTCCAACAGTGGAAACGCCGAGTTTTCCAAGCTCGTGGTAACACAGCCAGAAGATGCCTCTGGTTGCTCCCCTTTTCCCTACCCAGCTCTCGGGAAGGTTTGCGAGTTTCACTCCTGGAGAATGCCAAGAGCGTGCGGCCTGGCAGAGGGGTCGCAATGGGGCCCCGCCGTGCGCGCCAGCCTCCAGCGCCGCTGGGCTCCCTCTCTGAGCCCCGAGCCCTCCCTGCCCTGGTCAGCGCCCCCCACGGCCACCCTGTTCGGAAGGGTCCAGCAGCTGCGAACAGGGGTGCACTCTCAGGGTCTCCTCACTCGAGGCGGGACAGGCCGAGGAGCGCGGGGGGCCCAGCCCAGGGTTTGCCTGGGGATGATCCCAGAGCAGGGTGCTCGGCGCACGCGCTACCCTGAACGTCTCGAGATCTGGCTCAGGGGCTACCAGGGGCTCTGGGGTGGTTTTCGGCTTTGTTTACTTTAAAACCTAGAGGCGCGGGTTCCTTTCCCTCTCCCTGAAGCCTCTGACCTGCACTTTGCAGTTCTCCGCTCTGCCGCCCCTTTTTTTCCCCCAAGGCGAGACCAGGACGGGTTTCCCCTGTCATAGCTCCCAGGGCTGGAGACCTTAGAACGTGGGGACCTGGAAGTCACCCGCAGCCTGTGGTTTGGAGCGACCCCCTCTTCTCCATCCCTTAAGTCCCTGTCTAATAGGCTGCTGAAGGGGCACTCCGCGCGGGTCCTTGGCGGGGCCCGCACTCGGGAGTTTCAGCTCCCTTCCAGGCGCTCTGTGGTGGGCAAAGCGGGAAGTCCTCAAAACCGCGTCCTCGTGGTGTTTCTTGATGGAGCCTCCTGCCAGCTCTGCAGGCTGCAGGGAAGACCCCCGACGTCCCAGTCAAGGCGCCCCTAGCCTTCTCCGGCCCAGGTGCAGCGGGGATGGCGGTCACTCGGCGCGCCCGCCGTGGGCTTGATCCCCGCCTAACCCTCGCCCCGCCGGGCCCCGGGCGCGGCTCCGGCTCAGAGGCGGCGCCGTTTCCTTTCGGCCGAGGGTCCTCTCCAGCCTCCCTGGCTTTCTGTCCGTTAGCCCGCCGGCCCTTTTTCCAGCGCTTCTCCTGGAAGCCAGGACAAGGCCCCGACGTATTCAAGGCACAAAACCCCCGCTTTTAAAGCCCGGCTGGGAGCCTCAGTCCCTCGTAGGAGACAGAGAAAGGGCAGATTGAGAGCCCAGGGGGTGGCCCTCTTGCAATGAAAAGGGTCCCCTTCGTTTGCATCTCTGGTCAAGTGTTTAGAAGTTATACTCAGGGCTGCTGTCTATTCCTTTCCTGTGGGTCTGGGAAAAGATTCAGACATATATATATATAGGACATGCCGATCTAGAAGAGCCGCTGCCCTGTAGATATAAGGCCACTGGCTCGCAAATCTCCGGGGCGGGAGGTGCCGAGTGTCTGCCAAGGGTCTGGATGTGAGATTTGAGGGGCACTCTACTTTTCCCCCGCCTTTCTTCCGGAATCCCAAATCCAGGGGGTCCGCAGCCGAGTGCCACCCCCCCCCGCCGCCCCCCGCCTCGGCCTGGTACAGGAGAGACAGTGGCCACAGCTGAAGCCTGGTTCCCTCCCCAGCTGCCACCCCGGTTCAGCCCCTGCTCCCCAACTAGAAGGGGCTGGCAGCCGCTGCTCGGGTGGACAGAAGCTAGAGCAGTCAAGGATTTGAACTTGTAAAACCAGTTAGAGCAACTCTTAACACTTTTCCCTTTCTGCCCACCTGTTAAAGAACACGTGTTCTTAAACCGTTTGACTTGGTAATTCAGAGAACAGGAGACATTCTTTACTTTGGCCTCTTCCTCCTCTGTGAGGTCACTGCTCTTAACGCATACACTTAAGAGAAGTTCTTAGGCATCTAACTTCTGCTCATCTTGGTCTCAGACTTAATGAAACCCAACCATGATTTAAATTATTTCCCAAAAGTACCTTGTTGTTTGTCTACGCTAGCTAGGTAAATAGGAAAACTGGCAAATTGATGATGAATCAGCCATTCTTTTTTGATCTTCCTAAAGTTGGCCAAACTAATAGAAATTCATTTTACATGACTCCCATTTTAGCATAACTGGCATTACTTCTGCTTGTTCACAGTCTTCTACAGCTGGGACTGTCGAACCAGCTTCTTCTACTCAGCCTGGTCCCATTTCAGACTTCCTTAGAACTGTTCTCATAGGATCCACCGTCCCTGTTCCTTTATTTTCTCCCTTCACCAGCCATGGATCAATCAGAGAGACAATTGATTTTCCTGAACCAGAAAATGCTGACATCTTGAGGGGTTGGATTAAATCTGAGTGAGCACGAAATCCCACAAAATATGAAGCAGCCAGGCCAATCTCCAGGTTTAACAAAGTTCTGTGTGAATATACATGTATATGTGTAAGTGTGTACTTATGTTTATCCACCCCAACTTGCATAAGGTTGACAGTGGGAAGAAATTTTACTGTAATGTAGGGACACAAGCTGAATGAGAAATCATCTTAATAATCTGGATAAATGAAGAGAAGACCCAGACCTACATGTCTAGGAGTAAATCGCTAATTATGAAATCCAAAACTCTTGAGCTAGGGTCCTATGCTTGCCAGAAAATGGTCATTTTTCCTCTCTTTTATTGGAAATAGGATCCTAAATGCCTTTTGACGGAAAAGAAGTTACGAGACAAGATGCAATTTTCTCTTTCTTTTCTGACAACTCTGTCATCCAAAGGATCACAGCTATGTCAGGGTGTCTGTCTTGGGAAGAAAAAAGGGAGGGGGGGTGGAGAGAAAGAGTGAGCTAGTGAGAGAAACCCTGCAGCCCGTGGCCATCTTTGCATCAAATTTTTCCAGACCTCTATTTTTGATTGTGATCCCACTGATCTGAGTTTGAAATGCAAGCACAGTGAAGCCCCTAAGCCTTCAATCGTGTGAAATTTTCAAAAGATCTCTAGAAGCAATCTCAGGCTGCCTGACCCCTGACAGGCGCCGATCTCTTTATTCCTCTCTATGTCGGCACTTCATTTGTTGGAATATCTTTCAGATTTGCACCTCCAGATGACAAACCTGAGTGTTTATTATGTGTACATGAATCGGAAATCTTCAAGCCCGCAGAAAAGCACCATCTTAAACATAATATTTAATTTCCCGGCCTAAGTGTCTGCTTCTTTATTTGCTTTTCATTAGCTTAAATATTTTTTCCAGATCTCCCCATGTGTCACTTTGATATTTAGATGATTCTATCTTTTAATCATCATTTCCCCCTTGGAAAAAAAAAATCCCCTGTCGCCTGCGTCTGCGGAACTCACACTGCCACGTCACTGTGCGGCGGGCAGCGAGGCCGCGAAGCTGGACGCAGAGCCGATCGGAGTCTGGGGGGCACCTCTCCGGGACGGGTGGGGGGCGGCGGTGTCACAGAGAAACGTTTGCCTTGTAGCCGGCAGCCAGGGCTGGGCTGGGCCCGCTGACCATCTCGTGTCTCATTCCACCTCTCCTCCTTCAAGCCTTTTTAGATGATTCTTCTTCTCCTTTCTCAAAACAAAGCCTCAGGTGGCATGGAAAGGTGCTTTCACCGCTGGGAGTCGGGCCCGAGCTGCGTCTTGAGCCAGGGGCCAAGTTTATACAGCTCACCCCAGTCATGCGGGCACTCCTTCCGGCCCCGCACCCCCTCCCACCAGGCTCTCTGTGGGCCCCAGATCTTGGGGGTCCGACGGTGCTAGAGGCAGAGGGAGTGTGGGGGAGGGCTTCCTGGGAGACGATTGCTTTGTTAAACTTCCCTCTGTCGAATAATTCCGCGGATAAGATTTTGGGATGGGGACGTTGCCCACCCTTCCCCCAATCTCAGCCCCAGAGTGAGCTTTAAAGCCCAGCCATGCACTCAGGTGGACTGAGACTCACCCTACCCTGCGTAAGCGGGAGGTTGAATCGCCACCCACAAGCCCAGTCCCAGGTCGCGGAGGTGGTGGGCTGGAGCCTGAACGCCCCTCCCTCTGTTTGGATAGGCCGTGTTGCTATGATTAACTTATTAAACCCCCTCGTAATTATTTTAATTCGACTCGAAAAAATACTTTGGGCGGCAGTTACGATGTGTTTGTATTTATTCATCCCCCCCATAAAACCTGTGTTAAAACAAATGTTACTTTTCTCTCTCTGTACATAGACCCTCCCTATTTGAAATAGACCGCAGGGACTGCCATTAGATCGAATGGCAAGTCTTTATGGAAAGTGTTTTGCATAATTACATACCAAAGCCAGAACAGTCACCTCCACATTTTATGGGTCACAAACCATCAACAATTGCCACATTATTGTCCACGAAACCTTAGTCCCTTCATTGATGGAGCGGACTCCATTGCTAATCTAGAACGGGAAAGGATGGAAATTTCTTCTAATAAGAACCCGAGAAGATTATGTCCCCACTGACAACGTGTTTACATATAGTTATAAAGTTCAGAGGACCGACAGGGGAGAGGAAAGGAAATGGGGGGAAGCCTGATTAAGAGCCACGCATCGGTCTAATATAGATAGCGCATCAAAAGGAGTGTCTGAATGTCCTCCCCTTTTCAGATCCGACCCCTTCCTACCTTTGTCATGCAGTAATTAAGATATTCTTATTTAGACAGACAGCGTCTCTAGTAACTGAATAATATTAGCTCCTTTGATGTCAAACTTTTGACAGTTATCACACCAGCACTGGGCAATTTAGCACAAATGCCCTCCTTAAAAAAAAAAAAAAAAAAACACAGAAAACCCCCATTGGCTTTGAAGAAATCTAATAAGTGTGATCCTTATCACCAAATGATCTAAATCGCTGCCGACAGGCCGCCCAGCTATAAATTACATTTGGTGTTACATAATGAAGCCGAATTTGGGTTTTAGCTCATTGAGGCAGTGTTGGTGGGAACTGGGACGCACCCCCCCCCCTGCAATTCCTGTGTCCCCATTCCCGACTCCCAGAGCCTCTGTCTACTGTAAGAGCAAAACCTCACGAAATCGAGGGGTCAGGGCAGAGATGGGGGATCCAGCCGAGGCGCGGGCGCGGAGCTCAGTGCCCTCGCTTCGGCTTCAGAGCGCAGGGCAGGTTCAGCCAGCCACCTACTCCCGGATGCCACTTCGCCGTGGCTTTCAGAGCTCGGGCGCCAAATTTGGGATTTGCCAGATGGCAGGATTATCTTCGCGTCTGTTATGTGTGTGTGTGTGTGCGCGTGTGCGTGTGGAGTGTCTCGGGTGGGGGCGAAGATGAGGATGGAAAGCAGAGCCGGATCCGCCTTTGCCCGAGCTGCCTCTAGCAGCCTGGCCCCGTTCCGGGGCTCGGGGCAATCTCCCGGCCGCCCCGCCGCAGGCAGCAGGCGGAGTTCCGCCACCCCCCGCCCGTACAGACCGAGGCCCCAAGGCCCAGACGCGCGGAGCTAGGGGAGGGGTGAGGAGAGCGCTTCCCTCCGAGGAGAAACGGGGGCGGGGGGGAGGGGGCAGGCGAGTTGGAAGTGAAGGGGGCAGAGAGGGCTGGGGGGGAGGGCTGAGACGGCGACGGTGACACCTGGAAGGCATTGTCCTTGCGAGCGACACCTGTCAATCTCCGCTCCGGGGTCCCGGGGCCGGGGGCGGGGAGGCTGATGTCATCGTAGAGTCCCTTCCAGGCCGAGGGCGGGGAGGACTGGGGGAGGCGGGGGCGAGCGGAGCCAGGAGGCCTGGGAGACGGGTGGGGGAGGAAAGAGGGAAAATAAACAGCAGTTGCTCTCTCTCGCCGCGTGCTCTGCTCTGAATTTACACGGCCGTCAATATTCCAACTTTAGTTATTATTTCTCATCTCGAAGGGCCTGCCTAGCCTTGTCACTGGGGAAGGGGAACTAGTCCAGGGTCACACTGCATCCTCTATCCCTGGGAGCACCCCCTCATCCCAAAAGCCTGGAGGCGGACTGACCCTCCTTCCAGACCCAGCTCCCTCTTTGCCCGGCGGCTGTTCCCCGCCAGAGGCTGCGGGCTTAAGGAGGAAACACTTGGGATGAGTTGTGAAAAGTCTTGTGAGATTGCAGGGGGTGAGGGGAGAGTTAATTAACGTGGGGCTGGCTCAGCGAGTGGGAGAGCGGGCGGCGGCGTGGGTGGGCGGGCCGGGTCGAACGCGGGGATGCGCTCGGTGCGGGGTGCTTGTGATCTGGGGGCCCAGCTTGGAGGCCTGGGCTCGGGGGCGGGGGGGGCGGAGGGGGTTGGCGGGGGCCGGGAGGAGCAATGTGAGGGGTCCTCAGCGGGGGCTGCTGGCGTGCTCCGCGGAGCCTTCGATTGGTCCCGGGGAAATTCTGATCTCCCACCTACCGGGCTGGCACCCGCACCCCCCTTAGCGCTCCTGGACTCTCCCTCTGCCTATTCTTTTCGGCCCGAGCTAATTAGCAGCCTGCCAGCGGCCTGATTTATGGAAACGCTCGGGCGGGCGGAGACGCGCGGCGAGCAGCGGCCCGGTGCCTCGGGGCGGAGAGGAGGAGGAGTCTCAGCGGCCCCCTCCGCCCGGCCGGAAACTGGGAGTTGCTCTCCCCGCTACCCACCCTCCCACCCCGGCGAGGCCGGGCGCCCCCGCGGCCCCCGAAGCCCTAGCCTGGGAGGCCGGGAACCCTGGCGCCAGCGGGGCGGGCAAGGGGCGGTGGCCGGCGGGGTCCCTGCCGCCGGGTTCCAGCTCGGCTGACCCGGAGGGCGGGCCAAGCGCGAGGATAGCCCGAGATTTGTGCGCCCGGGTTGGGGCACCTCCTTCCCCACGATGTGGTCTGCAGAGAAGGAAAAGCGACGGGAAGGGGGAGAGGACGCTGCACGGGGTCGACAGCAGGCCCCTGGCGGCGGAGGGCGGGGGCGTCTCAGGCTCGGGTGGGCAGCGTGGAGCCACCAGCCCAGCGTGGCCCCCACGTCGCTAGTGACTGTCCCCGGGAAGGGCGTGGTCCCTTTCCTCTCCCTTCCCCTGGGTCTCATCCTCAAAGTCGTGTGAGTCGGAGCCTCCAGACTAGAGTCGGAGCCTCCGGACTAGAGTTGGAATTTGGAGCTGGGTGTAGGCTGGGGAGCGGGGAACCACAAGACAGGTCTAAGAGCCGCCCCTCCCCGCACTTGCCCGCAAACTCCGGCGCTGTCTCCTCACTGGCCTTGAGTTGCCCCCGATGACCCCGAGAGAGAAGGAGAGGCGCTCCCAGGCTTCCCAGTGGACCCCAGAAGTTGAGGATGGAGAGAGCAAGGGGAGGCGAGTTCGGGGGACAAAGTGCAGGGACCTGTTGCTGGCACTCCCTCAGAGTGGCGCCTCTCCCGGGGGGACAGGGGCAAAGGAAACGGGGGAAACCTCTGGGCCCTCCTCGCCCGGGAGAATTGTTGGAGGAAAGAGATCCTGGCAGACCCAGAGAGCTGGAAGCCCCTGGCATGCTCCTTCAGACTTTAAGGGGGCGGGGATAGGGACTGGGGGTTGAAATCATTGGGAAGGGAACCAATCCTCCCAAGCCCGGGCCCAAAGTTCTAACTGTAGGGAACTTGAGATGTCCAAGAAAATGTGTCAACTTTCTTTTAAAACACCCTACCAGTTCACCTTCCTTAGAACCGCCTCTCCGACTCTCTAACTGGGGGAGGTGAAGAATTAAGACCTTTCTCCCCATCGCAAGACCACTGGATGCCTGTCCCGGGGGGCTCTGTCTTTTCCAGGTTCCCTCGTAGATAAGGCCATTTGATGTCAGTGAGAACCGGAAGCGCTCCCAGCGCCACCCACCCAGGGCCCCTGGGAAATTTAGTTTTCTGCTCTTCTTCACCTTCCAACTTCTGCTACCAGTTCCAAAGGGTTAGTAATATCGGGGGTCAGGCAGGCCCTGGTCTTTCTGAACCGCGGCTGGAACCCTCAGCTGGGTGGGGAGCTGGGCTGAGCACACATCTCTCTCACGCATAGCGTTTAGTCCCCTGGGTGGTGGCCCCTCTGAATTTCTAACCGTGCTGAGGGCTGAAGTCACCTGCCCAGACAAACTGCGGTGGCCGAAATCTGCCCAAGTCTAAGCGGAAAGAGAAACCCATCCCCGTCAAAGTGTTGCCTTTAGGCAGCGCGGGTGCCAGGACTGCTGGGTCACCCAAGGGCCAAGCTTCAGTCTCAGGGCCTCACCAGGCCACGGCTCACAGGGCAATCACAGGCCGATTTCAGAATCTGCAGCCTGCCCAGCAAACGCTGGCGGTTAGGCGCCCAAGTAATATTATTCATTCGTCATTTTCAAAGTTGATTTATCGCAATCGACAGGTTAAAGCCTCATCTGACTTCATTACTTTTAAAAGCTGTCTATTTCACAACTGTCACTTTTCATCGCTTAACTCAAATAAATACTTGAAGAAATGAATTGGAAGAGACTTTTAGATCATGTTTATAATTCTTGGTCGCCACGTTAACATTCTAATGACCTGACCCTCTGAATTTCTGTAGATTCCTAAATCGGACCGAAATTTCCTGCATTTATATCAGAAAATGTCAGGGAGGGTGAGGGAGCCGGAAATACGGACTAAAGGAAGTGCAGCTGGCGACAAGTCGGCGACCGCGTGCAGCTTCAACAGTCTCCCCAATGGGGGCGAGGGCCTAGGCCAGGTACCCAAAGCCCCTAGGTAAGGGGGCAACGCTCGGGGCAGGGCTCCGGGGAATCAAAATGCTGAAAAGAGGGCCCAGCCTGATGTTTGCGCGTGGAGCCCGGGTCCCAGAGAGCCGGGGGCAAACCGCAGAGGAAGTTCACGCAGGATAGAATTTCTGTTCACCGTGACTATTTATGACTATTATTATTTCTGACATTGTTTCCAAACTGGTTCTAATGGGCCCCACAACCGCAGGTTGAGCGTGACAGGGTGAAAGGCATTTCCTGCCCGTCGTCTTTGACTTAGAGCTGTGAGATACCCACGGAAGGCAAGTGTGGAAACGAAATCGTGTGGATGGAAATAGTTAAATAATTTGAAATAGTTTCTTCTTCCATTTTGCTGTCATTTGCCCAATGCTGGGTCTTCTGGAGCTAGTGTTAATCTCTCTCTCACCCACCAATTCACAAGGAACCAGCTCTCAGAAGTATTAATAGGTTGGGGGTGGGGGAAGAAGGGAACACAGAAAGGAGGGGGGAACACCACAGAGGGGAAAAGTTTTTTTAAAAAGAGAGAGAGAAAAGGAAAAGAAAGGAAAAAGAAAAACCTATCAAACTGGAAAACTGCCTAGTTTGGGGACAAACCAATAAGGAGTGCATTACATTTTCTTTCCTGTATTTTTTTTTTCTTAAAATATATGTATGTGTGTAAATGAAGAAGAAGAAAAAGAAAAAGAGAAGGAAGGCTCCCGAGCCCGGGGAGGAGCTGCCTAACCCTCCGCAGTGTCCGGGCCAGAGTTGACCCCGCGCGCGCTCACCGGGCCAGCGGACCCTGCGCCGCCGCGCCGGCCCCGCCCGGGTCCCGCTGCGAATACGAACTTCGCAGCCCCCGGGACCACGGCGCTCTAAACGCGCCCCGGCGGGGCCCCGCCGCGCTCCCCGACCCCGCCAGCTTCGCGGTCGCTGCCGTGGGCCTCCGCTCACCCCGAGAACCCGCAGGCCGAGCGGGTCTGATCGCTCCCCGCCTTTTGGCGCCGAGGCGAAAGGGAGGCGGCGGGAGTGACGCTCGCAGGCCGCGGTCTCTGCGGGAGCGAGGCCGCGGCTCTCGGCGCGGACGGCCGGGCGCTCTGCCGCGCCCTGGAGCGCCACCTCGCTGCGGAAACGGGAATTTCTCGGCCGCCCCGCGCAGCCTCCCGCCTCATTGGACCGTCAAGAGTTTTCCTTGCATCATCTAAACTTGAAGACAAGCCGAAACGCACAGGCCTTCTTCCCACCGATCTGTGACCAATATACCCCGCAATGTCTGCACTGGGCGAAAGGGCAAATCATAGGAGAAAGAGGAGCAAATATACAGCTACAGCAATACCGAATCTAAGTGGTGATGCTGCTTTCATAGGAAACATAAATGAGCGGTGTCTTCTTGGAGGCCACGGATTTGGGCCGTCGTGTGTTCCAGGGCCACTCAGCTGTGGCGGCTGCGAATATCTCCCAGGAGGCGGGTGCTTATGAAGTCAGACCTTCCCAATTACGATTTCCACCCATATCCACTCATTCTCATCAGATGAACATAAAGAGGGGCTGTGCCATGCCTGTCGCCAGCCTACTGGGACCTTGTCCCCTCCCCCCCCCAACCTTCAGTTCTGCCGACAAAATAACCACAAAATGCCGCCCCTAACTTGTACACCTGTAGGCCAGTGAAAACAGGAAAGGCAAGAAGTACAAATCACACAGCAATTCTCTTCAAGGTGCAAGTTTGACCTTATTTTATCCGGTTGGTAACTTAACTGTTTTGTCCTACTCTTAAGCTCACACGACTAAAAATACACAGAAAATTTAACTCACTTATATGTGTATTTGTTCAATTTGTTGTTTCAAAGCGCACTGCCCCAGACACAAGGTGGTTAGTAAAATATTTCACAAAACAAGATTTTTTCCTGTTAAAAGTAGAGTATCTACTTTAGGGGTGATTAGTAAGATATTTCACAAAACAAGATTTTTTTTCCTGTTAAAAGTAGAGTATCTACTTTAGGGGTGATTAGTAAGATATTTCACAAAACAAGATTTTTTTTCCTGTTAAAAGAGAGTATCTACTTTAGGGTCCTGTGAAGATTTGTGTGGTTTCTTTGTTTTGAGGCAGGTACAGAACCTTTCTCTAATTTAGTTCTGACTGCAAGTTTGTTTTTGTTTAAAGGAACTCGGTGGCTCCCACATAGAACAATGGTTGGACTGGGGACTACAGGGTTGGGGGAGACTGTGCTCGTGGTGGTGGGTGAGCCCTGGCATTTCCCTGCCTGAGCAAAAGCAACATGGAGAGCCTTTCCCGGAAACTCTGCCCTCTCTGAGTTGGCAGGGTGAGTTCTCTAAGGGCTGGCAGGCAAGGAGGGAATGCTCCTTCTCCCTGTAACCAGCACTCCTCAGTGAAGATTAGGGGGCTCTCTGAGGGCCCTTGCTCGAAAATTATAGGGCTGCATCAGGAAAATAGCCACGTTGGCTTGCTGGGTGGTTGTTCCTTCTCCATCAAACCAGGAAAGATTCCTGAGAGACCCGATGGGAAAGAGGCCCCAATTTCCTAGCAGGACTTGAATGAGAATTCCTCACCCCAGCCAGCTGAGAAAGGGTGGCGCAGCCCCTGGGAGTTCTGGGGCTTCCTCACCAGAAGGGATGCTATGTTGGGGTAGAAGGGAGTAGCTGAGAGACCCTGGGAACTAGGAGATAATTCCTATCAGGGTTCAGGGGTCCACCGAGGGACAAGGATGAAAACAGAGGAGAAGAAAGCAGAGAAAATGATAGGCTTGAATCTATGTACCTCTAATTCTGAGAAGTCTCTAAATTGGAAAGCTTTTTCTTCTTTCTCCTTCCCTCCTTATCTTCCCTCTCTTCATTTCTCTCTCCTCCCCCTCAGCTTCTCACATTCAGATTTTCTGTCCCCCCCCCACGTCGAATAATGCCTGGAGATGAAAAATGATTTTTATTGCTATTACACTTCCTACCGCAAGATGCAGTGCAAGGCGGCAGAGTTTGTATTACAACTATGTCACGGTGTTTCACTGATGCAAAACATGTAGCCAGAGGGTGTTGCTAATGACTCCTGGATTAGAGAGAGATTGAGACTGGAGAAGGAGAAAGAGAGAAAAAGAGAGGAAGGCAGGAGAGGAATTTCATTAGAGGAAAGGGGAGGGAGTGTCACCATATAATCAGGTCTAATAATCTCATCAGGATATTTTCGGATTTCGAGATTTTAAGAGTGTGAACTAGAGAGAGCAATATCCTTTTAAACACCATAAAGGTGGTTGTTGTTGTTGTTTTTGCATGTTAAATAACTATTAATTATGTTTACAGTCAGTTAAGTGAAGAACTCTCCTCCGGAAAGAATCAAACTTCGGAAAACCCTTAATATCAGATTAAAGGCTTTTCCAGGAGCCGCCCCGCTTGAGGGAGGTGGGGACCCGGTAATCAACCCGCAGTGTGTGGACCGCTACGGGGCCTGCGGAGGCTCACCGCCCTCGCCCGCGGTCGTGCACACACTTGCACACTTGCCCGGGACGGCCCGTCCGGGCCCGGGGCTCAGCCTCTGCTCGGTCTTGGCCAAACAGTCTCTCCGGGCTCGGAACTCCCCGGCGCCCTCCCCCGAGACCGGCTCTACTTAGGGAAGCGGGAGGTTTCGAGGTTCCTACCGTGGCCCGGGCCGGTCCCACCGACCAGCGGTCCGCTTCTGCCCCCCGGGGCACAGCGAGGAGGGCATCCCCTCGGGGCCGCGGCCCTTTGAACTCGTGAGCCCCGGACTCCCGGCCGGCGGCGCGGAGCTCGCTCGGGGCCCGGCTGCGGAGCGGAGTGTGGGTGGCGGGCGGGGTGGAAGGGGAGTGGGGGAGGCGGAGGGGCGGGGGGCGGGGGCGGGAGCCGGGCGCTAAGCCTGGAAGCTTGGCTGTTTACCCAAACGATTTTCCTTTCAGGCCCGAGACACCAATGAGACAAGATCAAGCTCCCCTCTTCGGGGTGTGTGTGTGTGTGTCTGTGTGTCTACGTGTCTGTGTGTGTGTGTGTGTGTGTGTGTGTGTGTGTGTGTGTGTGTGTGTGTGTCGCCTCCTCCAAGCGCGGCTTTGTGAATGGGGGCTCCGGGGACGCCGACGAGGAGGGACCAGAGGCCGACCCGGGCGCCAGCGCCTCCTCCCGGGGGCTGGGAGAAGCCGGGAGGAGGGCGAGGGGTCTGAGCGCATCGCAGGCGCCCCTGACGCTCAGTGTGGTCCCGATGGAGGGAAGCGAGCGACAGGGACACAGGCCGCGGAGAACCAAGGGCCGCATTCGCGAAGGCCGAGCCGGGAGGCGCCTGGTCGTGTGTGTGTGTGTGTGTGTTGGGGGGAGCGGTGAATAATGTGAATCACATCCTACTTCCAGTCCCTAATTTCCGATCCCTCCAAAGCCCCAATCTAACTCCTTAGGCCACTGATTTCTTCCCGACTCCCTTGCTTGAGATCTATTAGCTGTAAATTAGGCCAAGGTTTTGGCGTTTACGGTACAACGCAGGCCATGTAATCCGCGCCGCTAGGCTTGAGTCTGGGTCCATCCTTGCTCCGAAAAAAAAAAAAAGATTAGAAAGCAGGAGGGGAGGGATGGTCTGTACTGACAAGGCATTTGTCATTTTTAAAGGGCTCCACATCCAAGGATATCCATCAGCCTAGGGGGAGTGGGGAAGAGGCAAGGGACGCGGATGGGGCAAAGTCCCGGGCTCCGCGCAGCAGGTGAGCGCCCTCCTGGGCGTGGCTCCCGCTGCAGTTCCAAGGGGACATCCGCCGCCGAAACGTCGTTTGCAAAATAATAACAAGAATATTAGAGGTATTATTGATAATAAGAATCAGGAAGGCGGGGTGATATTTAATTGAGGTCTTAAGATGAAATCCAGCCTGAAGGTGTCTTATGTATATTTAGTGGCAGGTCTCCGACAGCTCAGCCCAGGCCGATGAAAGGCTTACCCAAGAATGTGTTTCTGGAAGAAAAGGGTGTCCTTCCGCTGCTTCTGACTCAGCTATTATTGCTCCTCCTGTCTCGGCCTGCCCCTGCTCCCCCCCAAACCCCACACTGAAGGTCGTCATTTTTTCTTGTTTGCTTTAAAAATCGCACCCCCCCCCCCCACCTTTCCCAGCAAGTTTTTATTTAATAGAAGTTCCCATCTCCTGGCGCTGACCCGGGCAGAGCTCAGAAGAAACCGGGTAACACTTGGTTCGGGCCTCAGTATCTTGGGTTCACGGTGGTTCAGACCTGGACAAACACACTCGGAGAGGGAGGAAGGGCGGAGGTCCTCGGGTGTTCTTCCCGTGTGTTAGGGGTGGAGGGCTGTGGCTCTGGGCTCAGAGGGGCCGGAAGCAGCTGTTGGGGATCTAGGTACGAGTTGGGGGCTGGGGGACCGCGGCTGTACTGTGGTTGATTCAGAATAAACGTGTATGAGAGAGGTGATGCTCACGGAGGAACCGGAAGTGCCTGATAATGCTAAGAGCCACAGCTAACATTTACTGAGTGCTTACTATGTACCAGACACTGTGTCCTTCCCCTGGGACACCTCGCAGTGGTCAGGGGTAGGCCGCAGACGAGGGGGGCCCGGAGGGAGGGAGCAGGTAGGTAGCCAGAGAGGTGGGAGCCCGTGGCGGCGGATAAGAGGTTCCTGCCTCGCAAGGCGTCTTCTGCCCGAGAGGAGGGGTCGCGCGGGGCAGCGAGGCCCGGGGCCCAGCCGGCCTCCCGCCCTGCTTGTGGTCCTCCACATCCGACCGGCCCCGCGCGGCCACGCACTGTGCGGGGCCCCCAACCTCCGGCCGGAGAGAAGGAGGGCTAGGAGTTCCACTGATGTGCCCACTTCTTCCTGCTGGAATTCAGGAGGCAAGGCGACTGGGTCGTGAGGAGGGCGAAGACCTCGCGAGGCCCGGGGCGAGCGCGGGTCGCGCCGAGACTAGGCCCGCAACCAGGCCCGAGGCCTCCTCCCGCCGCCCAGGCCCCGGGCGCGGCGGCGCTCCGAGCGAGGTGCGCCTCCCTCGCGGGGCCGCGGGCGCTGCACCGGCTCCGAGGCCTCCGCCTTCCTCGCGGCCCCAGGCGCGCCCAGGGGTCGGAGCGGGGCGCAGGCCCGGCCGCTCTCCACGCCCCACCCCGCCGGGGCGCCCCGGCCTCCGCTCCCAGGCGGCTCCGGGAAAGAGGGCTCTGGCTTCCCCCTGCACGGCCTCCCCTTCTCACCCCACCAAACCAGGGGCTGAGACTCGCCGGTGACCCCGTGCCGTGCCCCGCAAGGGTGGTAGAAAACAGACGCTGCGCTCTGCAGACAAAAGGCTTCCGCGTGCAGGCTCGGCTGGAGCACGTTTCGCACCCGCCTCCACCTAGGCGGAGCAGGTGGTCGGGGTGGTCGGGGTAGAGAGCCCCGACTGATCCCAGAAACGGAACACCTCCGAGGCCCAGGGCATCGGCACGACCCGGGTACCTGCTCCCAAAATACCCAGTCTGCCCCCGCCCGCCCCGATTGCCCCCACCCAGCCACCCTCCTATAAAAGGGCGCCCTGTTCTCTCTTTTTTTTTCTCTTTTGGCTTCTGGACTCATTGCGAATCACCTGGCAGCAGGGAAACACCGGCTCCTGATATCGACCAGCAGAGGTTACTTCTTTCTCTAAAAAACGACTCTAGCTTCTTCTACTAGACCCGAGGGAAAATTCACATTAAGAAACAAAACAAAACAAACTTTAAACCCTCTCTGGGTGCGAGACGTGGTGGGGCGCGCTGAGCTTCCGATCTCTCCACGCTGACTCACCGCCGCACCTGGAAAGCTAGTCCTGAGAAGAAGAAATAGTCTTATCCTGCAGTCTATCATTTTGGTATTACAAGTAACAACCGTGGAGCGAGAAATACCCCCGGCCTAAGAATATTGATAGATGATAGTAGCGATATTCACAATCGATCCTTTAATAGGCAGACGTCATAAATCATGTTCAATTCCCTGACAGCACAGTACTTCACTTAATAATATAATTAAGATGAAAACTCTGGAGGTATTGGAGGCAGCGGGTATTGATAGCTTCAGAAATTGCATTCTGAATATGATGATGGAAGGGAAAAGGACTTTTGGAAAATACAAACCCCTTCCCAAAGGATGGGGTTTTCAGGGTGCTCTCTTCTGGGCAGCCCTTTTGACCTTTTCGACCCCCAACGCTCAGCATACACCTTTTCCCCCCAGCAGCAATCCCCATCTCTGATTGGGTAGACGGGGTAGACCAGGTCTTTCTGAGAAAAGATGTAGAGGAAAATAAGGAGAAATTGGGCTTGGCTTGGGTGAATGTCCTGTGTTTAGGAATCCTATAGAAACCCATTCCTTCAGCCTGAATCTGGAGGGGGAAAATGTTTAGGAGAACTAGGAAATGAAGCTGTTTGGTTGTCTCAATAAAATTAATTTCCTCAACAATGTTTTCAAAAGTACACATAAATCACTGGACATACGCAGGTTTAACTGCCTATGAGCATTTCCATCATTGCTCTCCAGTCAGAATCATGGACCTCAGGACGGAAACCAAAACTTCACTTAAAAAGTAAAAGCAGAGGGGCGAGGTCCTGTGAGTGTGATGATTTGCTCCCTGCTTCATGAGTAGAGCTGATTTTAAGTGCGGCTAAAATTATTCCAAAGGACAGAATATTAATCAAATCAATCAGAGCTGACAAATGAGAAATATTTGAAAGTCAGGGGTAATTTACAACTTTGTTATTAGTTAAGAATCGCCTGCCTTGTAACAGTAATTAATAACACTTAGGAATGATTTGGAAATCCCCCTCCCATGCTCTTTATTTTCCTCTGTCTCTTAAGGAAGGAAAGAGAAAAAGGAAGCAAATGAGTGATCACTAGAAACAGGAAAAACACTGAATCGTTTGTGGGGAGAACAAAACTGGATAATATAAAAGAAAAGGAAAAAAAAGATTATCCCCATGGGAGGCCATCAGGAAATAAAGAAAATACAGGAGGAGGGATAGTAAATCAGAAAATGAATTCTGTAACCATACCCCATGAGCAGGCTGGCTAAAGGTTGAATTTCAAATGGCCCAGAAACCCCATCAAAATGAACAGTGCTGCTAAAAAATCTTGAAAGTAGCTCAGCTCTGAATCAAGGCAGAGCTCAGGGCATTGTCTGTTTTGTTGTTGTTAACAATGTATTTCTTTATAGCCCAGGAGCAGACGTGTGCAGGCTCTTTCCCAAATTCTATCCCTGGAGACTGGACTGGCTTTCATGTTTCTGATGTTAACTCTCCTCTTGGTCATTGGCAATCCCCTCCCCCCATCTTAGGTTGATTATTAGATTGTCTCAACCCCACCTAAACAACACACCAAAATAATGACTTGTTGAAAAACTATAAATCATTTCAGTGTCTGAGCTTGGAAAACCACTTCAGTCAACAGGCTTGCTGCGAGAAGGTAAAGAAATCCCCAACCTTCTGCTGAGGAAAAGCTGCTACTTCCCTGAAGTTTTATTTGTTAGATGGGGGAATTTTTCAGGCTGGTTTAAAAAAAAAAAAAATGGAGAGGGGGGAGGAAAAAAAAATTTTTTGGTAAACTTTATCTGGTCTTTATTATAAGCCCCAGTGTTGTCTCATTGAGCTCAGGCTGGGTCTACACAAGGTAGCTAGAGATTGAGATTTATTGGTCTCTAAATGAAAAGATTCATTTGATATAAGAGGTTAACTCAAAGTTCCTATACTCTGACTAGCTTCAGCAAATGTCTCTGTCGAGTCAGCACAAAAGCAGTTCAAAGAAATCTGAAAAACACACACAGATACAGACACACAAACACACTTGCCCACTTAAGCCGCAAATGCAATTCTCTTTTCTTTGTTGTTTCTCTGTCATTACAAACCTTCAGATTCTTTCTAGGTGGCTGGGATGGTTGGCTCCCCCCACGCACATGCAGCTGAACTTTGCCATTTTGTATCTTTTCCTTTTACTAGCCCTGAATGAAAGGATAAGGGGAGGGGGAGAAAGTAAAAGAGGAGAAGTGAACTAATTCAAATAAAGCAGAATCCGTTTGTAAATGAGGTGCATAGAGGAAAGGGGGGGGGGCAAAGAGAGGGGCGGGTGGAAGCTAGGGGCTCTAGGATGAAAATAGGCAAACTGTCTAAAAATGCATGAGATGGGTTTTCAGAGATTAAAGTCCAGGAACCCAATAGGAACCTGGCAGAACGTGAGGTTGTGAAGAGAGGTCCAGGAGAGAGAGCGAAGGTGCCAGAGGCTTTTAGAAGGGAACCGGGAGGTGACACACGGAGGGCCCGAGCTCCTGGGCTAGAAGCAAACTATGGACATGCTAATGAGGGAAAATTAACCTTTGGGTTGGGTCTGTGACATGGGCCCTCTGCTGAATGCCTGACCCAGGGGCTGCAAGGCGCTTCACTCTGCACCAGCGCAATGAGATAATCGCCCTGAAACCCACCAGCCTTGGTGCACACAGGCGCGGAAACACTGTTGTGGAGAGGGCAGAGTAGCTAGCAGCTCCTCCAAAGAAAAGGAAAACAGAGGAGAAGCCACCAGAACCACGGCCAGGCATGAAGGGCAGACCTGCAGACCGTAGGTGCATCTGCTAAGTCCCAAGCCCCTCCAGGCTGGCACATAAAAGAAAGGAGCAGGGCCTGCAAAGTAAGAAGTGTCTTCCTCTCTCTTGCTCCCTTCTGTCTCCAAAAACCCTGGATAACTGGGCCTCGGTGAAGCAACACAAGGGATAAATGGATTTTTATCTCCAGGAACGTGGCCGGTGGGCCAGAGGATTATTGCTGAGACCAAGGAAGTATATTGGGGAGGGAGGGGGCAGGGATGGAGAACAGAAAGAAGTTGCAGAGGACAGACTAAAACAGACCAACAGAAAAGAAATTCAAAGGGAAATTTTTAAAGTAGAGTGGCTGTGGTTACACGTCACAGACACTGAGACAGTAAAACACACACACACAGGGATTTTATTAAACAAACAAGCCAACAACCAAACGCACATCAAAAACACATTGGCTCCTGCTGTCACAGGGAGAGGGGATTTGAAATGATTGCGGGGTTCTGGTAGGGACCCTTATGGCCTTTATTGCAGTCTCTCTCTCTCTCTCTCTCTCTCAGGGTGTTCCAGAAACCCTGAAAGCCTCGATGGAGAAGCGGCCTCCCAGAGGCTACGCAGGGAGGACTCCCCGTTGGAGGCGGAGGGGTCGTGTTTCCAAGTAGAGACGTCAACAAACCGCAATCTTAGTGACACTGACAGCACAAAATTATGTTTAATGTTGTGAGGGGGAAAGGGGAAATATAAAATTAGCACAGAGAAAATGCTTCCCAGACCTTCCTCACAATTAGGGCCACGGCATGGGGGTGGGCACAAGGCAGGGTGGAAGCGGAGGCCCAGGCGCAGCCAGGCCACATTGCTGAGTCCAGGCAAAGGTCCCTCTCCACCCCGGGAGGAAGAGGAAGGCTTCTGGAGGGAGGCTAATGACATCCCGTCCCATCCCTTCCCTGGGTTCAGAGCCTTTCTTTTGGAGAAGCGGGGAGGTTCTGGATGCCCCATCCCGGTGGAAATGGCCGTTCACGGACTGACCTGCACAATCCCAAGAGCCACAGGGGTTTCAAATCAGTCATGAAGCTGGCCAAGAGCTGCCCAGCCTAGAAAGCAGAAGAGGAAGTGGGCGGCGGTGGGCTGGGCTGGGTGGACAGACACAAAACCTCAGACACCCCCCTCCTTTTCAGAACCTGGGGTGTCTGCAAAGAGAAGATGCTAAGGGGAAGTAAGAACTATCTAATAAATTAGCAAGCTCCCCTCTGGAACTTGCCAGCAGCCCTGCCTCGGCTGCCTGGTACAGGTGAACTGGACCTCCCACTTTCTAATGATGCTCCAGGTCTCCATAGGCACCCCCAACCCCTGCCAGGACCAAGGACAGGCAGACTGCCACCAGGCAGTCAAGGGGATTGGCCCAGAGAGAGCCAGGGAGGTGGAAAAGGTGTCATTTTCAAGAAGGAAGCAGTTTCTGTTCAATGCAGATTGTTTCCTAAACTGCTTATTGAAAGAAGCAGAAGTGTGAGTGAGAGAGAGGGAGTAAGAGAGAGATAGAGAAAGGAGGAGTCCCCTATTCTCATCATGTTGTGGTTATAAAGAATAGAATTTTGTCTTTGTCTGGAAACCACTGTATTACTGTGGTTATTAAACAAGCCGGCTTCCCTTCTTAGTGTCAAGGCAAGGAGAGAGGGATAAAGAGAAAGGGTGAGCAGACAATTCATTTTCAAATAATACAAATTAAAAGTAAATGTGTTTTAAAAAAATTAAACCTGACTGATAAAGGCAGATGTGAGATGGCAGTAAGAGAGAAATGGGAGGAAAAAACACAGAAAAGAGTCTGAATTTTTAAAAAAGATCAATCTGTGCAGAGTAATCAGGAAAAACAGCCTGGGATGGAAAAAAGTAACTGCCATTTCCTATGGGGTAGCTCCATGACCTTAGGAAAAATGGAGAAGCAGCTCTACCTTGGGGTGGTAGTTTTACACTTTGATTTTAGCAACAAGTATCAAAATATCTGAACTAATTGATTGTCGAGTTCCTTGGCCCTTCTCCAAACAGCAATATAGATTTAATTGTATGTTGTTTAAAACTCCATTTCTCGAACAGTGTGAAACATGTAATAAAAGTCATAAACCGTATCGGAGATTCCCCCCCACCTCCAGTAGCATAAATACCCGACTGACACTTGGAAATCTTAGCTAATACTTTTAATAGGCTAAAAAAAAAAAAAAAAAAAAAGGCATCTGAGAAGGGTAGCCACATAATAAAATCTAAACTGTTAATCCATTTTAACTCATTCAAAAAGAACCTGTGGTTTTTGCAGAGGAGGGGTCGGGGTGAGGAGACCCCACGTCAGAGATCTGATTTGTTCGAACTCGGTTCAGCTAAACCACACTCCCCTGAAGCAAAGCAAGTAGTGAGTGGCTTTCCAGAAGACTACAGAAGGATCTCTACCGGGGAAAACGGAGCTGAAAGTTGCCAGCGAACTGCCTGGCCCGAGCTCCCCTCTCGCTCACCGAGGCGGGGAAGCCGGTCGGCGGCCGTGGCTCTCCGCAGGCCTGGGCCTGGCTTCCCCGAGGCAGAGAGGGGGGCCGGTGGCGGGCAGGAACGCTCCAAAGTGGCGTGGCCAAGTCCCCCCGCGGCCCCTCCCCGGCGGCCTCCCCGCATTGTCCGCGGTCATCCCCGACCGCCCCACCCCCACCCCCAGCGGCTGCTCGGGTCCACAGGCAGCACCGGCGCCCCCCTTCCCGGCCCGGGGCATCTCGGAGGAGGAAAGGGAGAAGGGGAGAGCCCCGGCCACGCCTGCGATGTGCTCCAGGATCGGCCGCAGTCCCGGGTTCGCGGGCACCATGAAGCCAGCGGCGGCGCGCGGGGCGGGCCGGGCCCTGGCGTGGCCACGCGGGCCGGCTGCTGGCGGAAATCTGCAAAAATCCACGTGAGCCGCCCCCTCCTCCAGCCGCCCGCGGCCCCTGACACGGCGGCATTGAAGCCGGCCCGGAGGTCCCCGAGGTCTCCGAGTGTGACAGTACTCAGCATAACGGGTAGATGGCACAATTTTCTAACATTTAGAGAGAGGAACCCACGCTGGGAGCAATAAGTCCATTTAAAAGCCCTTTATTTAAAAGGAACAAAGATAACTGACAAGCGAAGTACAGAGACATCTCAATGAAATTTCCAAAGAAGAAAGAGAAATCAGAGGCCAGAGCAAATGCGAACCGGGCTTGATGGAACAGGCCAGCACTTTTCCTCCCCTCTCCAGAAGAAAGATAAAAAGACAAAAAGAAAGAGGTGGTGGTCAGTGGGGGTTTGTGCACGTTAATGATCACAGTCCAAACCAAATTCTATAAAACCCACAGCCACAGAAACTTTAAAATGGCCGGGTGGGCTCTGCTAGGGCAGGTGGGAGAGAAGCTAGATCTGTTCAGGGGAAGACACTCTGAAGTTTTGCCCTCTGCCTTAGGGGCTCCATCCTAACCTCGGAAAATAGCCGCCTCTGCTTTGGCTTGGCTGGTCTGGGGAGCCTGGGGACGGCAGGCCCGCCGGGCACCCACTCTGGGCACACCGGGGCCCTCTGAGGACCTGGCAGCCCAGGCCTCTGTCCTGGAGCCGCCTCTCCTAGAATGGTGCCCAGGGCCCAGCGAGGATCCGAGGACCTAAGATGTGCTTGACAGCTGGGTACTCGAGAACCTAATCGCAGGAACAATTGCTCTCTCTTCAAAACTGAGGAGCGAAAGGCCGCTCATTGATGTCACCTGGCAAAACCAAGACAGCCCACAGTTCATCGTGTGCTCTAACACTGCCATCATCCACTCCCCATGCCCAAACCTGCAAGCCGGGTCCCCCACTCGTCCAAAAGGTGAGACAGAGACCCGAAGGCCCAGAGGAGAGGCAAAAGGCCAGGAGAGGGGCGGTGCCCCTCTGGTCCTCCGGTGGCGCTGGCCCCGGGCGACCCTAACCGCCCCCCTGCCATCCCCGCCCCAAGCAGGCTGCGGAAGAGGTGAGGTGGCTAATGCCCGCAGGGGGTCAAATGATTGTATTTGGGTGGGTGCTCGCAGACGTATTTGCTGAGTAAACCTCCCTTGCTGAGTTGAAGGCGAAACCCGTTGATAAATCCATCATTACCGTTCAGATTCAGGGAGGCAGCCGCGCCACTAAATTCATCTTACATTTGTAGCGCTTTAATAGACATTTATTAAATGCTTTTAGAGAGAGGCATGGGGCGCGTGATTACATCCTAGTTATAGACAGAACATAAAGACCCACGTTAACACCCATTTGCAGGAAGGAAGGAAGAGGTGGGGAGGGGGGAGAAAAAGCAGAGGGATGGGGCGAGGGGAGATGGGGCGGGCGGGGACACAGTGCCTGGGCGTTATTAGCCGGGGCTGCCTGGCGGGGAGCGAGGCAGGAGCCGCGGGAAGCCTCCGGCTGCGGAGCGGAGAAGCCCCCGTTCGCCTCGCAGTTCCCTGGGCTCCCGTTCGTCCCGCACCCCGACCCCGCTCCGCCTGGGGGGCTTGTGTTCTCAGTCTCAGCGCAAGGGATGCTCGCGCTGCCTCCGCTGACCCTCTGCGGTCCCCAGCCCCCAACTCCTCCTTGACTGTATCCTAGGCCTCTCCAACTGACACTCCTTGGAGCAAGCCAGGGAGAGGCGGCAGGGAAGCCCCGGCACTTGAGGATTCCGAGAGCGCCTTTAAAGCGTCCCCTCCGCCCCACCCACCCCCCAACCAGTTAGCCAGAGAGCTGAACCAGGCCTCCCTCGACACAAAGCAGACCGGCGCCTTGGCCACGGGGCGGGAGAGCCCCGCTCGCTCCAAGGTGTCCCTGGCCCGACCTGCTCGGCCTGTGGAGCCCTCCTCCGTCCGGCGCCAGGAGGGAGCCATGCCACCTTTGCACCTCTGACCATCATCCCGCCTGGGGACCTGCCCCAGGCTAGCCTCACGGCCCTCGACCTGGCCCTCGACCTCGATCTCAGGGAGCTGGGCCTGCGGGAATGCCTGGGCCTCCAAAGGGCCTAACCCTTCCTGAGCGCCCCAGGGCCTCACCTAAAGGCCCAGTCCCCGGCTCCCTCAGTTCTGCGCGCCTCCTCGCTCCCCGGGGACGCGGCCACCAGCCCCGGCTGAGGGCAGCCTCGGTCAGGGCTTATGGCCCTCCCGGCTCTTGGTGAGGAACACTTCCGCTACCTCAAAGTTACCATAAGAAAATAAATACAAGTGACACTGTGCTGGGCCAAAGCTCATTAGTTCGTTGTCCAGGCCTAATAAAGAAACAGAAGCGCAAATTACAGAGTTCAGCTTCCACACACGCTCTGTCACCCGATATCAGCGGACGGCGAGCCTGATTCCAATTGCTCCGAACTTGCTGCGCAGTTCGGCCCCCACCCCCTCCTCGCAAGCAGGAGGTAGGGTGGAAAAATATAGTTCCAGAGGGGGTAATGATCAAGCTTTTCCTCTCGGAAGCCTGCGCCACCTCATTTCCCATCAGTAATCCCAATAAAATTAACGTCGTGGCTGCAATTGAAAAGAGGAGGGCCCGCGACACTCCTGAAATAACACACTCTCCCCCAGCAAAAGGTAAAAAGCAAAACGGCCCTTTGTTCAGCTAATTAACGAAGGCCCAACTCCGAAAGCAGATGTGTTTGCTTAGCTAATCACAAGCATGTTTCTTTCAAGGAACGTCATTTCGAGGGGGCCGCTCAGGGGAATGGGAAAGGGGGACACAGCAACCCCCCCACCCACGTCCTCTCTGCCTCAGGGGTCTCTCACCCCCAGACTGAGATCCAGAGGCTAAACCAGGCAGCCCATCTCTCACACCTCTCTCCCTCTTGGTCCAAGCCCAGAGGCCCACTAGGCACCTCGGGGCTTGCCTGAATGCCAGGCCTGCAAGACGCAAAGGGGGAAAAAAATGAAAAAGTTTTAATGACACAGATGCCATATTAAATGAGGCAGTTTTACAGTTCACTTTGAATAAGACGCTAACTTATTACAAGTCTGTTATCAGAAGGACGATAAGATTTATAACTCCAAGAGTCAGCTTTTCCCCTTAATGACAATGGATGTTAAAGAGAGGAAATCTGTTCTCTATTAGAGGAGATGAGAGTCCCTTCCCTGTTTTCGGGCATTTACAGATGCGTCCAGGAGGGCAGATACCAAAGTCCCTTTGTGTCTCCTTGTGAAAAATTCGGCCTTTCCCCTTTGGCTATGAAACCGGGTCTCCTGGTTGGGTTAGCACCTCGCTCAGCCTTTCAGCTTGAGCTTGGCAGAAGGAAAAAGAGCGAGCGAGAAGGGCAGGGAGATAGATAGAAGTGGGGATGGAAATGGAGCGGGTGGGGGGCGGTCTCAGGCCTTCACGCAGGAAAACTATTTCCCCCTCTTTCTTTGCCATACAAAAGATAGCTTTCTCCTAAACCAACACAGTAAGCAAACTTTAAAAAACTGGGGTCCTATTACAAACCAACGCCCAGCACTAACTGCTTTAAAATTACTGCATAATTAGATTTAGTTGAATTTCACCATTAATTAGGCAGCCGCACTGCAGGGAGCCTTTGAAATCTGAGAAAATGGGAAAAAATCATCTGAAGCACGTTTTTTAAACCTAACTTCAATAAATCTTGACGAGGCCCGGAATTCAGAGAGTAACCTCACTCCCCTCCCAGGAGGCTGAGGGTAAGGGTCTCCAGGCCTGGGCCGGAGCTGCAGTGGGACGTTCAGGGCGATTTCCCCCGTCGGCGGAGAGCTCAGCCCGGGCCCAAGCCAGTCTCTTAAGAGGCCCTCAGGAGACCCTCTATGGGCGGCCGGATCTGTCCCACGGCCGACCTCCCCTGCTCTCAAACCTGTTCGATAAAAGAGATCCTCCCCCGCTACTGCAGAAGCGCTCCTGTCAGGGGCGCCGTCCACGCCGGCTCGTGCGCTTCTAGGGCCTGAGACCCCCGCCCCCGCAGCCCGCCCTCGACCCCTGAGCGCCCCCAGGCAGCCCTCCACCCGGAAAGCCCCCTTTCCTCCAAGTTTGCCACGGAAGCAGCAAGTTAGCTGTGCCCACGTCCTGCGGGGGGGATGGCCGGCCGGTCCCCACACTCCACCATCCCGCCCCCACCCCACCCCAACAACTCGGAGAGGCTCGCGGGACGACCCCCCAGCTGCAGCCCCTACATTAACGAGCGCGACGACTGACCGAGGTTTGTTCCTATGGCCTCGCCCCCTCCCCCTCCACCACTCATTGAAGACCAGCGGTCGTGGAGGCCGACTTTCTCTCACTCGGTTCTTGCTGAGGGGGCAGACCTGGAATAACCTCTCCTGGTCATGAGGGGCGGGGGGCGGACGGAGAAGGGGGCCACCGCGTCACCAGCGTGTCCCCTCGCAGTTCTGTCGCTCTAACTACAGGCACCACCGAGGCCCGCACTTACTCGCCGGGGAGAGTTTGAAAAGAGGGTTCTCTGCCTGCAGAAGCAGCGGCCTTTAGCCCCCACCCCCCCCCCGCCCCCGCTTTTTTTTTTCCCCCTTTCGGATACCCAATGTGTTTCCCATTAGCCGGCCCCGCCGCGCCTGGCAGCCCGGCGCTCGCGGCGCGCTGGGAGACGCCATGTTGGCTCCGCTCACAGGACCCAGTCAGGAGCGGGGCTTCGCGGCCGAGTTTCGCACGCGCGCGCGCCCCCCGCGCGCCGCCCGCCGCCTCACGCGCGTCCCGGGAGGGCGGCCCGGCGCGCCCGGCACCCCGGGCCTTCCGGGGAGCGCTGACGGGGCCCCGCCGCGCGTCGGCGGGGGGCGGGGGCCGGGGGCACCTCTCCTGCGGCTGCTCCCGGCCCCCGGCCCGGCGGCCGGCCGGATGCTCGCCCCGGCATCCCGTCTCCGCGGGGCCGGCCCCGGGCGCAGCCTGCGAACTTTGAGCCCCGGCCCCTGGCGAGAACTCGCTGCTGAAGGGCCGAGGCCGGGCGACCGCGAGCCGAGCGCACGGGCTAGGATTCCGCAACCCACCCCCCTCCACCACCGTCACCACTCCCCTCCCCAGCTCGGTCTGCCCCCGGGTTTGTTTGAAAGTGGCGAGAAGCAGCGGTCGCCCCTTTCTCTCTCTCTCTCTCCTCGGACCATTGTTGCATTTCGCGTCTAACTGGGTTCTCTCACACACCCCCCACCCCCGAGCACCAACAGGAGGAGGGGCAGCGGGGTTGGGAAAAGAAATAAAGCGAGCTCAGATCAGATGGGGGGGGGGGGGTGGTAAGGGGAAAAAAAGGCAAGGAAAAAGAGACACTTAAAGGGAAAGAGTCGCCATGTTTAGCAGCTTTTTAAAAAAGATCTCGTCAATTTCACACAGAACGCACTCGCTGGGTCCCAGCCCTCGTCTTTTGTCCAATTCAGTCGCAGCAAAGATCTTTTGTTCTAACTCAGCGTGAAAAGAAAAACTTTCTTTAAATGCTATAAACTTAAACCAAACTCAAGACTCTAAACAGATCCTCCTCCGGCCACTCTAAACATATACAAGGGGTTTTGTTTTAACCGTTTGAAAAATTTTGGGTCCTGTTTTTCTGCCTCGCAGATCCCAAGCTACATTGCTGAAACTTAGAGAGTGAGAGAGAGAGATTTCCAACGTCTAGAACACATGCTTAAAGCAGAATAAAACAGGGACTGTCTTTTGCTTTGAAAATCATAAATTATAATTTAATGCCAATAATAATTTACAACAAATGGCTGTTTACAATAAACTAACAAAACAAACAAGGCAAAGGGCCTGTGTTTTACTTATTAGAGAAAACTTCACACACTCACATGGATAGCACTTGCAAGAGGAGAAAATAAACAACAACCTACGAACCTCAATCTAGAGGTCAGCAATGTTCTGTCATAAGAACATACTTAGATTTATGTATGTATATATCTACAGAAAGAAGCTGAGGGTCAGATGGAGAACTCCGCTCAGATGCACAAATCAGACAGATTTTTCTGGTCTACATGTATTGACTGGAACTGAGTATCAAAGTTTAATACACTTTACAAAATGATCCCTTTTCTTTCACATCCCCTTACCCACCACCCCCTTTTAAAATCAAACCACAACACAGTGATGTATGATGGTGGTGTGGGTACTGCAAAGCCTCAGTAAGAACAAAAATTGCAAGCTCCCACACACTGAGCTTCCTTCAAACCAGGACAAGAGAGAGGGAAAAGGAACAAACAAACAAACAAACAAACCTCCAAAACAAAATAGTTAATACTTCCAAATCCACACACCCTATAAAGTTTCCTTCTTTCTTTCTCTTCTTTTTCTTAATTTGGCTTTTAAGGACAAAGGATCCCAAGAGTAGTACAGATTGTATCTACACAATCTGAAATGTCAGAATGTCGCTGTGTTTTTATGTGCAGAACTCCAATGGAAAAGATTCCCTTGACCTGTGGTCATGCTCTCACAGAAGGAACGTACAGGGGGGAGGGGAAGGCAGGCCAACTGCAAGTTATCATATATACATTAAAAATAAACCCTTCAGCCACTCTAAGCTACATCACTGATTTTGAAATCCTCTCAACAACCACCCTAGATGAGAACCACAGAATATTTTTAAAAATCAGCCTACTTAAGGAAAAACTCATTGCAAACAACTGCCTTCTATTGACAAGGCTGGATTAGCTTGCTTGAACCGCCCTCTGCGTAACTGTCAGAAATGTACAAAACAGTATTTTTTCCTGATCATAAAATAGATACTGATCTCCAGATTTCTAATACTTTTCACAATACCTTCCCTAAGCAGGCACTTAAGTGTGACAAATATAAGGGCCTTTTTTTTTTTTCCTGGAAAATCCATTTTTAATTAAAAGAAGGATTAGGTGAATAGGGGTGGTTTACTATATCAGTATGGCACTTGCTAAACCATAGATAAACCATTAACTTCAGCTCCCCCACCCCATCACACCCAAATTAAACAGGCAAATACACTAGTCTACCTTTGAACAAACTGGCTGAGGGAAGTGAACAAATAGAGCGAGCCCCTGGCCCAGCTCAGAGAGAGCTAGCTCACAGGGGCTTCTCGATGGAAAGACAGTGGGGACAGCCAAACAGGTTTCAGATATCAAATAATATTTTAATTTCTGAATACTTTCAATTTCCTTGGAATATAACACACAAAGACTCGACCAAACAGTTCAGTTATTATAACTTTTACAGTATACAGAAATGTTGCACTTAAAAAAAAAAAAAACCTTCAGTTTTTTTTTTAAAAACACAAACTGTAAACTCTAAGATACTGAATCAATCACGTTACCTATAAGTGCCAACAGTGTTATTTTGTCATGCTGATTTCAATGGTATTTTTTAAAAAGGGAAAATATCAACAATTATAATACAAAGGGTTTGCAAATATACAAACAGATATAGGATTTTCATAACAATTCAAGAACTAAGCGGGACCCAATTCAAATTACAAAAGTTCACTTTTTATTCAAAACCTCAGCATGTGTCTTGGACACATTCCTTGGCTGCCAATAAATTCCACAGTTCATTCTCTTTCTTAAAATATTTTTAAAAAGCTAGGTTTGTCATGGTGTCTTTTGGGGAGCGGGGGTGGGTCAGGGTAGGGGAAGTTTTTTAGTGTTGTATGTGGTTCCTCCAGTTCTCAAATTAGAGTGCTCAACTTCATCTAAAATTTTTGGTCACCACTTGTAAGTGCGTTTCCATCATCTTTGAGTTGCCTTTTAAAGTTTTATGTCTTCCTATGATATTTTCATGGACTCAGTTTTAATTCTTGCAGAACATATATTTTAAGGATACACAGTTTTTAAGAAGCCAAGATTATATCAAAACTTATTATAGAACCACAGAATAAACTGGTTTGGAACCAGAAAAGTACAAAAAAGAACAGCTAGAGGTACATAGACACAGGACAATTAATAATTTGGGAAAAAAAAAAAAAAGACTTACTTTCTCCATTCTGCTAATTTTCTCCCAATCTCCTTAAATGCACTTTTAGCAATATTTTCCAAAATTTACCCAAAAAAGAAAAAAGACTAATTTCCTTTTTATACAAAAATGATAAGTAGCAAGTTGTTCTGACCGACACAGGAGTTTTTTTTTTTTTAATGCATTCTGTAAAAGTTCATTCGACAGTCTTTTTTTTTTTTGGAAATTCACAGTCCATTAAATTCTTCCCCTCTCTTCTTTTAGCAAACTTGTAACATCCTTTTATATCCTTTCTTAACAGAAGGAATTTAAGCAAACAAACCAGTCTTTTGCCTTTTCTTTCTCTCTGTTTCACTCCCCCTTCTTATTTTGATTGATTTATTTATTGAATTGCCATATACGGCCAGTTAAAACTGCTGCCAGACAGTAACATATCCCGGATGAGGGTTTCGATGGGGGTTTTACCTACCAAACGGACGAAAAACAATTGCTCTATGACTGAGGAGGAGACCGTGCGGAGGGAAGGGAGGCGAAGCAAAAGCTTTCCAAATCGTGTTGGTTGGTTGGGGTACTGGCTCCTAACGTATTCTTCCAAAGCACACTGGGACTTTTCCTGCAAGCTTTCCACATGGGCTACATCAGAGAGACCACAGGCATCTGGAAGAAAGTTAAAAAAAAAAAAAAAAGAAGAAGACGACGAAGAATTCAGTCATCAGATTAAGAGGTTTGAAATGGGTCACATGAAGTGTGTGTACAGTGCTCTGTCAAACTGCCCCAACCGGAGCTGGAGCAAATGCCTACGGACTGAAAACTTGGGGGCTGGGGAGGGGGGAACTGTGTGAGATGGTCCTGGGATATTAGCTTTAAAACAGAACACAATTCAGTGTACTGCAGGCTTTCTATGTCCCACTCCTCAGGCTTGGTGACCGGGAGGCCCAAGCAAAGTGCACCGGGTGAATCCAGCTCAGGTCAGTAAACAGACTGACAAACAGATGAAACCAAAACTACCAGTGCTCCGCCCCTCCTCCTCTGTAAATAATAGTTTGGCTTATAATTATATAGTGGGGGGGGGGGGGGCAACAACCTGGCCCAGCCCCGGGTAATGGCGCCCACGACCCAGCCTCAGATTCTCCCCAAAGAGGGCGACTCATTTTTCTCCAGTCTTTGAAACTGATTTAAGTGGCCCTTTAAAACTGATCTTGTCAGTTTAGCCTATTGAAGGGCAGCCATGCAAACTGTGATCTCTCTGTTCATTTGAGCTGTTTCTTTTCCCTCCTTTTCTTCTCTCTCCCTTTTTCTCCTACCCACCCCCCTGATTTTTTTTTTTTTTGGTAAACCCAGGTCCCTCCGAGAAGAAGAAACCCCCTCCCTGTTATCTTCAGGAAAACACGTTTCTTTTTCAGATATGTGAAAATACAATAAGTGCCTTTGAAATGAGAGGTTTCTCAGTGAAGGCGGTGCAGGTTGTGACCTGACCTTTGGGGGCTCCTCAGGCAAGACTAGGGCTAACACATGCATATTGTCAATCCTTAAAGCAGATATTCAAAAAAAGCCACCACTGAGTCCACCCCAAGAACCAGAACACACATACAACCTCCTCATGTGTGGATCTAGGGCTCTGCATATCTACAGAATGCATAGGTGTCTGTGATCAGAAATTAAAAGATCTGTTTGCATTGGACTCCTCTCCGCAAGTGCACTGTCTCTCTCAGAATCAGATAACAGGGACCTTTATCTCTTTGTGAGGCGATCTGCATTCTCCACACAGGCCTCTACATTTTACAAACACTAATAAATTAAACTGTTACAAGAGTATCAGCCATTTCTTTCCCTGGAAGACTAAGGTAAGTCTAAGAGCTAACAATGAGCTCAAGAAAGGAACCACCGCCTGGATGGTCTGGGAACATGGGCTGGGTGTTGGGTTGCAGGAAGGGTTGAAGGTGACTCTGGGTTAGGGGACGATCCTGTCTGTACATTTGCATCAGGCAACCGTTCTAGTTGTGACAGGTCCCCCGAGAAAAATAATCCAGATCCAAGCCTCTGCCTACAGCCCTTCCTTGCCCAGACACTGCCCTTTAATTGATTACCTAAGGACTTTCAAAGACAGAATTTGGGGGTGACGGTGGAGGGGATGGACTTTATGCAAAAAGAGGTAATATATAAAAGAAAGTGGGTTAAGGACTCAGAACCTACGACAGACAGACTCAGCTCAAGACTTGGGTCCCCAGATTTCCTTGGAACAATAAGGAAGAGACTGTGGATCTTTTTGTCTGCTATAGGAACTCCTCAGCTCTCCTGGTGTCCTGACTGCAAGCTGCAAAACCTGCAGTGGGTGACTAGGTTCCAAGCCCTACCCAGGTCCAAATTTTGTTATCTTGAACGGGGAGCCCCCTTCCTCTCTGAACCGTGACAAAGGGGGTCAGCTGACAACTCGGAACAAGCATGTGGAAGGGGTGATTTCCACCCACCTGGGCTCTGCTGAACTCAGCCTGGGGGGCCAGCCAAAAGGCTCAGGTGTGGCCCAAAGTGGTAAGCCAGACACCTTCCATGATCATTTGACCTCCAGAGTTAATTAACATTAGATCTATTACTCACACAGGTTAAACTACCTGCAAACTAATTAGATTTCATAATGCAGTCAGTGATGGTTTTATATCTCTGGCAACACTCATATCCAGCCCAAGTTGGCACACACTTTGGGGTGTTTAAAAATTGCCTTAAGTGTTTGCCTGGGCGGGGGAAACGACAGACCTGAGTCTTGAACCCCCTGCAGACATTCTGAAGAGTGATGATGGCCCCTTTCTTCCTCCTGCCCCTTCCTGACAGCTCTTTCCCCTCTCTGGACAGTCTGCATTGTTTTAAGAAAAAATATGCTTTTGAAAATTGCTGCCCTCAGGTTGGCCGGGCCTGGAGCTCCAACTTGCACTGAGTTAGCAGGCAAACTTTTCCCCCTCCCGCCAGGGGCAAACCTTCCCCTGAGGGGCTGATACCAGGACTGTTCCAGCGCCTACAGGCATCTCCCGGAGGCTCAGCCCGGGTGACAGGAGAGCCATGGGGGTAGAGGAGATTCCCGCTCAGCTGGCCCAGAGTGCCTGAGGTGAGGGAGGGAACAGGAGCGTGCATCCTGGTCTGGCGGAAGGGCAACAGGCCTGCGAGGCTTCCCCATGGCCCATTTTGAGACAGTCAAGTCTGAAGCATCCTTCCCGTGGCCCAGCCTTCCTCTCCTCTCCCCAGAACAAGCCTGCCGGAGCCCCACCGCTAGGCAGAGTTCCCATTCCAAGTTTCCCTCGACAGTGTGGCTCTGGGGGCTCCCAAGAGTTTTAGGCCCTAACTCTCAGCTAGGAGCCCCCAGGCACGAGAGAGCAGGGTTCCTTCCTACCTGAGGTGAACAGGACTATGGCCTTGAGGCAGCTGTACTCGGCGGAGTCGACGTGCAGCGCTTTTAGCTTCTCCACTTGCTCTTGGAAGATCCGTATGTGGTCCATAAAGGCGACCACCCGGTCGGCGGACATGGGCGAGGCGTGGAGGCCGGCGGCGGCCAGGAGCGGGGCGACGTGGAGGGGCATGGAGCACTGGGCCGCGTTCAGAACGAACAGCTCGCTCCAGGTGAGGCGGAGCAGGGCCACCTGGTCGGTGATCTGCAGGTCAGGGAAGAAGGGGATGTTCCGGGCCCACTCGACGGCGCTGAAGAGCATCCGCGCGGCCAGTTCGCAAATGTTCTCGATGCCCATGATATTGTTGGGCTGCATGCACTGGCTGCCGAAGCGCGACGTGGGGTAGGGCTCCGCGCGCAGCAGCAGGGAAATATATCCGGACAGGTAGGAGTGGCAGTTGAGGGGGTCCCCGTTGGTCAGCGCGAACTGCCCGTGGCTCGGCTGGGTGGGCGGCATCCTGCCCCTCTGCACGGCTGCGGGGAGGAAAGGAGACACTCTGCCGTTAATGCCCAGCCTCGTCTCCCCTGCTCCCTCGGCAGGGTCAGCCCCAAGCCCGCCCCCCTCACCCCCCAAAACCCCCGACCCCGACTCCGCGCGGCGCAGGAACCGGCAGGCCTGCCCCTCTCTCACCCGCGAGCCAGGGCCACCGACCCGAGGGGCTCCGGGAGCCCGGCCGCCCTCTCCTCCGACCACCACCCAGGCCAGCTCCGGCAATCAGGGCGGCCCACTGGCTTCAGAGGCCCGTTCCAGGCCGGGAGACCGCGCACCCAGCATGGACCACTTTGCCTCGGGGTCCCCGGCACGTTGGGAGGGATGGAGCATTGTGGGGGGCATCTTTCTTCTTTTACTGCTGAACGGCTGATATTTTTATTGATTGGAGGAGAAGGAGCGCGGGGTGGGGGGGGGGGGGGCGAAGCTGGGGGGAGGGGGAGACGCTTTTGCAAAAGACACCGAGGAGCTTCACCCCGGACGGCCTTTGGCCACCCCAGCACCGTTCTCCATACCCCACACCCCCAAGCCCGCAGCCCCGGCCCCGCGGGCCACCCCTGGCGAGAGGCGAGCCGAGAGCCAAGGTCTGGCGGCAGCCGACTCGGTGTGCTCGCAGGGAGAGAGAGGGCGGAGAGACAGGCCGGCCGAGGCGAGAGGAAGCCGGGCGAGAGGCGGGGAGCAGGCGGCCGGCGGCGGCGCCGCCCGGGAGGGTCGGGGAGGGCCGGCCAGGCTCGGGCACGAGCGGTTATCTGACGCCGGACGGGGAGAGTCGCTCTCGCAGAAACACAAAGAAACCCGGGCGTTCGCTCGCCGCAACCCGGAGCCCGCGCCCGGCGCCGAGCGCGCCATTGGCCGAGCAAGACTCGCGGCGCTCGGCGAATTTCATATCACAAAGACCCAACTCGCGCAGAGCGAAAGCAGCCGCCCCAGGCCCCTCGCCCACCCTGCTCCTACTCCCTATCGCGCTCTCCTCCTTTCAAAAGTGAAAGGAAAAAAGAAAACAGAGGTATTTTTTTTTAGCCGAATGTTAATCCACGGAGGGTCACATGAGCGCTGCCCGGGCGGCAGCGTTAATACGGCGAAGTGCATAAAATTGCCATTTGTAATTTGAACCTCCTGTACAAAAAGTACAATCTCAGGTTGATTTTTTTTTTTTTTTGAGAGGGTGGGGGCTGGGGAGAGGGGTGGGGAGGAGGGACATATGTTGAACATGCAGGGAAAACAAGGAGAGAGAGAGAGAAACGGAGAGGAAAGAGAAGTAAACCAGGCTTTAAAACAACCACCATCATCACCACCACCACCACCACCACCACCTCCCCATCCCTTGCAAAAAGGCGAACTCGAATGAACTGGCCATCAATGCAAAGGAAATGAAAACAGCCCGAAGAGAGTTGAGGAAATCAGTTGGCCAAAGCATGCGGATTTGGGGGGGTCTGGGTTCCACTGCAGAACTTGCTTCTAGTATAAAAACCCCTTTCAGCTGCAATACGAAGAGAAGAGCTTGGGGCGTCTGTGTCCTTACCCAGAGCAGGCTAGCCAAACGCACCCAGGGCCCCGGGACCCCGGGCGAGGGGAGGAGAAATGAGAGGCCAATACCTTCCCGTCTCATGCCCACTTTGAGGCACTTTTTGAGGCGGCAGTACTGGCACTGGTTGCGGTGGTGCTGGTCGATGGGACAGTTCCGGTTGGCGCGGCACGTGTAGCTCAGGTTCCTCCGCACGCTGCGCTTGAAGAAGCTCTTGCAGCCTTCGCACGTGAACTGGCCGTAGTGCTTGCCGCTCGACTTGTCCCCGCACACCACGCACTCGATGTGCTGCTGCTGCTGCTGCTTGTCGCTACCCGGCCCGCCAGGGCCGCCCTGGCCGCCGGCTGCCGTCTGGGCCGGCGTGCTGGCCGGGCCCCCTTGGCCGGGCGTCTGTGGCGTGTGCGGGGCGCCGGGCGGCGGGCCGGGCACGGGCGGCGCCTGCGAGGCCTGGCTGCCCTGAGAGCCGGGCACCTCGTCCTGGGGGTCGCGCCACGTGCTGACTACCATTGCCATATCTATGGGGGCCGCGTCCGGACTTCCTGCTCCCCTGGCTGCGGGCGGCGGCGGGCTCCCGGGTCTCGGGCTCCGGCGCGCCGCCTTTTGTGTGTGCAAAGGGTGCGAGAGGGCGCGGGAGGGCGCCCCGGGTGGCTCGGGGGGGCTGGTTGGTTGAGGTTGGTTAGTTTTTCCTTTTTTGTTTCTGCTTTTGCAAAGTTTTGTCGATGGCTCGTCTGGCCCGGTGTGTTTGTTTTGTTTGTTTCTCTCGGCTCAGCTTTGTTGCTTTCGGGGGGCTTTCCGCCGGGGAGGGGAGGGGATGGGGCCGGGGGAGAGCAAGTGGGAGCAGAACGTGGAGAGAGAGAGAGAGAGAGAGAGAGAGAGAGAGAGGGAGGGAGGGGAGGGAGAGCTGCAAGTCGATTGTCTGGCTTCAAGACAGAAGTAGGAGGAAAAAAAAAAAAAAATCTCTCCAAAGATCTTCCTCGCTCGCTCTCCCTCCCTCTCTGGTTTACTCTCTCGCTCTCAGAGCTGGTGTGTAGCCGAGGAGTTGGAGGAGGAGGAGGAGAGGCGACTGTCCGGGGGCCAAGTCCAGGGCAGCCCACAGTCAGCCATTCAGGAAAGCCATCGAAATCGGGAGGACTCGGAGAGCAGAGGCGCCGGTCTCGGGCGCGCCCAGAGAGCCAGGCAGGCCGGGGCGGAGGCCGGCGGCCCGCGGAGTGGCCGGAGCGCTGCCCGGGTCCAGGGGAATCAGCATGAAAGTGGTCCGCGTCGGGCGCTGAGCGGCGTCGTCCTGGCGCTGGGCCGCCGCCGCCGCCGCCTGCCCCGGGCGCCCCGGCGCGCGCCTCGCTCGCTCCGGCCGCGCCGCCCGCTTTCGCCGGATAGAGGCCGCTCGCTGCTCCCTGCGGGCCGCCTGGGCCGCCGCCGCCGCCGGAGCTGGAGCTGGAGCCGCCGCCGCCGCCGCCGAAGCCGCCGGGTCGGGCCCGGAGCCGCCGCGTCTAGCGCCGCCGCCGCCGCTGAAGGCTCTGCCGCTGCTGCCGCTGCTGCCGCCGCCGGAGCCGCTGCTGCTGCCGCCGGAGCCGCCTCACACACATAGGGAAAGAGTCAACTCGCCGGCGGCGGGGGAGAAATGATAAAAGAGAGAGAGGAGGGCAGATCACCACCTAGAAGCACATCCTTCGTGCGCAGAGGGGGGAGAAAAAGACGGAGAGAAAGAATGAAAGAGGGGAAAAAAGGCAGCACGGCACCCGGAGAAAGAAGGCAACTCGGGGAGAGGAGGAGGAGGACGAGAAAACACACACGCGCGCACGCACACACACACCGCGGAGAGAAAAGAACAGAGAATCAAAGTGATCAAATATGCTAAAAAGGGGGGCGCGGGAGGGAATGCGATTTATAGGCGCCGGGGCTGGCAGAAGTGGCTTCTCCGCGATCAGCTCACTGAGCTCTCTATATAGTGAACTTTGACACGACTGCTGCAACTTAGCGCACGTTGCCATGGCGACGGCGCGCCTTATAAGGCAGCCGCCGGGGTTGGCCTGGCCAGGCGCGCGCGCGCCGCCCCCTCGCCGTCATTGGCCGGAGCGCGGCGGCCCCGCCATGGCGGCCGCGGGCGCAGCCCGGTCCTAGCGCGAGCGGCGTCGCGGCCGGGGCTCCGGGCGCTCCGGGGGCTCGGGGCGGGGGGCGGGGCGGGGGTGGCGATGCCCCCGCGGCAGCCAGGCGGGGGATGGGCCCGCGCCGTCCCCGGGCGCGCGGCCACAGCGTTCTGCGCACCCCGCACCCGAGGTTTCCGCCCCGGCGGGGTGAGGAGCGCGGCGCGCACGGAACGACGCCTCTTAAAGGCTCCGCGAGAGGCTTTGGATGGAATCGGGGACTTCGATTCTCACAACTTGGCAATGCCACCGGATCCGCAGCTCGCGCACCACCCGGGGCTCCCGGCGCATCTTGGTGCCCGCGGTGCCAGAGAAAGAGAAAAGTTGCCGGGTTTCTTTGCAGAGGGGTAGTGGGTGAGGATGGGAAGGTACCTAGAGCCCAGCTGGCAGGCATTTTCCAAACGAACCATTTGGTCAAATCCGGGAATAGACCCTTTCCTTATTCAAGTCTGATCACTTGCTTGGTTTGGTGGTTCTTTTTCTTTCTTTCTTTTTTAAATAAAAAGAGCCATTCAGTGGCTCTTTTTTCTTTTTTGTCCATGTAGGGTTAACATTTCACAGGTACGTGGCCTGACATTTTAATTGCTCAAATAAAGCATCTCAGATGCTGAGAAGCCGAAGTAGACTTCATCTCATTGTCATGACGCAATTAAAATCAATTTTCTTCAACTTTATTCTCTCTCGTTAGTTTCAGCTAACTCCCAAGCCAGCGAGCGTCCTGACACACACCCAGTCGTGGGGAGAGGTGAAAAGACCTTTCTGCTGGCTGATGGACAAGTGGACGCAGCCTCCAGCGTCCCCTGTGCGTACCCTCTGTACACACATGTAAGCGCACATGTATCAGATGCACATTTGTCAACGTACACAGACAAAGACTTCAGCGACTATACTCCTAGGTCATAGAACAGTTGAGTAGGACTTCATTGTTCCTCAAGTTCCTTTTAAGCATTCATACAGCCATTAAAACACACACAGAGATTCTGCCCCAAATTGGCAATAATACCAAGTACAAGTCACAGGAATCACTGCACAAGCCATATTCTACCTCAAGAGATTCGCTGCAATGAGAACAACTTCATTGCCTGTGCCATTCTGCTCAATGTGCTAAAAATCATCAAGCCGGTTGTATCTCTGAATTCTGGAGCATTTAGTTTTAAACATCAAACATCTAGAATTGTCCCCCAGAACACGTTATATTCCAACGCAGTAATCTTTCTGTTCGCTTTTGACCAGCTAGTGGATCATCACTATTCAACATTTATAGAACAAAACTGCGACTCCATCATACACTCTTTGCACCAAGAAAAATCTATGGACTAGTAATCCAACCAGGTTTATGAACAATTAAGATATTTTACACAAAGCATGATGAGCTTTAGGAAACATGAACACACATAAAGAGTAAATTAATGACCACAGGAAAGCATCCTTAGTAGTTTGAGAAATCGAGGCAATGAAGAATTTAAAAAAATAAATTGTACAAATAATTGACATGTGTAGAATGTACTCTGTACTCAATACACTTTACACACAGGGGCAGAATACGAGCTAAGAACTAAAGGAAGATGTAGGCGGAGAGGGGCTTGGTTTTAGGGCAGAAAAGATCCTCCTTGCTTCGTTCTTGAAACCTTCTTAGCCCTCACCGTTTCTCCGCTGAAATTAGATATTTCACTAAAGCTGCAGGTGCTGGGATTATTTGGAGGTTTTTTTTTTTTTTTTTTAACCTTCAGTGGACACTGAACTATCATGAACCTGGTGTGTAATGAGATTGCCGTAGAGGGAAGCCAGGCAGCAAATTTCAGGATGATTATAGATACAATATAATTTTCTCCTAAAGAGGACAAGAAGGATGGAAGAGAAATCATTTCAGAGAAAGTTGTGTCTTTTTTCTTCTTTTTCTTTTCAATCTCTATGATTCGAGGAGGAATTGCCTAATGCTACGGATGTCAATAGATTAGGGGCAGACTCAGCAAAGATGTGGTAGGGCTGGGGTTGAGATAGAAAATCTAATGGGTATCCTTATCTCAATTTAATAGAAGATAAGAATAATTGATTACAGAGAAACCCTAAACTTGCCTCTTGGGTGCAGGCATTTCTATGGCAAGATAACCTTCTACAAACATGCAGTGGGAAAAATTTTGAGGAGCAAGAGTTACCCCGTCCACTTTGAGATTTTTGGTATTTGAAGTACGCTCTGATGGCCTCAGATTTTAAATGAAGGATTTCCCAACCATCTTCAACAGCTCTGGAGTCTGCTAGGCATACGACCCCAGGGCAGCTATAGAGTCAGAGGTGTTTTACTCTTTATCTTAGGACTCATTCAGTTATGGGGGTGCTATTAAAAAGCCAAAAACAAACCAAAGAAATGACTATCAATTGCAGTTAATTTTATTGTATGGAAGAAGAGAGAAGATTGCAGACTGAGAATGAAAAAGAGGGGAGCAGGTTTTAAAATGTCTTCTTCAGAGATGTTCGTATTCTTTGAACAAAACAGCTCTAAGGCTAAAATATAAATATTAATATGTTTTTTTTTAATCCAGCCCAGTCTTTTATTGCAGATATAAATTTATTTTAATGAGAAGAATGGCAAGCTTAAATTTGGCCAGAGAAAGTTGAAAAAACATTTGTTTAACTGTAGGGGAAAAAAAAAACCCACCCAGGAATATGATTTTCTTGCAGAAAGTGCCTGTAATTCTACACAAATTAAATCACAATATGAATACAAACCCCAGCAAATGCTGAGTTTAACTCTGAACTCAGTAGAAACCAGTTCTGTCCACCAGGATTCATTGAAATCCTCCTTCCCCTCAATCTAGTCCGTGTGTGTTTTTCTCTTCCACCACACTGGAGCTCCATGAATAGGGAAAGGGGCTTCCATTGTGTCTCTCTGAACTTCCAAGTCAATGCAATTTTTAACCACTGGCTTGTGGTACTTTGAAAATCACCAGGGGCTGTCAGAGTTGGGTCCTCTGAAAAATTTACAGTGCTAAATCAGAGCATATGCTGGGAGGGAAAAAATTGCTTAAGATTGGAGCTAGTACAGTATCTGTCTGCCCCCTAGTGTAAGAGTCCTCGCTGCCTAAAATTCAACTTTAAAAGAAAAGAGCTCTTAAAGGGAAACGACTTTGAGCTCACGTAGGCATAGCAGAATGAAACTTCTGTACATTTTAATCTGAATAATTCTTCAGGATTTAAAATTAATTGGCTTTGACTTGGTTGGACCGGACTCAGATCTCTGCGTTTCCCGATTCCCTGGCGGAGAGGTGATGATTTTTTTTTTTTTTTCTTCCTGAACTGGGTTTATGTGCGTCCCCCTCACCCCCTCCTCTCTTTTTCTTTCTCTGTCTCTGTCGTCTCTCTCGCTGGCTTTTTAAAAATGAGGAACTGTTCCTTGAACGTTTTGGATAGAGCACAGAATTGCTTAAGTCAGCCCGACGCGGTTGCAATAGACAGCAAAAAGGTAAACGTTTGCCTGAAATTCGCACGCCAGCTCCACCACCCCGCCCGATGGTGAGTACCCTTCTCGTCGCGCTTCTCCTCCTAGCTAACGTTGAACGCTCGCCTCCCCGAGCCGCGGCCGAGGGCGCCGGGCAGCGCTTTCCTCCCTCCCTGCCTGGCTGGTTGTCAGTTGCACAAGGTTGCAAAATGCAGCGCCGAGGCAAATCGAACAGTATATTCTGACACTTAGTGCGAGCCTAGCAGCTCCTTTGCTAGAAAACCGAGTCGTCTGTTGCTTGGAAAAGCACGCTTATAAGGACTGGCTTTTAGTTTGCTCTAGCGAAGGAAATGAGTTTGAGGAGATGGGAGGCACCGCAGTCTTTACGCTTCGGTTTAATCATATTTTGGCAGCTTTGCAATTGTATATTCCCCCTCTTCCCCCCTCCACCACCTCTCCTACCACACACATGTAATAAAATATGGCAATGCATTGAATTGACGGTCTCCCCTTCCCCAAACCCCTTAAACCACAGTCCTAGGCATTCCATACACGTTAGCAATCCGATTTTTTCTTGAAAAACCCCAAGTCATCCCCAACCCCACATAGCACAAGGAGAAAAGTGAGAAAGGAGAGAGAGAGAGAGAGAGAAAAAATACTGTAAGTAAACATACCAAAACCATATTTGCCTTGTTCAAGGTCCCAAACCGCTTGCATCTTCCTTCTAAACAGGAATAACTCTCCTTTAGTTTGGCGGGTGAAATAAACCGCTTTGTTGGCCCCCTGAAAAGATGTGTCTTTGATAATTAAAGAGAATCTCCTCCTCGGTGTTTATCTAAGCGATTGTGCAAACTGATAAAAAGTAGGCACTAGCCTGCAGGGAAAAAGAGGAAAGGTGAAGGGAAAGATCTTCCACCTCAAGGAAGTGCTTCCCCATGTATCAGACGCTCTCAGCCTTGGAAAGCCCTGCACAGTAACTTTAGAGAGACGAGGTTTCAGGGAGCTTTGTACATAGCTGCTGAGGAATGCAAGCCTCGCCTTTAAGAAAAAAAACCCCAAACCGTAGGTAGGAGATGTCTGGAGTGATCCTTGTCTCTCATCTCATTCCTTAGAAGGAAGAGTGCGTTGTTACACCTTGTTTGGGGCTGGAAAGAGGAGACTTTAAAAACACCCGTCCAATTGAAAAAAATCTCCCAACTTAATGAGTTTAGTCGGAGGCTGGGGCTAACGGCTCAGCCTCAGCAGAAAACCGCCAACAACTATAGGCGATAGTGCAGAGCAAAGACGACCCAAGGCGCAGCCAAATTCCACTGTTTGGGGTCGAGAGGGATGGAGACTAATCCTAAAGCAAGTTGGAAAAAAAACAGAGGTGGGAGAGGAGGGGAAAAAAGCAGCAGCCTCACAGACTGGCAGACAGGCTCCCCTCACCCTGGATCAAAGATAGAACTTGAAACAGGAGGGCAACATTTTCCTAGGAATCCGTTGAAATCCTCATTTTCTACTTTTAACTATCCCCCAAAGTGATTTTTCCCTCTCCCCTGCGGATTCATGCCCACCCCCCTCTTCCCATTTCTGCTTCTAGAACTTTCCTGAAGCCGGAACCTATTTCTTTGGGGGGGGAGGGGTTCCCTACTCCAAGTCTTCAGATAATGAATGCTTAATTCACCCCCTCCCTCCATCCACCTCCCAAAATGAATAAAGGAAGCAGGAATACAGTAACTAGCGAAAAATGAGAATAAACTATGCTGCCTCTCAGAGTTTAATACAATTTTAACTAATGGATTTTTGTTTTGTTTTGTTTTAAGAGAAGAATAATGGGGGAAACACGGATCTTTTATTTTAGGAAACTGTTATGGTAAGATGTATGTCAGAATTAACAAATGGAACTAACGCTCTTCGGCTGCTTCTTGTCCTTGTCTTAAACAGGAATTAAGTTAAACACAGTGCTGAATGTTAATTACATGTTTACTGGCTAATGAAAATTACAAATGGTTTTGCCACCTCAAACAATGATGAAAACTCTGAAGACACTGTAATTATATACTTTGAGGGAAATAACTCAGAATATTGATCATAAGAAGTGTAAATCTTTTTTTAACTATTCATTAATACCATAAATATGGGCTACAGAAGTTTTTCCTTGCGGTTTGTCTCATCAGTTACACCGAGGGGATGGATGGCGAGGCTCCTCTGGGGAGGTGGTGAACTCATTCTCTTCGAGAAGGAGGCCACTTGTGTAACTGGGGGTGCCCCCCTCCCTTTCGCCCCCGCCCCCTTTAACCCCAGCAGAAGGTCGAGGGATAGCTGAACAGGGGGGCCGGGCTCGGGGCAGGTGAAGGTGATCACAGCCCAGCCTCTTCCCTCCCCTCCCCTCACCCTCGCCTCCCCTCCCCTCCTCCCTTTCCTGCCAGGTCTGATCGGTGACCGCCTTCCCCAGCCAGGGCGCCAGTCGGATAACCTGGCGTTGAGCTCCTAATGGAGGACAGCACATCGCAACCCAAGTTCTGACAACCCAAGTTCCCTCCTTTAGAGGTGACTAGGGCAGTTCATTGCAAAAGAAGAAAGAAGGGGAAAAAAAAAAAGTTGAGGGTGGAGGTGTTTATTGGGTAAGATGGCTCAGGCAACCGAACCGGAACTGGTTTCTCTGGGTTTGGGAGTAAAGACATATTTTGCTGACTGAACTCCGGCCTGAGATGTAGCTCTGCACTCCGCAGTGTAGCAGCCACTTCGATCTCGGGGGTCAAAGGTGAGCTCTGCACTAACCCTAAAAGGCTGGTCTGGCCTGGCCAGAAGGCCGAGCAGGCGAAGGAGTGGGCCGCCTGCCGCTTCCGAGGGGGTGCCCGTGAAACCCGCACGCGGGGGACACAGAGCTGAGAGCGGGTTTTCAGTGCAATATTGAAGATTTCTCAAAAGTGCCCTAGGCTCGTGGGACTGGAGTCCTCTTTTCCCCTGAGAATTCCCAAGGCGCTGGTCTTTGTCTTGGAAGGAATGGAGTTTCTGAATGGTGTGAAAGCGACAGAGAGGGTCGCTTCAAATCGATTTTACTTGTCCTTTCTGTCTTTTCGGATCAACGCCCTTCAATGGGCACAGAGGTGCTCTTTCAACCAAAAACTTGTGCTACATTTTCTGCCTGTATTGGTGCTAAATACAATAAGCACTGGGCAGATTTTTTTTTCTTTGCTCTCCAAAGCCAGAAAGCACCCTAATTAAATTGTTTTATATGGACAGTCAAGACGGACCAATTAAGTATGCATTAGTATAAAGATATAGTCCGCAGATAAGGCGGTTTAGAAAAATCACGTGTGGGACAAAGGAGAGAGGGCTAGCACTGGGGAGGGGGTGCCTGGGCCAGCAGGGTCGCTCACCTCTCTCCCTGGGCTCCGGGGGATTTGAGGAACCCGGGCCTCAGGTGAGAGGGGGTCAGGGCCGATCACAGGTGGGCCGTGTTGGAGCTTTGCAGGCCCGCGCCCCCGACCGGAGAGCGACGGAGCCCAGGGTGTTAGCATCTCTCACAACCTCACCCTCGGCCCGAGGTGGCGGTCCCGAAGCAGCGGGCGAGGGTGGTGCTGTGAGTCCAGGTCGGGCCCAGGGCTGGTGTCTAGATCGTGGGCGCGGCCCTGGAATAAGGAAGGAGTGTGCACCCCGGGGAGGCCCGCGGGGCCTGGGGGGGGGGGGGGGACGGAGCCGCGGCCGCAGCCCTCGGGCATCCGGGATTAGGGTAGGAAGCCCCCTTCCAACTTGTCCAAGCTACGGGCTTTCTCTGCTTCTGAGGAAACGGGAGTTTCTCGGCGAGCAAAGCGAAGTTCCCGCCCGACGCCAGCCGGCCCAAGGGGCGTCGAGGGCCAGTCGCAGAAGTGGGGAAATGACCGGGGGTCGGAGACGAGGGCGCCAGGACAGTAGCTCGAGGGCCGGGTCCCCGCAGCCTCCCCGGGCCTCCCCACACCCCCTCCGCCCTCGGAGGTGTGGGCGGACAAAGTGCAGCGCGCCCAGAAGACGACCTCCGGGGCCGCGGCCTGCGCTTCCCCGCGTGGCGGCGCAGGGCTGTGATTCGTGGTCCCCGGGGCGCGGGAAGGGCGCACGGAGCGCCTTGGGTCCGGGTGGGGAGGGGGGAGTAGGGCGAGAATTAGAGCCTGGGGAGGCGGCTGAATGTCAAAAGTAAAAAGGTTGAAAAGCCAATTTTCCCGGCGCGCTTTCGTCCCCCACCCCCCTCCCCTTTGCTGGTTGCCGAGGCCGTAAATCAGCGGCCGGCGGCGAGGGCGGGAGGAGCCCCCTCGGCGCGGCCCCGCCCGGCCCGTGCGCACCTCCCGGTGGGCCCCGGATCGATCCGAAGCCTAGCTGAGGATGTCACCGCACTAAATATTTACTGATCACACACAAATAGCCGGGGCTCCAACGATTTTCCTCTGTGAGGAGAGCTCAGAGAGAAGGGTAAATCATTTTATTAGTGTGGATAAAGCCCAGAGCACACTCCGGGCTGGAGTGTTTTAAGATGTGTCTTCAACGGGATGAAAAGAGTTAGGGAAATCGATACGGAGTGATTAGAAGCCCCCGGGGTGACCGAGGGGGCCGGGGCTTTCAGGGATTTGGCGAGGCTGAGAGAGGGGGAGCAAGCCTCGAGGGGGGCGGCCCGAGCCCTGCCGGGGAGCTTGCGGGTGCAGGCCTGCGTCCCTCCGTCCTCGACGGGAGACGCGAGGGCGCAGCCCGGCTCGGCTGGGCCGGCGCGGGGTGAGCGCAGAGCGGGCCGCCGCGGGGCCGAGGGCTTGGGCTCTCGGGCTGCACGTCGCGCGGGCCAGCGGTCAGGTGGCCGCGCAAGGGGATCGCAGGCCCGGCGCCGGGATGCTGGCACGTTGGCCACAGCTCGAGCGCTCCAGGCAGCCTCCTGGAGGAACCCTGTGGCCCAAACGGTTGCGTTTCCCCCTCGCCGCGCCACGTAGCATCCCCGAACTTTCTCCTGGATGAATCTCTGGGCGCCCCCGTCTCCCTTAGTGTTCCCGGAGAGGACGCAGCGGCCCAGCCCCGCGGGCTGCCTCTCCTTCCCACCCATCCAGGGTCAAGGGCAGCCGCCGGGTGAGGGACCCGCTGCGGACCGTAGGGCGAGTGGATTCGGGGTTCGGGGCTCCTGGACAGGTGGGAGGGAGTCTGAAGGCGAGCAGACAGGCAGAGGCGGGGTGACACACACCAGCGACGCCCCTAAGGAGGTCTCCGTCCTCTCCAGGGCTGGGAAAGCAGTTTTGGGGGGGTGGGGGGGTCTCAAGCGACTGTCCAGCGAGGGAAATGGGTCTGTGGCCCCAAGGCGAGATGCAGGGGCCTGAAGTGCGAGGGCGCAAAGGCTTGCGGGGCTAGCTGAAGTTGGGGGGAGGTTTGCTGGGAAGAAGAGGAAAATCTTCTCCCCAAACTCAAACAGCAAAGTCCTGGAGTAAAAAAAAAAAAAAAGTGGCTTTTCACTTCTGGAAGCTGAAGAGGCATCGCTCTCTCTTGTGGACAAACCTTGAGGTTCGAAACAGCTGCAAATAATCAAGAAGGCACAAATTTCGGGGGGGAAAGGGGGACACAGAAGGCAAGAAAGGGAAGAATCTCTTTCGTTTCTTCGTCCCTTTCTCGCTCTTAACCTTTCCCTAACAATCTGCTCTTCCTGAAGATGCTGATAGCTCGCTGGCTTATTTATTTACTTTCTCTCTCCCCAAATTTGCTCGATTTCCTTGGCAGCTTGAGGAATTCAGTTCAGGCTGCCCTACTTGGCTCCTCGGCGCAACAGGAAATATAACTGCAGATCCAATTAACCGTTTTTCAGAAGGGAGTTTTTTTTTTTTTTTTTTAATATGAATCCCAGTGGATTGGAGTGATGTGTTCAGGTGTGAAGCGATTGGTGCCTCGAATTCTTTCCTCGGTAATCCTTTAATTCCTGCCATGGAAGCTCGAGAGCATCGCTGACCTGCAGGCTGTCAGGAGCCGGGTCTCTATTAACCCTTCTTGGTCTCGGCCAGAGCGAAGGTTAACTACACTAATGTACCAAAGGGGATGTAGCAAGGAGGAAGGAAGTGTGGAAGGAAGAAGAGAGGGAAGGGTGGGAAGAAGGGAGGGAGGGAGGAAGGACAGAAAGGTAAATTCATTCTAGCTGCAAGGATTTTTAAAGCTCTCACTGGTCCTCCCCCACCCCCACCCTTCCTACGAAAGGGGGTTTCCACTGAGAGAGACCACAGTCTCATCCATCAAGGTACCTCAGTCCACCGAGAGGGACTTTGGGGAATAAGAAAACGCAATGTCGTGAAATATTTTCTTCTATTTAACTGACCACCCAGTTCACTTTAAAAATCATTTTAACATGTAAGCAACAATGAATTATTTGGGGAGGGGTTAAGCACCCCCTCAATCTTAAAACATATTTTACCTTCTTTAAGTAAAAGCTAATTTAGAATCTTGTCAGTAGTCAAATTATAGCCATAAAATCCAGATGAGATTTGGAAAATACATTCTGCAGTTTTCATACCTGGTGGCCTTTTAATGAGTACTTATATAATAGTTATGTGCATGAAGGTATATATGCACATGGGTGTGTATATATTCTTGGGGTGGTAGAAGTTCCATGATGGATTAAAGGTTTATATACTCAAGGACTAGATAGAGGCTGTCACTCATGTGTATATGCTGGAGTTCTGGAGAAAAACAGTACAAAAAAGAGTTTCGAATGAGTTCCTTAGAATCACTATTGTTGAAATACAAGCTAAAACAACTTAGTATTGATGAAGCTATTGTGCCTTGCAGAATCGTAGAAAGATACTTCAAAGTAAAAATGTCAGTTTTCAGTTTGGTAGCTTTGGCAGGGCATTTAAACAAAAGGTGAGCATCTTTTGTCTAATATATTTATTTAAAAATTCAACAATACCCTACTGTTTATTTTACTTTTCAATGAACTGAAGAATTAAAAAAGAATAGGCTCTAGCTAGAGATGATAGCATAAGGGTTTGTTGCCCATTTAACCAAGTCTGATGTGGTCTGTATATGCTTTTAATATTATATTGCAAGGCAACTCCTGTTGTAAAAGTTTTAAAGACATCTAAAACCATGTGGACATCAGTTCTTATTTAGAAGTGGATAGAGTGAGGAAAGATTGTTTGATTCTGTATTTTTTTTTTCTCTTAAGAGACTGGTAATGAATTCTTTAAAATGACAGTTCATTTTTGGTATGTCAAAAAAGGCATTAATCAAATGGTATCAAGTGCCAGTCATTTAAATGTGAAGGTGTTAGTAAGGCAACTATCCAGATAAATTAATATTGTTAATTCGCTGCATCAATGTACTTAGAGAAAATACAAAATAAAACAACAGAGGGGATTTATCTTGTTTAATTTCCTTTAGCCACAAACTTAAGTTGAATTTCAGAAGGAGAAAATAATATAAGGGGTAATTTCCATTCTCTTGGCTTTTAGAAGGTTGAAAAACCCCAGTTTTAGAACAAAGCATATAATTAGAAAAGTAAGTAAATGGACAAAGATATACTGCCATAATAGAAAAGCATAATGTATGAATTTAGAAAACATAATTAATTAGTTAATTATCAACTGTACTTCTCTTAAAAGGATGGTTTCTTGAAATGGTAAAGGTACATATTAAAATAAAGGACTACTGTGCAAAATTAAGAGGAGGCTATATAACAATATTCAGTTTTATTTTTTTTGACTGTAGGAAGTATTGCTTGAGGTTTTACAAAGTGTGATGTTTAAATAAAATTTACACTGATCGTTTTTATTTTGAATACAGAATAGAGAAAGGTGCCTTTTCTATCTGTCTATTACAATTTATAATAAATTAGTCAACCTTATCAAAGGGATTACAATGTGCTTGACTGAGGCAACTTGACTGAGATGATATCACTTAAAATAGTTTAAAGCAAAAGTGAAAATGTAAAAGGAAGAGAATATTGACTTCAGTGAAAAATGTCACATTGGGTATTTCTTGACAGGATTACATTACATCACAGGTCAGGGAGAAGTTAAAAATTTAGGCACTCCTATTTCTCTGCGGAATGCATGTTAATAATATATTTATTGACTCCAAAAGGTATGGTGAAATTTTTTACTTTTCATATACTTTGTTGTCATATTGCCATCCAAATAGAAAGAAGTGAAATTTAAGTGAGGTTTAAAAAAAATCTTAAACAATATTTTTCTTTATAGTTTCCAAGAATTATGCTTATTTACTCACTGACTTTTTCCATATGATTTTGATTAATAGCTTTTAAAATCATGTACTATTGTGATGAATTCTACATTGTTTTTACATTGGAAACAAATTTAAAGGCATCGGATCTTTCTCGGAAAGTGTAATTGAATATTCAGTTATTGAAGAGCTACTGTATAAATTTCCCAGGTTCCAAACACCTAAACTTATTCTTTCCTACCAACTTTTAAAATTACAACTGGCATGGCTGTGGATGAATATTTTATATAAGAGCCTTTATTTCTCTTCTTGTTTATCTGGGAAATGCCTCTAATTTGTCTTTTATGCTTAAATACTTTAAAAAAGCATTAGTCCATATGCAAGAATTATTCATGCTCTTGAAAAATAGTGAATAAAATTCTAATTATAGAGAAAAGGTGTGATGTTTACTCTGAAGTTTCAGGAACATGTAAAGTTTTCTTCATAAACTGGAAGAAAGTCTATCCTAGATAAATTTAAATAGGGCAGCTGTTGGGTATGGTTTATATTCGTGTCCTTCTGCCTTTTTGCCTTTGGCACTAAGGTATCTGGGTTCTTGTCTTCACACACTGTCTATTGTTAGCAGATTTTGAGATTAAAATACTTTCAAGTGGTCTTGTCTTTATAGTTTCATACATTATTAAATTGGGAAGTAATATTCAGTTCTGTGTTCAAATTTGTATGTCCAGACAATAATGAGGAGGTGACTCTCTGCACTGCTCCGCCCACCCCCCCAAATCCAACAACAACAACAGAATTATTATATACACAATTTAAAGAGAAAAAAAAATAAACCTTAGGAATCAGTGTGTTGGAAATGTAGGACCATTGTTTTTCACAATGGAACTCTTTATAAGACTTTTTTCATCTTAACTATCTCCCAAGATGGGACACTTTAGTTTTATATATAATTTTTAAAGTCTGAGCAACTTTTAACACTATATCAAGTTTTAACAACATATCACAGGCTTTTTGAAGTGAAGGAAGATTTGACAAATAAGCCTCCAAAGTAAACACACACACACACACACACACACACACACACGTGACAAGGCATGAGGCTTGTCTTCGTTTTTAGGGATGTTATGAAAGTTTTACTTTAAAAAATTACAATAACATGCTTTCTCATCAGGTGCAAAGCAAGATAATTATAGGGAGAAAAGAAAAGGTTCCCTGTCATTCTTTTCCACCAAAAAACCAAAGCACCAACAAAAGCCAAAACAAACTCCAATCCTAACCCCCACATAAGAAGCCCCTTACCACTTTAGGGAAAGTTTCTGTGCTAACTGTGGGTCCTGCCTGAGTTCCTGGCTGGTCTACTTTGAAACTCGCCAGGCAGTGGTTACACTCCAGCCAGTAGCCTGGCAGCCTCAAAAAGGAAGCAGATTCTCTGAGCTCACTGCAGATGACCTACCACTTAGAGGGAAAGTTTGGAAAGCAACTGTTGAAAGTCAACCTCTCCTTTCCAAAGAAGGTTTTCAGAGGCAGGACCGTGAGAGTTGATATTACCAATTTTATTATTTTCTAAGGCATTCCTAACTTTTATGATTCCGCCGCCCCCCATCCCCCTTCCTTTACTATCTGTCTTGTGCCTCCAGGGCCAGTGAAAGAGCAGGGCAGATTCTAGATTGCTTTCAGAGTTTGCCTTCTCTGATGATGGATTACCATGTCAATTTAAAAGGCATAGGATTAATTTGTTTCAATGATTTCTCTTTAGGCTGAATGCCAGCCGTTTTTCTATCTCTCCCCTTGCTCTTCAGAACAACAACCACCACCACAAAAAAAAAAAAAAAAAAAAAAGGCTTCTTTCCATATTCTAAGTTAGGAGACAATAATAGAAATAGACAAGTTAGGTGTAATGTTGCAACACAGTTATAGGTCTGAGTGTTTTTATCTCTGTCTGAGAGGCTGAAACATAGAGTCAGTCACATTAAAATGAAATTGGACTCAACATTTATTCAATAAATACTTGTCTTGTAGATAATCCAGTGCCGAGTGCTTTTGACACATAAGGACTTAATTTGTCTTGGATAACAAGTTATTAATATGGCACATTTAAACTTGCCACCTACAATAAGAACTTTGAGATCTATAACAACTCAAATGATCATTGTGAAAAATAATTTGTGTGAGGGAAGGAGATCTTTCTGAGAATGACTGTCTTTATTACATATGAAGATATGTACATACACATATATATGTAGCTACCTACATATACACACACAGAAGTAATACATATATATACATTTCAGATCACATACAAACAAAAAGGTTCAATAAATTAAAAAAAAATCCATTCAATATGCAGGTAGATCTAACCCTTCCAAACTAAGAATGTCAGCCAGTTTTCTCTTTTCAATGATTTCTAAAGTACACAAGAAAAATGCTATTCAAATGCACCTTCCTTGCAAGACCAAACCCATTTTAAGGACGAAACGGCACAAAAAAGCACTTAGGTGCAATCCAGAATCAAACACCCCCTCCACATTTTTCACCTAGACTAACCTTGCAGCTAGAGGCAATTTAAGTAAAATAATCTACCCCTAAAGTGATTACTGTATTTCTTTCTTAACGGAGGTCCTCCAGCAGATGCAAAGGAACAGGAGAGGGGTTTGATCCTATAGCCTTACTGTGTTGAGTACATGTGGCTATTTTGAACGCTGGGCCTCTTTTTCATTTTTTGGTTCCGTTTTCATAATAACATCTCTTTTTCCCAGCATTCCCCTGCGCTGAAATTAAGCATCACAGTTCAGGATACTACCCTGCATTCTGAATATGAACACAATAGCTTTTCCAGCCTTCCTCTTTTCCTCCGGCCTCTCAAGGCACCAGTGGCTGCATTTGAGCAGGTTCTACTTTTTAAGGACATACGCCATCAGAGGCCAGTGATGATCAGAACTGGAATCTATATGCAATATTAATTTGTAAAAAAGTTGTTGGTTGTTAACCTTGAGATTGTGCATCTCTAAGAAACCACATCTTTTGAGTGCTCTCCCTGGGAAATGATGTTACACATGAGCAGAAAATCCAGGCAAGAAAGGCTAATTGAATGAAGAGAGAGAATTAGGTTAAAAAATAGAGTACAATCTAGTATCACATTTTCACTAGTGTGACTTGAAATGAAGGTGTCTTCAAGTCGCCAGTGATACCAGAGTGTTTAGATGTTGGCCACAGATGGGAACACCTATTGAAATGTGTCTGAAGAAGATTAATAGGGCTTGTCACTGTTGGGAAAGCACTGCTTTGCTGTAAATTTCTACCAGCACAAGATGAATTACCGATGAATGCTCACTTATCAACCCCATCACTATCGTTCGACAGTAAATCAAATTGAGAAGTTATCTGCAATCAGAAAATTTCTTTTTAAAATAGACATACACCTTTAGGCCCTGACTCTTTACTAATCCTACTCACAAAACAATTACGCATCCCATGATGCTTCTTTAGTTTAAACAAAACTGTATCTGAATCATGTATATACTTTAAAGTTCACATGCAACGGACAGCTGGTCATTGGCAAAGTTTGCCAGTATTTTAACACAGTTATGAAGCCTTCTTGGAAGCGCTCAATGAATATTTCATAAAGTATGTTTTCTTTACTTTGAGATATTTCTTTCTTTCCCTTACTTGAAAGGCAAAGAAGAAAGTGCTGTTTTCAGTGTTCTAAACCCTGTCTCCGCCACTTCAACATCTCCTAATTCCCTGGTAAAATGAAATTATGAGAGAATTACAAGTTTAGGTAGAGAACAGTGGAACAGGGCTAAGTGGATAACAGTGATAATTGAGGAAATGCATTTTTTCTTTTATGATTTCATGGTATTGCATATATCTCATTTCTAAGGTGATTTATCTGAGAAACAAATCAGTCGTATTAGTTCCTTTATCACCTGTTAACTTGTGACCTAGGAATAATAATGTTTTAATAAAACCATCAACCCTTGCATTTTTATAGAGCTCTAACTATTTACAAAAGTTATCCTCACATGCCTAACTCATTGGATTTTTTACCAAAATCCTGCAAGACTGAGATTTTAAATTCCCATTTTGCTGATGAGTAAACTGAGGCTCAAAGACTTATCTGAGGCTATGGAGCTAATAGGAACAGAGTCAGAATTCAGTTGGTTTCCTAGGATCCTTTCAGGGATTTTCATTATGTAAATAAAGAAAATGATGGTGATTGCTAACAGCGGTCAACATTTACTATATATATATATATACCAGAACTATAGTGAGTATGCTGCTGCTGCTGCCAAGTCGCTTCAGTCGTGTCCAACTCTGTGCGACCCCATAGACGGCAGCCCACCAGGCTCCGCCGTCCTTGGGATTCTCCAGGCAAGAATACTGGAGTGGGTTGCCATTTCCTTCTCCAATAGTGAGTATAGACATGGATTATTATTATTTTTAAATTAATTAATTTATTATTTTTGGCTGTGCTGGGCCTTTGCTGTTTTTTCCGTGGGCTTTCTCGATTTGCAGCAAGCAGGGGCTACTCTCTAGTTGCCTTTCGTGGGCTTCTCCCTGTGGAGGCTTCTGTTGTTTTCAAGCACAGGCTCCAGGCACATACATGCGGTTCAGTAGTGGTGGTGCAGGGGCTCAGTAATTGTGGCGCATGAGCTTAGCTGCCTTGTGGCTTGTGGGATCTTCCCGGACCAGGGATGGAACCCATGTCCCCTGCATTGGCAGGTGGATTACTGTCCACTGCACCACAGGGAAGTCCTACACATGGACTGTTTTATTTAATTTCTTATACAACTCTGAGGGAGATACTGTGGTTATTTTCCATTATCCATGAGAAAACAACACAAGCAAACCGAAGCTTATGGAGGTCAGGAACTTGCCTGAAACTCACATTGTTAGTAAGCTGGGACACATAATTCAAATCTAGGGAGTCTACATTCAAAGCCACTGCCCTATCTTATGTTCTTGTTTCCAATTGCAAGGAGTCTTCAGTTGCACTGAGTAGTCACAAGAAATTCTACTTTTTTGGTAATATAAAAATTTCTCAGACTCTGAGGCACTGTGTTTTACAAGAATAGATCTTGGTTTGGAAATAGACCTGGGTTTAAATTCCAGCTTTGCCAGTTACCAAATATTTGACCTCCACTGCTTTGGTTTGATCCCTGGGTCAGGAAGATGCCCTGGAGAAGGGAATAGCTACCCACTCCAGTACTGTTGCCTGGAGAATTCCATGGACAGAGGAGCCTGGTGGGCTACAGTCCGTGGGGTCTCAAAGAGTCAGACTTGACTGAGCGACTAACACTTTCACTTTCATTTGACCTTGACTTTCTTCATCTCTGAAATGGGGTGCTTTGGCCAAATGAAACTATGGGCATTGCTTTTGGGTGTTTCCTTCCATCTTGGTCTCTAAAAGAGAAGAAGTGAGGAACAGAAAAGTGACAGCCATGCCCGAGGAGAGGTGGGACCAGGGACATTCGAGGTGCTTTGAGAAGGTGTGACTACTGTCTCTCAGACACCAGCACTGGGGGCCCTCAGCATTGGACAAGGTCTCTGTTTTCTTCCTCTCTGCTGCCAGAGGACACTGAATATTTAAGACAAGCATTTTATTGTTGTTTAGTTGCTCAGTTGTATCGGACTCTTTTGCAACTCCATGGACTGTAGCCTGCCAGAGTCCTCTGTCCTTGGGACTCTTCAGGCAAGAATACTGGAGTGGGTTACCATTTCCTTCTCCAAGGCATCTTCCCCACCCAGAGATCAAACCCACATCTGCATTGACAGGTGGATTCGTTACCACTGCACCATCTGGGAAGCCCTAAGACAAGGACAGTTCTTTACAAAACCTTATAATTTAAAACTTACAAGGAAAACTTTAACTCCCTTATTTCTCAGATGAAAGCAAGAAGAAAAACCTTAGGTCTGGAGAAGCTGGGTGACTCCTGTAAGTTCTCTTAGCTGATTGGTGACAGGGTTGAAATTTGATTCCTTTTCTCTTGGTTCCTAAACCAGAAATCCACCCTCCTCCTATATCTTCCAAACACTATGTTCCTATTCATAAATAAAACAAAGCAAAACCTATTTTAGATGATCTGATCATGTCCTTATTACAACTATTTCTCTGTTCTAACTATTTTGATATGATAATTTGTGTGGGTTAGTATTGGTTATAACATGAAATCTTCCTAGATCTCGACCACAGTAATTTTCCATAAAATCTATTAAGCTAACCAGCCAAAGAGTTGAAGCTGCAATGAAGACTCATACAATAATAAAAATATTCTATAATCTCCATTAGGTCACTGTAATATTACAATCTGTATTTATTACAACCCTCCTCTGATGCTTACATAACCAAAATTGCTAGATTTATATTCTCTAATGGTTCCCCAATGGGAAAAACCTGTGTTTTTTATCTTCCTTTTCCTGTCCCAAATCACCCTTCCACATACATTGGCTTCTTTGGGAAAACCCGTCTGGGTTTAATCAGAAGTTGCAAGACAAAATGTGCATTATTAAGAAATATAAATATTTTCAGAAGCAATCAAAGGGATGAAAGATTGATTCAGCATGTAGATTGGACCTAATTCGAAGCAGCTTTTTTCTAATGAAGGCTACTGGGATACAGAGTCAGGAGTTCTTGTGGCCACCAGTTGGAAACACCGACCCATTAGAATAATGTCTGGATTTCTCCTGCTAGGCACAGTATGTTGAAATACTTTTTGCAAGGTGTATTCTTTAGTCTCTGGGCTGAGCCACCTTTCTTGCCACCCTTAGGGATTTGGAGTAGTTACCTTTGAGAAATTATGACTAATTTCTTCTCTTTAGAGTTTAGATCAGCAAGTATCTCCCTTTTTACAACTCGGAAGTTGGCTTTGCATTCACTTTCATAAGAACATTTTGGCCCGGAGGCATCTGTATTACAATCTCTTTCTTGGCTTAATAAAAGGTATCACATTATCTACCTGGTCAATCTCTATCGGCTTTCAAAATAGAGACATGGAAAAACCTAATAAGCCTCATTAAGATATCTGCTTTAAAAACAACAGGCCACCTCATTTAGCATGTTTCTTTGAAATGTCCCAGCAGAGCTGGGTGGTCATTGCTTGAATATAGGTATTGCTAATTTGGGAATTTTGTCAGTCTGATAGCTCTGGAAAAAAGCGTCTAATGTGTAGGTGGAATTTTAATATACAAGGGATCAAACCCTGATTGTTGTCTTTTGTTTTTGTTTTCTTTTTTTGTCTCCTTTAATCCCACTTTTTGTCCACAGGGCGCTATGTGTGAGAGATGGCTTGATTTTCTTGTTATGGTTTACCTATCCACAGATGGAATTCCAAAGATGACTGAAAATGTCTTTAAAATCAACACAACTCAGGGAGCCCAAGTGAACAAGTTTTCCTTTGTTGTAGGGTATAGTATTATTGGCTGTAGGTTTTTTGATATACATTCTAAATTAGGCCTGCAAAGGCATGCTTCATCTTTAATTCATCACTCTCAGCTGAAAGAGATTAGCAATGTCTAGCACGCACCCCTCGTATGGTGCTGACCTCATCAAGTATGGCCTGAAATTAATTAGCCTCATTCATTCCAAATGGAAAAGGATAATGGAGCAGCATTTTAGAGATGACCATCACAAATTGTATGCAGCATATTTAAAAAGGCTCCTATTTTCAATCCATGTAGATTAAAATTCTTTCCAGGGTTTACAATATGCCAGAGTTATCAAGGACCCAGAGCGAAACCCGAGCAGGTTTCGGGTGTATGTATTTGAGTGTGCGCATGCGTGTGCCAGCATGCATGCGTGCCCGGTTGTTTGTTGTATGAGTGTTACAGCCTGTGTATAGATGGGTCCATATTTAGCTGACGTGCTGTCTAGGGTGATACCTGGAATACTTGAGCGACAAAAATCTGATGTTTCATGCTGTTTTAAATGATCCGGTAATAAAATATGTTAAGTGGTTTTTTTTTTTTTTTTTCTTTTCTTCTTGTTACCATAAACTGGGCATGCCAGCACAAACTCGTTGCTATTTTCCAGTTAGATGCTATTCATCCTCGAATTTAGAAACCAAAAGCCTCTTAAAGAGATGCTCGATGTTTCTATTCGGAGTTATTTTTGAAACTTTCTTTGTTGTTTCCCAGTCTTTACTGTTTGATCATATTTCAAAACATGATTGAGGACTAACTTGGATTACAGATTCACTTAAATTTATCATCTTTCTAAGATTAGCTGATTTTTTTCCCTCTTGGGGATTGACTAAGGAAGGCTAAATTTTTGAATATCAAAATTGCTTTCTTTTCTAGCCAAAATAATCTTTACTGGGGTTCTTTGGGATTCTCAAAGACGTTGTAAACTTTATTTTTATGACCGGTCATTTGGGGACTACAGATTAGAGGAAGGAAAAAAACCCATGACTTTTTGTTTATGTCTTTACAGGGATTTTTTTTTTTTTTTACATAATATAAAATGTGATTAATTTATGAGAAGATATCAGCAGCACTTGGAGGAAATTTTATCTAATGCATAGTTCTTTAGGGAATTTTTTTTTTTTAATCCCAAAGTGACTTTCTTTAGTTCCATTGAAAAGTAGGTATTCCAAGTAATGCAATTGCAAAGCTTCTACTTAACTATTGGAGTGAAAAATGCACTTTCAGGCAATCTTAATAGAGCTCATTGATATGTTAGTCTCAATTTGTAGGTTATTTAAGGTCATTTTGTCTTAAAACAGAAACGGGAAGCATGTTGCCCATATCTCTGAAAATGTAGGATTTGGAAATTAAGCTCATTCTTGCTTAATCTTCTCATCCTAAGGCCCCTTTATTTAATGGGCATATATCATTTATATGCCCAGGATCATCAATCACAAACTGTGAACCTATCATTTTGACATAAAAGATCTATCCTTAAATCCCCCCAAACATCTAGCATATAATTTGAGGAAATTAGCTAAAGTCTGGGCTTCTGACTTCTTGGGAGAAGATACGTAAAAATGGAGAAAGCTTATATTATACAAATTTGATTTTAAAGTCATGGTTTAGGTGAGCCAGGGATTAAAAACTGATGCAAGTGCAGATCTTTAAATGTTGACAGAAATAGATAATTTTATTAATTATTATCTGGTCAGCTTGGAATTTCATGGCTAATGAACACAGTATGAAATAAAGGAGAATATTTGCAAAAATAGCATGACTCATTAAAGCGTATATTACCAAAACTATATTTTTCTCACAGTTATTTATTATTGAGACAAGGAAATTCATATGCTCTAAAATATTGCAATTTGCTTAAATATTGAACAGCATGCCTCAATTTTTATTTTAAAAATGTTTTTTATCAACTGAGGTGAAAATGGCAGGAAAACCATAAATATAAGGATTAAGGCTGCATGAAATTTGAGTTCATTCAAATGACAAACCCAAAGTAAAACTCAGATGAACCTACCAAATTTCATTTGGTATCCACCTGAAACTATAAATCCTCTTTTGGCATTTGAGAGTAGAAAGGAGGTTCACCTAAAATTCAAACCAGGTTTTCCTAAAGCTAACCCAGACTCACTCACTTTGGGGTAAACTATAGTTGCATTTTGTGTTCATAATAAAACTTTCATCCCACTTTAGCTAATGATGAATAGATGATGGGCTGGGAAAGAGAACTAGATGTTTTTGGAATTACTGTTTTGTCTTATTTTATTTCATGTTTCCTGTCAGGTTCTGAGGTAGGGGAGAACAGTATGTGAAGCTCATTTTCAATGGTACATGTGGAGATATGACCACATAGGAGAGACCAGAGGGGGAATCAACAGTTAAATACACATATGAGTTTTTTTTTAAAGGAGAATCTATATGAAATATCAGTAATTTACATTTCTTGAGAGCTTACTATAACCAGGCACCATTTTAAGTACTTTGCACGTATTAACTCAACTTAGCTGACCATACGGAGAAGGTGATGGCACCCCACTCCAGTACTCTTGCCTGGAAAATCCCGTGGACTGAGGAGCCTGGTAGGCTGCAGTCCATGGGGTCGCTGAGAGTCGGACACGACTGAGCAACTTACCTTTCACTTTTCACTTTCATCCATTGGAGAAGGAAATGGCAACCCACTCCAGTTTTCTTGCCTGGAGAATCCCAGGGACGGGGGAGCCTGGTGGGCTACCATCTATGGGGTCACACAGAGTCGGACACGACTGACGTGACTTAGTAGCAGCAGCAGCTGACCATAACAGTACCAGACAAACACTATTATCTCCATTTTGCAGATAAGAAAGACTACGCACGGGGAAATTACGTAACCTGCCCAAGTTACACTGCTCCTGAAAGGGATTTGAGCCCAGCATGTTGGGTTCTGGAATCTCCGTACCTAAGCACAGTGCTCTCCTGCCTCCCTAGAGAAATTGTAATTGCAATGTTGTTTGCAGAACAAACTGCTACAGTGATTCGTGGCAGAAGCCTTTTCCCATTTTTAACTGCTGAGAATGGTAAAATGTAATGGCAGAAACCAAGGTAGAGAAAGCTCATTCTTGTCTAATCTCCTTATCCCAGAAGTAGGAAGGGAGTTGAAGGCTCAAATCTCCCTGAAGTCTTTGCTGAGCTTCTACTTGGAATGCTACATATGTAGAATACTTTAATGCCACAGAGATGGAGATAAATGGGGTGGAATTCAAAGGGAAAAAAAAAGACAAAATGACAGGGTGAGAGGATGACTGGGGAGAGAAGATCAAAAGAACTAAAAAAGGAAAACTTGGAAAAGCAAGAGTTAATCTAGAACTCAGTAGCACTCTAGAGATATTCAGAAGAAAAACCAAGGCCTACAAATGTCACCAGGGAGATTGGAAATAGGTGAAGAGGAAGGTCTGAGAAAAGAACAAATTAAGGGAACTCAGTAAGATTTTGTCATGTTCTTGAAAGACCAGTAATGAAAGCTATATTTTTTTTGGAATACTAAAGCCCAAGCCAGAAATTTCACAGGAAAACACAAATGGATTCCCTGCCTTGTGTAGGTGGAAGCAGAAAGATGTTGTTGCTGTTTAATCACTAAGTTGTGTGCAGTTCTTTACAACCCCATGGACTGTAGTCCTCCAGGCTCCTCTGTCCGTGGAATTATCCAGGCAAGAATACTTGCATGGGTTGCCATTTCCTCCTCCAGGGGATCTTCCCGACCCAGGAATCAAACCCATGTCTCCTGCTTGGCAGGCAGATTTTTACCCCTGAGCTACTGGGGAAGCCTGAAGCAGAAAGATAGGCTTATATATACATATATATATATATATATATATATATATAAATATAAAAACTGTTATATATTACTATATGATAGTAATATATATACATACTATTACTATTATATATACTATTATAAAGAATTTTTAAAACGATATATATGGATTTTAAAAAGTGCTTGACATCATAATCATATGTAGGGAGTAAAAGTCTCTCAGTTGTGTTTGACTCTTCATGATCCCATGGGCTGTAGCCCACCAGGCTCCTTTGTCCAGGGAATTCTCCAGGTCAGAATGCTGGAGTAGGTAGCCATTCCCGTCTCCAGGAGACCTTCCCAACCCAGGGATCGAACCCAAGTCTCCCTCATTTTAGGCAGAGTCTTTACCGTCTGAGTCATATGTGGCCTGCCCCCATAACCTTTATATTAACTTTCTCATTTAATCCTCATGGTGAGTTTGTCAGGTTTACATTATTAGCCCCATTTTGCAGACATGAAAACCGAGGAACCAGGAGGTTGTGCTACCTGCCCAGGGTCCTGCAGCCTGTGGTCCCCCCACGGTATCCCAAGCTTCGTCTCCTCCCAGAACATCACGCGCTGTCTTTTCTCACACAGCATCCCTAGGACTTCTCCCAGAAGATGATGTCACAGAACAATTGGTTTTAGGCCAAATGCACTGCGGTGCATCACTCCCGGGGCACACGCTGATAAGAACATGCTCTGCCGGAATGGGACATAGCCTGGTTTCTGGCGGGCATCCTCTAAGAGCTGGCCTGTCTGTTCAGCTCTTGCAGAAGCTGTGTAAAGTAAACCCTCTGAAGCTGGCTTGGATGGGGGAGCAAACGATAGATGGACGAACATTCGAACGTGGACTGGAACGCTCCAAGCAGACTCCCAGCCTCCTGTGTTTACAGGCCCCCAAATGAAATCACCTGGCTGTTTATAGGAGTCTTAGTGCTGATGAAAAGACTGAGTTACGCTCCAAACTTTTCCCTGCCAAAGGAGAAAAGTTCCAGGTTCTTTAAAAAGTATGTAAAGCATCTGATCTGAAAAGTGGCAACAACATTTGGGACCAATTACTCAGATTAAGAGGCAACAATGCTCTGTTTACACTTCGTAGCCAAGAGCCGTTTTGGCTCTGGCCCACAAGCTGGAGATTGTAAATTATAGAAATTTCAGCCTAACTTTGCCGTCTCTTTTGACCTGTGTGTCTGAGGGTAGAGAGAATCAGCTAGAAAAGCCCTGTTGTTACTTGCCTTAAAATGTCAATGAATGGGAAACTGAATGTTGTCTTCCAGGTAAGACATTTAACATAGATCCTCTGCGAGGAGAGCATGCATTTTCTCACTCAGGGAAGGGTCTAATTGACTGAGGATGCTGTGTCAGGATGTGGTTTTTCAGTTTGCTACTCCTCAAAAATTATTTTTGCAAAAGAAGTTAAAACTAAAGGCTCTCTGACATCTTCTGCTTCACTACCATTGCATTCCACTTTAACACTGTTCTCCAGTATGCTGTGGATTAATCATTAACAAGCGGGAGTTGGTGGCATTATTACTGTGAGAACGCATAGACACAGCTCATGTGGGCAAAAAAGAGGCCTCAGTTGGCCAAAATGTGGAGGCTGAAAGGAGTTGGAATCATTTGGGACTGAGATTTCCTTTTCTCCCTTCACTAAGGAGGCCAGCCCCCACTGCATGTAATCCTGATGATTCCAGAAGTTTGAGAAAAATTCTCGTCTTTCTTTTAATGTAATCCTGATGTTAAGGGCTTGACCTTGCCGGGGGGAAAAGGAACCACAGAGGTCAGACAACAAGAAGAAATGAGAGGCATCTATTCCTGAAGCACAGACCTGTGGAAAAGACGAGTCATTATTTTACCAATAGCTGAAAGGCACGTGTGTGGAGGTTTATAATTTAACCACTTTCAATATCATATTTAGACCATCAAGCTGGACACATCACAGGCAGGGAGTGAGTGGGCTCTCTTTTTGAAGTTCTACAGGTTGGATAGTCATTTAGGTGAAAATGTGATCGGGGTTTTGATTGTGAAGTATTATGGAAATCTTAGCATTGGAAAACTTTTTTGTTTTGTTTTGGAAAACATTTGTACCCAAGAATCCAGTGTCCACTTCACGGAGGACTCTCTTCTGAGGAAACTCCTTTGAGGACATTCCAGTCCCCTTGGATGTCAGCATATATATGTATATATTTTATAAAAACTGATCAACAATCAACTGTATTCATTTTGGATTCTTCTGACCCTGGCTGGTCTATCTCAATAATTTACCATTTTCTGCAGTGTCAGAGCTTCCTGACATCTACAATTAACTCACAAATTAACTTAGAAATGATAGTAAGCGCTCAGCCAAATGATATAGTGGCCACTGGGGACTAGGCCAATTTTCTAGAATAAGGTTAGGACCAAGTTCCTCTGTAACAATGCTAAGGTTGGTTGTGTAGGAGTAGTTCTTCAAATGTGAGCAGAAATCTAGGTGTGAGGGGGAGATGTTATCAGCATCTAATTCTGTTGGTTACTCAGCCCTCTGATATTTCTTCATCTATGAAACAGGGAAAACTGGTTTTTACAGTGCCATGGAAGCCTTAAATGAAGGCTCCATAATGGAATCAAGAAGTCATGAAACGGTTCCCTTGGAAGGAAGCTTGGAGAACACTGGTCCAACTTCCCACTAAAGCCAGACATCTGGAAATGGGCAGATGGGCAGGCAAACACGGATTTTTAGGAGTTGTAAACTCAAGTCAGGTCACATAAATATGTGAAGACCTGGGTGAAGCCTGCCAGTTAGTCCTGGCCGACCACCTAGACAGATGGGAGCGGGAGGGGTCCTTTTTCTGAGGCTGCCACTACTGGGGGCTTCGTTTTTAGAAAGTTTTGTTCCTTCTATGGGAACCAAAGAGCTTCCCAGTGGTGCAGTGGAAAGAATCTGTCTCCCAACGCAGGAGATGCAAGAGATGTGGGTTCGATCCCTGGGTCAGGAAGATCCCCTGGAGGAGGAAATGGCAACCCACTCTAGTATTCTTGCAAGGAAAATTCCGGGGACGGAGGAGCCTGGCGGGCTACAGTCCGTGAGGTCGCAAAGAGTCCACGGGGTTGCAGAGAGTTGGACATGACTGAACACACACAAAAGGGAACAAAAACCGTGTCCCTGGAGTGTCTTTCTACAGAGTTGGAGTCTGTCCTCAGAAGCAGTACAGCTGAACCTCATCCCTACACCATATGGCAGACTTTCAAACCCTTCAAGGTAACTTTCATTCTTCCCCCATCCCCTTGGCTAAATTGGACTCAGAAGGTTTGTCTTCCTGAGTTGGCCTTAGTTTCTCAGAGTCTTTTAAGAAGCATCCAGAAACAAAATATTCAGAAGTCTCGTGTCCTGTGCTGTGTACCATGCATGCCATGTGACTTTAATCAGAACCCTGGTCAGGGAGGAATCCCATACTGTGGAGTCAGATCTCAATCATCAAGGAGCGTGTAAGGAGGGATTTATTGCATTTAAGAATGTCTCATGTTTATCCCCATTAAATTGCATTTTGTTTTGGCTTTTTGGTGGCTTTTAAAGTCTGTCCCTCTCATCTTTTGTTCCTTTACAAATTGCATTAGCGTGTCTCTTACAGTTTTGTCCAATCATTGATCTGCATATTACAGAAGCCAGTGTTTCTGGGGTTTCTAGGTTCTTTGATGTCACTAGTAATTATGTTGAAAATAGAAGTTTATTTCTCAACTAGCTCATAAGCAGTGGTTAACAGTAGGACCTCTGCAAACTAGATTTGTCAGGATTTAAATCCTGGGTCTGCTGATATACCAGGAGCATGGCCTTGGGCATGTTGATTTGCCTGTGTCTCAGTTTCCTCATCTGTAAAATGGGGGGTAATAATATATGGCTGTTTTGATGATGAAATGAGTTAATATATGTAAAGCATTTAGACTAGTTTCAGGTACATAGCATGCACTGTTTATTATAAGACAAAAATAAATCAAGACAAGGTTCCTAAGGACAGGGGCAGTTTCTCATTGATATCTGTTATCTCCAGAGACTAGCACTGTGCCTGGAATATACTTAGGGCTAAATAAATTGGGTATATGGATGAGTGAGTTTCCATAGTGTTCTGGAAACTAGGTGCAGACAGATAATATAAGCAATGCTATGGTTTCCAATGCTAACAGATTTTCAGTTCCATTCAGTTCAGTCTTGTCTGACTCTTTGCAACCACATGGACTGCAGCACACCAGGCTTCCCTGTCCATCACCAACTCCCAGAGCTTGCTCAAACTCATATCTATTGAGTCCGTGATGCCATCCAACCATCTCATGAAACTGTACACCATTCAACCTCAGGCCATCATCAGACTGGTTATTTTGTCCCTAATTTTTCTAGGAACTGTCATCATTGTCACCAGTGTCTTTACTGATACTAATCTGTTATGTCTCGGTTTAGCTCAGAAGACCAGAAAAATCAGACACTGAAGTTCACTCTCAACACAGAAAAAGGGCAAGGGTACTGTTAAGTTTTGCCTGCACCAAGGGGAGAGTGAACACTATTTTTGGCATGCAAAGTCTCCTAACCCAAGAATCCTAGCGTTCCTCACTCAGATCTTTGTGTTTAAACTTTTGTAGATTACTTAGCCATAGGCAAACTCATTCCAGAAGACATGCTAAACAATTTAAACGTTTGAAAAGGCGTCCACATCCACAGCGTGGAAGTTTCCGCATCTGCGTACCTTTCCATTAACACCCACAACGAAGTGCTAACATCAGGGTAGGTCTTGTTTTAAGTGCATAGCAACATAATGCCCGCCCCTCCTCCCGCCCTCCTCCCTCTTCAGTTTCCGGGTGTTAAACCAAGTTCTCCTCGGGTTGCAAATTTAAATCGTTCAGAGATACCTTTTACAGGGAGTTCTCTTTGAACTTCTGTCCAGGCTAATTCAAACCCGTTCGGTATTTTCCTCCTTCTCCATTAATACAGTGGAGCTCAAAGAAGAAAATTCACCAGTGTTTTCTCCTTTGTACGTGTTCAATAGGTACCCCTGCAGCAATAACCTGGAGGAGGAGCCGGTTTGCGAGAGCAGGGGCCACCGGTAATCGGATCCGGGGTTGTTGTGTGTGTAAAGTGCTAACACTTTTGACAGCCACCATCCTAAAGGGGTGTAGCAAGTCATTGGGAATTTGTACACAGACTGCCCTATCCATTACGCATCGCCCATATCATACCCATAATCTCCCAAGGCAGAGATGCTATTACACTCAGCGGGCCAAGGGCTGCCCGCGCTTAGATACACACAACTCCCACTGACTCTGTGCTACCGACGTACTTCAATGGGACTTGTCAGCGGCATAAATTTAGCTCAGTACAGTCACCGCCGCAGCAGGCGCAGCCAAACAGAGAGACCAGGCTGTGGGTTAAAAAGGCTGAGGAAGAACAAAAAAGCTGCCAGTTTTCATAGGAAATCTTATCCCTAGAGCATGAAGAACTGGAGCCTGACACCCGCCACACCACCCTCATCTCACAACCTGCAGATTCCAGCCTGGAACTTGGAAGCAGCGGAAACAGAGAGGGCATGAAAAAATTTTTTTTTAATGTCCTGCTACAGGGCATAAAACTGTGCTTTGCATCCAACCTGATTATGTGAGGGAAAAATTCCCCATAGATGATTCTAGGAACATTTATCAAAATTTCAAGGAACGTGTTGGAACAAACGACCCTCTTTAAATAGAGAATATTTAAAACACATACCACAAGGTCACCAAGATGGCCAGCTCTTGAAAGCCGCCGCTCTATTTGGAGTCACACACAGGTGTCGTGGGCCTTGTGGTATACAGGATAGCGTTTCTTTTTGGCCCTTTCATAATGTCTGTGCCATGTTATCTAGTGTAATTCTTTGAGAGGTCTGTCTTGGCTTTTCAGACAACCCCAAATCATACCTGGTAAGTGATGAGTGTCACTGACCACAAGGCCAGCCTACAGTAAATTCCAGGGTTTAACCTGTATTCTGAGCCCTTACCACTGCAGACAATGAAGTCTATTCATAATCACAGAACATTTGGCGAGCAGGGCCTGGGTGCCAGTCTATGCTTTGCGTCACACTAATTGTGTGTCTTGGATGTATCCCTTAGCATCTCTAAGCCCCGGTTTTCTCACTTGTGCAGAGAGTACCTGAAAAGATGTGCGAAACAGCATGAAAGCTCCATCAAATGGGTGAATCCGTGTCATACTGTGTGGTATACCGTCATACTGTCTGAGCTTCCCAGGTGGTGCTAGTCATAAGGAACCCGCCCGCCAATGCAGGAGATGTACGCGATGTAGTTTCAATCCCTGGGTCGGGAAGATCCCCTGGGGGAGGGCATGGCAACTCACTCCAGTATTCTTGCCTGGAGAATCCCCAGGGACTGAGGGGAGCCTGGCAGGTTACAGTCCATGGGGTCACACAGAGTCGGACATGACCAAAATGGCTTAGCACACAGCACACAGGTACTCAAGAAAAGCCTCCTCCTCCTATTTCTTTTTCCTCTCTTCTTCCCCAAGACAGTCTAAGAAGTTACTGCTCATGCAAACCCAGGTCTATTAAGAAAAATACTGCATTTCAAGAAAATAAATATTACCCCACGAATGATAAATGGTCACATATGTAACAGAGCACATTTAAAGCTATCCTCATCCTTTGACAGTTGTTACAGAACAGATAAGATTAATCTATTCAAAAGGAAAATAAAAAACTATAGGGTAAGGAAACGAATTAGACATTTACTTAGGTCTGATTAGTGGCTCCTTCCAGTGGTGATTTGAGCTGAGTTTAGGATCCCTGAACTGTTAATGTGCACTGCTGAGAGGTGACCAGATTAAGAAGAAGCTGAATGCATAATTCATTCAAAGTTCACATAGACTGTCTTAGTTTGGGAAAGAACAAACTCAGGTGCAATTCCATTAAAGCAGCAAAACCAGTATGTTTCATGATAATAAGTTTAGGTATAGAAAACTATCTTTCTCCTGGATACATTTGGTTTTCTTATCATTGCTTAATTTTTTTTCTTTTCGTTTTTTTCAATATGAGGACCCTAGTTCAGAGTAGAATTAATCATGTTAATCATGTGTTAGAAAATTACATCACTCTAAAAGACTTCCATTCATTCTAAAAAAGGTAGTCTTGGTCCTTGGTCAGATTTTTATAAGAACGCATTCTTGAAGAAGGGCATGAGGTTAAATTCGAAAAGTATGAGTAATTCAGGAAAAAAATCATACATTTCTTTTTATGTTTTCCCATATAAAAATATTGCTCTACCATTGATAAGTAACTCCCATTGGCACATTTAACTCTCTGAAGGCTCTGATGGGAGATGCAATATCATGTCTATTACAAGAAAGTAACAACTGAAGCTTAATAAATTTGGAGAGAGCACATGCAAGTTTGTGTGTGTGTAGGAACTGACTTTTTTCAGTTATTTCTGGTTTGAAGTTTTGCAGTTAGAAATGTTGTAAGTGAAAAGAAAAATTGAATTTGCACCGCGTTCAGGGGATCGGAAGAGCTTGTATGTAAAAATTTGGTAGTGGTGGTGACCATGCAACCAGTTCTATTTGTGTAAGAAAATCAGCAGAAATACAACAAGCTTTACTCTAAATATAAGCTGAGGTCATAAATCAGGCTGTAAATGGAAAATAAAATAGATATACACACATCCAAAAATACATGATAAATTCTTTAAATTCTCTTTGTCTCATGAAAGAGAATAGAAAAATACTAATAAAATTAAGCTGCCTTTCGCCTTCCTCCTTTCATGTGGACCTGATTGTAATAGTGGCCTCTTCAATCTGGCTAAACTTTGTGGTTAGTAAATTTTGTTTAACAGAAATTCTTTTTAAAAAACAAGGTCTGTCCCCCGTTCATGCACACATTTGCCTCCATCTGACTGATCCCTGCCGTTCGTCTCAGGCAGGTCAGGTCAGAGCATCGCACCAGCCTGCGACGAATGGATTTAGGACACGAAGCATTTCCTCAAAAATAAAATTCCCTGTGAAAACTTTGCAGGAGCAACAAATACATCAGAAATGTGATATGGGAAGAGTGCCAGAAGTCAAGCTAAAATGAAGGCCGAATCCTTGAGATCAGGGAGAAGGGGAAAAGGGTCAGAGAGAGAAGTGAAAGGAAAAGCAGGGCAGGAGGAGAGAAGGGACCCAAATTAGAACAAGAGGCGATGCTTATTAATAACCTTGCTGACCCACAGGCCCCTGACACAAAATGCATTAGGTATTGTTGGGACACTCTGCTCCGTCACTCACAGGAGAAGCGTGTGAAATGGTGTTGGAAGCTGCAAACTCTCGAGAAGAGCAAAAAAAAAGCCAGGGTAAGGAAAGGGCGCAGACTCACGGGGTTGAGAAGTTCCCTTTCTTCTCCTGCGGCATCCTCTCTGGGCAGCCTATCTCACACCTCCATGCTTCCAGCCAGCTAGAATTTAAAACACACACGTGAAACCATGTTTTTCTTGAATGCAAAAAATAACACACATCCTGGAATTCCGTGGCGGTCCAGTGGTTAGAACTCCGTGCTTCTACTGCAGGGGCCCTGGGTGGATCCCTAACTGGGCGACTAAGATCCCACAAGCAGAGCAGCATGGCCAATTAAAAAAATAAAAATAAAATAGATACACGTTCATCGCAGAACAGTTGGAAATTACGGAAAAGCAAGAAGAAGTCAATAATTCTTCTAGTCCCGCCGCTTGTGTATAATGATTGTCAGCACGTGGATACACATTTTCTCATCATCTTCCTCTGCTTTCTTGCATGCATATATTTGCATGTTGAAAAAGTACAACTGAGGCCCTGGTGTCATCCATTGTTTTGGAATCTGGTTTTCCTATCTGACTAGTCCTAAGAGACCTTTGCAAGGGTTATTAAAACTATTATAAAAAACGATTTTTATCTTGGCATCATAATTCCTTATTTGATGGTGAATTCATTTGACCTCTAGATATTCATGGAACGTTGTAAATTTTTGCATTTTAAGATGTTCGTGTGCATCTCTGTTCACTCTGGAAATAACTGTGAGTGAAATTCCTGGGCCAAAACCTTTTGGGGGGCAATAATGTGCAGAGATGCCCTCTGAAGTACTTATGCCAGTTTATATTCCCACCTGCCATGGAACAGAATCCAGAACTCACAAACCATCATTAATTCTTCCCAAACTGAGACAAGAAACTTAGAACCTACTGTGATCCCTATTTCCTTGATTATTTGTGATGCTAACTTCATGTTTATTGGCTGTCTTGTTTTGTGTGCATGTTATTTGCCTGTTATTTTAATTTCTATTTATTTAAAATTGGAAAAGTTGTATTTAATTTTTTTTAATGGTGTTAGATCTTTACCTGTTAAGATGTAAAAGTTCTTTGCATAGTGCATTTATTCACCCTTGCACTCTTGCCCATTGCAAACATTTCTCCATTTTGTCACTAGATTTTTAAAATTGTTAATGGATTTTTAATGTATATATTTATCAATTTAAATATATAACTGTTTTCATTTAGTCTTTCTTCCTCTGCTTTTGTGCTTAGATAAGCCTTGCACACCTCAGGGTCAGAGAAATATTAACCTGTATTTTCTACTAGTATTTTTGTGGCTCTTGTTACTTAAAAGAAATACTTAAATCTCTCATATATTTGGTCTGTGTGATAAGAATCTATTTCCTCACTGATCTAAATGTTGCTATTTATTGGACCTATTTCCGTATTTTAGAATTTTATTTATTATCTTTCTGTCTTTATCACTTCTTTTGCCAAAACCCTCCTTTTTTTTTTTTAATCACAATTTAAGGATATGCTTTCATATCTAGTGATGCAAGTTTTTTTTTTTTAATCTCTTCTTTACAATTAGTTTTCTGGGTTATGCCTCCCTATTTGTTTTTTTTTTTTATGTTTGTTTCTATTCTTTTTTTTTTTAACTTTATTTTTAAACTTTACATAATTGTATTAGTTTTGCCAAATATCAAAATGAATCTGCCACCGGTATACATGTGTTCCCCATCCTGAACCCTCCTCCCTCCTCCCTCCCCATACCATCCCTCTGGGTCGTCCCAGTGCACTAGCCCCAAGCATCCAGTATCGTGCATTGAACCTGGACTGGCATCTCGTTTCATACATGATATTTTACATGTTTCAATGCCTATTTGTTATACCATAAGAACTCATCAAGTTCAAAATGTAAGAGAAGACAATTGGTACATCAGTGTGTGAGAATCTGAAGTCTTTAATACTGAGTTTTCTCATTTAGAAGTAAAGCATGCCTTCTCATTTATTTTTTTCATATGAACTCCTGTTAAAGTTGTAGTTTCTTCATGTATTTTTCAATGTGCATGGTGTCAAATTTATTCACTGCTATTGTGGATACAATTTCTCTGTTAAATCCTATAACTGTTTTCTGAGGAAAATGATTTACTTATGCATTTTTATTTTGTATTTTCCTACTTTACTGGTTTCTTATTCAAAAGAATTTGCCAATGGATTCTTTTGAGCCATCTAAGTAAATACTTTTATCTGCAGATAATAATTTTGTCTCTTTCCTTCAAATTATTTAATTTCTTAATTTTCCCAATCTTTTTACAAAAGGGTCAACTTCCGCAGAATTTAAATTATTCTTTATTCAGAATGCCAACAATATTTTACTACCATGTATAATGGCCTGAATATAATGTAGTTTGGAAAGACTCTGGCTTTTAGAATGTGTTCAAGGCTTCAAATTTTGATCTCCCTTCCTGAACCTCCTGTCCACTGGTCTCACTGTATACCTCCCAGCCTTCTCTGCCCAGTACCGAACAAATCTTACACAAGTCAATACACAAGTGTTTTATCTCTATATAGATAGCCTCATCACTTACCTACCTAGTCTAAACACCCACATTTCACTGTGGGAAGGTTCCCCTTCAATTCTCAGACCAACACATCTAAACCACTATTGTTTACTTGGGGCCTCCCATGAAACTGCCAGGCTATTTTCTGTCAACTTCGAAGTTAGAGCCTTGTGTGAGAATTTTTTTTTTTAAGTTTGCATTTTAAGAAAATGCTAAACTATTTTCTCACATAGAAATTATCATTTCATTTGAATTTGCTGACTTTTTGCCAGTGAAAAGTAAAAATAACCTGGATTTTGCATATGCCTTGCAAAAGGGCTTGGCTCCCTGGGTTCCACTGGTTAGAACAACATGTGAAAATAAGAGTGAGGAAAGGAGTTAAAAGTATATATAGTTGGGGATCTTGCCCGGGGTTACCTATGAGGAGGACGAAGGGTGAGTCCCTGTAAGATGGGAATGGAGCTGGTCTCTGAATCACCTGAGTCCTCATTTCTTCAACTCTAATTTTGGGCCATCACCTGCCTTGCAAACGTAATTTGGGAATGAGACAACATGTATAAGGCATTTTGGAGGCCACTTGGCAACTAGTGGGCACTTACTGAGACAAACTGTTGGCTTCTGGCTAGGTTTGAAGGGAAGGATTTGGGCCACATTATAGGTAACAAAATGGAAAGAAGATATCCTTCTTTACTATAAATTTCTACATAGTTAACCCCAAGTCCACTCAAGGACTCAAGATCTAACTTACTTCTTTAATGTGTCCAGTAGCTATTTATAGTTTCAGCTAAGATTACTGCATTTAGGATTTAGCTAACAGTCGGTGCTTCCCTAGGGGTGCCATTCTTAAACAGTGTCTGCCCACCACCACCTCCCAAGGAGACAGACGCGGTTACTTGTTTCTTCTCTTCTGTCTGGTGTGGTCTTTGCCGTGAATGCCAAATATCACTGGAATCAACCTTTCATCCCACCTTGTTGAAGCAGGGGCTCCAAATGTTTAGATTTCCTCGTCCACTAAGGGGTACCAGAAGGGCTCCTCGTTTTGATAATACAGTAGATAGTCCTTGTGGCCATGTGTCTGGCATTTAAGAACTTTCTTGTCAGCACGCCTTCACTTTTCCAATTTGTTAGCCTAGAGAACATGCTTATTAGTATCAAACTTAATCCTTGCCAAGGCAGAGTGAAAAATTTCTTCTTTCTTTTCCAAAGTGAAGCTAGAGATCTGAATTTCTTTTTTTTTTTTTTACGTGGTGGGAGGTTTCTGTATTATTATTGTTTAAAATCAATTTCCTTTACTCCATATTCTTTTCCTGTTGTTTATTTTATCTGTCCCTCTCTCCCAAAGGAGCAGCATTAAGGCCCCCATTTGGTTTTTATTAGTGTAATCAGTTAATAGCTGTTCTATAATGCTTTACTTATTGTGTTAATTTTCTGTACTTATGTCCAGAGGCAGCTTCCTGGAAGACCACATTTAAAAAAATAGAAGATCTAACTTACTTCTTCTTTAATGGGTCCAGCAGCCATTTATAGTTTCAGCTAAGATTACTGAATACTGTTGATTTACAAGGTCATTGAAAAGATATATAAACTGCAGCTACAATTTTTTTTTTACTAGAAAAAATATTTTTTCAAATACATAATAGATTCTTTACCTTCAATTATTTCTATAATAATTTTATCTTTTTATTAAGACTAAATACATACAAATATTAATACATTTCATCTTTTCTCAAATTAATGACAATGGTATAACTGTGATTATCTTTTAGCAACCAAAGTCTATTTCCAGAGGTTTGAACTTGATGTGAGAAAAACACTGTATCAAGTCCATTGAACCTGATTTGGTGCTGAGGTTGAACTGGTATAACGGTTTGCTCCAGGATCCAGAGGCTATTGTAAGCTTGAAGGCAAAGTGAAACCCTTAGGTTGACCTTAGCTGCTTAAGGATCCTCTGGGTGAGGGGTGACTGGTTCTGTTTTGCACAGGACGGCTCATCCTCAGGCTAAGCTGGAATCTCTAGGAACAGTGTGTGTGTGTGTGTGTTGCTCAGTCGTGTCTGACTCTTCGCGATCCCATGGACTATAGTCCACCAGGCTCCTCTGTCCATAGGATTCTCCGGGCAAGAATACTAGAGTGGGTTGCCATTTCCTTCTCCACAGCTACTATTTTAAATATATCTCTAGGAAGTCTTAATGGAGAAGGAAAGGGCAACCCACTCCAGTGTTCTTGCCTGGAGAATCCCAGGGATGGGGGAGCCTGGTGGGCTGCCGTCTATGGGGTCACACAGAGTCGGACACGACTGAAGCAACTTAGCAGCAGCAGCAGCAGGAAGTCTTAAAAACCCACTAGTCTGATAAAAGTACAGACACTAACCTCAGTATCTCAGTCTCTATTATTCCACTTCTCTGTGTTTGTCTTGAAAAAGTCAGAGCTGTGGGTATATGCTGGTCTGTGTACTTGTCAGTTTCCATGTTTTAGCCCAGACCTTGGCGGGACCCAAGAGCCGGGAATGGAGATTCCATTCATCATCTGCTCCTCTTTCCTGAGACTTCCCCAGTCTCTGTCCCTTGGGGCCCATGTGTATACTGTGCCGGTCACCGCATGCTAAACTCTGGGTCCCGGGACTACTGTCTGCTGTTGGGGATTTTAATGGAGTGTACCTTACATGAACTTTAGTACTCATGGGACTAGTTCTCAAATTAAAACACAAGCTTCAAAGCAGAGCACAGGGACAAACTAACTTACCTGAAGGATGACAGAGAAGATATGGGTAATCCATGAGACAGGTTGGGCTCCCATGTTAGGTTGCAATCAGAAATTAGGTGGAGGCATGGAAGTGAACACAGCTCAGGGATTAGCATTGTAGGTTCTAGATCTGCCTCTGGGGTGAATTAGCTTTTAAGGTTTTTAGGGGCCTCGATTTCCTCCTCTGTAAAACAAAAGTTAGGAAGAAAGTTCTAAAGTTCCTCCACTTACAGTCTAGGCAACATTCAGTCAGTGATCTGTCTGGGCATCAACTCAGGGAGGATGGATTATCAACAGGTGATTGGATCAGGATTAGACTGCTTCCCACTCATTGCTGAATCTCTGTCTTTGATGAGCAAGCTCTTGGCACAAAACGGAGCCCATCCACACTTTTATCCTACGTTAGTTTTTATTGTGAGGCCAAAGTAAATTTCTGTTTGAGACGTGGTTCCTACAGTACTATGACTGTGAGTTGCAGAGAGGGGAACACTCTAAGAAAGTCGTAAGTGCTAACTGTGTGACCCGGGGAAGTCAGCTCCTCACTCTCAGTCTCTTCTCCTTCATCTGTCACATAACGTGTTTGGAGATGAGTCAGCAAAGTAGCTTCAACTAAGAAAGATAGTTACTTTGTAAGAATTGCCTGCTGTGTCAAACAAGTGCAAAGGGTCAGATGCGCCTCGACATCTGGTACCCACAGCCGGCAGAGCGTGCTACCTGTGATTCAGTGCTCCCTGAGAAGCTGTACACGACCTACTAGGGGACAAGCTGAGAAAGAGAGGATGGAAAAAGGATCTGTAGGCAAAGGGTTGACTGAGAATTCTAAACAAACAAGGAAATGACACCTCCCGTAATTGCCTGTTTTTGAGCTGCAGAATGTATCAAATGCTGTTTTTAAATCCATGCAGTGCCCAGCTCTTAGCACCATGCCCCACGGGTTTTATGTGTCTGTATCATGCCGATGATGGTGATGTTTGAGGACTTTCCTTTCAGGCTGTGCCATCAAAGAAGGCGATGGAAGCAACCCAACAAAGTCAAAGCAAATTCAACAGAAAGAGGGGAAAAGCCATATACATTTCAGTGGAAGTACTTTAATGCATTTCAAGTAGGAGTCTGAAAAATAATTACAAAGTTTAAAAAGAAGAATCTTAACTTTGATCTGATTTTCTTCTGTAAAGCAATTAAGCACATCATTTTTCAAATGTGAGACCAAAAAAATTCTAGTGGTTGGACCCAAATGCTTTCATTTGTGTCTTTGGATTTCTATAATTCCCCGCTTCCCCAACCAAAAGTTAAAAAAGTTATTGAGGTGATTTTCCAGAGGGATTAATACATAAAGCATCTGCTGGTCAGCTCTCATAAAAACTATAGCAGCACAGACTAGCTAGATTCAAATGATACAAGCATCCAGTTAACAGCACCAAACTAAGAAATCTGTAAAGTTGATTTGATGGAAATGAACTGTCAAGGTACAATTGGAATTTTCCCTTCCAATCATTGTTGGGGTTTTAATGGGAATTCACCCAACATGGACTTTAGAAATCCTGGCAGTAGTCCTCAAATTCAAAGAAAGCTTCAAAGCAGAATAGGGACAAACTAACTTAATTAAAAGATATCAAGGGAGCTAAATACAAAAAAGGAATGTGATAGATTGAGCCCCAATGTTAGGTTATTTCTTCTCAAAATTTTAAACCCTAAATCCTCCATGAAAAGTGAAAGTGCAAGTCATTCATTCAGTGGTGTCTGACTCTTTGTGACTGTACAGTCCATGGAATTCTCCAGGCCAGAACACTGGAGTGGGTAGCTATTCCTTTTTCCAGGGGATCTTCCCAACCCAGGGATTGAGCTCAGGTCTCCTGCATTGCAGGCAGATTCTTTACCAGCTGAGCCACCAGGGAAGCCCAACAATACTGGAGTGGTTAGCCTATCCCTTCTCCAGGGGATCTTCCCGACCCAGGAATCTAACCAGGGTCTTCTGTATTGCGGGTGAATTTTTTACCAGCTGAGCCACCAGGGAAGCCCTCCATAGTTCCTGTATATACATGCTAGACTGTCAGTTCCTTGACGGCAGATAAAAGGTACTGTTCTCTTTTTGCTTCCCAGTACCCAGGCTTCCCTTGTGGCTCAGCTGGTAAAGAATCCTCCCAGAATGCAGGAAACCTGGGTTCGATCCCTGGGTTGGGAAGATCCCCTGGAGAAGGGATAGGCTACCCACTCCAGTATTCTGGCCTGGGGAATTCCGTGGACTGTATAGTCCATGGGGTGGCAAAGAGTTAGACATGACTGAGTGACTTTCACTTTCACCCAGCATGTAGTTCTTCGCACATATTTCTGTTAAATGTTTGTGAAATAGTGGAATAAAAACACTGTGATAATTTTTAAAAGATGTGGCATGTTTCCCCCCTGCCCCCAGTAACTAGATGGATCCACCACTTGTGCACCCACTAGGAATCTGAGCAGAGTTGGCCTCTGGGCTCAGTTTGGCCAGTGCTTGTCTAACCTTCAGAAAGGGAGAAACTTCAGCTTCACATAGCAGTGTGGGTTTCTGGATTCTTATGACACCTGAGATGCAGCAGGCTTTGGGCCACAGCTGCACGTGGTGAGGCTTAGCTGAGGCGCAGGAGCAGCTGCCCCCATTCCTCAGGGCTCCTTCCAAGTTGCCACCATTCCCTAGCATATGACCCCAGGCCAGTTTCACTTTTTAATTTACCAGCCTGGTCCATGGGACAGGCTTTCAGATCAGGAGGGAATCTTTGGTCTGCTTTGCATCAATGCTAGTTTCAAATGGAGTTACAGATCTAAGTGTGGGCTTAACTGTTTTCTCCAGGTCCATGAAGAGAAAGTGCGCTTCTAGGTACTAGGCTTGGAGGGTTGGTCTTTACTATGTTTATTGCTATGACTTCTCTGTGCTCCAGGGGCATTAGAGTGGTCTTGGAGTTCTGGATAATCCTCGTGGTATCGGATAGGAGCTCACTGGGGCTCTAGTTTGTCAAAGCATATTAAAACGCAACACCCTCACATCATCAAAAAGGGTACAGCAGTCCATCTGCCTACACCTTTCTTTCTGATATTATGTTTGTGCGGGAACTTTCCAAAATTATATCTATTCTCTTACAGTGAATCAAAATGGGGAAAGAATGGAGAGTAAGTCAGAATAATGCCCATTGGTGAAAGTCCAATAATTGAAATCATTATTGCTTAAGATACCATTGCTTTAATCAGCCCTATCATAAATCAATGCTTTTCACAAATGAAGGTTTAAAGTAAAGTGCTATTAAATCCGGACTCTTAAAAGGCATGATGCAATCGGGAAGCTCCGGAAAATGGCTAAAAAAGTGGTTTCTGAATGGATCCACTGGTTCGAGCATTTTATCTTCCACTTAATTAAAAAAAATATTACCTGGTCCTTTCTTAGAAATTACATATTGGAGGTCTGTAATGGCCAAGCCTTTAACCCATTAAAAAAATTTACTCCCAGGAACAGTTCATATTTGACATTTAATTGATTTTTCTTGGAGAGGAAAATATGTTTCTCTCCTTCCTTTCTTGATTGACTTTTCAAAACTCACCTTACGAGCTGTAAAGAGGGAGAGGAGTAATTGATTTTCAAAAACTCAAATGCATGTACACATGTACTCACATATGCATGTAGACACACGTGTGTGGACATAAAGTGAAGTTGATCAGTCCTGTGTGACTCTTTGTGATCCCATGGACTGTAGCCTACCAGGCTCCACTGTCTGTGGAATTTTCCAGGCAAGAGTCCTGGAGTGGGTTGCCATTCCCTTCTCCAGAGGATCTTCCCAACCCGTGGATCGAACACAGGTCTCCAGCATTGCAGGCAGACGCTTTACCCTCTGAGCCACCAGGGAAGCCCGTGGACATAAAGATCTCCCCTATACTGGGAGCTGGCACTTTCCTGATATAACTCTGCGAGGCAGGTGTTGCTGTCTCCATTTAACAGAGTAGAAACAAAGGCCCAGAGAGGTTCATTGCTTGTGGAGGGTCATGCAGGTAGTATTGATGGGAGGCTGAGTCTTTATCCCTTCTACCATGTTGCTTGCTTTTGGGTGTACTTCATACCCAGATGTGCAGGCATCCATGCCAATGATCCTCACCTTTGGAGTCATTAATCCTTTCAGCCTGTTTACCCGACACCAGGTTCTGGAATTTAACAAATAACGCTACGCCATCTATAAATGTCAAAAGAGCCCAACTCTGGTTTTTACTTTTTCTGTGAATATTGCATTGTGAGTGAGCCAGGAGATGCTGCTGAACTAGCCTCCTAAGTGATAGCATCTTAAAAGAGATTTCTTGTTGAAGAGTTTGGTGTGGATGAGCAGGGAGGTCAGATGGTTTATTGTTAGAACAATGCCCACATAGATTTCAAGTGAAAACTGGGGCTCCTCAAGATTTGTTTCAAGAGAAGGAGGGAGTCAGCAGGACACTGATGTGGAAAGGGAAGAAAAAGCCTCTATTTGGTCACCTTGAGGAAGAAAATTTCCATTTCGACGTTGTCAATCCCTCAGCTCTCACATGCAGTAACTCGCCACCAAAGGCCAGAGTATTCTCTTTCTTTTCTTTCCTCTCCTTCCACAAACCCAGCTATTATTTAGTCTCTAGCAAAGCTGCACAAACCAACTGTTCCTCCTCAGATTATTCCTTTCAAGGCTCAAGTGATATGCCTCCTTGGGTTACACCTTCCAGGTTTTGTGGTCAGATGGGGCTGTCAGTCTCCAGTATTCCACCTTGCAAGAAAATATTTATATATGAGTCTCACCAGGTCCCATTTCCTCTGGGAATGGTCCTGCATGCCGTGCCTTCATGCTAGTGGTGACAGTTGGATCGCTGGTTTTCATGGGACCACTGGACAGCTGGCAGGAAAACCAGGAAACTGCCTTCCCCTCTGTGACTTCACTCAGCCTGAAAACTACAAGGTGTGTGACTGTGAGCTGGAAAGTTTCTGAGAGGTTATATGCAACACTTTGAGAAAACACTTGGAAGGAAACTCACTGATGCTGAAGCAATGGAAATTTGTACCATTCACAGAATATTTATTTTCCTAGATCTGGAAACACCAGAGCTTGCTTGTACAGAGTCTTTTCATTATTATTTTGTTACTGGTAAATAGTAATTCCCGTTATTCACCAAAGGGTCGTGAAACTGACACTTCTATATGGCTGAGAGGGGGGTACATTTGCAAAACCCTTTTGGAACCTCAATTGACCACATGTGTCAAGAGCCACTGGCTTTTTTTTAACAACGCTTGACTAAATAATTTTACTTCTAGGAGTCTGTTCTCAGAATTAAAAAGATAATGCTTGAAGATGTTCATCAAACTATTGCTTACAATAGTTAGAACCTAATATAAACCTACCAATATGGAAAATGGAAGTATAAAATATTTTCTTTATATTTACTGTTATGCAGCTGATATAATAACATTGAAATAGGATATGCATTCTTAGTGTTACAAATATGTAGGCAAAATATCCACAGTTATAAAGTAGATGAAATTTATTGTCTGCTTAATATATGATAGGCAATGTGGCACATGCTTTATAGTCGTGTTTCCTTTAATCTGTTCATCAGATTAAGCCAAATTTATTATAGCTCCAATTTACAGAGGAGGAAAGAGAGTCATAGGAATTGGTTTATCTAAAGTAATACTTCTGGAGTGAAATTTGAACCCCATACTAGTTGGCAACAGACCTTCTACAACATACAATTCCTTGTGCTATGTGATTAATTTCAAGTAAAAAACAAGCATTAGCCACCAAAAATAGAGAAAAAAACACCCCAAATCAAAAACAACCCAACACCAATAAATAAAAATCTGACGAGCCCTAATCTTAATGGTAACCACATGAAAAAGTAAGTAGGAAAACTTAAACCAAGAGAAAACATTCAAACTTGAAAAGATTCATCCTACACTAAATAAAATGACAGATAGCTGTCTAAAAGAACCCTTAAATGTTTAAGGTGTTTCCTCTGGGTGGGAATTAGATCCCATGTATCAATCATTAAGTATTAATGATTGAATGTAAGGAAGCAAATCTTATGAGAGCAACTTTTGTACACAGATGGAAAAGATTGTGTCCAAAATGACTTGAGAATTTTGTTGTAGGATGGGTCCTAGACCAGTGATTCTTAACATACCTTGTGTGAGAACATATTTGAAAATACTAATGATAACTACGGTCCATCTCTGATTCTTTCTCTCCAGAAAAAAACCACGAATACAGTTGTTTCTCCATCTCCATCTGGGATAGTTTCCTGTATTTCTGAGGACACCAAAATCTGCAGATGCTCAAACCCTTTATATAAGATGATGTAGTACAATTAGCCTTCCATAGCAGTGGGTACTGAACCCACACATTCATCTAATTGTGGATCAAATTTTGATTGAGTGAACACACAGATGAGGAATCCGTGAGTAACAAGATCCCATCGTATTACCATATGTACACTTTATTGTATATCTATCTACTCTTATTTAGAGATCTTTGAAACCTTTTGGGTTCATTTCTGGTTTGAGGATTTAAATTAAAATTACCCTTTATGTTTTGGCTTGCAGAATGTTCTTTGTCCCGCAATATGGGAGATATTTTTTCTTAAATTATTCAAACACTGATACCATTTCTTTGGAGTCTTGTCTGCACGTGCATAGCTAAGATTTGTAAAGTAAGTTAGTATAATGAATAATTTAGTTTTGATGTTTTCTTTAATGTGATCACATGTTATTAAGGAGACTTGTATTCCAATGCATGGCTAACAACTGCCTTTTTGGTTTTTTCACATTAGGATGAAGAAAAAATGGAGAATATGCATTTTAAGGGGCTTCCCAAGTAGCACTAGGGGTAAAGAACCTGCCTGCTATTGCAGGAGATGTCAGAGACGCAAGTTCGATCCCTGGGTTGGGAAGATCCTGGAGGAGGTCATTGCAACCCACTCCAAGGTTCTTGCCTGGAGAAACCCATGGCAGGCAAGTCTGTAAGGTTGCAAAGAGTTGGACACTATTGAAGCGACTTAGAGCACTCGCATGCATGCATTATAAGAATTAAAGGAAGTGCCTGGCAGTGTAACTGATTCTCTAACAAAGAGAAAAGCTTCACAATGTGAGTGGACTGCATTATGAACAGCTTTCCTCCCACATCTGCAAAAATGCACTTTCATTAAACACATATGTGTTAAGTGCACACGCAGAAGGCGTAGTGTTAGATGGCTGTGAAAGATGGATGGATGATGCCCTTATACACGATTTTCCCAGGACTCCTGCTGAGGTTTGGAATTGCACAGGTAGCCTCCTAGAGCTGCTGGCTATGCCACTAATAAGATTACAGCTAGAGTACGATTTCATTTTCTGAGATAGTTTCATCATGAAAAAGAAGAAAGTTATTTTTACCTTTTCTGTTTTCTGAAGTTGAAAAATCTTCAGGTAAAAATCCCCTCCAAATTTATGTGTTTTCTCTACCTTCTATTCAGGACTGTATAACAGGAAGACAGAAATAACCATGGTAAGAGGTCATTGGTCTGACTTCTGCAGAAACTTCCCCTGGGCAGTGGTCTCTACCTCTGTTACAGAAGACTGCAAAAATACCAGCCATTGTGCATCTGGCCAATTATGCAATGCTCTATCACAAGGGGAAATTCCTTCCTCACCCCAGCTGGTGAGCAGTTATGCCCTGGAGCCCAGGACGGACATGCCTTGTAACTTTTTAACCTAGTTAGTGTAACTGCCAATATTATTCCTATTCATATAAATGTCTAATCCTTTCTTGAATCTTGCTAGACTGTTTGCCTCAATAATATCCTGCGGCAGTGAATTCCACAGGTAGATTATATGCTGTTTTAAAAAAGTGTTTCCTTTTATTCATTTTAAATTTGTTACCTTTTATTATCACAAGATGGCTCTTGTTCTTGCATTAAGTGGTACAGTGTACAGGCATTTCAAATTGAGCTTTAATTCTTCCAGGTCCTTTCTCTGCCATTATTAAAATCCCATCTTCTTCATGTACTTTCTATTTAGACATGTATAATCTTGATTAAATTTTAAGCCCCCTTGGACTGGGGCTGAGGCAAACAGTCTCATACTGCTTTGGACACATAGTAGGCACTGGGAAAAGTTCTCTGTGATTTTCAGCGTCATTTATTACACAGATATTTTAAAGCACCTATTCTGGGCAGGAATTGTTTTAAGTGTTGGAGAGACAGCTTTGAATAAGAGAAGGTCCTTGTTCTGAACGACCTCATTTTCTAGAGAGAGAGAAGACAAGTAGTAAAACAGTGGATAAAGATAGGATCTACATTGTTTCAGATGTCTTACACATTCTGGGGAAATTAGACAATTGTCACTAGGAAAGGATGCCAGGGGCCACTTGAGGTCGCCTGGCAAAATATCCATCTGTAAAGGGGACATTTGAGATTGACCATCATGGAGTCATCTATGTGAAATCCCCACGTAGGTGCATTTCAATTCCTAGATCAAGGCCTGGCTCTGGTTGAGATTCAGTTGTGGCTGAGTAAAAAAATGAATCAAGGCTAAGAAGGGAAATCTTAGTTACAGAAATCATCAGTGTATTACCAACAGACCCAGGAGGAACATTTCTTGAATCCCTGGGTTCAGTAACTCCAAAGACTATTAGAGTAGAAGGAATAGGGCATTTATTCAGTTAGACTCAGCTTTCGAGACCTGTCCATGTCCCTAAATACCCAACTGTATGACTTTGGCCAAGTCGCCGAATTTCTCTCATTCACCGTGTTCTCATTCATACAAAGAGGTCTAAAACTTCCTTTCTTCACTGAGTTGGGAGGACTGGAGGTCAGGTTAAATGACAGCCCTTTATAAATGGCCGAATGGTGTGAACACGTTTCTCATTCGCAGCACTCTGCTCTCTTTCCTTGTCTTTCACTTTTATCCTTCTACTGTTCCCTATTTGGAGTCTTGCCTCTACCTAACGCTCATCCATGGCATCCATGTACTTGGCTTTCTGCCCCAGAGGTAGCTTAAGAAAGGAGGATGGGGGCGTACCTTTCTGACATTCTTGTCTATATTTTAAGGACTTTAAAGATAGAAGAGGATGGAGCTGGTTGTTGTTGGGACAGTAGACTGGAGGTCTACAAATAATCAGTAGTGATTATTTGTTTTTATTTTGCTTACAGCTTAATCTTCTAGGGTCAGGTTAATCAAACTTTTGTGTGTAAAGACAGAGGCCTTGCCTGAATTTCTGAGGACATCTTGCCCCAGAAATGGTGCCTTTGATTGAGGATGGTCTGATTACCTGCCTGTAGCTTCCTTTTGTGTGCCAGTCTGACATTTTCTCTGTTTCCTCTTGTTATACTTTCTAATCGCCCGTTCATTTGTTCCCCCTCCCTCCGCCTGCCCTTCCCCACCCCTTACCCCACGACCCTTTGAGCAATTTGAAGCAGAGGCGTGTCCAGCTCTGCATAATGATATATTATAAAGACATTTCAAGGAATGAATGATTTGAATTGTTTACATGCATGGTTCAGATTTACTGGCAAATCGCTCAGGCCTTGGTTTTATGATGTAGCTGCCAGCTAGCTTCCTTCTGGGTAAAACTCTGAAATAGGAGAAGTTTCCTTTTGGTATTCCTCACCAACACTTCCTTTGCCTTGTTCCACTCCTTTCAACACCTCCCTTCCTTTCCCGCCCCCACATAACTCCCGGAGCTGTCAGGCCTTTTACACCTTTATGTGAAGACATATGGGTGCCTGTCCCTGCCCCCACCCAGACTGGCCCCCAGGGAAAGTGAGGTGTGCAAAGGAATAAATCTTCGATGGTATAATTTTAGACCCAGCGGCAACTGGGGAGGGTGTCTATTTTGGGCTGTGGGTTTTCTCCTTGACCTGAGATGATATTACTTTGCCTGCTGCTGGTGTGCTGGGCCAAGCCTGCACGTGGTCCTTTTAGCAGCGTGTTTGCCATTCCTGGGGGTGGCTTTTTCCTTTCTCTGCTGGGCAGCTCCATGCGCCTCCGGAATCCCCGTGCGTTCCTGCAGCCGCAGGGCTCCGTCAGTGTGCGCCCACATGGGCTTATCACAGGTGGTGTTTCCAGGTCCCAGCGCGGGCTGCTCCTCAGGGGGCAAGCACAGATGGAAAGCACACCCTTGCGCACAAGGGGCTGGGGAATCTTCTGGTCTGGTTTTTGCCTATCTCTCAGCTTCTGTTCTTTTTCAGCTGTTCGGTGACCATTCAGGTGACACAGTCAGTGCCTCTCCAGGCCAGGTGAGTCATCTCCAGATTACAACGTCCGAGCATCTCTCCTATGAGACCTCTTTGGAAGCGGCACTCAGCACCCTCATCACAGCGGTTCTGACCACCCTGCTTGCTGTCTACCCCTCAGGCTCCTGATGTGGCTGCTGCCTGCGGACCCCCTGTACTGCCTGGGGAAGCGAGCTGGGACTTCTGCAGCCGACAGGTGGGACAGCCACAGGACGATCCCAAGGTGGCCAAAACAGTTGTGCTTTCCAGGTGTGAGTAAGGTTATGACCAAGAGCATAACAGCTAGAGAAGCTTGCTCCTAATCTTTACAACCTGAAAAGTACACCCAAGACTCAAAGATCATTGGGGAAGGAGGACTAAAGTCAGCAAAGAACAGGAAAAGGAGAACAATTTTTTTTTTAATGAAGAATTTGGGCTCTTTTACACCAAAAGAGGACTTCCCTGGTGGCTCAGACGATAAAGAATCTGCCTGCAAAGCAGGAGACCTAGCTTCAATCCCTGGGTTAGAAGATCCCCTGGGGAAGGGAATGGCAACACACTCCAGTATGCTTGCCTGGAGAATTCCATGGACAGGGGAGACTGGTGGGTAACAGTTCATGAAGTCGCAAAGAGTCGAATATGACTGAACAAGTAACACACACACACACACGTGCACCTACACTCCAAAAGAGAGAGGGAAAAGCCTTTTATAGGTATGAAGAGAAGCCTGGCTTTCTGGATGGAGCTCTTTTCCACGGGGACAATTGTAGATTTGGAGAGAGAGAAAGAAAGAGAGAGAGACTGAGGATATAAGGAGAGCCTGATTATAGAACAGAAAATAATGGAGAGAAAGACAAAAAGGGAGAAAAAGATCAAAAGACAACGTTGCCATCCCTAGTCTGCTGTTGAATGAAATGTAACACATATTTGTTGAGAACCAACAGTGCCTGCTCCAGTTATCTGTTTCTACACGAGAGATTCACCCTGACATATACGCACATAAAACCACAACAGACATTTTATATTATCCGTCATGGTTCTGAGTGTTTGCAGAGTTCAGCTGGGTGGGTCTCAAAGAGCCTTCCAGAAGGATGAGATGGCAGAGACTGGAGTGACCACTGAGACCGCCTCGCTCACAGGTGTGATGGTTGATGCCAGCCCTTCTCCACTGCGTTCTCTGCTGCTTTCTCCGCTGGGACTGTCAGCTGGAGCGCTTGCTCATTCCCTGTGACCTGAGCTTCCTGACAGAATTGCTCTTATGCTCCTTTCCTGGACACTCAGGTTTCCAAAGACAGCATCCCAAGAGAACAAGGCAAAGGCTGGAACGTCCTTTTCTGTCCTAGCCCAGGCACATCCATCACGGGTCCACCAGTCACTCAGGTCAGCTCAGATTCAAGGCGAGAGCACATAGACCCCTTCTCTGGATTTGAAGAGCGTTAGAAAGCTTGTGGACACCTCTTAAAATTGCCGATCTCTCATCATAGCATTCCAGTCTCCAGGAGCTTCCTGTCTAGTTGGAGTTGTAAAAAATTCAATGAAGTAATTAGTGAAAAGGAATGAAATATCTATTCTCCAGGTGAGCAGGATGATAGGGAAACAAGCACCAAGTGATAGACAAGATGAACACTTGCCTACAGAAAGGCCACCAGCAGAGTGTGATTGAGGAGAATTGAAAGATAAATAAGACCGCAGTGGGTGACATTCCTAACTCTGAACTGCGGGTGCTTGCCAGCTTTATTTCAGCCCAAATGTCCTCGGTGTTGCATTCTCCGGTTTCTTTGCTGTTCTTCTCCTGCTCCACCGTGGTTACACTACTGTCCCAGTCTTCTGTGTACTGTACCTTCTGTGGGCCTAACAATCTTTCCATCCCTTCATCTCCCCCGGCAGCACTTCAGCTTTCCTTTCTGTGCGTGGAAAAGCCTTGCTTCTTGTTCTGCTTCCTCGCTACCTGCAACCACACCGCCATTTTTCAGACCAAAGCAATGAACCTGCTTTTCCTTGTCCATTCTCCACCTGATTGTTTGAAATATGTATTTTCATTTTGGTTTCCCCTTTTATGGACACAGTCTCTTGCCTTCTGCAGTGATGTCTTACATTCCATGTACTTCATGCCTTTCTTCTCTGCTCTGGCTTGTCTATCCTAGGAGCCGTTAGCTCAGCGTGTAGTTATGGAGCAATGGCCTGGGAGCAGTTAATGTTTACCATCTCCAACAATACAAGTTTTTTTTTTTCTTTTAGAGATTTTTTTTTTTAATTTGGACCATTTTTAAAAGTCTTTTGAATTTGTTACAATATTGCTTGTTTCATGTTTTGTTTTTTTGGCTGCAAGGCACGTGGAATCTTAGCTCCCCAGCCATGGATCGAACCTGCTTCCCATGCATTGGAAGACACAGGCTTAATCACTGGACCACCAGGGAAGTCCCATCAATACAACTTTGACATCTTCAAGGTGAGGTCTTGCTCTACATGCAACAACTTTCAGGTGGGGTCTGCTGTTCAGCTATAATTTATATGTGCTGTAGAAAACTTAGAATGCATAGAGAAGCAAACATAAGCAGAAAAATGTGTATTTAAACTCTGTTAATACCTTGATGTGGGTCTTTGCCATCTTTTTGCCACATATTTTTGGTTTTTAGTTACAAACAATAGAATTATTTCTTAGATGGACAGTGCTTTCCTCTTGGCCATTTACTGTTTTGTGGATCAGTTGTTAGAGAACTCGAGCTCCAGGCCCCAGCTAAGTGGACGAGGGGGAATCTCAGGCCCCAGCTGGGTTAAACTGAGGTGGGATTACAGAAGAAGGTGGTTTGCAAGAGACAAGTAAACGAGACAGAGGGTGAGAAGCAGAGGAACAAATGGAAGGATGCTAGAGGTACTCCTTGTATCTGGCACTGACCTGCAGTGATTTTTGTGAGATAGTCTTTCTTCTCACTTCAAATCCTTCTTCACTGATGGAGCAGTGTCTGATGGATTCTGATATTTTCCTCTAACATTGCCAGAGCAAGATGAACTTTTTCTGTAACCTGCTTTTTCCACCTTATAGCAGTCTTGTCTGTATCATCCTATATTCTCCTAGATTATAATTTTGGTGACTTCACAGTGACCACAGTGGATGTCAGTTATTTACAGGAGAAGGGGAAGATCCTGCTTAAGCTCTGGTATTAAATAAGTACTGAGTTCAAATGCCTGTGCTATGTGATTCAGACCAATTATTTAAACACTCTTGTGTCTCAGAGTCCTCATCTGTAAGATGGATAGAACATTATGGTTAAGTGATAAAAGGAACCCAACATTCCAAGTACATAGCTTGCCACATAAATAAGAGTTCAGTAGATTTCACCTGTTGTTAATAATAGTCATTCATAACAGTAAATTATTAATAATAGTTTATTAATTAATGAATACTAACAATAGTAAATCCTCTATTACTGCTCTCATGTAACAATTCCTATATTTTTTCAACATTGTAAACAAAGCTGCAATGGACATACTTACAGCCAAGCATTTATGAATGATAATTCCCTAAGTGGCTCAGACGGTAAATGAATCTACCTGCATTGCAAGTGACCTGGGTTCAATCCTGGGTTGGGAAGATGCCCTGAAGAAGGGAATGACAACCCACTCCAGTATTCTCGCCTGGAGAATCCCATGGACAGAGGAGCCTGGCAGGCTACAGTCCATGGGGTCACAAAGAGTTGGATGTAATGAAATGATTAGCACTTTTACTTTTCATCCCTTGAAGTAAGGACCTCATCAGATTAAAGACTGTGGGCATTCAAAAAGTTAAAAAAAAATACTGTCATCGCTTTTGCTGGATCTTCTAAGTTGTCCACATCTCAGTCTTCACTATTTTCTTTTTCTTGTCCACAGTTTCAGAGACAGCTTGTCTCTGATCCAGCATTTGCTCTCTGGTCACCTTCCAACAAAATTAAGACAGTGTCATGTCTGACACTTGAGTTGGGGTTCTGGCAGGAAGATTTAGCTCATTCATTGAGTTATTCACTTGCATGCCAGGTACAGATTAAGTTTATATGTAGGCTGTGTAGACTAGGTTTATCTTTTTAGGGCTGATTCCAGTGTTGCTAATCATGGAGTAGACTTTGAAACTTTGTAGGAAGAGTCCCAGACAGTTCTAAGGAAGTCACATACTGCCCAAGGCTTATGATATCTATAAAATCTTTTCTCTTTAGAAAGAGGGACATTTGGAATGGGAACTCCTTGATTCTTTACCTGCCTGGAACGACCTCCCACCTGCAGACCCTACCCTGTCTTTCAGATTCAGGAAACATCAGTGTAAACTTCTCTGAGATGCTTTTTTGAGCCACTCGCGACAGGCATTGGATAGACAAAGCACGCCCAACATACTCCTTGTCCTTCTTGGAGAAGTAGGTGTGCTAACAATTATAGGCAAAGAACGGAGGGGTGCACCTGTAAGGAAATCCCTAAGTCTGGTGACTCAAGAGCCAAGGTCTGCATACAGTTAGCCATTTGGTCCCCAGAGGGTTTTGTCTGGCCCAAAGTTATAGCATTAATAAACTTTTGGCGTGTGTGCTAAGTTGCTTCAATCCTGTCTGACTCTTTGTGACCCTATGGTCTATAGCCCTCCAGGCTGCTCTGTTCATGGGATTCTCCAGGCAGGATACTGGAGTGGGTTGCCATTTCCTCCTCCAGGGGATCTTCCTGACCCAGGGATTAAACCCTCATCTCTTCTGTCTCCTGCATTAGCAGGTGGCTTCTTTACCACTAGTGCCACCTGGGAAGCAAAAATCCTTTTAGGTGTCAACAATTAACGACCGGAGATTTCAGGTGAGAATGTAGATTTCTTTCTTCCTTTGAAGCAATGGAAGTTTTGGCAATACTGAATGCTCATTTTCTCATGGCAGCAGTGAGGAGTGGCTGACCCTTTAGCCAGGGCAGGGGTTCTCCTTTTCGCCACAGTCCTCACCGCTCCCTACTGATCACCTTGTCCTGCTTCACTTAGCTATGCTATCTGTGTGCACCCTGAGTTTGCAACCATTGGCCTCATAAAGGGAACACTATTTTTTTTTTTTCATAGGATGTCAGGGAAGACAGAGAGATCTCTTAGACAGCAGACCAGCAGGGTCAGCAAGCATTGCCTGTGTAGGAAGGTGGAAGGTGAGGCATCCATGTCAGGCAGGGTAACCTGTGGAAATGTGCAGGGGCTGGAGCCCAAAGGCCTCTTTGGATGATGATAAGCAGACAAGGATGGGAGGAGAGTCGTGTATTTGAGGGAGGGGATTGAGAGAAAGAATTAGAGAAGCAGGCAAACACCAGCTTCTCTCTGAGCAGTCTGGCACGCCAAAATAAGCACATTAGATTTTGTCTTTTAAAAACCTGGATCTGATGATTTATAGTAGAAGAGCTAAAAGAGTTTCTACCAACAGAGTCCTGACTTTCAAGCACATTCTGTGCAGACTTCATCAATTCCTGACACCAAACCCATGAGATCTGCACTTTGGTTATCCTCATCCTACAGATGAAAAAAATACAGGTTTGAAGGAAGTTGGATAAGTGAATTCCTCAAGGTCACAACCAGAAAATGACAAGGCAAGATGTGGACCCAGGCCAAACTAGAGAGCTTGCAACTTAACCAGCTTCCTTTATAGAACCAAGGCTTCAGAACCCCTACCCCAGCAGGAAGACTGATGCTGAAGCTGAAGCTCCAAGACTTTGGCCACCTGATGCGAAGAGTCCATTCATTGGGAAAGACCCTGATGCTGGGAAAGGATTGAGGGAAGGAGGAGAAGGGGGTGGCAGAGGGTGAGAAATGGTGAAATGGCATCATCGATTCAATGGACATGAGTTTGAGCAAACTCCGGGAGATAGTGAAGGACAGGGAAGCCTGGCGTGCTGCAGTCCATGGGGTCTCAAAGAGTCAGACATGACTGAGCAACTGAACACCAACAAGCCCAGCAGCAAAATGAGGGTTATATTGGGAGTGGGTTGGGGGAAGCTGAGGGCAGAACTGCTAGGAGACCAGTGCAGTGGCAAGCCAGAGAGCTGGAGGCCTTCATCAGGGCAACACTGGTGCATGCAGAGGAGCCAACGGGAGGCCTAGAGCAGGACGAGTTAGAGGGCTCCTTCTTCATGGGACCGGCCAGCCCGAGGAGTTTTCTCGGCCTCCTCTTAAGTCCTCAGAGTACTGTTTGTCCCTTTCCCAGGGCCTGCTTTGGCCATGTCCCCATAACAGCTGTATGCATCTTATCACATCTTGTATATTTTAAGTTCTTAAAGGGCAGGAGGAATTATGCCTTATTAGCCTTAGTAATTTTTTTTTTTTTTGCATTGTGGGGCACAGGGCTTTCATAAATTCCAAAATTATCTCTTTCAGATCATTTCTCCTTATGTATGCAATTTAGAAGTTCATGGCGAGTTAAACACTTTTTCTTTAAAAATGTGAAAATAGTTTCTTTCCACGATCTGCTTTAAAATGCACGAGGAAAAGGAAAGATTGGGAAGTTGTTTAAAAGCAGCAAACCCTTTAAGAGTCAATGTCACATTTATTGCTATAAAATATTTTTCTCTCTCTGTTAGACATCTGGTTCCCATTATATACAGTATTGGGTACTTGAGTTCACCAGCCATTTTGCATACCAAGCAGCGTGTCTGCGAAATCCCAGCTGACATCCGCTAGTACGTATGTGCAGCGTGCACTCTTGCTTTCCATTTGCAGACGACCCTTCTATCACCAACTTCATTCTTACCTATATGCTTTTGAGGTTATTTCATTCATACTTAACTCCAGGACCAAACTGCCTATGTCTGAGAAGTGAAGAACTTCAAAAGCACAGAATCTTTGCTTTATATTATCATATGGTCCAACTATCTCTAATCTGGCTCTAAAGTCAATGAAACAGCTAAATCTTAAGTCTATATTTCCTAATAACATTGACCCAGAAATGAGGAACAATATGGAATGTTTGCTAATGAGTCATGAATTTCATGATAATTGCTTCCACATTCAGGAGAGCTCCCTTAAACCATCTAATCTTGACATATCCTGCAACAATCCCATGTGTTGTAAATGATTTTGTTTTATTTCTAAGGTTACTGTTAAGGGCTTATTTTATGGTTCATTTCATTTTCTTAAAGAAAACCACACACATGTTCGTACACACACACACACACACACCCCACAGGGGATTTTGTCTCAATCTGTACTTTTTGAAATAAAATAATTACAAAACCAAAAGGAGCCCTTGTCATTTGGTTTGGAAATAAAAATAAACACAGTTAGGAAGAAAGTGGAAATATGGTCTATTTTAGAGTTCCAATTCAGATTTCAGAATGAAAGCCAGGGTAGAGCACTGCCCTAGCAAGTGGCCGTCTGTCTTCTCTGGACTTGAGAATCTCTAACCGATTGTATGGACACAGCTAGCATTCAGTCCAGTGATAATGGAGAATTAAATACGACTTTTAAAAACTGCTCACATTATAAAGTGATCTATTAGCATTATATGACTTCAGCACTTAAAGTGACTGATTCTAATTGCACAATTTGGCCCATGGCAAGCATTAAAGAGCTGTAGAATCTTGCGGGTATTTTATCTCTTTGGGGATATTTTAAAGTGAATTTTCTTTGGAATAAAGCTTTGTTCCCGCCACACAAAAGATTGTGTGGAAGAAATTTCTCAGTTCTGATACAACCAGAGATAATTATAGTTTCTTCTTCTTTGATTCGTGAATCGATAAGCCAAATATTAAAAACATTCTTGTACTTTCCCCTCCCTTTCTTTTATTAAGTGAAATTCTGTCTCTACAATGTGTGGCTGTTACCCTGAAGAAGTAAAGATGGATGCCCTTGTTTAATGAGCTTTTCCAGTCATCAGAGAGGCATTCTCCTTCTGCACCTGGTTATCATACACGGTCCTTCCACCTCTTTTCCAGGCAAGCCTGTGGGTTGCTAAGATGATGTCCCAGTGCCATCCCTAGAGCTGAACTTGATTTAAACAGGTTATCACAAAACCACAGGGACTTCTGAGCAGGTACTCTTCTTAGATGTACCTATTCACAGGTTTTCAGTTTTCAGAAAAAAAAAAGGATGATTATATGGAGGAATGTCATTTATCTTTGAATTTGACTTTATGGTATCTCCAGGGTTTGTCATAATTTTCATCACATGGATTTCTAGGAAGCTTATTAATTGAATGGTATTGGAAATTACAGATTTTTATGCTGGGGAAGTTCTTGTTGACCTTCCATGTTTAAGCAGTTTAAGATAAACTGCAATTTCACCTTAATCTGTGTACACAGGGATTTCTTATTGGTGGTTTTCAGATCTTCCAGTAGTAGAAAAATTGCCTACCATGCTTCAGATTTTTGAAGTCATGACCCATATTGTTATCCACGTAACTGACAGTGGGCTCTTGAAAATGTAATTTAAAAACTCCAGGAACACCATGAGAGTGTACACACTAAACATTTGTTTAAAACATCGTTTTCTAACATTGACATTTTTTTCAAAGAATGGTGCTCTGCCGAAGGAAGTTTAAAGGCACTCTGGCTTCCTGTGAGTTTTCCACTAACAGTTCCCTGTAGTCTGTAATTGCTCTCTATCTTCCAAAACCGGGGCTCTGCAGAAGGCAGACTTATTGACCTGACTTAGGATAAAAGGAGGAGAGGAGAGAAGATCATAGCCGTCGGCACTTTGTTTATGAAACTACCATTTCGAGGATATGCTTGAATCAGGCAAAAGTAATGCCTCTTGTTCCTCTCCCAGCATATTTTAAATGCCAACCTGTCAGGACCAAAAGAACAGTGCCCAGAATTGGGGCATTATCTTTCCTGTTTGCTGGTGTAGTGTGTGACAGCATCATTTAAATCATTACATTTTTCTCAGCTGTGCTCAAAATAGATATGAAAATTAGAAGTAAAAAATATGAAAATATATAAAGAGGTAAAGAGCAAAAAAATTAAAATTTGTTTTTGAGTCATTATAATCTATTTTAAAACTGTTTTAAACTCCCAGGAAGTTGTGAAAAGAATTCAGAGACATCCCCTGTTCCCTTCATTCAGCTTTCCCAAAGATAACATCTTGTGTGACCACCATACCTTGTCAACACTGGGGAACTGATTCACTACTATTAACCCAGTTATAGACCTTATTTGGAGTTCAGCAGTTTTTACATGCATTCTCTTTTTGATTGTGTATTAAAATGTAGGAATGCATTAACCGTCAGTGTTAAGCGAGCATCTTTCATCAGTGAATACTGATGGTATGTAGGATTCTAGAGAGAAGGTGGGGCTGTTGGCATTCGTGAAGTGCCTTCATATTAATTCCTTTACCTATGCACTACTTAACAGACAATCCTATATCAAGTGCCAACTGCAGATGCAAACATGGTGACATTGCTCTCAAAGAACTCACAGAGGGAGATTGAAAAAAAAAATCCACAATGACAATGCAGTGTTGTAGAACATAAGACAAATGAAACAAACCAACATTACCAGGCACTTACAAGTGTCCAGCACAGTACCAGGCCTTAGTGATTAAGTGGTGACTGAAGATCCCTGCTTCTCCTGCTCTGTGGATCTTCCTGCTGTGTGGAGGAAACAGGCCATTAAGAAGTCCTGCCAGCAGAGTGCTCTAACGGGGAATCAGAATGGGTAGGTCCTGACCAGTCAGAGGGTGCAGGACAGGGACTCAGGGGGATGTCATGTAGCCCAGTCAGTTCTGAAACTGACCGCTGATGGATCTTGGGACCTGTTCTCACTCCATTTCATTCAGAGCCTATGTGTCATCTTCCAGGTTTGCTGCAGCGTTTGAGTAGCTGTCTTGCTGTCCTGAGAGCAGTCACTGTTTCTTAGAACTGACTCAAAAGTCAATCTTTGGTGTCATACCTGCTGGCCCAGAGCTCCTCTGTCAGCACTGGGGACCCTGCTGCTGGGTTCACACACCAGATAGGTTGGAGAGGGCTCTGTTTTCCAGCAGTAAAGAGGCAGTGGTTTCCTAGAGCTCAGTTGGTACCCGGGCTAGAGAAACAAAACCACTGTGTTTCTTTCTGAACAAATGGAGGTGCCTTGCTCAAACTGACAACATCGTCACCAAAGAGCCCACTACAAATGTGGTCAGGGGCCCCTTCTGCTTAGAGACCCTCAGTTGCTTTGCACTAGATTGAAGGTAGCCTCCAGAATGCTTTCTGGGGTCTACAAGCCGCTACACGGACTACCTACCTATGTCCTCAGCTTCAACACATTATCGTTTACTTCCAGTTCTTAGCAGTCCTGTCGCGCTGCCTGTTCAATGGCCCTTTAACTGGCTAAGCTGTGTTGTACTCCTGGGCCTTTGCTCGTTCTGCTTCTAGAAATGTGTCCATTCCTCCCCGCATTCTCTAAACATTCATCTATAACCTCATTCTTCAGGCTTCTGTGTAAGACTTTCTATACAGAAGCACTTTTCTGTATATCAAGATCCCACTATGAGTCCCCATTTTTGTACTTTCCGTGTGTATTACAGAGCATGCAGGCTTGTCTTCCGGTGTGATGATGTCTGTGTCTCCCTCATTAAACTGTGAGCTCCATGAAGGTAGGGGTGACGTCTGTTTTTGCCATTGTCTCCTGAGGACTCAGTACGTATTTGCTGGATGAATCACTGAATGGAGGGATAAATGACTAAACGAAATAATGACACATCCCCTCATTTCTCCTACAAGGTTAGGTAATCACACCTGGGATTTGGATATTGTACGTACACATTGTTCGGGGATTCTTTGTTTTGGGCCCATTTCTGGTATCTTTTCTTTCTCCCAATTCAGGCAGGAATAGTTTTTTTCATAGGAAGTCATGGCTAGTGTGATTTTATCTTTGACTTTTACCTACTCCTGTAGGCTTCTGCTTAAGTAGTTTTATTTGATAGAATTGTCATCTCAAGGGCACTTCTACGAGTGGCAAGCCATTGGTCAGGTGCCTGTCTCTTATCAAACTGGTGGCCATTTCTCTCAAAGAACTGCCCAGAACTGCCTTGCTAATCTCAGGGCTCTGAGTCATGAGCATGACATGTTACTGGGGTAGGAAACTTCAACAGATGAGTGCAGCACACCCTTGAAAGAATTTGTATTTTCCGGATTCTGGATGTAAATCCCATCTTCACTGGCTTCACGGTGGAGGAGGCCTTTACTGGGATGGATGAGGCTTGCTTGCTGAGATCAAATCAAGGAGGTATTTGCAACAGGGGTAGAGATAGAAGTCAGCCACTCTTTCTGAAGAGAAGTGATCTTTGAGCTGATTCTGGAATGATGGTCAGGGTTGAGTTAGTTCTATGGGAATGTGTGGCAAGGGATAAGGGTGGGGCAGAGGGCATGTTCAAAGGCCATGGAGAGATGTTTAGTGAAAAGAGTCGACCAAGACTCCGGAAAATTTGGATGTAAACCAATAGCTCTTAAAAAAGAGTGGTCTTTGCTCTGTATCTCAAATTTGAATTATCTAGATAACTGCTTCAGTTTTGTGGCTGACATCTCTCCAGTCTCAGCATATGCTTATAATGAAATACAGATTATTTATCTTAAATTTAGGTAGGGAAGTAACCAGGCAGTGTGAATTCTACTCTTTCCTTTATTGGTGTTTATCAAGGGGTGTGTGTGCGTAACATTCATTTTTCAGTCTTGCCCAAGTATAAAAAAGATCGAAAGGTTTGTTTATGGTAAGAGCTATGAGATTCTGAAGAGCTGCTGCTAACGGTGACTTTGCAGCCAGAAAAGAAACAGTGTGGCCTGCCAGAGGGTGCTCAGATTTTTGGTGTTCAAGGCATGGGGACAAGGACCAACTTTGCCTTTACGGACTGGTAACTTTTAGGCAGATGACTAAACCTCGCTGAATGTACTTATCCCCCCCTGTAACCTTGGGGTATTAATGAAATGATTGCCTCATTTATCTCAAAGGATTATTTATATGGTGTAATTTATATGAAAGAACTGCAAAAACTATGAAGCAAGGTAAATATAAGTCATTATTTTTATAGAATAAATGTACTCTTAAAAAATTGTGACAAGTTTCAGCAAGGAAGTGCTATGGAGGAAACTTTCCTAGACTTAATGCCACTTGAAAGTTTCAGTTCAGTTCAGTTCATTTCAGTCGCTCAGTCGTCTCCGACTCTGCGACCCCATGAATCGCAGCACACCAGGCCTCCCTGTCCATCACCAACTCCCGGAGTTTACTCAAACTCATGTCCATCGAGTCGGTGATGCCATCCAGCCATCTCATCCTCTGTCATCCCCTTCTCCTCCTGCCCCCAATTCCTCCCAGCATCAGAGTCTTTTCCAATGAGTCAACTCTTCACATGAGGTGGCCAGAGTATTGGAGTTTCAGCTTTAGCATCAGTCCTTCCAATGAACACCCAGAACTGATCTCCTTTAGAATGGACTGGTTGGATCTCCTTGCAGTCCAAGGGACTCTCAAGAGTCTTCTCCAACACCACACTTCAAAAGCATCAATTCTTCTGCGCTAAGCTTTTTTCACAGTCCAACTCTCACATCCATACATGACCACTGGAAAAACCATAGCCTTGACTAGATGGACCTTTGTTGGCAAAGTAATATCTCTGCTTTTTAATATGCTGTCTAGGTTGGAAGTTTACAATAGTATATTTCCAAACACAGCACCGATGTGGCAGCTACACAGTCAAACATTTCAAGGAGCAATGAAAATATGCATTTATTATATTTCAGGTCTATATTTTACACAGAGTTCAATATTATAAAAATTAAGGCAAAAACCCCCAAATAAGGACTGATATGAACTTTAGATTTTTAGCAAGAAGGGTTATCAAGTAAATTTTTCTGAAATATTTCTGTGTAGCTCATTTTGTGGTACTATTCAGAATTATGTAACATTAGTATCACTTTACAGGATATAGTAATAAACTTTCCCAAAAGGTTTTATTTAACCAGGAACTTGGAGGAAATGCAAACACATTTTATATGTAACAAAAGACTATCGCAAACATTAATTTTAAAATATAACAAATCTAAACATGCATGTCCATTTCAGCATTAAGAAGTCAGTGAGATCTTTTTGCTATAAGAGTGATTTTTTTGAGAAAAGCAAATAAGGTTCACATTAAAGAGGAGAGGGTTGGATTGACCCAGACTACACAAGCCCAGGAAGTGTTTGGTGGGTTATACAAACTGGGTTATTGATGAGTGGCAGGAGGTTGGAATATGGAATTGAAATAGAAATCAACCTCTTGGTAAGTAACCCACCATAAACTATTTTCAACCAAGATAGATTTTTGTCTTGTTCTGTTTTTCCTTTTTTTCTCTTTCTATCTTGCCAGTTGGGACACTTGTTTCTTCCTTGACTCCTGAGACTCTCATGAATGAAATAAAATAGATATTAAAATATTGCATATGGAGAGCACAAACAGCTTTGGAAATGCACCAGCTGCATTCATTGGCTCACTGGTCAAAACCTTTGTTAGCCAGCCTGTGTAGGAAGTTGAAGAATGTTTTCTTGACAACTTATGACAGTTTAGCAACTTGAAAAGACAAGGCTTTTTGTTGAGGGGGGGCTGCAATTCACTTAAAGATGGTTGTATAATGAAATACATGGTGTAGGGCTAGCTTTAACCCTAGCTTTAACTCCTCTAACCCAGGAGTATAGACTGAGCTAGTGTTCCAAAACCAAGCACGGGAGATGAAACACACATTTTGGCCACCTGGATGCTCACTGGACTCAAAGTCACCTCTGGACACTTTGCCAGACTCTCCCGGGGTCTTCACTGATTCTGAGTGCTTACAATGTGTTACCACTTCATCCACCTCGGAGCCAGCAGGCAGTTAGATGGCTCTTGACTATCAGAGTCCTGCTCTCACCACTACCTGGGAATTTCTCTCCTCTTTAGTAGAGTTCTTTCTGTGGAGGGTAGCCCAAAGTCAGGGGGTTGCTTACCTCAAGCCTCAGAATGCACACACTGCATCTTTAAGAAATAGTTCACTTGTGAATCAGTAAATGCACCAGACAAAGCAGCCATTACTTATGCATTCCTGCATACCCGGGAAGGTGAAAATCATAGAATAAACATCATATACTTCATTATGATATCGCTTTACACTTCCAGGGTACACAAAAAGAGGCCATTTCATCAAGCTAATTGCCTGAAAGTAAAAGAGAGAGAACTTTACCTATTAGTCTATTATGGGGCTTTTTTCTTAATCACAAATAGGGGCCGTGTGTCCCTGGGGGGATGTGTATTCTAATTTACAATTGAACTACAGATCAGAGCAATCAATCTTGGGCAGCACTTTTACACTGTAATTGCTGCAACATAACAAATAAAAAAAAAAAAAAAGAAAGAAGAAGAAGAAGAAGAAGAAGGCCTGAGCTGCAGTTTGAGGTGGAGATATTTCCAGGCACTAGTTCGGGGTGGGAGGGAGAGAAGAAACGCCACGGACATGAATATGCAATGAGGGCTCATTAGCGGCCGAGTGTTACCATGACGAATGGCATTATCCCCGGCCTGGTGCTGCCTAAACATGAATTTTATAACGACCCATTTATCATGACTTGTCATGGGTTTCAGTACTGTACTTTCTTCCAGCTCACACACCTTTCCCGGTTCTGATGGTGGAAAGCGTCCCTTTTATTATTATTGTTTCCTTTTGCACTGATTTCTGGTTCTTCACAGCAAGTGTTCATCACACAGAGCTATATGCTGATGAGAGGTCTGTGACTTCAGAAAGTTGAGGAGCTAAAACCCGGTTCCTCATTCCATCTCCTCTACGGTCACATATTGAGAAAAAAAGTTGCACTCAACTTTGAAAGAAATTTCTTAACATGGGAGCTTTTTTGTACTGTGGTGTTCTGACACTGTGGATTTTTTTTTTTATTAAAATTAACCAAGTTTGTCTTCCTTGCATTTATTTTCTTCCCTTTCTTTACTTCAAGAACCTTCCATATTTTAAAAGTAGAACTCAAACATTTTGAGGTTTTTGTTTTTTTTTCCAAAATCTTGGAGTCATGACAAAAAAGTCTAAGATTAGAATGCTTGAAAGGTTTTTAGTGTTTAGAGGTTTACAAATGCATGAGCTGATTTCTCACTTAGAAACCCTCTTGTATTGTAGCAGGAAGGTTGACCTATTCTTCGATGACAATTTTTTAGGATGCACATTTTGCTAATAGCACAAAATCGTAAAAGCCATCTCCCTTGATAGAAACCATGAGGTCTGTTTGAATATTTAGCAGCCCACAAAATTACTGTATGCAGATGTTTGAGTCTTTGCATTAGCCAGGAGGGTCAGTGAGTCCATCAAAGTTAAGTGCAACAGTGGGTCAAGAATACAGTTCTAGATCGGCAGGAGTGCCCTATTGTAGTAGAGACCAAATCAATGGGATCTAGGATTAGTCTATTTCGTTACCTAAGAGAATATCCCTACAATTATTTCTCTATTTACCTAGATGAAATGCAGTAAGGGCATAGATGCACGGAGGAGTATAACTGTTGCAGGGAGGAAGCCAATTCTGACTCCACGTTGGAAACTGTTTCTTTGACTTGCTTTTATTATTATGATCATACTCATGGCTTGCCTGGAGGACCCTGTCCCTCTGCTTGACTATAAAGTGCCTTTGTTCAACTCAAGGAGAGATAGTTTGTCTCTGCCCTGTGAATAGAAGAGATTAACACACCCCTTCTGAAGGCTGGACATTCCCTTGGTGACGCTTCACAGGACTGGAGACCCTTCTACTGCACTTTCTCGCTGCATCTCCCTCTCTATTCTGCCTGTGGACTTTAGTTCCTCATTGCTTCTTTCTCTCTGATCTGTAAAAGAACCTGGTATCCAGACCCCAATAAGATGGCTATTGTGAGGCACTAGCCTGCTGTCTTCTGGGTCTGCTGGCTCCCTAATTAAACTCTCTTCCTTGCCTCGTCTCTTGGATTCATCGGCCTGTTGTGCATCAAGCAGAGAGAGCGTGGACTCTGTAACATAATCTGATGTTGTTTTGTACACCCAAGAATTATAATCATTTCTGTATACAATTTGGAAACCGTAAATAGCTGATCAGATCCTTTTGTGTGGGTTTTTTTTTTTTTACTTTTTTTTTTTCTTTACTGTTCCCCTGGATTCCATATTAACAGTGACAGTCACTTTCCCTATTAATACTTAAACATTGCATGCTAAGTTGCTTCAGTCCTGTCCGACTCTTTGCAAACCTATGGACTTAGCCTTCCAGGCTCCTCTGTCCATGGGATTCTCCAGGCAAGAATACTGGAGTGGGTTGCTGTGCCCTTCTTTAGAGGATCTTCCCAATCCAGGGATTGAACCCGCATCTCTTACATCTCCTGCATTGGTGAGTTCTTTACCAGTAGCACCACCTGGGAAGCCCCACTTAAACATTAATAACACATTAAAATAATTATAAAATATTTTATAACTAACGATAATGTGTACCTGCGAAACATTTTGCAGTTCCAGATTTCTTTCATTAGAACCTCAGGTTAACTGAGGGAAGGGTTATTATTCCCATTTTAAAGAAGAGAAAACTGAGGCTCAGAGCTTAAATGATGAGGTCAGGGTCACCCAGTCAGAAAATGGAAGAGTTGAAGCTCAGTGGCAAGTCTTTCAAGTCCAAGGTCAGAGCTTCTACATTCCCAAAGTCACCAGAGCAGAAATTGTTCCTGAAATGTCTCTTCTGGGATTTAGGAAGTTGGGAAAGAAAGCCATTGAAAAGATGGCCATGATTTACAATTGGGAGCCTGGGGTTCTTCTATATACTTATTAGAATTGAAATTAGCATGTACCTGTCAATTAAAATTAAGTTGCCATTCCAACCATTTAAGCTGAATTGTCTTTCCTCATTTAAAAATGCACATGGAAAGAGTTTGCAACAAAAAGACTTGGGCATCATTCTGGCTGGTGGTCTTGTGTTATGAGTCTTCTGGCTGTTAAATTTTTTACTTATTTGTGTTTTCCCCCATGAATGAATTAAACAAAAATTTTAGAAATAATATGGTGAAGAAAGGATCCAAATATTGGCAAATGATATTAAAGAACACTGTGATTACGACTAAACAGATTAAAAGTGTGTCTATATGACACCAAACATCTGGATGAAAATGGGAAAAAAAATAGTAAAAAACCTTGATGTTTTGTTTACTTGACACCATACATCTGGATGCTTAAAAACATCTGGGCTTTTAACTCATTTTCTCCCAGGTTTTATCTGGATATCTGGCATCATGTACAGAAAGTTGAACAATTTAAAAAAAAATTTAATATGATTATTACTGAATTAGAGAAAATTATTGTATTTAATTAATCTGCAGATATTAACTAATTATTCTGTTTAGCATAACATTTAATGAGTAAAATTCTCCACCGGGCAAATAAATACAGAAAGATATAATTAGGTGATTTAAGAATAAAACTTGGCTTCAGGCACATTGAAATCTTGGTCATAGTTTACTGACAGCAGTTTCCTTGGGTAGAAATCTTTTTAGGTCCTCAGAAAACAATTTTCTCTTCTGGGGAGTAGTTTCCATGTGTTACGAGAATCTGTTAATTTACAATGTGTTTTGACAATAGTAAAATTTCATAAACACTTAATAACATATGAGATACATCGAGTAATAGACGTTTGCTTTGCCAAGTGAATTACCCAGCCTGATAAAATCTGTGTAAACCCACTCTCTAAGCAGCCTTCTGCCATGCCCGAGGCTGAACCCTGAAGAGGAATCCACTGAAACGAACTTCAAAGACTTCATTGCAGGGAAAAGTACCTTATGTGACTGACATTTTTTTGTGATCTCATCTTAAAAAAGTTATCATAATTATTGAACATTTCCTCTGTAGCTTATTCTCAATCCAATCAGTTATAATGAAAATAGTCTGCTTGCTTTTCAGATTCTCAAGTTTTCGAAATGATTAGTGCTTCCTTGAGATATCCCATTAATTGGACACACAACCCAGATGAAAAGCCTGAAACCCAAGAGTATATAAAAAAACATAAGGTTGTTGCAATTTAAGTGCCTTCAAAAGATCTAATTTGATTTTTAAAAGCAATTCTGCAGATGTGAAAATTAAAGGCAGGCAGAAACAAGATATGGTTTAATGAATGTGTAGGTTAAGAAACATTTAGAGGTTTCAGTAGCCTTCCTCTGAATTTTTTTTTTTTTTTAATTTAGCTGTTAGGTTGGAAAAATTGGTCCCACCACACAATAGAAATTGCTGAATTTTATGAGTTGCTGTTTCTTTACTAATTGCTCCATTTTTTCTTACCCAGTGTATTTCTGAAGCAACTTGGTGTTTCTGGGTACAGACCTTCAGTCCTCGTAACTGTCAATCAGATTTCAAGTTCTAATAAAGTTAAAGGGTCTCTTCACTGGGTTTGCCTTGGCTATTTACCCCCTCTCACCAGGAGCAAATTGTGCACTTATTCTCAATAAAAGAAGGAAAGAATGAAAGAAAAAAAAATTAAAAACCCTTCTACTGGTTCTAATGACATCTTCAGTCATTAATGAGTTAATAAAAATCTCAAAGTCATCTGGGGCTAGATAAGAGGAAGAAAGGAAAGTATTGTACTGTAATGACAGGCTCCCCGACTGCCCTCTGAGATGTCATGAGTCAGTCATGTTAAGAATGTGTGCATCCAATCATCTGGTGATTTTTATCAGCAAGCCCTCCAGCGGGAACTGACAAGGGCCAGTTTGGGAGTCACGATGAATAAACAATGACTTTGGGGATTGTTGGGGGCTGTGGAATAGAGTGAGGGGTTTATGTATACTAAAACATGATGACATTAGCAATCAATATACCAATTACCAGACAAGTTATTGGTTGAGGCATTCACGGGTCCTGGGCCTCCGTGCACTTTGAAGAGGCCCCGGGCACCGAGGCGGCTTCCTCCGCGGGCAGGCAGGCGGGGCGCCCAAGGCCCAGGGCCCTGATCTAAAAGGCAAGCCCTGCTTCTCTGGCTGAGGTAGTCCAGGCCTGGATGTTTCAAATGGCTTTGCAGCGTTTATTATTATACAAATACAGACTCCCACGTTTCCTTCCTAGAGATGCCATCTCTGGAGTCTGGGGTAGGGCTGCTGTTTGGTGTTTGCAATAACACCCCCAGGTAACTGATCAGGCAAGTTGGGGAGTTGTCGTACAGCTGGAACTCCCCCAGTGCGCTCCCAGACCAGCCACACCAGCATCGCCAGGGCGCTCCTTAGCCACGCAAATCCTCAGGTCTGTGCTCAGACCCGCTGACGCATTTCTGGAGCAATGTGGTATTTCTGTGTACAGACATTCAATCAATCAGACTCTGAAGGTGTGGCCTCAGACCTGTTTTTTTTTAAACACAGCCTCCAGGTGGTTTTGACGCTTCCTCACAGTTTGCAAGCCAAGGCTGTCGAGCCAGGGGTTTGTCACCCAGCACTATCAACCATCTCCTCTCAGGCGCCTCACGGGTAATTTTCTACCCATACAACTTAAGAGGTTGAAGTGTGCAAATGGTTTACTTAAAAAAAATTAAATGAGGGCATATCCAACTTCTCTCCATAATTACCGTCACTCTCATTCACTCCCACACACCACTAGGTTTTCTTGAATGATCTTGATGTTTGAGTGACCTTGATTACAGAAAGGAAAGGAGAAACACTGGCTTGTGGCTTATATCTAAAATAGAACAGGGAGGTGGGTTTATAAGTAATCATAGAAAGAAAAATCAAGGTATGTGAAGAATTTATTTACTAATAAATACAACTAATATTCACCTAGATAGCATATTAAAAAGCATCACTTTGCCAACAAATGTCCGTCTAGTCAAAGCTATGGTTTTTCCAGTAGTCATGTATGAATGTGAGAGTTGGACCTTAAAGAAGGCTGAGCGCCGAAGAACTGATGCTTTTGAACTGTGGTGCTGGAGGAGTCCCTTGGACAGCACGGAGATCAAACCAGTCAATCCTAAAGGAAGTCAACTCTGAATATTCATTGGAAGGGCTGACGCTGAAGCTGAAGTTCCAATACTTTGGCTACCTGAGAGAGCTGACTCATTAGAAAAGACCCTGATGCTGGGAAAGATTGAGGGCAGGAAGAGAAGGGGGCGTGACAGAGGATGAGATGGTTGGATGGCATCACTGACTCAATGGACATGAGTTTGAGCAAACTCCAGGAGATGGTGATGGACAGGGAAGCCTGGAGTCCTGCAGTCCATGGGGTCGCAAAGAGTTGGACATGGCTGAGTGACTGATAGCAATATTCATCTGGGCATTCAGTGCCCGCAGGTGCTTGTGTAGATTAGTCAGATCTACTTAAAAAAAGAACAAATATAAGGACTTTCCTTAGTCCAGTGGTTAAGAATCTGCTTACCAATGCAGGGAATTCGGGTTCAGTCCCTGCTTTGGGAAGTAAGGCCCCACGTGCCTCGGGGCAACTAAGCCTGGGTGCTGTAACTTACTGAACCTACAGGCTCTGGAATCTGTGAGCCACAACTGGAGAAGGAAAGGAAAGACCGATCTCAAGGAGAGATCCTGTATGCTGCAACTAAGACTCAATGTAGCCAAAATTTTATATATGTATATAGCCATGCAACTTGTGCCCGTTAGGAGAGGAACGTGTGCATGATTCAAGGGTGGTATATGGCAAGGAGGAGGCCTTCTTGCAGTGAGCTTGGAGATTTCTCTTATTTTGCTGGAGAGTCTTACCGGAGGGGCATTCCAGAACTTGTTAAACTTTCAAACGAGGTGGCCCAGTCTGCTAGATATGCAGTAGGTTTAAATTAGTGTTTCCCACAAAGAGCAATTCCCAGGTTCTAAGCTTAATACAGAAAATAAAAATAATGTCTCGGGTCAAGTGAGAAGCTGTAGGTACACTGAATAGGTAGGATTGTTTGCAACAGGGGTCCTAACACTTTCCTGTGTGTTACGATTCTCCCAAAGAGTGTTGCTTCCCTGGTGGCTCAGTTGGTAAAGAATCTGCGGGCAACGCAGGAGACCTGGGTTCTATCCCTCAGTTTGGAAGATCCCCTGGAGAAGGGAAAGGCTCCCCACTCCAGTATTCTGGCCTGGAGAATTCCAGGGACTTGTATAGTCCATGGGGTCGCAAAGAGTCAGACGTGACTGAGCAATTTTCACTTTAATGTATTTGATCAGCAAAACCCTTTTATAAAGGATGCGTCCATGCATGCTTGCTAAGTCACTTCAGTCATACCCAGCTCTTTGTGACCCTATGGACTGTAACCTGCTAGGCTCCTCTGTCCATGGGATTCTCCAGGCAAGAATACTGGAGAGGGTTACCATGCTGTCCTCCAGGTTTATGAAGGATAACCTTGTAGAATCAGTGTTCCAGGGAGTAACCTTTAGGAAGCATGCATTCACATCTTCTAAGATGGCTCACACCTGTGGGGAGAATCTAGTTATTCTCTGTGTTGTATAGTAAGGAGTCTCTTTGTTATAATTTATTAAACCCTGTATGTCTGGCATCAACATTAATTATGTGATGGCTTGAAGCCAACAAGAAGGTTCATGTAGCCATCACCAAAGAGTTAAGTAAGTTGTCCAGCTGTTGATGGTCTGGTTAAATCATCTCTGAGTTGTTGGCATATCTCCCAGAACAGGTACTCATTAAAAAAAAGAACAAACTGGATTTTACTACTGAGATTACACTGTGTTTTCACAAACTAGGGATAGTTCCATCATAACTCCTTGCATGTACCCAGAAATGTCACAGAAAAGCAGATGTGTACCTAAGCTGGTGTTGGAAAGTCCTGTCCTCCGCCCCTCCCCCCATTCCCCATTGAGGTGCATATTTGCTCAGTCGTGTCTGACTCTGCGACTCCACGGACTGTAGCCCACCAGGCTCTTCTGTCCATGAGATTTTCCAGGCAACAATACTGGAGTGGGTTGCCATTTACTCCTCTGGGGGATCTTCCTGATCCAGGGATGGAACCTGAGTCTCCGGCATTGGCAGGCTGATTCTTTACCACTGGGCCCCCTGGGAAGCCCATCCCATTGACAGCACGGCCCTACTTGTTTCCCACCACACTGAGGTCCAGATGGTGGTGGCTGTGGCAGATCTTGGCTCCTCCTCTGGCTATTCATGAAGGTGACCGGAGGTTGGCGGTGTGTACCACAAAGGTCAGCCCAGCAGGGATCTTAAACACACCTTTGCTTATAAACATCTCCTCTTGAAGCTCTTGCCAGAGCTGTGCATTAATGCCAAATGCTAATTCTTGCTGGGGACGTGATGTCTTATAAATGTTATGAAAGAATATCATCTTTCTTGTAGAAGTGAAGGTACTTTTAAGGCCACGTTAGGCAAAGGATTAGTTTCCCAAGTCACATCTATAGGTCACGTGGTTGCCTACCAGTGGCTTCTTTGCTAAAAACCCCACCCTGTCCCCTCCTGGTGACACAAGAGTTGGAAGAAACTCTCAAATGGAAGAAAGAAGAGAACTGACATTTGAAAGATGGGGAGAGATGAAAAATACACAAACAAGAAGCCTAAACATAAAACAACCCCATCACCCATGCTAACATTTGTCATCTTTTCTCCATAGTCCTGCAAGTCTGGCCAAGACACGGGACTCATTGGGTTGTGTCTCTGAACTAAAAATAGTAGAGTGGATTCAACTTTGGGAGGTCTCAAAGCCTTTTTTTCTCATCTCCTTTGTAAACATATTGTTGACACCATATGCGTTTCTCAGCTTTGCAACTACAAGGCGTTTAGCCCGAGGAAAGGGCTTCACTCTCCCGCCCTTGGAGGAAAGAACAGAAGTTCAGCAGAGTTAACCGAGGTCTACCCACCGCTTGTCTGGTTTGTTATGGAGTTGAATATTTCTCCCTTCTCTATTCTTTGAAATGTTTTGAATTAAAATAGCTTACTCAAGGTCACTGAAGGCATATGGTCCTGCTCAAAACTTTAAACAAAACATTAGTTTTTACAACCTTTTGTAATTTGGTATTGTATACAACATGGTTATATGCAGAGTTTCTGTAATCTTTTCAGTGGGTGACAGAAATATGAGAAGCAAATTTATAAGCCATTTAGTGAAGCATTTAATCAATTTCATGCATAGGAAATAACTCCGATGGCTTTGCTTTATCAATCTTTCTCTCCAGGAGAGCTCCAGTCCACATGATCTCCAAACGCCGGCTGGGGGTGGAGGTGGGGACACGGGGGTGGCAGGGAGCAGGGTCAGGGCCGAGGAGGGGTGGGCGTGTTCGCACACCTTGTGATGCACTTCAAATGTCAGGGATGTCTGAAGTCTGCCTAACAGTGCTGCCAGCATCTCAGCTTTCTGGAGGCTGTTAATGTATTTCCAAAAGTAAGCACGGGTCTAATGTTTAGAGGAAGTTTTCAAGGCCTTTTACTGCAAAGTTATTCATTAAACACCCTTTTCCCAGAGTGACCCTCATGTGCTCAGCATGGCAGACTGTTCAACTTTTTGGCTCAAAGAAATATTCAGTGGCGATTACTTTCAAACACATGAAAAATAAAACAACTTACGTGAAAACTTACTTCTGAGACTTGAATGAGTCAAAGCAAGGTGACCAAAATAACTGAAAACCCACTAAAGTGGACTGTCACAGTGGAGATAGTCGAGCATTTTTCAGAATACTTGAGCTGTCTTTCAGGGTTCATGTTCTGATGCTCTTCTGAATTGCTTAAAAGATTAATCCAGCTCTTGGCTGCATAGTGGGTTAATATTTTCTTTTCCGTTATATGCTAGAAGCCCTCTTATAGCACTTTACCATAAACACCATCAAGTTTTTAAGTGAAAAAGTCCTAAGGGATCAAAAGAAGATCTTGTGATAATCACTATCTGCTAAACTATATTGAAATTGCATCAGCTCTGCCTTGTCCTCAAAAATTAGAATGGATTGAAAGGTACTGCAGACATAGTTTCTAATTTGGAAAGTGATTTGCTTCCACTTATTTCTAAATCCCCCCAAAATAGTTGAATGAATACATTCCAGTCTAGATTATTTGGAGCTGATTTCAAATCAGCTCAATTTCTGGATTTCATCTCAGGAAGAAATAATATTTCACATTCCCTTTTAAATAGGACATAAATGAGGATGTTCCTGCACTGGCAATTCAGGGGCATGTCTTTGGGTATTTATTTTGCCAAATTATTTAAGCTATGGCAGTTGTACCATTATTTTGAGAGCTGCTTTGGTAGTCCTACATACATTTGGTTGGAGAAGGCAATGGCACCCCACTCCAGTACTCTAGCCTGGAAAATCCCATGGACGGAGGAGCCTGGTAGGCTGCAGTCCATGGGGTTGCTAAGATTCAGACACGACTGAGCGACTTCACTTTCACTTTTCACTTCCGTGCATTGGAGAAGGAAATGGCAACCCACTCCAGTGTTCTTGCCTGGAGAATCCCAGGGACAGGGGAGCCTGGTGGGCTGCCGTCTATGGGGTCGCACAGAGTCGGACATGACTGAAGCGACTTAGCAGCAGCAGCAGCATACATTTGGTAGCTCTAACAGAGTTTGCCAATGAGGGTTTGTTTGTCTATCATCTGTTGCGATTCAACCATTAACTCCTGGATTGTACCTCACTTGATTTTTTTTAAAAAATGAACTATTTTAGAGGAAATAAAACATGTGTCATATTGTAAATATCATTATGCTCTTGATTTTTTCACTCGTCAGTGTCTTGGAGAGATTACCTTGTTAGTGGGCAGATACAGATCATACTTTGTTTCTAGATCCACATGTTATGACTAGTAAAATAGCCATATTATTCCCATATATTAGAGGTAGATTCCCTTTGACATTATAAACAGCCCTGCAGTGAATATACCTGTACACACTTCCTTATGTGTCCAAGTATTTCTCATGTGCTCCTAAGCATATTACTCATTTGCTATGAGTATTTTTCTAGCATGGCTACTTAGACTGAAGTTGCTGGATCTGCATGTTTTATATTTTAAGTTACTGGCAAATTACTTAGCAATTTTAATTTTCAGTGAAAGTCCTACCAGAATCTCTGATACAATTTTTCTCAACTCTATTTAAACCCACATGTACTCAGCCGCTTTAATTTTTTTCTTTGCCTTTGCTTCTCCAAGAAGATGGAGACTCTCCACAGTATCTTTCACTGAGTTTTCCATCTTCCAGGGCAGGTACAGCCAGGCAGCTCAATCACTGTTGCCAGATGTTTAGAAATAGAGCTGTGCATGTCCACCGAGGTGGCGAGCCATTCAGAGACTGGGCAACATCAGTCAAAAAGCCAAGCCAAATCACACCTGTTGGTACTTTTCAAATACGGCCACAAAGTCAATGACACATTTCCATTTCAAACAGGACGTTGGTGCACAGGTTCAAATGATTGTTTCAGCCAGTTTTATACCTGAGTCTTACAGACTTTTGCTATTTTAGAAGATGGCTTTGTAAAATCTGGTGTTTTCTTAGGACATAGGGCCTAGGAGGAGATTGTCCAGATAACAACTTTCTAAGAATAACTCTCCGTGCCTCCTTCACCCAGTGATTTTGCTCCTCTTACACCTGTGTCCTTTCCATTCTTACTGCTGCCTCTTTATCCAGACCCTTCTCACCAGCTCACCATTTGTAGCTCAATATTTGCTCAGCCTTGGCAGGCCCTTCTCTCTTCCATTCACTTCACCGAGCTACATCTTTACAGAGCACAAATCTGGATCTGATTTACTCTTGCTTAAAATAATTTCTTATTATCCAGACTCTTTGTCCTGTCTTTCAAAGTCCTCTGTGACAAGGGCTCCTCTGGCAGTTTTTTTTTTTGCTTGTTTTGCTAAGTAGAAGATCTAGGCAGGAGAAGGAAAAAATAAAATTTAAAAGATTGCTTGTCCCCGACCCCAAGTTGGGCTATTCCAAGTGGCTTCTACTGTCTTCCTCGAGTTCTACCAAAACCAGTGTCACCATCACTGGTGACGGGGCAGGGGGTGGGGGGAGAAAGGGACCGGTAAGAGAACAGAAAAGGGAACACAGAAGTCAGATGTTGGGCCAGCTCACAGTAACATGGCTGGATGCAGTGTAGTCAAATAAAGGTTAAACAGATTTTAATGTGTTTTCAATTCTACAGTCTAAAACAGAAAGTGAGAATGCAATCAAATTACAGCTGTATTACAATGTTCGGCTACAGCAAATCTCTAGTTGGCTCTACCCAAGCGAAGGCATCTAATCAGGAAGTGGCCGACTATCTAACCCGTGAATTGTTTGTAACTCAGAACCTTTCGGTGCAATGAAGCCAACCCCATATATATTAATAACACACTTCATCTATATTATTTAGAGTAAATCGTACGTGAAAAATGATACTTCTGGGTCTCTTAGTAGAACGTGTACATTCAGCTGATTTTGAAGATAAAAAGGATCAATCTTATATAGTTTTCTTTATCCTTTTCTGCCTGGTCCCCACTGTGACTAATGATATGCACTTATGAGTAGGCTAATGGAAGTCAGCAAAGTAATCCTGGCCTTGGGCCAACTTCTTCTTTTCTTTAAGGATAATTGTTCAATATTGGGATTGGATCTCTAAAAATCTCTAAAATTAGCTTTTAGAATGTATTTCTCAAAATGAAAAATTGGAAGCCAACTGGATGTCCAAGAGAAGTAGATTGATTCCATATACATAGCATTTCAAGATTGCAATACAAGGCTACGAAATCTGTAGCCATATTCAAAAACGAAACATACTTTTGAAGAAAGTTAAAAAGCAAAAGCAAATCCATATGTAAACTTAGCTCTACATGTGTATGGACCATGAACTTGTCAGGGTGGTAGACTTGAGAGCAATTTTATTTATTTAAAATTTCTCTTAATGTTACAATAATGAGTTATACTAGCTGTGGTGCTCTTAGTTGAGTGGTGAGAATTGGACCAGAGGAGGATAATTCCTTCTTCCCTTATCCCAGGATGGAGGCTGGAGGGGTTTCCCCAAGTAATTGAAAGCAAGGAGTAGCTTCCCCAGGTGCCCTCATGGAGCCTGGTTTAAACGAACACTTGTATGAGAAACCTGAAGCTTCAGCATAGGGTAGAATTCATCATGGCTTCCTCAGAAACTGTAAACACACCCGGCTCTCTGAATCCGACGGATTGATTGTCATATAAGGGGGCAAAGAAAGCCAGCAGATGGGATTGCCCAAGGGCTTTACTTGTCAACGAACTGTGGGAAATGGGAGGATTACTGGGAATTTAGAGATGTGCATGCATGCATGCTGTCGCTTCAGTCGTGTCCGACTCTTTGAGACACTATGGATTTTAACCCACCAGGCTCCTCTGTCCATGGGATTCTCCGGGCAAAGAATACAGGGTGTGTTGCCATGCCCTCCTCCAGGGGATCTTCCTGACCCAGAATCGAACTTGCATCTCCTGCAACTTCTGCATTACAGTTGGATTCTTTACTGCAGAGCTGCCAGGGAAGTCTTTGCTAAGTCACTTCAGTGGTGTCTGACTCTGTGCGACCCCAGAGACGGCAGCCCACCAGGCTCCCCCGTCCCTGGGATTCTCCAGGCAAGAACACTGGAGTAGGTTGCCATTTCCTTCTCCAATGCATGAAAGTGAAAAGTGAAAGTGAAGTCGCTTAGTCGTGTCCGACCCTCAGCAACCCCGTGGACTGCAGCCTACCAGGCTCCTCTGTACATGGGATTTTCCAGGCAAGAGTACTGGAGTGGGGTGCCATTGCCTTCTCCAAGGGAAGAGTCTTTAGAGATGTGCAAATGATGATTTACTTTTAAGATATTTCAAAGGTGAATTTGGAAAATGCTTGAAACTCTTGATAGTTCACGAATTAGATATTGAATTTCAACCAAAGTTGCGAGAATATTTGAGTTGGTATTTTATAACCCTTGACCAGAGGGTGATGGACATGGAGAACATTAGACTGGGAAGGAAGTTGGAGATAGAAGTTGGGCCAGCTTGGAGTCCTTATGGGTTCACTAAGAACACGATGTCACATTGCCTGGTTTTCTCTGATAAGGTGAAGGTTTAACAGGAGAGGGATATTGTAGACCTGCGCTCTTCAGACTTGACGTGTGGAGAGAACTAACTTGGGGAATCTCCAAAGTTTCTGATTCAATAAACATAAGGCTATTTTTCCCCAAGATTTCTCATTAAATTTCTTATGCAGTCTCATAAAAACAAAACAAAACAGAACAGCAGCTTTAGACATTGCATCACCAGTCACAAGATTCTTAAGAGTTTTGATTACGACCCAGATATATTTGCAATTAGCTGGATCTAGATGAAGTTAATTACTTCCACCCCTGTACAACAGAGTCAGATATGACTGAGAGACTGAACCGAACAGGACAAGCTCTATACCTTGCACGGACTTCTACTGTTGCATTTCTCAGTTTCTATCCTTGTGTGCCTTAGCGTCTCCTACCCATGCCCTCCTCACCCACACACCCACACTAGACTTTGTATGCCCAATTTCTCCTTAATTAAACACAGACTTGTCCTGTGTTTCTGAGCTTCAGCTCTCATTCGTCCATGGACATGGTATTACCGTCTCCATCTCCTTTGGCGAGGATGAAATAAGAAGCCCGGAGCAATGTCCAGAGTCTGATGTGAACTGGTGTGCTTAGGTTCTGGGCTGTTTTCTGTTAAACCTGATGTGACTTCACATCAGTCATCTGAGGTCTCTGACTCTCTGTCTCTTTCACCGATAGCAAAAAGGTTTTTAAAAATTATGAAATGCAGGGGATAGCATGGAGGAGATAAACTAAGAATTTGGAGTTATCAAATATATATAACCACTACTACTACTACTACTACTACTACTACTACTAAGTCGCTTCAGTAGTGTTCGACTCTGTGCGACCCCATGGACCGCAGCCCACCAGGCTTCTCTGTCCATGGGATTCTCCAGGCAAGAACACTGGAGTGGGTTGCCATTTCCTTCTCCAATACATGAAAGTGGAAAGTGAAAGTGAAGTCTCTCAGTCGTGTCCGACTCTTAGCGACCCCATGGACTGCAGCCTACCAGGCTCCTCCATCCATGGGATTTTCTGGGCAACAGTACTGGAGTAGGGTGCCATTGCCTTCTCCCAAATATACATTACTATATAGGAAATAGGCAAACAACAAGGACCTGCTGTATAGCACAGGGAACTCTACTTAATCTCTTGTAACCTGTAAGGGAAAGGAATCTGAATATATTGAACCTGTGTCTCCCACATTGCAGGCAGATTCGTTACTGTCTGCTGCTGCTAAGTCACTTCAGTCGTGTCTGACTCTGAGCCACCAGGAAAGCCCTATATATATGTATATGTATTTATATATGTATATGTATTTATATAAAAGTGAAACAATTTGCTGTATGCTTAGAACTAGTACAACCTTGTAAATTAACTATTACTTCCATATTACTTCCAAATTAAATTACTTCCATAAAAAGAAAAACAAAAATATGTTCCCAGGTGGCACAGTCATAAAGAATCCACCTGCCAAAGCAGGAGATGCAGGAGACATGAGTTTGATCCCTGGGTTTGATCCTGGGAAGATCCCCTAGAGGAGGAAATGGCAACCCACTCCAGTATTCTTGCCTGGAGAATTCCATGGACAGAGGAGCCTGGATAGAGTTGGACATGACTTAGCACACACGCACACAGCAGCACACAAACTTGAGAGTTTCCTTATTAGTGATAAGAAAATACATTACTGTTTAGTTTTCCAAAATTAACACCCCTAATTAATTCAACAGAACTTATTGCCATGCCAGGAATTTTTACATGAATTCTCCCCACTGGTCGTGTTTCTTATGAATGAGTGGTCCAAAACACAAGCATTGCTCACTGGTAGATGATCTGCACCCGATGCATATGCTAAATTTCCATGCCGTGGCATAATTCTAGTTGGGGACCATATTTTTCCAGTCTTACTTGCTGCTGAAGTATGTGGGAATTGATTTTTTCCATGTTGTGCAAACCTGTTGTGAAAGCCCAGTGCCGTCAGCACTGCCTCTTTGTCCCTCTTGAGAATTATAGTTTTTAACCCTCTTTGGCTTTAGCCAGAGAAAGAAGCATGTTGAATTTGCTTGCTGCCTCTGGGGCTGTCTTATCCCACTGGGATGTGGAATCAGCCTCTGCAATGACCATCTCTTTTTACCATTCTTTGCATAAACATTCTTTCCTAAAGTGAATTTCAGAGAGAAGAGATACAGCTTCTTTTTTTTTAGGGCTAATCTGCCTAACTGAAGACTTTCACTGAAAAAAGTCACGCTAACAACATTAAGTATTCTTGTCTCAAAGATCTAGAGAAAGATGAGTTGAAAATAGTAAACATATGAGTGAGCTGGTGGGTTCAGAATATAGATTGACTGTGTGGGTTATTATTCTGACTTTACTGCCTTTTTGCTGAATGACCTTAGGTAAGTGATCTCGCCTGTGTGAGGATTAAAGGAGGCAGTCGGTTCAGAATCTATGCTGGGTGTTGTTGTTCAGTTGCTCAGTCATGTCCAACTCTTAGTGACCCAATGGACTGAAGCAAGCCAGGCCACCCTGTCCTTTACTAACTCCTGCAGTTTGCTCAAACTCATGTCCGTTGAGTTGGTGATGCCATCCAACCATCTTATATTCTGTTGTCCCCTTCTCCACCTGCCCTCAATCTTTCCCAGCATCAGGATCTTTTCCAATAAGTCAGCTTTTTGCATCAGGTGCCCCAAATATTGGAGTTCTAGCTTCAGCATCAGTCCTTCCAATGACTATTCGGGGTTGATTTCCTTTAGGATGGGCTGGTTGGATCTCCTTGCTGGTAGGAGCAGAGATCTTTGCTTTATACTCCAAATGCCTAAGAAGTTCCCTGCACATAATAGGTGCTCAGTTCATGTTTCTTGAATGAATAGCTTCCTCCAGAGTGACAGAAAATACCTAGGCTTTTCTTTAAGTTCTTTCAAAATATTTCTCCACATTCTCTGAAGCCTGCTTCGTTGGAATGTTCTTACTGTTCTCCAGCAGTTAACTAACCCCAGCATTTTGTTTACTAAGCCAGACAAAAGCTAGCGACCCAGTTAAGAGTCTAAACTCTCAATGGACTTTCCCATCATCTGAAGTGTTTATTACTTGAACTAAAGTGGATGCACAATTTGAAGCTTCAACCAAGTTTAGTCTTTTTTTTTTTTTTAACTTTTACTGTTTTCAAAACAAGATATTTTATCAATATAGCTTATATATCAAATAGAAGAAGGCTATTCCCAATATTATCTTTATCTTATAGACATAAATAACAAACAACTGCAGTAATCAAAATTTACTACAATTGTAATAGATTTTGACAGAGTTTATGTATTGTGTGCAATGCTAACATAATGCTGACTTCCAAGGATAGAGGCCAGAATTTCTACTTTGGCTATGTTAAATGGAAAAAAAAATCCACTACTGAATGTAGTTTTACTACATTCGAGATGAATTTTTATAAATAAAATTGTTTATAGCAGTTTCTAATCGGAAAATTGAAATTATCTGTGGCAATGTAACCACTAACAGCGTGTATACTATGAAAATATTTCAATAATTAATGCATGCTCCATCTAGAGTAATTGACAGGGGGTCGTAAATGTAATGGGCCATCTGTGTTTGATTTGTACATGAGAATGCTTAAAGGGATAGGCAGGTAGTTCAGGATTCCCTGGCAAAAAGATTAGTTTCAATTTCTCCAAGTAGCAGGGCCATTTACCATGTTTTTTTCCTCTTTTTTTCTCCTTCAAGTCTTTTCCAGATTTCTACTTCAGCCCCGGATTTCTCACTACTTCTCATTCCGATGCAACTCTCTTTCCAAGTTTTGATATGTATGTGAATCAACAGCAATCTTCAACAATCAGACTCAGCTCTCTGAACCATTTCAATAGCAACTTAAAAGTCACACATGTGATGAAAAAAATCAGAGGCTTACTCCAATGCTGTGATTATCATTCATTCTGCTCAGTCTGATCACTCCAAAAATTATTTTGTGAATTTTTCTTCTGTCAGTAAGCAAACAAGCTTGCTTATGTCTGTTAACAATAGGACTTCTAGGAATCATAGTAAGATTTTTGTAATTCATTCCTTTTTGAGTGGACCATAATTGTCCTATTTCTGGAAGTAAAGTGGTCTTGGTGGACATTAGAAGAGGTTCTAGAATTTTCTGTGCAGGGAAACCAAAGAGCATTGCCTGGAACACTGTGCTGTGATTCAGACCCAATTCATCCAAAAACACATATTCAACTGGAATTTACTATTTACCTTCTGCTGGATAATGTGCTAAACAGTGATCATGTTGAAAGCCATGTGCCTGGTTGGTTGAACTAAACCAACAAGGTCTCTGCCCTCAGGAATCTCACATTCTAGTAAATGCAACTTCTTCCTTTGATATCTCATAGGCACCATAAGCTCTATGCCTAGAAGACTAAATATGCCATCTCTCCTGACCACCTTACCCCTTTCCTTCTGTATTGCCTATTTTGGAAAAATATGCAACCATCTACCAAATTGCCCAAGTACAATTCTCCTAGACTCTTCCTTTCCTTTTTCTCCTTCACAAAAGCGATTCACCATTTCTGTCAATGCCAGCTGCTGACCACTGCATGACTCTGCTTCCACACTCAAAAGAATACGGAATTTTGTCTATAATATTGCAACAGATTCCAATATTATTTTCCAGCCTAGTCTTCATACTATGTATCACCAGAAGGATATTTTGAACATTAAGATGCTAATACCATGATGTAATTTCCCTGTAAAAACATCCTTGTAGTAATAACTCTACAACTGCCTTAAAGACAAAACCCAAACTTAACATGGTAGAAAGGAAGACTTTTGCTAATGTGCACTGGACCTGACTCTATAGGACCACCTCTGGCCACCTATCCTGCTCTCTAGTTACACAGAAGTGTATTCTCTGAGCACATCCGAATACCTCAGTGCCTTTGAACATGCAATTTCCTCTGCCTGGAATGCTTGGAATTGTTTCTTCTATTCCCTTGGGCAACCTCTCTCCACCTATCAAACTCATCTCAGACAGATGATGCCTTTCGTCGACAGCTTCTCTTCCCTGACGTTTGCCTGGGTTATCAGTGGCCTTTCTGGGGGAATATTCCAGGTCCCCTCCATGGCAGTATGGCTCAGATCTGTGTCTTACTTCAGGTGGCCACCAGTGCCTTATGTGGCAGATGTGTTGAGGAGGAAGTGTTGAAGGACCTTCACAACGTGTCCAGCACAAGCTAAGTTTGGTCCAAGACAGGACAGAGTTTAAAGGCAGGTCTCAAGAGTCATTGTCTTTTTTAAGTCAGGTTGGCAGCAGAGCGGTTACTCTTTTTTTTTTCCTCCCACGCTGTTGTTTATTCAGAATGTATTCTTTTTTGGACATGATTTCTTTCTCCTGGACATGAGTCAACATTTCAGAAAGTAGACCCTAGTCCTCTCTTTTCCAGGCTAATTTTTCTTAAATGTTTTTTGCTTTTAAATATTTCTTAATATTCAGTTATGTCATATATTAACAAATATATTTTAATTGCCTTCACCTGGGCCTTTCATGGTTTCCAAAAGCCTCTAAGATGCAAGAAACTATTTAAATTACTTTTATCTTAACTGTTGTTTTCTTTTGTATTCCATTCATAGTTTTTTTTTTTTTAAGTTTGCGCTATGTGATATGAAAAAGTACCCAAATAGCTCAATGCTGTCTAATTAAAAACCTATGCTTCCTCCATGTCTAGTATAAAGCACTTTTATGTGTGGTTAATTTTTATCATTATGCTTTTAAAAAATAAAAAATAAGACATAGTCTAAGAATATTTATTGGTATTACATTGGATTCATAAGTTATTATAGAATAATTTCTTTTGCATTTAGATGTGAGGATTCTTTTTAAATGCCTGGGTTTTGTTTTTGTTTAATTATGTCCATTTGTTGTTTTTTTTAAATTGGTTTTTATTGAGTATCTTAATTTTTGAAAAAAAGTTAATCAGTTCCATTGTGGCATTCTATATATTGCTAACTGACCATATGAAAAAAATAATACAGGACAACTATCCAACTATTCATGTATTTGACATTGTAAAGGTAATATCTGAATTTTTAGGATATATTTTTATTTTTTTCAGATACATTTTTGTTTTTGAACAGACACAGCCCCTGTCTTTCTGTCCTGTGGAAATGAAGGAAACGCCAGCTACCCTTCTGATTTTAATCAGAAAATATAAATATAAAATATGAATTCAATAAATATCTAAGCTTGGCTTTTACTATTTCCAGAACATGTGTTCACTATCTTTTACTAAATAAAGCATACTTTAGGAGTGATAAGAAAAAAAGAAAACTTTAAAAATTGTTAATGAACATGGTTAACATTTGTACTGAAGCAAAAGCATAGTTTAAGATAAAACGCAGTTACCCCAGGAAGAAAATGCAGTCCGTGGTCAAGGAACCTGCGTCTGTGGTTGTTTTAAATGTTGCTGAGTGTGACCTGCTCTGTAGATGTGGCTGGAAGGAGACAGAGGATGGGGACATGGGTCATCCTTCGTTTCTCTTTATGCTCCAGGCTTAGGAGGTTGATATTTGCCTTCAACATATTGAACTAGTGGTTCTTGATTCATCCTAATGATCAGAAGAATTTTAATGTATTTTTCTGTATATCTAAACACTAAAAAACAATATTAGCTAGAGTCCCTGCCACCCAGATGTTCAGAGTTCAAAGCAAATAACAACATGACAGGCCAGAGGCAACTGAGCCATCTATCAAACAAATGCATGGCCTGATGAGACAGCAGATTAAAAGGCTTAACTGAGGAGAGTTTCAGCTGGTGGAGATAAGTGTCCGACTGTGTTTTCCACCAAAATGTAGTTGCTTCTATTGTTTTTTGATACTATAAGAGCAATGTATACTCATTAAAAAGAAAAATTAGAATATACAAAGCAAAACTAAGACACCCTCAAAGTGAATTTTCCCTTTCGCCACAAATCAGCTATTGTGATTGCACTACTATATATTCTTGTAAATAAATAAAATTGCATCTTATACTACATACACTTTGTAACCAGCCTTTTCCATTTAATATATCATCAGATATATCCTCATTACTAGACTGACTTACTTAGTCTCATTTTTATGACCTCAAGTTATTCCATTTCTGAATTTACTGATGTGTATTTCAAAGATTCACATTTATGATAGGTTCTGGTTGTTTCTAACTCCTTTATTTGAAGACGTTGCTTTAAAATATGTAGAGTAAGATGTCTTGATTGGTATAATCATCTCAAATGTTTGTGTGCTAGAATAAGAAACTTGTTTATTAAGAAAGTATGTGGCAACCTGCGTGGGAGGGGAGTTTGGGGGAGAATGGATACATGTACATGTTTGGCTGAGTCCTTTTGCTATTCATCTAAATCTATCACAATATTGTTAATCAGCTATACCCAGATACAAAATAAAAAGTTTAAAAAAAGCACATTACATGCTGCACATCAGTTCATTTATCACCTTTAAAAATTGAAACATACAGAAAACTGAGACTAAGATATAACTACTTCAAGTTGGCATGATTCTTTATTGAAAAAATTGGAATGCTATATTTTAAAAACAAACCAGTCCAACATTTAAGAGTGATGGTAAAAAAGTTTGGAAGGCGAGGTGGATGTTTCAAGGATATTAGCTTAAGAGTTGACTTTAGAGGGCTTCCCTGGTGGCTCAGCAGTAAAGTATCTGCCTGCAATGCGGGAGAATGGGTTCAATCCTGGGTCAGGAAGCTTCCCTGAAGAAAGATCGGCAACCCACTCCAGAATTCTTGCCTGGGAAAATCCATGCACAGAGGAGCCTGGTGGGTTACAGTCCACGGGGTCGAAAGAGTCAGACATGACTTTGCAACTAAACAACAACAATACAAGACTTTGGAGGCAAATAGACAGCTGAAAAGTGAAAGTGAAAGTCGCTCAGTCGTGTCTGACTCTTGGTGACCCTGTGGACTATACAGTCCACGGAATTCTCCAGGCCAGAATACTGGAGTGGGTAGCTGTTCCCTTCTCCAGGGGATCTTCCCAACCCACGGATCAAACCCAGGTCTCCTGCATTGCAGGTGGATTCTTTACCAGCTGAGCCACAAGGGAAGCCCAATAGACAGCTGATGGAATCTTACCTTTCCAACTGGATCTGGTCATGATCACAGGGGCCCAGACTACACGCAGGGGAGAATACCTAGCATCATACTTGGCACCCTGTAGGCCTAGGAGAGTTGGTATCTGTGTAAATGAAATGGAAGAACTAGGGTCTCAGAATGTGAGGAAGGGCAATGTAAATATGGAGGGGGAGATGGCAAGAATGTGAAGGAAATGCTCAAATGACTCTTTGTGCCTGAGAAATGGGGCGAGAATTTGGTGATGGAAGGAGGAGAGAGAAAATGCCACCAAAGTGCCATATTGCAACAGAACAACGGTTAGATGGTGAGGAGGTCAGCAGCTAAAGCATGGCATTCATGGTGATAATAACAGCAGCTTATGCTTATACTTACACAGTACTCAGTATGTGCCAGACAACAAGACCTGTGAGACTAAGTATTTATACTCTAAGTACATTCACTTTTTAATTCTCACCATCCCCTATCTGACCTACCTCCCACACCTGCTGTAAGGATTAAATAGGTTAATCTTTGCCAAGCGCTTAAAATAGTGTTCCATAAATGTTTCTAAGTAAAGTCCTCCTTTTACTGAGGCCCAGAGAAGTCAAGACTCTTGTCTGAGACAACACGGTTAGCCAACAGCAGGAGTGGGATTGGGATCTGGCCATCTGCACCAGAGCCCATTCTTCCTTGGAGACATCCCTGGAAACACAGGACAGCGATCAGGAACAGCTGCCTCTGCCCTGACTTTATTTCACCTGGAAGAGAATGGCCAAAGCATGCTTCCTTCCTCCACAGGAATGGTCCTTAAAGCTGACGCTTTCCGGACACTCACTGGACAGCTGGCGGCTACATTACGGCTGCCTATCTTGCCTCCTTCCATCCACTCCATCCTCTTTGGGGTGAACTTGGTGGGGAGGGCACTCTCTTGAGAAGTTTGGTGTAATATTATTTAGTGAGATGGAAATGAAATAGAGAACCAGCTTATCGGAATGTCACCATTACAAGGAAAGGATTTAACATTTCTCATACATACTCGATGTTTTCAAGACCATTGAATTAAGACTGGGCTAGCGACTTCCCTTTCTTGTCCTTTTCCCAACTCCAATTCCCCTTGGGTGGCTTCCACCACTCAGTTAGTTCCCACCCCATCACCCTGGCCCTACTATAACTATAGGGATAATAACAGTAATGCTGTGAGCTCATGGCTGTGGAGTTCTTATTATGTGTCAGGCACACTCATTCATTTAATCCTCACAGCAGCTTTGTGAAGGAAGAACTTTTTTTTCACCTGCTTTATATATGAAGAAACTGAAGTTTGGGAAAAGAGTTGGCATTGGAGCCCAGCTCTATGTTGCTTAAATCTGATGTCGCACCTTCTCCTCTAACAGAATCCCCTTTCAGTCAGTTCAGTTGCTCAGTCCCCATGGACTGCACTATGCCAGGCCTCCCTGTCCATCACCAACTCCCGGAGCCTACTCAAACTCGTGCCCATTGAGTCAATGATGCCATCCAACCATCTCATCCTCTGTCGTCCCCTTTTCCTCCTGCCTTCAATCTCTCCCAGCATCAGGGTCTTTTCCAGTGAGTCAATTCTTCGCATCAGGTGGCCAAAGTATTGGAGCTTCAACTTCAGCATCAGCCCTTCCAATGAATATTCAGGACTGATTTCCTTTAGGATGGACTGCTTGGATCTCCTTGTAGTTCAAGGGACTCTCAAGAGTCTTCTCCAACACCACAGTTCAAAAGCATCAATTCTTCTGCGCTCAGCTTTCTTTATGGTCCAACTCTCACATCCATACACAGCTACTGGAAAAACCATAACTTTGACTAGATGGAACTTTGTCAGCAAAGTAATGTCTCTGCTTTTTAATATCCTGCTAGGTTGGTCATAGCTTTTCTTCCAAGAAGTAAGCATCCTTTAATTTCATGGCTGCAGTCACCATCTGCAGTGATTTTGGAGCCCAAAATGATAAAGTCTCTCACTGTTTCCATTGTTTCCCCATCCATTTGCCATGAAGTGATGGGACCAGATGCCATTATTTTTGCTTTTTGAATGTTGAGTTTTAAGCCAACTTTTTCACTCTCCCCTTTGACCTTCATCAAGAGGGTCTTCATTTCCTCTTCACTTTCTGCCATAAGACTGGTGTCATCCGCATATCTAGGGTTATTGATACTTGTTCCATATCTGGTTCTTTCTCCTGGCAGTCTTGATTTCAGCTTGTGCTTCATCCAGCCTGGCATTTCACATGATGTACTCTGCATAGAAGTTAAATAAGCAGGGTGACAATATACAGCCTTGATGTACTCCTTTCCCAATTTGGAAGCAGTCTGAACTGTTGCTTCTTAACTTGCATACAGATTTCTTAGGAGGCAGGTAAGGTGGTCTGGTGTTTCCATCCCTTGAAGAATTTCCCACAGTTTGTTGTGACCCACACGGTCAAAGCCTTTGGCATAGTCAATAAGTCAGAATTTTCTGGAATTCTCTTGTTTTTTCTATGATCCAACGGATGTTGGCAATTTGTTCTCTGGTTCCTCTGCCTTTTCTAAATCCAGCTTGAACGTGGTTCACATACTGTAGAAGCCCGGCTTGGAGAATTTTGAGCATTACTTTACTGACATGTAAGATGAATGCAATTGTGCGGTAGTTTGAAAATTCTTTGGCATTGCCTTACTTTGGGATTGGAATGAAAACTGGCCTTTTCCAATCCTGTGACCACTGCTGAGTTTTCCAAATTTGCTGATATATTGAGTACAGCACTTTCACAACATCATCTTTTAGGATTTGAAGTAGCGCAACTGGAATTCCATCACCTCCACTAGCTTTGTTCATAGTGAAGCTTCCTAAGGCCCACTTGACTTTGCATTCCAGGATGTCTGGCTCTAGGGCAGTGATCACACCATCGTGGTTATCTGGGTCATGAAAACCTTTTTTGTATAGTTCTTCTGTGCATTCTTGCCACCTCTTCTTAATATCTTCTGCTTCTGTTAGGTCCATAGTGTTTCTGTCCCTTATTGTGCCCATCTTTGCATGAAATAAATGTTCCCTTATGATCTCCAATTTTCTTGAAGCGATCTCGAGTCTTTCACATTCTATTATTTTCTTCTATTGCTTTGCACTGATCACCAAGGAAGGCTTTCTTATGTCTTCTTGCTATTTTTTGGAACTCTGCATTCAAATGGGTATATTTTCCATTTCTCCTTTGCCTTTAGTTCTCTTCTTTTCTCAGCTATTTGTAAGGCCTCCTCAGACTACCATTTTGCCTTTTTGCATTTCTTTTTTTTTTGGAGACAGTCTTGATCACTGCCTCCTGTTCAGTGTCACTAACCTCCGTCCATAATTCTTCAGAGTCTGTGTCTATCAGATCTAATCCCTTGAATCTGTTTGTCACTGCCACAGTATAATCATAAGGCATATGATTTTGGTCATACCTGAATGGTCTAGTGATTTTCCCTACTTTCTTCAATTTAAGCTTGAATTTTGCAACAAGGAGTTCATGATCTGAGCCAGTCAGCTCCTGGTCTTGTTTTTGCTGACAGTATAGAGCTTCTCCATCTTTGGCTGCAAAGAATATAATCAATCTGATTTCGATACTGACCATTTGGTGTTGTTCATGTGTAGAGTCGTCTCTTGTGTTATTGGAAGAGGGTATTTGCTATGACCAGTGCGTTCTCTTGGCCAAACTCTGTTAGGCTTTGCCCTGCTTCATTTTGTACTCCAAGGCCAAACTTGCCTGCTACTCCAGATATCTCTTGACTTCCTACTTTTGCATTCCAGTCCCCTATGATGAAAAGGACATCTTTGTTGGGTGTTAGTTCTAGAAGGTCTTGTAGGTCTTCATAGAACCGATCAACTTCAGCCTCTTTGGCATTAATGGCTGCTGCATAGACTTGGATTACGGTGATGTTGAATGGTTTGCCTTGGAATCCCCCTTAGCATTCAGTTTTCCACCATCACCTAAGTTTTGAAGATACTTGGGTTGATGTGCATAGGTTTCCCAGAGTTAGATACTCTGGCAAGTTTTATACCTTCCATATTAAAAAAAAAATCCTACACATATTTAAAGAAGTTCTATCAATGGGCAAAAAGCTGTGCTCTGTACTTTTGGAATACTAACAATAAAGAGGAAGAGATTCTAATTTTGTGAGATAATGTATATGTAAATATTTATAAAACAAATAATGCAACTCTATAACTGTGACACTTATTCAGCTACAATACAAGAATAGTAGTTGAATAAGTACAACTATAAAAATGTAGTAGCTGAATAGTAAAATATGTACTATGTGAGACAGTCAAGCAAACTTTGTACTCAGACAAAAAACTATATCCTGAGATTATCTTTATTGTTTAAGAAATAACAATTGAAAGTAAATTTAAAATACTCAAACTAAAAAGTAACAAAATAAAACTAAAGAAGGAGGTAGTTAGTAAAGATTAAAAACTAAAATTTATGGAGTAGAAAACAAACATAAAAATGGGTAGGTAAAATCAAAATTAGGTGCTTTGAAAGATTAATGAACTAAATATATCCTGGTAAAGCGTGGTTAGAGAGAAAGTTATATAAATACAGCTCTGTAAAGGAGACATAATCATAGATACGGAGAAGAGAAAACTCTCTGGTGGGTATTATGTGCAGATCTATTGAAATAATTATGGAAAACTGAAGGCAGTGGATAATTTCCTAGTAAAAATACCAAAAGTGATCATTTAAAGAACCATGAATAGATCAATTATTATTGACACTGGAGAGTAAAAGATCTATTGTTAAAAAAGGCACCAGACCTAAACGGTTTTATAGATGAATTCCTTATTAAAAATCAGTTTCAATGTGATAAAAAATCTATTCAACCATAAAAAGGAAAGGTAGTAAAATTATTTTGTGAAGATTGCTTCTAAAGACAGCACAGAATTTGAAGACCAATTTCTACCAAAAATTATAAGCAAAATGTTAGCAAATCAAATCCATCAGTATATCAGAAGTGTATGACACCATTACTAGAGTCTATTACTAGAATGTAAGAATGTATGTTCAGTTTTATATAAATTGTGGGAAGGCTCCAATCATTTACAATGGATGCAATGGTGGCCAACAAAGTCTTAATGTGCAACTCTTAAACGCTAATTCTTGAACAGTTTGGAAACTGTAGGAGTGAGGTGAGGATAGAAGGTGGACATTGGGAAAAAAGGGCGAGGTCATTTAGCTTTAAGCAATTGCACTCATTGCTTGTGCTTATTTAATTTGTAGAATGTGCAAATTGAAGAGAGGCGTGATCAATTAGGAAAGAACCTGTAAAGAATACCAACCGTGTTCTAAGCACTTGCTAGGTGCTCTGCATAAAATATCATCAATGGTTTAATCAGGCCTGTGTTAACATGCAGAACACACCTGTGCACAGGCACTTCAATAAGGAACTTAATAAGGAGGAACTTAATAAGGAACTTCTCAAGGAACAAAGTCAACTTATTTTATATATAACTTATTATATATATAATACCGTACATATATACAAGTGAAGTGAAGTGAAACTCACTCAATCGTGTCTGACTCTTTGCAACCTCATGAACTATACACTTCTTGGAATTCTTTAGGCCAGAATACTGGAGTGGGTAACCTTTCCCTTCTCCAGGGGATCTTTCAAACCCAGGGATTGAACCCAGGTCTCCTGCATTGTAGGTGGATACTTCACCACTGAGTCACAAGGGAAGCCAGTATGAATATAAATATATATATTATGTTTTATATGTAACTTATTTTATATATAACATATTAATTAAGGAACAAAATGCAACATATTATTTTAAAAATGTTGGTTAGGAGAGGGGCTTTTACATACACCATTATTATGGAAATTGACTACACATAAGCACTTCAAATACTTTATATATAATATATATAAAGTACAATCACATATAAATATATAATATATATAACATATTTGAAATGTTTATATATGTAATATTTTATGTATTATATATAAATATACATATAAAATACATTTTATATATAATATATATTATGGAAATTGACTACAAAAAAACAGTTCAAATACTTCATTGACAGATGTCATTCATGAGACAAGAGAGACAGTAATTTTAGCTGACACATGAGTTCATAGACCCTGACATTCCTTTACAAGCCCATTAGGATGGTTTTACTGGTTACAGCCACAGAGAACTAATACTCACTCTGTAAAGACATCCCTGCTTATTGTGACCTTCTCAAGCAATCTTGATTGGGTAAGTGCCTGCTGGTTGTAGCATCTCTGAAAGAGGACCTTCTAAGCTCACAATGCCAGGGCACAAGTTTCTTTGCTCTCCAGCACAGCTCTGTACGGAGCCCCTTGGGGTCCTGGGGGAGGAGAGTGGATCTCAAGTGGAGGGAGGAGATCTCTGGACATATTTTTGCAGGAAGCAGTCTCCCATTATGGCCCCTGGAGGATGCTTTCTCCTTTATGTGTCTCTGGCATAGCCTGTGAGCTGCTTTGTAGGTTTCTGTTTATCTTCAGATAGGGGATTCTGTGCTACAGTTATCCTCCCTTGCAGACCTGGTGCCTTCCTATGGGGAGGGGAGAACTCTTTTCTCTGAAGAGCAACAGAGTAGAGCTCTGGTCCAAAGATATTGCTAAGAGAATTTAAACAAAGTAAGCTGCGGACACCTCAGATGCTAGACTTGGTAACTTAACAAGGTGGAGTAACAACTATTAGGTCAGTGACGGTAAGCCTATCCTATAAACAATGATTATAAGATTTAAACAGGGCTTTGCCTCCCAACAACTATGTCAGCAACCAGTGGGTGATAGCTACGGAGCTACCCTGTCTTTCTGCTTCATCACTTAAAGTGACAGGATCCAGCCTTCCACTCTGCATCTATCATAAAGACACATTGATTTCCTTTCTGGAGAAACACATATTTCTTTTCTCCGGCTAAAAAGATAAATCTGACAGATTTTAATCAAATGTAGTTGTTCACAACTGCAGAAATGTGTTCAGTGCACACAGGAAAACAAAAATACACCAGCAACTAAAGAAAGAGTTTGGTGGCCAGGTTTATTTGTAGAAAACACTTGTATTAACACTCATGCACGTGCACACACATGTGCACTCTCTCTCTCTCACAGGGCAGTAAAGCCTAAGAGTTGATTATTATAAGATTCTTCAAGATAGTGTTTTGTTTGTAGTGACATCAGTAAATGTCGACCTTAGTTTAAGTTTTCACTAAAGATGTGTTCTTCAGATTCTCTGTTTAACCCTAAGATTCTGGAATATTGGGCTTTGGTCTTTAAAATGAGGTTGTTCCCAAGTTGAAACTTGGCTTTCAGAGGAAACAGCATTTGAGATGTGATATGTGATATTTGAGATCTGACAGGTTTGTGTGGTATATAGTCAATCCTAAAGGAAATCAACCTTGGATATTCATTGGAAGGACTGATGCTGAAGCTAAAGCTCCAATACTTTGGCCACCTGATATGAAGAGCTGACTCATTGGAAAAATCCCTGATGCTGGGAAAGATTGAAGGCAAAAGGAGAAGAGGGCAACAGAGGATGAGATGGTTGGATGGCATCACTGAATCAATGGACACGAGTTTGACCAGACTCCAAGAGACAGTGAAGGACAGGGAAGCTTGACATGCTGAAGTCCAAAGAGTTGAACACCTTGGCAACTGAACAACAATAACAGCAACAAATGGAAGGATGAAGCATCTTCATGTCCTTATCCAATAGGTTCTCATAATGTTATTTTTGTTCCTGACTTGGCTAAGATTTGGCTAAATGCACTGTGGAGCATTTGCATTATTTCATAAATTTATATATTGATTTTGAGTAGCTCAAATTTTTCTTTTCAATGTATCTAAGGGAGCCATGCCCAAGGCCAGGGGCGGCAGCTGGGAGGAGCTACCCCACATCCAAGGAGCAGTGGCTGCACGGGTGCAGGAGGGCCTAGAGGAGCTACTCCACATTCGAGGTCAGGAGGGGCAGCGGTGAGGAGATACCCCTTGTCCAAGGTAAGGAGCAGTGGCTGCACTTTGCTGGAGCAACCGTGAAGAGATACCCCACATCCAAGGTAAGAGAAACCCAAGGAAGACAGTAGGTGTTGCAAGAGGGTATCAGAGGGCAGACACACTGAAACCATAATCACAAACAACTAGTCAATCTAATCACACTAGGACCACAGCCTTGTCTAACTCAATGAAACTCAGCCATGCCCGTGGGGCCACCCAACACGGGTGGGTCACGGTGGAAAGGTGTGACAGAATGTGGTCCACTGGAGAAGGGAATGGCAAACCACTTCAGTGTTCTTGCCTGGAGAACCCCATGAACAGTATGAAAAGGCAAAATGATAGGACACTGAAAGAGGAACTCCCCAGGTCAGTAGGTGCCCGATATGCTACTGGAGATTAGTGGAGAAATAACTCCAGAAAGAATGAAGGGATGGAGCCAAAGCAAAAACAATACCCAGTTGAGGATGTGACTGGTGATAGAAGCAAGATTCGATGCTGCAAAGAGCAATATTGCATAGGAACCTGGAATGTCAGGTCCATGAATCAAGGCAAATTGGAAGTGGTCAAACAGGAGATGGCAAGAGTGAATGTCAACATTCTAGGAATCAGCGAACTAAGATGGCCTGGAATGGGTGAATTTAACTCAGATGACCATTATATCTACTACTGCAGGCAGGAATCCCTTAGAAGAAATGGAGTAGCCATCATGGTCAACAAAAGAGTCTGAAATGCAGTACTTGGATGCAATCTCAAAAACGACAGAATGATCTATGTTCGTTTCCAGGGCAAACCATTCAATATCACAGTAATCCAAGTATATGCCCCAACCAGTAAAGCTGAAGAAGCTGAAGTTGAACGGTTCTGTGAAGACCTACAAGACCTTTTAGAACTAACACCCAAAAAAGATGTCCTTTTCATTATAGGGGACTGGAATGCAAAAGTAGGAAGTCAAGTAACACCTGGCTGCTGCTGCTGCTAAGTCGCTTCTGTCGTGTCTGACCCTGTGCAACCCAATGGACGGCAGCCCACCAGGCTTCCCCATCCCTGGGATTCTCCAGGCAAGAACACTGGAGTGGGTTAGTAACACCTGGAGTAACAGGCAAATTTGGCCTTGGAATACAGAATGTAGCAGGGCAAAGGCTAATAGAGTTTTGCCAAGAGAACGCACTGGTCATAGCAAACACCCCTCTTCCAACAACACAAGAGAAGACTCTACACATGGGACATCACCAGATGGTCAACCTTGAAATCAGATTGATTATTTTCTTTGCAGCCAAAGATGGAGAAGCTCTATACAGTCAGCAAAAACAAGACTGGGAGCTGACTGTGGCTCAGATCATGAACTCCTTATTGCCAAATTCAGACTTAAATTGAAGAAAGGAGAGAAAACCACTAGACCATTCAGGTATGACCTAAATCAAATCCCTTATGATTATACAGTGGAAGTGAGAAATATATTTAAGGGGCTAGATCTGATAGATAGAGTGCCTGAGAAATATGGACGGAGGTTCGTGACATTGTACAGGAGACAGGGATCAAGACCATCCCCATGGAAAAGAAATGCAAAAAAGCAAAATGGCTGTCTGGGGAGGCCTTACAAATAGCTGTGAAAAGAAGAGAAGTGAAAAGCAAAGGAGAAAAGGAAAGATATAAGCATCTGAATGCAGAGTTCCAAAGAATAGCAAGGAGAGATAAGAAAGCCTTCCTCAGCAATCAATGCAAAGAAATAGAGGAAAACAACAGAATGGGAAAGACTAGAGATCTCTTCAAGAAAATTAGAGATACCAAGGGAACATTACATGCAAAGATGGGCTTGATAAAGGACAGAAATGCTATGGACCTAACAGAAGCAGAAGATATTAAGAAGAGGTGGCAAGAATACACAGAAGAACTGTACAAAAAAGATCTTCATGACCAAGATAATCATGATGATATGATCACTGACCTAGAGCCAGACATCCTGGAATGTGAAGTCAAGTGGGCCTTAGAAGGCGTCACTATGAACAAAGCTAGTGGAGTTGATGGAATTCCAGTTGAGCTATTTCAAATCCTGAAAGATGATGCTGTGAAAGTACTACACTCAATATGCCAACAAATTTGGAAAACTCAGCAGTGGCCACAGGACTGGAAAAGGTCAGTTTGCATTCCAATCCCAAAGAAAGACAATGCCAAAGAATGCTCAAACTACCATACAATTGCACTCATCTCACATGCTAGTAAAGTAATGCTCAAAATTCTCCAAGCCAGGCTTCAGCAATATGTGAACCGTGAACTTCCTGATGTTCAAGCTGGTTTTAGAAAAGGCAGAGGAACCAGAGATCAAATTGCCAACATCTGCTGGATCATGGAAAAAGGAAGAGAGTTCCAGAAAACTATCTATTTCTGCTTTATTGACTATGCCAAAGCCTTTGACTGTGTGGACCACAATAAACTGTGGAAAATTCTGAAAGAGATGGGAATACCAGACCGCCTGACCTGCCTCTTGAGAAACCTATATGCAGGTCAGGAAGCAACAGTTAGAACTGGACATGGAACAATGACTGGTTCCAAATAGGAAAAGGAGTACGTCAAGGCTGTATATTTTCACCCTGCTTATTTAACTTATATGCAGAGTACATCATGAGAAACGCTGGACTGGAAGAAACACAAGCTGGAATCAAGATTGCCGGGAGAAATATCAATAACCTCAGATATGCAGATGACACCACCCTTATGGCAGAAAGTGAAGAGGAACTCAAAAGCCTCTTGATGAAAGTGAAAGAGGAGAGTGAAAAAGTTGGCTTAAAGCTCAACATTCAGACAACGAAGATCATGGCATATGGTCCCATCACTTCATGGGAAATAGATGGGGAAACAGTGTCAGACTTTATTTTGGGGGGGGCTCCAAAATCACTGTAGATGGTGATTGCAGCCATGAAATTAAAAGACACTTACTCCTTGGAAGGAAAGTTATGACCAACCTAGGTAGCATATTCAAAAGCAGAGACATTACTCTGCCAACAAAGGTTCGTCTAGTCAAGGCTATGGTTTTTCCAGTAGTCATGTATGGATGTGAGAGTTGGACTGTGAAGAAAGCTGAGTGCCGAAGAATTGATGCTTTTGAACTGTGGTGTTGGAGAAGACTCTTGAGAGTCCCTTGGACTGCAAGGAAATCCAACCAGTCCATTCCAAAGGAGATCAGCCCTGGGTGTTTTTTGGAAGGAATGATGCTAAAGCTGAAACTCCAGTACTTTGGCCACCTCATGCGAAGAGTTGACTCATTGGGAAAGACTCTGATGCTGGGAGGGATTGAGGGCAGGAGGAGAAGGGGACGACAGAGGATGAGATGGCTGGATGGCATCACTGACTCGATGGACGTGAGTCTGAGTGAACTCCAGGAGTTGATGATGGACAGGGAGGCCTGGCGTGCTGCGATTCATGGGGTCACAAAGAGTCGGACATGACTGAGCGACTGAACTGAACTGAACTGAACTGAAGGGAGCCAAGATATTTTATACATACATATATATATATATATATATATTTCTGAATGAAAACATTTAAACTTATTTTTTTAATTTTTGGACATGAATAATTCTGTGACAGAGAGACTTAAAGTCTATAGAGCTCGGTGCTTTTTTACATCTTCTCATTGATTAGGTCATGTCCTCTCCTGGGTTGCACAGAGCTGGATTGTTCATGGCATTTTCCTAAGTTTTTGAGCCTTTGGTATGTTTCTCTTCTCAGCATAGATATGATTGACCACATTTTCATTAGAATGGGGAGATTGGATGTCTCTTGCTCGCACCTAGTGGCAATTTCCTGCCCAGATATCTTGGCATAATATATCTTATTTCAGCTACTTTACAGAGGTTAAAAAAAAAAAAAAATCCACATCCTGAATTAAATGTGGAGATACGGTTTTTGTTGTTTTAACCTTTTATGTTTTTGGTATAGCTGCTTAACACTTTGTGATAGTTTCAGGTCAACAGCGAAGGGTCTCCGCCTTGCATATACATGTGTCCATTCTCCCCCAAACCCCCCTCCCATCCAGGCTGCCACATAATCTTGAGCATGTGCTATATAGTAGGTCCTTGTTCATTATCCATATGAAATGTTCATTGTGTACATGTCCTCCCAGACTCCCTAGCTATCCCATCCGCCCATCCTTCCCCACCCCCAGCAACTATCCTCTGAGTCTCTGAGTCTTTTTCTGTTTTATAAGTAATTTCATTTGCATCATTTATTTTTATATTACACATATAAATGATGTCATACAATACTTCACCTTCTCTGTTTTACTTCACTCAGTATGACAATATTTAGGCACATCCATGTTTCTGCAATGGCATTATTTCCTTCTTTTTAATGGCTGAATAATATTCCATTGTTTATATGTATCACATCTTCCTTGTCCATTCCTCTGTTGATGGACATTTAGGTTGCTTCCATGCCTTGGCTATTGAAAACAATCCTGCAATGAATATTAGGGTATATGTATCCTTTTAGATCATGTTTTTCTCTGGATATATGCCTAGGAGCGGGATTGCAGGGTAATATGGTAGCTCTATTTTCAGTTCTTAAAGGAACCTCCTACTATTCTCCATAGTGGCTATACCAATTTACATTCCAACCAGCAGTGTAGGAAGGCTTCCTTCTCTGGAGTGTGGAGACACAGTTTTAATTGACCATCACTCCAGTTCTGTCTTAAACAGACCATTTTTTCAGTAAACTTTTTCACTCTGTTCTCATTATTTTGAATATTAAATTAAGATATATGATTCAAGAATTGTATTTCGGAAGAAAATCATGGAAAGGAAAGTTATTTTAATAATCCTATGTAGTGATTCGTAGTATATATACATATATAATTTCACTGCATTTCAATGGGCAAAAATAGAAAACTATTTCTCTTTTAAATGTGAGCTTTAAAATTTCCTTCGAGTGTGCTCTCACTGTCATTTCTAAGTTTGCAAGAAATTAAAAACATTATTATTTATATGATAATGTATCTTATAAGTGAATTGAGCTGCAGTGCATTATTGGATTAATTTTGACAATCACTTTAGTTTCAAAATGATCTTCAACTCTGATATTTGTTCTTGTTGTGCCATTTAAAGATTTTTTTTTCTGAAAAGCATAAGGTAATATGGGAAAGAAGGAAGATGAAGACTGGCCAAATTCAGTTACCTTGCAAGAATAATATTAGAAGAACTTGGCATTTAAATTGTAAGAGGAATAAATTAACTTCTTAAAGTAGAAGGTATGAAAAGGAAGCCAATAAAAATGGGTAAACTCATTCACTTGAAAATCATGGTGTCTTTATTAAGTGTCAGCCAAGAAACTGGTGGCTAAAATGTGTCCGTTTCTATCGGATACTAGTGTCATTGAAAAGTGACCAAATTGAAATGCCATCATGACACAGGAAATATGCAGTTTTTTCCTGAAAGAATATTTGTGATGCTCCAAACTATAGCCACTAGTAGATATGAAGGCAAGCACAAAATATTACCTGGATCATGATTTATACATGATGCACAGACAATAAACTCCCTGCCTTCTTTGCCCCCACACAAAGTGCTACCAGCTAGCTGTAACTCCAGCACAGTATTTCAAAGCACTGTTTCCCAAAGGTTTTCTTATTTACAGAAGAAGCAATTCATTTTGTAGGACATTCCAAACTGGCAAATGGCCAACAACAATTTTGACCAAAGCGAGTGCAAAAGGTATTGCAAAACCCAAAGCGAAAGAATATTTAGGAAAGATGGAAACAAAAAGGAAGATTATTCATCCTTCCATATGGCTTTTTAAAGCCATTTACAATTATGTATCGTTTATGGTAGCTTCTATAAAAACTTTTCCATTGAGCAGGCAGAAGACTGAATAAGTTTGTGAATGCATCACACAAAAAAGATATTCAGAACAATGGAATTTAGCTAATTGTTTGAGGATGTGCGTGTGATAATGACGCTGTTAACTAGGAGAATGCAGAGTGCGATCGCATTTGTTTTTTCAGAGAGGGATTTCAAGAATTTAACAAAAAATTATAGTTGCTAACGACTGTGTGAAACGTAAGCAAGAACAGTGCTACTACAATTATGCATCTGATTGAAAAGGTACAGTTTATCAGAAGTCTTAGAGCAGTGATTTTTAAGCTATCTGCTGTGCATGGAAACACACTTTGAAAGAAAAGACAAAGTGGTGGGTTTTCTTGAGATGTATTTAGATAACTTTATGCAACACACAATTTATACCATGTGCCGTGCCACCAATTCATGTCCTTGACCTCTTCTGGAAACTGTAAGGAAATTTATCGACATCTGTGGCTAGATGGGATTCTTGGGGGTGTTATAGACTATTTCATGGCTGCCAAGTAAAGACTTTGTTACAAAATTCCAGCTAAATTGAAAGACATTTGTCAAATTATTTGCAGATCGTCACAAACAACTCCACTTCCACAACACACCACCACTTGACAAGACCCAGTTTTCTCTTAAAGATGAAATGTTCAAAGCCTCTCTACTGGGATTGGCTTTCCATTTGTTTTGGAAATAATTCTTGGAACCCTCTCAAAATTCTCTATAGCTCCCTAGAATTGGGATGTACAGCTATGGCATTTCTTTAAGAGGATGCTCACTTTAGGACATGGTAAGACCTAGTTTGAGTCTCAACTTGGCCGAATACTTGATGCTTGACCTCAGACAAATTATTAACATTTTTTTAGGCCTTAGCGTTCTCATAGAGAAAAAAGGAATGAGTAACAGTGCCTAACTCATAGAAATGACATGCGCTAACGTAGCTCATGTATTGAAAAACCCTAGCATAGAAGAACTTACTAGACAATACTGAGCTAAAGACAGAAGTTGAAAGATCCTCTCTTCTGCATGAAGGCTTGAATCTCATGCAACAACATCTCTTAATTGTGGAAAAAGTATTTGTTGAGTACCTACTAGGTGTATTGTGCTCTGTGTTATGGATGCAGGAAGCAAAGTAGCGCACCTAATCTCAAGAAGAACACAGCTGAGTGGAAGAATGATGGAAACAGGTTACGATGGAAATGCAGAGAATAGGAACCCAAGCCAGACTTTCGAGCATTTTAACTGCAACAAGTCCTTATTAGGGCTTCCCTGGTGGCTCAGTGGTAAAGCGTCTGCCTGTCAATGCAGCAGCCTCTGGTTTGATCCCTGGGTTGGGAAGATCTCCTGGAGGAGGAAATGGCAACCTCCTCCAGTATTCTTGTCTTGAAGTTCCCATGAACAGAGGAGTCAGGTGGGCTACAGTCCATGGGGTTGCAAAAGAGTTGGATGCAACTTAGCAACTAAAAAACAACAAAGTCCTTATGAAGATGTACTGACACTGTGAAATGTACATCAAATTTAAAAAATTTAATTCTGGAAAAGGATGCGCAATATCTCTTTAATTATTATATTGAATCCATGTTAAAATGATATTTTTTAATAAATTGAGTTAAATAAAGCTACTGTTAAAATTAAAAACAAAGAAGTAGGAGAGACTTGTGGCTCTTATTTTCCTGTCATTCCTACCTTGTCATTTCTGCTTATTTTATCAACAATGCTGTAGACATGAGCATTTGCTAGATTCTTGGGTTTGTTCCTTGTTTCCTCCTGATGCACTTCCTGCTCATCTTGTTACATACCACTCTAAATTTGGAACCTCAGAACTTCGAGAAATTAAATCTTCTCTGTAAAAAAGGGACTTCTCCAGAGGAAGCCCCCTCTCAGGTGTTCCATTTAGTAAAGTGCTATCAATACTTTGATGCAATAAAGAACACCCTGGAGACAGGAGGTGGTGTCTCCTGCATCCAAAGTGCCCAGCCTTCCCTGGGATTAGTCACTTGGCTCTCTCTCTCAGCAGCTAGTAATTCAGAGATAATCATGTTACCAAGATGCCATTTAATCTGTATTTGGCATATCTCAAGTTTTCATCTTCATTAATAGAGCCATCAAAGCTTCTTTGGGCCTGACTGGTGTTGGACACACTAGTGATTCGCCCACAGGAGGGGTTTGCAGTTTGCACGCAGAGCCTCTGCTTGCCAGATGGCAGCTGTTAATCTGCTTGAATCACGGGTGGGGTGGGGGGCTAAGCTTGTCTGGCCCCCGGCCAGTGGGGCTCTCCTGCACCTCTGATTACACAGCCCTGTGGGCCAGGCTAGGGAACGCAGACCCTTGGGTCAGGGTTAGCTTTCCCTGCAGATCTGAAGACCCCTGGGGGCACAGATCCCTGGTGAGAATCCTTTCTTGGCCTGTTTCCTGCCTCAAGCATGGAATCAAAAAATCCCTGTGGAAGGCAGGATGGTGCAGTGGAAGGGAGTAAGAGAAACTTGGCTTTGAATCCAGACTCTCTACCACTGAACCAGCTCTGTGGAGGTAGGCATAACTCTCAGGAGTTAACCTCTTTGAGCCTCAGATGACTCCCATTTCTGTGATGTGAACCCGGCGATATGATGGGGCCACATAGGTGCTCCTTAGAATAATCAGGACGGGACAGCCGGACGGAAACCATCCTTCAGTCCCGAGCCCAGATGTAGAACCCAGAGAAGCTGTCATGCAGGTCCCTGAGCAGGCTGGCCTGGGATGTTTATCACAGTGTTCTCTATTGTGGTGAGGATGGTGGTGACCTTGGGGTTCATCCCTGGAGGGACAGATAATGAGGCATACCACAAAATACCATGCAAAACAGAAGTATCCAGATAAATCTTAAAAACCGTGCTGTGTGGATGAAAAAGAAACAGAAAAAAGTCTGTGGATATCACATATAAAAGTTAAAAACATACACACAGCAGAAGGACATGAGATGATCACATTTAGTAGTGCTGTGGGTATTGGGTTGGGGAGGGAAATGGGATAAAAGGCAATAAACAACGAGAGAAGGACCTGGTGCAAGCTTATAATGATAGTGCGTTATCAGCAGAGAGTATGATTCACCCAGTGTTCTGCCTCTGGATCTAAAAGAAAAAGGAAAGATCAAGAAAAATGTCAATGTGTTCCTGACCAGGGTTCTTGGGCTACTTGTTGTTCAGTTGCTAAATTGTGTCTGACTCTTTGCAACTCTGTGGAACACAGCATGTCAGGCTTCGCTGTCCTTCACTGTCTCCCAGAGGTGGCTTAAATTCATGTCCGTTGAGTCAGTAATGCCATCCAACCACCTCTGTCGACACAGACATCCATTGTCCTCTGTCACCCCCTTCTCTCCTGCTCTCAATCTTTCCCAGTATCAGAGTCTGTTCTTTGCAGCAGGTGGCCAAAATTTTGGAGCTTCAACATCAGTCCTTCCAATGAATTTTCAGGGTTGATTTTCTTTAGGATTGACTGGTTTGATCTCCTTGCTGTCCATGGGACTCTCAAGAGTCTTCTCCAGCACCACAATTCGAAAGCATCATTTGGGCTCCTTAATCAATAGAAATTGATCAGAGAGGCCAGACAAGAAATTCGGGCAAGGCTTTATTGGGGTTCCCGCTCTAACAGGAGGGAGCAAGGACAAGTAGCAGGTGTCTTTGTTCACTTGCTTCCTGGGAGGGTCAGGCCAGCTGGTTCCGTGCATGGGGTGAAGAGGGGGTGTGTCCAAGGGTTGGACTAGTGGGAGGGCTTAGGTGGTGTGCCCACCCCTTTGGTGGTGGTGTGTGCAGGGGGCATGCACAATACCCTGCTTTTGTTCCTGGCTTTTTTGAAGCCACATTTGGGCTTTTTTTGTCTCAGTATCGGGTCATCCAGAATTTGCCCCAAGCAACACAAACACAGAGTTATTTTTAGTCCCTTATAATTTTTTTGTCGTTCGAGGAGACTTAGTCCAGGTCCCTCAGCAAAGGGTCCCAGGTCCCAGAAGGTTTCAAAGGGAAGGGAGAGGGGCCAATAGAACTAGTGCTGTGGGGGCTTCAGGATCCAGGCATGAGGGTGGGCACCTCCGTGGCTGCGGAATGGCTCTCCATTTCTCTCTCTCTGCTTCCCCGCTTCCCTTGGGTGAGAAGAAGCCTTAGGAAAATGTGAGACTGGAATGAAGCAGAGCAGTCTGAGATCCTCATTTTCCCATATCTGAACTCTCAATCTCTGCAGACTCCAGTTGCCTGAAGGCACTCCTCTGATTTTTTCCTGTTCTCATGGTGGACCCAATTTTTGTGACTTGCTCACTGAAGAGCTTCAGGAAGGTGTGGTGCCCATTCTTGTTGAACCAGTTGCGAATTTCCTGGATCTCCAACCCTTTGGGCCTGCACATCAATGTCGCTACCCTGCCAGTCAATGAGACCTTTGTGTGCAACAGGGCAGAAGGCTACATCTGTGTGAGAAAGGACCACAGGGGACGTCCCGTCATGTCCCTAGCGTCTGAGAATAAAAGTTACAAACGTGTAACAGGTCACACTCTGTGGTGCCCTTTTGTTAATTTATGAGTTGGAAGATGAATGTGGGTTTATTGGAATGGTATAATGAAGCGTCACTGTTATGTGGATCATATTATCACCACGTATAATGCAGCAGGGAAAGAAACATCATCCGTATAAGCCTCAGCCTCTTCAAAGCTCTGTGTCCATTTCCTTTAAGTACAAGAAGTAAAGCAGCACAAATACAGGAGGTAATCTAACAAGGGGGATGGAATGACCTATCACTCACTTCCTTTCTTGGACACTAAATTTTTTAAAAAAAAATAAATTTTTTGGCTGCGCTAAGTCTTCATTGCTGTGAGAGGGCTTTCTCTAGCTAGAGAGTGGGAGCCACTGTTGGTGGTGGTGCAGGGGCTCTCACTGCCGTGGCTTCCCTTGCTGTGTGGAGTGCAGGCTCTAGGCTCCCGGGCATCTGCAGTTGTAGCACGTAGGCTCAGGAGTTGCGGCATGCAGGCATAGTTGCTCCATGGCATGTGGAATCTTCCCTTTGTTTGAACCAGGAAACAACCCCATGTTCCCTGCATTGGCAGGTGGATTCCTATCTACTGCACCATGAGGAAGTCCTTGGAAGCTAAATGTTTGAGATAACAATGAAACTAAAAGTCAATAAGACATCTCCAGACTAAGAAAGGTTACTCTTGTGTCACACTTCAGTTTATCACCAACTTCTTCTCATATTCTTTCTCCTCCCTTCCTCTGAATCTCTTCCTTCTTCTTGGTTGGCAAATCAGACAACTTATCTCTCCGAAGGCAGGGATTAGCTCCAAGATGTGTGATCAGGCCATTCCAACTCAAGGCTTTCTTAGGACTTTTGTTGGTGATGTAAAGAAAGCAGTGCTATCAGAACAAATAATTTCACAATTTGTATGGAAATACAAAAAACCTCGAATAGCCAAAGCAGTCTTGAGAAAGAAGAATGGAACTGGAGGAATCAACCTGCCTGACTTCAGACTATACTACAAAGCTACAGTCATTAAGACAGTATGGTACTGGCACAAAGACAGAAATATAGATCAATGGAACAAAACAGAAAGCCCAGAGATAAATCCATGCACCTATGGACACCTTATTTTTGACAAAGGAGGCAAGAATACACAATGGAGAAAAGACAATCTCTTTAACAAGTGGTGCTGGGAAAACTGGTCAACTACTTGTAAAAGAATGAAACTAGAACACTTTCTAATGCCATACACAAAAATAAACTCAAAATGGATTAAAGATCTAAATATAAGACAAGAAACTATAAAATTAGAGGAAAACACAGGCAAAACACTTTCTGACATAAATCACAGCAGGATCCTCTATGACCCACCTCCCAGAGTAATGGAAATAAAAGCAAAAATAAACAAATGGGACTGAATTAAACTTAAAAAACCTTTGCACAATGAAGGAAACTATAAGCCAGGTGAAAAGACAGCCTTCATAAATGGGAGAAAATAATAGCAAATGGAGCAACTGACAAAGAATTAATCTCAAAAATATACAAGCAGCTCATGCAACTCCATTCCAGAAAAATAAGCAACCCAATCAAAAAATGGGCCAAAGAACTAAACAGACATTTCTCCAAAGAAGACATACAGATGGCTAACAAACACATGAAAAGATGCTCAACATCACTCATTATCAGAGAAATGCAAATCAAAACCACAATGAGGTACCATCTCACACCAGTTAGAATGGCTGCGATCCAAAAGTTACAAGCAATAAATGCTGGAGGGGGTGTGGAGAAAAGGGAACCCTCTTACACTGTTGGTGGGAATGCAAACTAGTATAGCCACTATGGAGAACAGTGTGGAGATTCCTTAAAAAACTGGAAATAGAACTGCCATATGACCCAGCAATCCCACTGCTGGGCATACACACCGAGGAAACCAGAACTGAAAGAGACACGTATACTGCAATGTTCATTGCAGCACTGTTTATAATAGCCAGGACATGGAAGCAACCTAGATGCCCATCAGCAGACGGATGGATAAGAAAGCTGTGGTACATATGCACAATGGAATATTACTCAGCCATTAAAAAGAATGCATTTGAATCACTTCTAATGAGGTGGATGAAACTGGAGCCTATTATACAGAGTGAAGTAAGTCAGAGAGGAAAACACCAATACAGTATATTAATGCATATATATGGTATTTAGAAAGATGGTAACAATGACCCTATATGTGAGACAGCAAAAGAGACACAGATGTAAAGATCAGAATTTTGGACTCTGTGGGAGAAGGCGAGGGTGGGATGATATGAGCGAATAGCATTGAAACATGTATATTATCATATGTGAAATAGATCACCAGTCTAGGTTCGATGCATGAGACAGGGTGCTCGGGGCTGGTGCACTGGGATGACCCAGAGAGATGGGATGGGGATGGAGGTGGGAGGGGGGCTCAAGATGGGGAACACATGTACACCCATGGCTGATTCATATCAATGTATGGCAAAAACCACTACAATATTGTAAAGTAATTAGCCTCCAATTAAAATAAATGAATTAATTAAAAAAAGAAAGCAGTGCTATCATTTCTAGAATAATCAAATATAATTTAATAACTGCTGTTAAAGAGAGCCTGACTGAGAAGGAAGCCAAGGAAGAGGAAGGCAGAGCAGAGCAGGTGTGGTCGTGAGATGGACAAGGCGTGCCTGAGTGCCAGCACCAAGACCTCTAGACTCTTTACTTACATTGCTCAAACGTAACAATTCCTCTTTTGCTTTTAACTGGTTTGAGTTGACTTTTTGTCATTTGTAAACCAAAGATTTCTGAATAACATGCCAGGTAAGTAAGGCAAAATCAGTCATACTGGGGAATACCTGCTTATGTATCAAACATTTAGTATATGTTTAGTTTATGCCAGAAAGAGCCTTTGCAGAGAAAAATCTTATGACTTACTTGAGTCACTGTCTAATCAAGAGAACACACCTATGTGTTAGTTCAAGGATACCTGACATATCTCTGGTTATCTGAGTAAGTTTGCATGTGTGTGTACACGCGTATGTGTCATTTATCTTCAATAGCTACTAGTCATGTATGGATGTGAGAGTTAGACCATAATGAAAGCTGAGCGCCAAAGAATTGATAGTGTTGAACTGTGGTGTTGGAGAAGATTCTTGAGAGTCCCTTGGACTGCAAGGAGATCCAACTAGTCCATCCTAAAGGAAATCAGTCCTGAATATTCATTGGAAGGACTGCTGCTGAAGCTGAAACTCCAATACTTTGGCCATTTGATGCAAAGAACTGACTCATTGGAAAAGACCCTGATGCTGGGAAAGATTGAAGATGGGAGGAAAAGGGGATGACAGAGGATGAGATGGTTGAATGGCATCACAGACTCAATGGACATGAGTTTGGTAAGCTCCAGGAGTTGGTGATGGACAGGGAAGCCTGGTGTGCTGCAGTCCATGGGGTCACAAAGAGTTGGACATGACTGAGTGACTGAACTGAATAAGCCATAAGCAGGGTTACCTGGATTACATAACATGACAGACTTAATTCATAAATTCTTTGCCCATATTTTTATTTGCATGAGGGTGTGAAGGACTACTTTGATGGTCACAGGCTGATGAGCTATGTGACCTTAGGCAATTTACTTAACTTCTCTGAGCTTTTAGTGTTCTTCTGTAAAATGGAGATAATGGTAGTCTGACATTAACCAAGTGTCATGAGTAATAAACAAGCAAATACATGGAAAGTGCTTAGCATAGTTGCTGCCATATAATAAAATCACTCAATTGATGAAGAGATTTAGTTGCTCAGTCATGTCTGACTCTTTGCAACCCCATGGACTGTAGCCCATCAGGATCCCCTGTCCATGGGATTCTCTAGGCAAGATTCCTGGAGTGGATTGCAATTCCTTTCTCCAGAGAATCGTCTTGACCCAGGGATTGAACCCAGGTCTGCATTGCAGGCAGATTCTTTACCATTTGAGCTACAGGGACATCCTCAATCGATGATAGCTATTATTATTATTGCTACCATCACCATCATCATCATGAAGGAAGGGTCACAGGTAGTCTGAATAGTCTGCATGCTTGTAATGCTTTATTTGGGCTTCCCTGGTGATTCAGAGGTAAAGAATCTGCCTGTCAATGCAGGAGACTCTGGTTCAATCCCTGGGTTGGGAAGATCCCCTGGAGAAGGAAATGGCAATCCACTCCAGTATTCTTGCTGGGAGAATTGCATGGACAGAGGTGCCTGGTGGGCTACAGTCCATGGGGGTCTCAGAAATGTTGAACATGATTTAGTGACTAAACAACAATAACAGCGTTTTATTTATCATTTACAAAGTACTTTCACATGCATCATCCACCGTGACACCACGAGTCTACAGGGCCTCACAATATCCATTTCACATTTTGGCTTCTTGCAAGTTGATAAGAGCAGTTTTTTAAAAAGGTTTTCATATTTGACAAGATCTACTGTATATAGTATCACATATACTGAATGAGAAATGCGTTTGTTTTGGCAGCAGAATTTTAAAAGATAGGAAAACATATTTTAGCACAAATGTGTTGTTGTTTAGTTGCTATGTCCAACTCTTTGTGATCCCATGGACTGCAGCACACCAAGCTCCTCTGTCCTCCACTATCTCCTGGAATTTGTTCAAATTCATGTCCATTGAGTCGGTGATGCTATCTAACCATCTCATCTTCTCCTGTTCCCTTCTCCTGCCTTCAATCTTTCCCAGAATCAAGGTCTTTTCCAATGAATCAGCTCTTCGCATCAGGTGGCCAAAGTACTGGAGCTTCAGCTTCAGCATCAGTCCTTCCAATGAATATTGAGGGTTGGTTTCCTTTAGGATTAACTGGTTTGATCTTGTAGTCCATGGGACCCTCAAGAGTCTTCTTCAGCACCACAATTTGAAAGCATCAATTCTTTGGTGCTCAGCCTTCTTTACGGTTCAACTCTTTCATCCATACATGTCCACCGGAAAAAAGCATTGCTTTGGCTCTATGGACCTTTGTCAGCAAAGTGATGTCTCTGCTTTTTATTATACTGTCTAGGTTTGTTATAGCTTTCCTAGCAAGGAGCAAGTATCTTAATTTTATGGGTGCAGTCACCATCTGCAGTGATTTCGGAGTCCAAGAAAATACAATCTGTCACTGCTTCCACTTCTGCCCTTCTAATTGCCATGAAGTGATGGCACTGGATGTCATGATCTTAGTTTTTTGAATGTTGAGTTTCAAGCCAGCTTTTTCACTTGCCTTTTTCACTGTCATCAAGAAGCTCTGTAATCCCTCTTCACTTTCTGCCATTAGGGTGGTATCATCCGTATATTTGAGGTTGTTGGTATTTCTTTCAGCAATTTTGATTCCAGCTTGTGATTCATTCAGCCTGGTGTTTTGTGTGATGTACTCTGCATGTAAGTTAAATAAGCAGGGTGACAATATACAGCCTTGTTATATTCCTTTCCCAATTTTGAACCAGTCAGTTGTTCCATGTTCAGTTTCAACTGTTGCTTCTTGACCCGCATATAGTTTTCTCAGGAAACAAGTAAAGTGGTCTGGTCTTCCCATCTCTTGAAGAATTTCCCACAGTTTGTTGTGATCCACACAGTCAAAGGCTTATTGCTGGCGGATTCTTTACCAACTGAACTATCAGGGAAGCGCTTAGCATAGTCAACAAAGCAGAAATAGATGTTTTTCTGGAATTCCCTTGCTTTTTCTATGATCCAATGGATGTTTGCAATTTGATCTCTGGTTTCTCTGCCTTTTCGAAACCCAGTTTGTACATCTGAAAGTTCTTGGTTCACACACTGTTGAAGCCTAGCTTGAAGGATTTTGAGTGTTACTTTGTTAGCATGTGAAATGAGCACAATTGTAAGGTAGTTTGAACATTCTTTGACACTACTTTGACCAGAGTGTCTTTCTTTTCCTTACTATGTCATTTTAAAGACATAGTAAAAGTCTGAAGCAAATTAATTTTTTATGTCATTGGTCACTTAGAATATTCTCAAAGTTGGAGCTCTTGGAAGACTTGTATTTTATGCTACCAACATAAGCAGATTGTTGAATTTGACACAGTTAAATATTTTCTTTGTTTATGGAATGTTTTCACAAAGGCAAGCTTTCAGAAATACTAAAATAGTAAGATTTTTTTTTTTTTTTTTTTTTGTTTTTTGGACAGGAACATACTTCTGAATTAACTGGGTAAAAATCCTCAGTTGTATTGTTTAAGGGAATGTTATAGTTTTGATCTTATACAAAGTTCTAGAATAAGAAAAGGCATTGATTTACTAACATAGCAAAGTTCGTTAGATTTTTCATCTTTTTGAATCTGGATATTACTTCATCTAATTCAGGGAAAACATGGCTTCCTTATTAACTACTAAGGTGACAATAATGATGTGAAAAGGAAGATTTATACAGCTTTGAAAGTATAAACTTTATCAATCTCTTGCATAAAAAACCAAAAACAAGCCAACAAGCTTATAAAACAGAGCTTTCTTATGTACTTAGATTATTTCCTCTTTATCAGAGCTTCCACAAGATTTGGCAGAAATATTGAGTTCTGGATTTTCCTCCTTTGTTTAGGTTGTCCATATAGTCCTGTTTCTAAGTGACTTCTAATGTCACAACATTAAAAAAAAAAAAATCAAGAAACATTCTTTGCTTTGTATCATTAATTTATTGATCTATTCTATATTCTATTCTGTACTTAAATATATCTAGTCTATATTTCTTAGAGTAACTTATCAAGAGTACTTAGTTCTCTATTATTTATTGTATATCACAACATGAATCCCAAATTCTAGTCTTAGATTTTGACACATAATTATGAATGCCAGTCATTATAAGTAGATGAACCATGATATTTAGGCTTTATGAAAACTGAATATATTTTAAAAGATAGGAATTTTGATTCTCCTAATTCTTAAGCAATGGCTTACTAACAGATCAATCTTCAAAGCTGTATTAATTTAAATGTCCATTGACAAATGAGTGGATAAGGACAATGTGGTATATTTATATAATGGAGTGTTTCTCAGCCATAAAAAAGAATGAAATAAGGCCAATTTTAGCGACATGGATGGGTCTGGAGATGATCATACTTTGTGAAATAAGCAGACACAGAAAGAAAACTATCATATGATATCACTTGTATATGGAATCTAAAAAATGATACAAATGAACTTATATACAAAACAGAAACAGACACACAGACATAGAAAACAAACTTACAGTTATCAAAGGAGTGCAGGAGGCGTAAGTTAGGATTTGGGGATTCACATATACACACTACTACTATGGATAAAAGAGATGACCAACTGGGGTATACTGTAAAGCACAGGTAGCACTGGTGGTAAAGGACTCTGCTGCGAATGCAGGAGATGTAAGAGATGCAGCTCCATCCTGGGTTGGGCAGATCCCCTGAAGGGCATGGCACCCCACTCCATTATTCTTGCCTGGAGAATCCCATGGACAGAGGAGCCTGGTGGATGACAGTCCATAGGGTTGCACAGAGTCAGACACAACTGAGCGACTTAGCATGCATGCATGCACAGGGAGCTATATTCAATATATTGTAAAGAAGTGAGAAGAATATGAATATATATACATACACACACACATATAAAACTGAATCACTGTACACCTGAAATATTACACAATATTTTAAATCAACTATACTTCAATAAAATAAATATAAAAAAGATTTGCAGCAGAATTAATTGGTAATACATACAAGAGTCCATCCTAAAGGAAATCAGTCCTGAATATTCATTGGAAGGACTGATGTTGAAGCTGAAGAGCTTTGGCCACCTGATGTGAAGAGCTGACTCATTTGAAAAGACCCTGATGCTGAGGAAGACTGAAGGCAGCAGGAGAAGGATGCCAGACAGAGGATGAGATGGTTGGATGGCATCACCAACTCAATGGACATGAATTTGAGTAAACTCTGGGAGGTGGTGATGGACAGGGAGGCCTGGCATGCCTCTTTGCGTCCGTCGAGTTGCAAAGAGTTGGACAGGACTGAGCGACTGAACTGAACTGAACAAGAGGTGTGTTAGTGTTGGTGGTGGAGGGTCTGTATTAGAGAAAGAAGCACAGGGACAGGCTTCATATTATCAATGAACATTTTAGGTAACTGCTAAGTATTTCAGACTTAACAAATAATTGCTTATGGGTTTCAGGTGGGTAATGCACGTTCAACTCAATATTCCACATGTGAAGGGAGACTGGTTGTTCCTAGGCCTCCGTTAGCTGGCTCAGAGGAGGTCAAATTAACCTTAGTAGCTCTTGAGAACCTCGCCTGGACACCACCAGGCCCTCCTGTGAATGCCCGGCCCTTTGCATCACTCCGTCTGGGCCCTGCTGGGCTCTGCTGGGCTCTGCGTTTCTCTGCCGTGGGTCAGACCTGCTGTGAGTTCTGGGGAAGGCTGTGTGCAGGAGGTCCCCTGGTCTGTGTGCTGCTCTGCATCACTCTAGGCTAGAGGTAGCACAGCTTGGACCCGAGTCTCACAACTTTGGTTTTCATCAAAACAGCCCCTTTAGCCTCATCCTGCAGTGTCTTCATAGACGGTGCAATTGAGTTTCTGCCTGGGAAATACACAGCATCCTCTTCCATCGACGTGGCCTCCTGGGTCGTTACTGATGCTTGCCCGCTAAAGTTCTTCTCTTTCAGTTCAGACTCCCAACCAGAACTGAACATGAATTCATGCAAACAAAGGGTTCAAATAAGTGGGGTAGCAAGAATGGGAATTTCTGGTCCCACCAGTTTTGATATTTATCAATATTCTGCTACTATTATTTGCATATTTCATTTTTAAAATTAAAATGATTTGATTTATTTAAACTAAAAAAAAAAAAAAAATCACTGATTTCTCTTAACCCGTGTCCCCTGCCTCTGGCAACTGCTAATCTGTTCTCTGTGTCTATGAGCTTGTTGCTGTTTATATTTCACATATAGGAGAGATCATACATATTTGTCTTTCTCTATCTGACTTGTTTTACTTAGCATAATATGCTCAAGGTCTATATGTGTTATTTCAAATGGCAAGATTTCTTTCTTTTTTATAGCTGAATAATATTTCATTATATATATATATATATATATATATACCTCAACTTCTTTATCCAATGAGTACTTACGTTTTTTCCATTTCTTGGCTATTGTAAACAATGCTTCGATGAATGGTGGTGCATCTGTCTTTTTGAGTTCATGTTTTCATTTTCTTTGGAGAAATCCCCGGAAGCGGGGTTGATGGATCACAGGGTGGTTATATTTGTAATTTCTTGAGGAGCCTCCATACTGTTTTCCATAGTAGCTGCATCAATTTACATTCCCATCAACAGTACATCAGGATCCCCTTTTCTTCACATCCTCGCTCACACTTTTTATTTCTTGTTTTTGTTGATAACTTTTCTAACAGGTGTGAGGTGATATGTCATTGTGGTTTTGATTTCCGTTTCTCTGATGATTAATGATGTTGAGCATCTTTTCATGTACCTTTTGGCCATCTGTATGTCTTCTTGGAAAACTATCTATTCAGAGGTTTTGCCCATTTTAAATCAAATTGTTGGGTTTTTTCCTATTGGATTGTATTTGTTCTTTATATATTTGAATGTATATTTCATTTTAATAGATTACTTTAGAAGATGACTTGAACATGTAGTTAGTATAGTCTCAAAAGATAAATAGACCCAGAACTTTATAAAAAAGCTTCTTTTGTGATTTTGTGGTTATGACTATATTGCCCTCTTAAGAAACATATTATTAATAGGTGATGGTTGTAGGTACACAGACCATCATAGAAAGTGAGCAGGAATTTAAAGAAATCTGTGAAAGATCAAAAATAACAAATTTGCCATGATGATTTTTTGGGGTGGTTCAAATATTGAAGAGATGTCAGTTTTCAGTAGTCAGTGGCTTCTGCATGATATTTGCATAGGGAGAACTTTAAAAAGGTTACATTTCTTTTCTACTTTCATATTTACTTTGTGTTAAGGTTATAGGATCTTGGCAATGTTGCTGATACTATTTTGGTAAACTCCAACTCTGTTCAAATTTAGTGGGATGGAAAATTTGAGCTGCAGGAACAATAAATATATTTTATGTCCTTGTAACATTCAAGCTGTAATATGTTTGAGATGCAGTGAAAGTTGCTTTTTTTTTTTTTTTGCCTCACACTCTGAAGGAAGAGAGAAACTTTTGTTTATATATTTTAGAGTTTTGTCTTTGCAGTTAACACAAAGTCAAATGTAGATATAATCCACTTTAAGCATTTCTGGCAAAATATCAAGTATACCTGTTTTTTTTTTTATAAGGGACAAAAATAAACTTTTCATCAATACAAATCCTCTGCTCTGTGTATGACTTCTGTCAGTCAAGCTGTGATCTTGTGGACTTATGGAATACTGATGCTTTACAGGAAGTAAAAGGCAGATGTGTAATCTGAGACATCTCCCTATTCTTATTAGTTATGTCTGATTCTGAGTTGACTCATACAGAATTTCACATAAAGGACCCTGTTTATATATTCTTTATTCCTCTCTTTTAAAAGTGTAAAATTTTATGTGCTTATTTGAGTGAAATGGTCTGAGGGTATTCAGAATCAATCAGACAAAGATTATTTAATTTGTGCTTCACTGTGTTCTATACAGAGAAGGCAATGGCACCCCACTCCAGTACTCTTGCCTGTAAAATCCCATGGATGGAGGAGCCTGGTGGGCTACAGTCCACAGGGTCTCGAAGAGTCGGACACGACTGAGCGACTTCACTTTCATTTTTCACTTTCATGCATTGGAGAAGGACATGGCAACCTACTCCAGTGTTCTTGCCTGGAGAATCCCAGGGACGGGGGAACCTGGTGGGCTGCCGTCTGTGGGGTCGCACAGAGTCAGACATGACTGAAGCAACTTAGCAGCAGCAGTGTTCTATAACGGTTTCCTTTACAAAGATATTTGATAACGTAAGAACTGTCTGTGTGTGTATAAATTCTTTTCACTCACCATGCTTACATGTGTGTACTAGACTGTAAGTGCCTTGAAGAGCAAGACTATGTAGTTTTGTTCATTTTGTTAACCTTATAACACCTAGCTGATGGCTATTGAGAAATAAACGCCAGATTAACATTGTACAGACTTTACCCTCCTGAAGATGTCTATCTGTGGTGCTTAAAGCCATCTAATGAGATGGATTAGACAAGCCATAGAATCCTTTGTTTCACAGATGATGCAGTCTCAGAGACAGTGAGTGATCTGTGATTCCCTCCATGTTTCACTCCATCCACTTTTTTGTGTCTTACAGCTGGGCACTTGGAGTGGTGCCTTACCACGAAAGGTGGTGGGAAAAGCGTTGCTGACAAATTTTATGTTTGCATTCATGGGTTAGGTTGTTGACACCAGATAGAAGCCTTCCTACAAAGCCACAGGACATCTTCCTCACCACTGGTACCTCACTTCCAGGACTAGAGGGAGTACCCAACTACATTCAAGATAGTGATGAGCAAAACCTCCGCGAGATTGGCAATGGAAATGCATTAGCTGCGTGGATAGTGGTGGACATGCAGCTTTGCAGGTGGTCTCTGGTTGGGTGGAGCTCCTCACGCTGGCTCCCAGCAGTGATAGAATTCCCGGTAGTCATTTTCCCCTAAGCTTCAGGTTCAGTACTTGAGTTGCTGGACCGTCTTTACCTAACTTTTATCCAGTCTCATTCACTATAGACTAAGTTATCTCTCAGATAGACAGGAATTTGTGTTGAGAATGAATCAGTAAAATCAGCATGGCTCATCACACACAGGCCACCTTGTGTCTTTGAGTTACAAACATTTATCTAGCCAACTCTTCTTATCTCTCAGAGTTTTAGTGAGAGGCTTAACATTTAGCTAATTGCTGCACATAATTCTGGGATGGATGATGTAGCAATTTGGCTTGACCCCTGGCACTGTGCTATATGCTGATACATTTCTATCCAACTCAACAAATAGTTTACTGAGTGCATATTTCAGGCCAGGGGACTGTGCTGATGCAGGAAATGACGGATACACAGTTCTTGCCTTCATGGAACATATAACCTAGTAGGGACAGATGAGAAGAGAGGAATGACTGTTGGATTAATGTGATGAAAGAAGAGATGGGAAAAGTTTTTTTTCAGAGGGCCAAGTATGCCGGAACTTTCTGGTTATCTCAGATCTTAGATTGCCTTAACTTCTTCATGTGCTAACAGGTATAGACTCTGGTCTCAGTAGAGATGAAACATTTTGAAGGTTCTATGGTTATAGATGAAACTGTAGTTTTACGGTCTGTGAACACACAGGAATTAAATTGGACGGCTTTAAAACTCTTGGCAGTGAAAAATTAGAGTCATTCCTCTAAGACTGGGAATAAGGCAAGGGTGCCCACTTTGACCACTTCTGTTCAACATAGCTATAGAAGTCCTAGTCAGAGCAACTAGGCAAGAAAAAGAAATAAGTTGTCTACACTGGAAGGAAAAAAGTAAAACTGTCTCTGTTTGCACATGATATGATCTTATGTATTGAGAATGTTAAAGATTCCACCGAAAAACTCTTAGAACTAACAAATGTATTCAGGAAAGTTTCAGGACAAAAAAATTAACATACATAAATTAGTTGTGTTTTCATGTATTACCAACAAAATATCTGAAGAAGAAATAAAGAAAATTTTATTTATAATATCACCACAGACAATAGGAATAAATATATTCAAGGAGGTGAAAAGTCTGAAACTAGAAAACTGAAAGATTTTAATGAAAAAATCGAAGAAGTTACAAATAAATGGAAAAAACATCTCTTAATCATGGATCAGGAGAGTTAACATTTTTAAAATGCCCATACTACCCACAACCATCTATGTAATTATTAAAATTCTAAACTTTTCAGAGAAATAGAAAAAATTCTAAAACTCATATGGAACCACAAAAGACCCTGAATAGACAAGGAAATTTTGAGAAAGAACAATGTGGGAGATATCACATTTATTTATTTCAAACTGTATTACAAACCAATAGTAATTAAAACACTGTGGTACTAGTATAAAAACATAGATTAATGGAACAGAAAGAAGAGCCTTGAAGTGTGCATGTACGATCCACAAATATTTGACAAATGAGCCAAGAATATTCAACAGGAAAATGCTAATCTCTTCAATAAAAGGTACTGAAAAACTGGATAATCACGTGCAAAAGAACTACATTAAACCCCTAACACAATTCACAAAAATTAACTCAAAATAGATTAAATGCTTAAACATAAGATGAAAAACGATAACACTTAAAAGAAAACACAGGGACAGTCTTCTTGACACTGGTTTTAGCAATGATTTTTTTTCGAAAAGACATTAAAAATACAAATAACAAAGGCAAAATTAAATAAGTGGGACTACAGCAAACTGAAAACCTTCTGCATGGTGAAAGAAAAATTCAATAAAATGAAGATGGAATGGTAGAAAATATTTGCAAACCATATATCTGATAAGAAGTTAATATCAAAAATTGTTAAGAAATTCATACAACTTGATAGCAAAAAAAAACTTAATCTAGTTAAGAAATGGTCAAAACACCTACATAGATATTTTCCAATAGAAAGGATACAAATGGCCAATGGGTATAGGAAAAAGTGTTCAACATCACTAATCATTAAGAAAATGCAAACCCCAAATCACAATGAGATACTATCTCATGTTTGTTAAGATGGCTATTATCAAAAAGAAAGCAATAGCAAACATTGTTTTATCAAAAAGCAACGTTGGTAAGGATGTGGAGAAAAGGAAACCCTTGTGCACTGTTGGGAATCGTAAATTGATGAAGCCACTATGGAAAACAGTATGGAGACTCCTCAAAAAATTAAAGATAAAACTACCCTGTTATTCAGCAATTCCACTTTTGAGTATTTATCTGAAGGAAATGAAATCTGGATCTTGAGTGTCTGCACTCCCATGTTCCTTCAGCATTATTCACAGTCGCCAAAGATATGGAAACAACCTACGTGTCTGTAGATGGCTGAATGGATAAAGAAGATGTGAGATATAAAATATTCCCTGTTGGAATATTATTCAGCTATGCTGTGCTTAGCTGCTCAATTGTGTCTGGCTCTTTGCGACCCCATGGACTGCAACTCACCAGGCTCCTCTGTCCGTGGGGATTCTCCAGGCAAGAATACAGGAGTGGGCCATGCCCTCCTCTAGGGGGTCTTCCTAACCTAGGATCTAACTCAGGTCTCCTGCATTGCAGGCAGATTCTTTACCATCTGAGTCACCAGGGAAGCCCCAGTGAGAAAGCTATGAGAAAGAAGGAAATCCTGCCATTGGCAACGACATGGTTAAAACCTGAGAACTATGCTAAGAGAAATAAGTCAGACAGCGAGAGAAAAATACTGTAAAGATCTCACTTATATGTGGAACTTAAATAAGTCATATTCATAGAAACAAAGAGTAAAATGCTGGCACCAGGGGCTGAGGGCTTGGAGAAATGGGAAAATACTAGTCAAAGAATGAAAACTTCCAGCTATAAGATGAATAATTTCCAAGGATCTAATGTATGACATGGGCTTCCCTGGTGGCTCAGAGGTTAAAGAGTCTGCCTACAATGTGGGAGACCCGGGTTCAATCCCTGGGTCGGAAAGATCCCCTGGAGGAGGAAATGGTAACCCACTTCAGTATTCTTTCCTGGAGAATCCCATGGATGGAGAAGCCTGGTAGGCTACAGTCCATGGGGTTGCAAAGAGTCGGACACGACTGAGCAACTTCACTTCACATCAATGTATGACATAGTGATTACAGTTAACAGTACTGCATTATATACTTGAAAATTGCTAAGAGAGTAGATCTTAAACAATCCTACCATACACACATAAGTGATGCTGTATATAAGTGTGTAAAATCACTAGTACATTTTAAACTTACACAGTGTTGTCAATTACATCTCAATAAATCAGAAAAAAACAAAAACCTTTTCAATCTGAAAGTGTTCTTTTGTATTATTGCAATAGCTAACATCGATCACAGGTTGAATATGTACCAGGCATAGAATGGGAGGCTCTGACAGGCATTGTTTCATTTAATAGAAGTAATGTTTGTGGGATCTGCTCTGTAGACTTGTCTGCAAGTATCATCAAGAGTAGTGTGGCAGTTGTTAGACAGCCATCGAGAGAGCAGATGGTCTTGCCCAGATATCTTTCTGGATTTAGATATTTGATATCCTTTTGGGAGGAATTCGCATCACCTATACCTATAATCATCTATGTTCAAAATATGTAATATTTGCATGACAACTTTTGTTCAAGTGAGAGCCAATCCATTTGATGCCTCACATAATTTTTAAAAACCTCTCAAGACAAAAAAGCAGTTTTCAAAGCAAAACAGGGTCCTTTCATTCATTATAGCTATTTATTTAAAGAGAGAATTATCTTTAAAATGCTTCATAGTCACTCATCTCTGTCAAGTATCTTTTTCTGCAAAGCTGTGTAAGTCTTTTTGGGATTACACTGTGCTGCTTTCAAATGTTCTTGGATTTACTTGCTGCCTGACTCATTAGGCTTCCCTGGTGGCTCAGCTGGTAAAGAATCCACCTGCAATGCAGGAGACTCCAGTTCGATTCCTCGGCAGGGAAGACCTGCTGGAGAAGGGATAGGCTACCCTCCCCAGTATTCTCGGGCTCCCCTGGTGGCTCAGCTGGTAAAGAATCTGCCTGCAATGTGGAAGATCTGGGTTCAATCCCTGCATTGGGAAGATCCCCTGGGGAAGGGAACAGCTATCCACTTCAGTGTTCTGGACTGGAGAATTCCATGGACTTTATAGTCCATAGGGTCACAAAGAGTCGGACACGACTGGGTGATTTTCACTTTCACTTTGGTAGGCATACGTGGTCTTCTGCACACCTGCCAGGGGTTGGTTAGTGCACATTCCTTCTATAAGGTGAAAGCAGGAACATGAGCCATGTCTTGACAATAGACCAAAAGTACTTGCTAGGAGAAAGAGGTGGGGGTGGTCAGTGTCCCCCTCCCCGGCTATTGTTGTTCAGTTGCTAAGTCACGTCTGCCTCTTTGCAACTCCATGGACTACAGCACATCAGGCTTCCCTGTGCTTTCACTGTCTCTTGGAGTTTGCTCAAATTCATGTCCATTGAGTTGGTGACGCTATCCCCACTAACCTGGCAAGTTACTTAAGTAACCATGAGGATGACGCTATGACTATAACAATGGTGATGCAGATGATGACAGGGAGGCTGGTGGTATTAGTGACAAATGAGAGTTTCAGAAAGTTGGAAAATTGCTTTGTGTAACTATTTTACTTAATCCTCACAACAACCAAGTGAACTCAGTGCTCATACATTCATTTATGAAGAATGGAACGGAGCATCAGCCTCTGCACTGGGCAAGCTGGGATTTGAGCCCAGGTCAATCTAATTCCAGATCTGGGGCTTTATGTTTCTACATGGCACTAACTTAATACCTTGATGCCAAGATTCCTGTCTAAGGGACAAGGTAAGTCAGCTCTATTATCTTTAGTTCTCCTATGATTGAAATGGAGCTATCTTTATTTGAACGCTATCCGTAAATGAACTGGAAATTCTCCTCGTGTCACACAGTTGGAAAAAGTAACGTTACATAAATGTCATGAAGGAGCAGCAGGTGAAGAGTCCGTCTGTGAGTGAGAACACAGCATGGCCCAGAGGAGGGAACCTGTGTGTGGGGCTGGCCTGGCCAGCACCTGGCCCCACCCTGCCAACTGCGTGATCTGCTGTGTTCCCCTCACCTAGAGGTGGGGCTAAAGATAGACACCTTGAAGGGCTACTGGTACCCGTGGAGAAGAAAAATTACAAATATCTGCAGTGCCTGTCAAGGAAAGTGCAACATTGCCTCTACTCAAAAATGGTCATAAGGTCCTATGGTGGTAATGACCTTTTTACCTTCCTGCTTACAAACCACTAGTTTCAGTCAAATCTGGGGATAAAATTATAACGCCTTAACTCAGCATAAAATAGCTGTTCCTGATCTGATCCCTGCCCACGCCATCAGGCCTGTTTTTAGCCATTCTTGCTCTCACTGGGTTTTTGATTGCTCGAATGGTTTAAACATTACCTTTCTACCCCAGGACCTTTGAACATGCTGTGTCTGTGGCTTTCTATTAACTCACTACTTGTTCTTGTCTTTGAGGTCTCAGGTTAAATGTCACTTCCCCAGGGAGCTTTCCCTGAACCCCAGAAAACATCAGGCCCCATTTAATATATTCCCATAACCGGGAGTTGGTGATGGACAGGGAGGCCTGGCATGCTGCAATTCATGGGGTCACAAAGAGTTGGACACGACTGAGCAACTGAACTGAACTGAACCTTTTCTTACTTGGGATACCCCTCACAGTGGTAATTAAGTACTTAATGCATCATTACTTGTTTAATGTCTGTCTCTTCACTAGGATGTAACCTCCAAGGGCACCAAGCCCATGCTCTAGCTTCAGCTCCTTTCATAGGGCTCCATTCATAACTGGTATTTGATGAGTGTTTATGTAGTGAATGAATAAAATAATCAGTGAGTTGATGAATAAAGCATTGCCTTCTTTAAAAGATTCCTCTTGTCATTTCTCAACCTGTTTTGCTTGAAGGAAGACCATGGGCTGTGAGCCATGAGACTTTTACCAAAGTCACAGATTTTTAGCCAAAGTTGTGTCCTGATGAGAACAAGACTTCCCGAGGGACTATTTGTTACCTGTGGCACAGCAGGCAGCCTTGTGTACCCAATGAGCTGCATGCACTCTGACCAGAGTGATACCATTGGTGATAAAAAGATACCACCTCCGTGAAACAGACACTCCATTTTACGACGGAAGCAGAGAAGCTGAAGGCTGCAGGTGCGGGCTACGCTGACACAGGCTCTGTGGAGGATCATTAAGAGCCTCCTTAGAAATGTGGGTTTACTCTGTGTTTAATCAGCCACAGGCAGAAGAAATGGCTTCATTTCAGCTCGATGAGAGCCAGATCACAAAAGGAAGATAGATGGCCAATACAGTCCCTCACTGCAAGCATATTGTCTTAATTTGAAGGAACAGCCTGGCACTCGTACTAATCAAGGAGGAAAGTACAACACGGTTAGCATGGAGGATGGGCCAGTTTAACTCTCAGCGCGCCCCTTAAAGAAAAGCTCTCATTTGTTTCCTTAATTAATATTTTAAGGAAAGTGAGAACCATAAAACACATGACTCAACCACTTAAGAAGTTCCCCAGCTTGGAATCCATGAAGTTTAAGGGAGGACTTTTTATATGCAAAACTTCTAAACCTCTACCAATAAAGAAGTATTGTAATCAGTGAATGAAGTGCCTTAGGAAGGACAGTCCATTTGCTGGCGGCTTTACTTACCTGGTCATATTTGCAGCTGACTGCAAAAAAAGCTACAAATAGAGACAATGTCCTGCGGATTGTGTGGTTACCTGATGGTTGCTCAGAGGCTCCTGTCAGTGGCTCGGACCCTCTGTTCGTCTTAGGTCCTCGAGAGCTCACCTTGGGGAGGCATGTGAAATGAGATTCAGCTCAGCTCAGCTCAGTCAGTTTGCTTCTTGATTGCCTGAAAATGCCAGAAAAGGGATTTGAAGCTTGGGTGGGAGCCGTGACACAGATCTGAACTTAGAGTCCTTGCCAAACCCCTCTTATTTGAAGTTGGAGCAGGTAATGAGTAGTTTGGGTACTTACAAACAAGTGGATGTTTTAGAATCATCTGGTGTGTGTCACATCCGTGTTTTCCTGAGATCCCCGGAGCCTTAGCACAAAGAGCTTTCACCGCCCTCCCCACCCCAATGATTATTTTCCAGATGTTCTGAAACAATGTCAAGTGACCCAGTTTACTCCTGAGAGGTTTAGAAAGGGGCATTTATGGAGAGACTGGTGAGGGAGGCTGAGATACTCACTCAGCAGCTAAGTCCTAGATAATCTCCCACGAACGCGGTATCGGATGGTGCTTTACCTAAGGCACACTGAGGATGGTTTTTAGAAAACGATATGCTAAACACTCCTACAGTGAAGGAGAAACTTAAGAAGCTTAACAATGGATGTAGAAATATTATCATCGGCTATCGAGGTAATAGTATCCAGTCATTCCTCACCTACAGGCGCAGATTTAGGCTTAAGCAGATGAAGACAACATGGAGGAAGTGTGTGGTCTTAGAGTGTTTAAACATCAGCCAGTCGAGGCAAAGGACTCTCTGTTAACATAAAACCTGAACATGTGTCTTTTGCTTTTTGCACTGACTATCATGAATTATAGAATCACAATCGCAGAAATGAAAGTAGCATAGCGAGGTGGGGAGGGATAAATCAGGATGTTGGGATTAACAGATACTCATGCTTGCTTCCCAGATGGCTCATCAGGTAAAGAATCCGCCTGCAATGTGGGAGATGCAGAAGACACAGGTTCAATCCCTGGGTTGCGAAGATCCCCTGGAGAAGGAAATGGCAACCCACTCTGGTATTCTTGCCTGGAGAAATCCATGGACAGAGGAGCCTGGCGAGCAACAGTCCAAAGGGTGCAAGCAATGGGACATGACTGAGTGCCTAAGCACACAAACACTACCGTATATAAAATAGATAAGTAACAAGGACCTACTGCAGAGCAGGTCCCTGGTGGCTCAGATGATAAAGCGTCTGCCTGCAACGCGGGAGACCCAGGTTCGGTTCCTGGGTCGGGAAGATCCCCCGGAGAAGGAAATGGCAATCCACTCCAGCACTCTTGCCTGAAAAATTCCATGGATGGAGGAACCTGATAGGCTACAGTCCATGGGGTTACAAAGAGTCAGACGCGACTGAGCAACTTCACTTTCACTTTCACACTAGAGCATAGGAAACTATATTCAATATCTTGTAATAGCCTACAATGGAAAAGCATCTGAAAAAAGAATGTATGCATGTGTGTGTGTGTGTGTGTGTGTGTGTGTGTGTGAATCCCATGGACAGAGGAGCCTGGTGGGCTACAGTCTGTGGGGTTGTAAAGAGTCAGACATGACTAAAGCAACTTAGCATGCATGTGTATATATATTTATATACACACACATATATATAAATGAATCACTTTGCTGTATACCTGAAATTAGCACAACATTGTAAATCAACTGTACTTTGTAAAAAAAAAAAAACAAAAAATAGCAAGAGGCATCCTGAGGCTTTATACAGACCTTTATGAGGAAGTAATAACATTGAAACAAGAGAACCATAATTTGCAATTAGGAAATTGTTTCATTCTCTGCACATGGGCAGCACATGCCAGAGAAGTCCCCAGGATGGGAACCCAGCTCTTTGACCACATAATGGAAGCAAGTCGTTCTCAAGGAGAAGCTGTATATTGCCCTATGCATATATGTGTACTAAGTCGCTTCAGTCATATCCGACTCTTTGTGACCCCATGAATTGTAGCCCACCGGGCTCCTCTGTCCATAGGATTCTCCAGGTAAGAATATGGTGGGTTGCCGTGCCCTCCTCTAGGGGATCATCCCGACCCAGGGATTGAATCCGTGTCTCTAATGTCTTCTGCATTGGCAGGCCGGTTCTTTACCACTAGCGTTAGCTAGGAAACTCCACATTGCCTTATACCCAGTCTTATATTAAAAAAACAAACCACCAATTCCCTCCAAACACGGACATCAGACAACATGTCAAAATCTGGCAAGAAGGTAGGATAACTCTTCCACAGCACATCTGCTGCATGTAGATGGCATTCAGCGGAATCGGTTCCCCCAACACCCCAACGTAAGCAACGTGCCAAAGCCTTGATGGGAAAAGTACTTAATGATCTACAGTGCGTCAGTCACCCAGCGGCTGCCAGTGCAAAACGAACAACCTTTCCTGGCACCAATTTCATGATCGCTGGCACTGAACTCAGGGCAGCTGTCCTGCCGGGGTCCTCTATACGTGAAAGGGAAAGGGAACACACGTGAGGGGCTCCTAGTCTCTGCAGAGCTCAGGATGCCTGCTGGTCGCCCCGATGCTTAGCAACTGTCTACACAGGAGATTGTTAGGCTGCAACACGCCACCAACTCAGGCTAACAGGCCTTTCCCTGAGTTCAGACATAGATGCCCCTCATCTATTAGAAGGCTGGGAATCTAGGTCAGTGCTGGCAGGTTTGCCTGATTCCAACTCTGGTAAAGAAGCAGAATTCCACTCTTCATGAAGACTTGGATGCCCACGTGAGATGAGATGGCTACTTGTTGATTTGCAAACATGTGGTCTGGAACATAAAACACTGAACCTTTTGAGTCAATTGTGTTACCGCCGGTGCTTTTTTGATTCCTTCCACCGATCTGTTCATAGTTAGAAGCATGACTTACATTACCCTTATCTTAACATCCTGAACCATCAGTGTTGTTATTGATCATCAAATTAGTCACTTCCTCTCATTTCAGATCCACTGACAGTTTTGGATGGTTTGAGTTGAGTGGGTTGGACAAGGGGAAATAGGTGATTTCCTTTGCCTCTTGTAGAGTTAATCTCTCATCCAGATACTGCTAAAGCATCTCTTTCAACAGAGGTCTTTATTCCTAGTTTAGCAGCATAACTATAAGGAACAAGTTTCTTCTTTACAAGGCTACAACTCAAAGTCCAAATGATAGATGATTTCCTGGTCCTGAAGAAGACACTTAAGCACTTATATTTCTTTCAACAATTTATTCCAGTTTGAACAAGACAGTCCATTTCTCATGTAAGCATGGAGCAAACAAGTTATGTGTATTCAAAAAAAAAATGTATGGCATTCTTTCAAGTGTTGGATTAGAAGAAGGACTTAGAATGTTGCCAACCAGAAATAGTATTTTTGAGTGTCCACCATTTAATATTTGGGGGCCTCTCTCCTGTCTGCAGATTTCCAGGGTGGTGCAGTGGTAAAGAATCTGCCTGCTGATGCATGAGAAACAGGAGACAAGGGCTCTATCCTGGGTCAGGAAGATCCCCTGGAGAAGGGAATGGCAATCCATTCCAGTATTCTTACCTGGAAAATTCTACAGACAGAGAAGACTGGCGGGCTACAGTCCATGGGGTCAAAGAGTCTGCCACAGCTGGGCAAGAGAGCATGCACACACTCCTGTCTGCATGAGTTTTCTCTGTTCTTAAACATCCTGTTTAGGTCTGCCGAGAGAACAAACTTTCTTACCGAGGATTTTTGGATGTTTTCTTGATTCACTCCAGTGGCCCCAATGAAGGAGACTTCTAGTTCTTAATTCCATTTTTCTTCGTTATGTATGGACCTCTCCACCTCCCCTCACAGCCTGTCTACCTACCAAATAACTATTTGGGCTGCTCAGGGAGTCAGGATGGCCCAGAATCTAGAACATATCCACAGCTTCATCCAGCTGTAGAAGTTTCTCTTTCCCCTCCCTTCTCCAGGGGATCTTCCCAATCTGGAGATTGAACCCAGGTTTCCTGCATTGAAGGCAAATTCTTTACCATCTGAGCCACCAGAAAAACCCTCTCTTTTCCCCTGAATAGAAATATTTGTTTCAACTAACATGTTTTATTAAGTGTGTTGCATCATCACTGTTAAAAATACCAATTCTGCTGCAATTATTGCCACAAGGAAAGATTTGTAAATATCTTGGAAAAAGAGTCCTTTTTCACCCCCAATACAAATAGCAAAGTTAGCATATGTCTTTCTAAAATCCCTTTCTTTTATAAAAATCATCCCTTTCCTTCCTTCCTGATCTATCAAAAGAGGTACATTTGCCCATGTTCTCCACCCAAGGGTGAAGCATTATATATTTTGACATATGTACTTGGCCCAGAGAGAATCAAAGTGGCTGTAACAGCTTTGATCATAGTAGTTATTTGAGTAATCTTGTGAAAGATTTTTCCAACTAACAGGTCTTTGGAGGAACTGAAACAGGCTTCTTTTATGGGTGCCTCTTAAGGGATCAGTTAGGATCAGAAATGATCGATGCTTCTCTTCTATACTTATAGTCTCTAATGAGAGACCAAGTTGCCTGGGAGTCTCCCCTAAGTGAAGCCTGCCTTGAAGGCTGAGCCATCCTATGTTGAAGAGGAGCAACTGCCACTCAGAAACATTTTCATCAACGTCTTTCTGTGTTGCATGAACCTAAGACTCACCTGAACCACGAGTTATGAGAAAATTCATGCCCCATCACAGCGAAACAGCTGTGTTCCCCCAGTCACTGATTTTGAAAGATGTTAAGGGAAGGTATTTGTTTTGAGCCTGTCGTTTTGGCTACAACTTCCCCTTCAGGTTTTCATATCGTGATGTCTCCTAGTCCTGTAACTGTTACCTTGTTTCTCTGATAGAGTCGGGGGGACCCAGGACCAGTCCTTTCCAGCTCCTAATCAGAAGGTAGGTAGACATGACAATATGCCAAGAATTATTTCTGGTGGGGCCCTAACAGCAGAGGAAGTGCCTCTATAGAATGGCTCATTGTAACAGAAGATAGATATGCCTGACCTGGCCTTTATGACAGATGTCAAATATATTGAAGCATGTTGTGAAGCAGATCAACTTATTGGCAAAGAAACGGAAGACCACCAAGGAGGGTGGCCAGATTTCCTGTCTCTGTGCAGACACAGCAGTGAGTCTGCTGGAGGCCCAGTGGGTGGAGAGAGGGGAGACCTGGGTGAGCTGTCTGAATTGCTGCCTTGTCCACACCAGGCTTGTCAATGAAAGTCCCCAAACCACAGAGATTGTTGGGAGAGTGCAGGGCGGATGGAGGACCAGGGTGGGGGACTAAGGCGACAGGGCCCACCCTGAGAGCAAGCACCTCTTCCATGTAGCATCTTAGGTGCCTCCTGGGCCTGCTCAAGAAATGTTGGTTCCTGAAGGAGAACCCAGTTCTCCTTCCTGGGTTCAGTTCAAGAAAGACTCCTTGAGGGTCTACCGTGTGCCAAGCACAGTGCTGGGCGTTGGAGATGAGTGTTAATACCACCCTGGTTTCAACTCTAATCCCACCCCCGTCACAGAGCTCTCTGCCTCCTTCTTCTGTGTCCCTCTCCCTTGGGAGAACATGGGGTATTTGGGTGACTCATTAGCTGCTGGGTGGTCTGGGGTAAGTTGATCGACTTCTCTGAGCCTTGTTTTCTTCAGTCACGAAAAGGACACTTGGACTCCTGCCTCATAGAGTTGAGAATATTGGACTTAACAGTGTGATTGTGCTTTGCTAAAAAGACAAGCTGCTGCTGCTAAGTCACTTCAGGCATGTCTGACTCTGTGTGACCCCATAGATGGTAGCCCACCAGGCTCCCCCATCCCTGGGATTCTCCAGGCAAGAACACTGGAGTGGGTTGCCATTTCCTTCTCCAAAAAAGACCAGCTAGGTAAGCTATATAAGGGGGAGTGATGACTAGCTCACTATTTACCTTTTACCTCATCATGGTTACTTTTCAGGTAATTTATATCACCCTCCACTGAGATTATCTGCTGTTAGATTACAAGCTCCCAGTACCCTTAGCCCTGGGCTCACTTAGTCAAATATGATTATCAGAAAACTTTGGGACAAATGAATTATACAAAGGCCACTTTTCCTTCAAATGGTTATAGCCAGCAGCCAGGTGTTCTGCTTGGTTAGAGAATAACCTGGGTGTCAGCTGCCTCTTTAGCTGGGCACAGTGTGCAACCCACACAACCACCCATGGTGAGCCTGCTAGTGTCACATGGTGCTTGGCCCAACGACATATCTAAATGATTTCAAACTCAATTTATTACAGTCACTGTTGTGCCCAGAATGATGGCATTATGTTTTCAATAGGATTACTTTAGCCATTGGATAGATTCAATGGATAAATTACAGATAACATGTAAAAAGTCACAACAACGGGTTCTTCTCTCCTCTTAAAATGTTTCTTCCTTTAAGTCAGTCATGGAACTAATGTAGTATTGCATTTCACCTGGGTTTGCTGGACATAAAGGGTACAGGTTTTTGTTTCTTTGCTTTAAGTTTTTGTGACCATGAACTATGGGAAATCAATACTGACACGGACTAGGAGCAAACCATGGAGGTGACACAAATTATTAAAGAAGGACAGTATGTCTATAGATCTGGGTTCCCCATGATTAGGGAAGGGAGATGAAACAGAGAAGTTGAGACTAGCTTGCAGGGAAAGTTCCTTGTGATATGGAATATTTGTTGGTTTAACTCTCCTGCTTTTGCTTATTCTGTCTAGATAGTTCAGTTGCTAAAAGTAAAACCCTTGTTAGATGGAAGAGCTGAACAGTTTCACATTTATGTATTCCATTTTGTAGTAGTAACATGGAAAGAAATCTCAAGAAAGCAGATCTACACAGATTTCATCCTCCACACCAGCTTCCAAGGTGGTCAGATGCTTTTTCTATAGAGCAGAAAATGCAAGTCTCTCTAGAAGGAAAAAAAAAAAACCCTAGAATCTAGCTTTATGTAAATGACAAGGGAATGGGGTAAAAACGGAACTAAAAAATGGAATTGCTTTGTATGTGGGACAGTTAACTTTAGTGAGATCCTAATGATTAGATTTTTGGCTCCTCAGGAAGCAGTGTGATGCTGTAACTGTCTATCTCTTAGGCAGGCTTGAGGTGTCAAAGGAAAAAAGATTTTTCATTTGAATCTAGAAAATGTAGACTCTGTCACTGGGCTGAAGGAGGAGCAAATGGTTTTTCAACCACAGGAGGATTCCACAAATTCATATTCTTTTCGATTCCTCATTCTGATCCCCCCACCCCTCCTGGCTCCTTTTATTTCCCTTTGAATTTGTGTTAAATTCATTACAGGCTCTTAAAGGAGAAAGGTTCTCAAGGGTTTAATAGAGATGTTAGATGCTATGAATAAAAAAAGGGGGGTGGGGAAGAGGAATTCACCATGGCTTCTTTGAACTAAACTATAGTTCATCTCAAGTGCTTTCCCCCCTTTTGGAGAAAAATATACCCTTCTCCTCCAGGAAGCTCAAAGTCTCAAAGGCCTATATTAACTTGATCTTTGGGAATAGTGTTTTAATTTTTTCCATAATCATCATGCAAATTGATCATGATAATCTCTGGGAAGGAAAATAAGTGAACCAATGGCCTCATTAACTCCAATGCTAGGGGGACCCCGTTCCTAAGAGCTGGTGCCCTCACCCCACACTGGGCCAGGCCTTCTTTGTACATGACTTGGTCCAGTCCCAAGAGTAAGCTGTGACTTCTTCTGTCCCTGACCTGTTTAAATTGCCTTATGCATTTTACTCCTTTAAAAAATAATGGGGGAATAATTTGAAAGGTCCCAACCTTATAAAAGGGATGCTTTTGTTCTCTAGGTTCCAACCAACATCTCCAACTGGGCTGTGACAGGACCTCACCACTGATGGACATGTTTTATTCGGGCCTTACTTAGAGACACTGAGGTCTCAATACGCTTTGGACAATAAACTGAGTCAGTCGGGATTAAATTGTGTGACTCAGATGCCTAATTCTGAATGCTACTCTGTTGAATTAGGAGGGCTTTTTTTTTTAGAGTGTGTTTGTTTTGATTTTAATTTAACATGGAGAATGGCAGAGACAAATAGATCTGTCCAAAATAAACTGAGTAACAAATTTTTGAGCTGTGGTGGTTATTAATTTCATGTAAGTGGCTCCTCTTTTTGTTTTTATAAACTGTAAAATTCAAGAGGAAGCAGAACCAAATGTAATATACTTTTATTGATTGCCTGCTAGGTGCCAAGCAAGGTGTTAAATGTTTGCAAATGCTGCCTTATTTATCCTTGTCTTACAGATGAGGAAAAAGGGATGGGACAAGGTGAAATAGACTGCCCTGCTGGAAAACAGCCTCCTCATTTACAGATCTGCCTCACTGCTGAAAAGAATTTGACACATTGTTTGAAAATTAACTTCCTCAGAGCAGTATCGAGCTACACTGTTCTCAGTGGACCTTGTCCTTCCAGTGAGTAGTGAGGAAGTTACTAGAACTCTTGGAGCCACTGGGTGCTACGCATCTGGATGAGGACAGTAGATGTCCAGTACTGTGCCTTGTGGCCACTATTACCTTCCACTGATTAACTATCCATGGCTGAAAAATAGGTATCTGGTGAGTGAGTGCATGCTAAGTTGCTTCAGTCATGTCTGACTGCGACTCTATGGACTGGAGCCCACCAGGCTCCTCTGTCCATGGGATTCTCCAGGCAAGAACACTGGAGTGGGTTGCCATTCCCTTCTCCAGGGGATCTTCCCAACCAATGGATCAAACCCAACTCTCATGTCTCTTGCATTGACAGGCAAGTTCTTTACTGCTAGCACCACCTGGGTGCTAGCCCAGTTATCTGTATATGTATAAGTAAATCACTTTGCTGTATACATTAAACTAATACAACATTGCAAATCAACTATACCAATATAAAATAACAAATTTAAATAACAAAAGAAAAACATTAAAGCTAAGAAAAAGAGAAAAAATACGGCAGGGCTTCTCACTGCTGTGGTTTCTCTTGCTGTGGAGCTGAGGCTCTTGGGTGGGCGGGCTTCAGTAGTTTCTGGGCCAGGGCTCAGTAGCTGCAGTTCCTGGGCTCTAGAGCACAGGGTCAGTAGCTGTGGTACATGGGCTTAGTTGCTCTGTGGCAGGTGGGATCTTACTGGACCAGGGATCAAACCCATGTCTCCTGCGTTGGCAGGCAGATTCTTTGCCGCTGAGCCACCAGGGAAGCCCCAGGTGACTTTAAAGTCAATGTGATCTCTCTCAAAATATTCTATAGTCAGTATGCATTGACACCTACTATCTGTAAGGTATTGCATTAGAAGACAATGAAATACATCTTCAAGAACCATTAGTTGAGTTTGGGCTACATGCTGGAAATTGTGCTGTGAGCTCCAGATACAAAGATAAAGGGGCCTGATTGCCTGGTTAGGAGGGTGGCTTTCTGAACATACACAGTCAGTATTAGAACGATACCAAACAGCAGAGTGACTTGAAGACTTAAAGAAGACTTTGGAGATATAGTAACACTCGAGCTGGGTTTTAAAGTTGTTACTAAGAGTTCTTCAGATGGAGATGTTGCGGGAAACACTTGCTATTTTGAGGGAACTTCATGTTTAATTTGATAAAGCAAGAGCATGTTATTGCCTTTGAAACAGCCAGAAACAGGGTATGATTGGTGTGTCATGGAGCAGGGCTGACGCTACCATTCATTTACTGGGAGAATGGCATTTTCTCAGACTACGCTTAGAACAATGGTTCCTTGAGATGTGAATTGGTATTGACTGAGAAAACAGGAGGTTTTAAGGTCAAATAAAATGGAGGGAACACTGAGTTAGGCTGTAACCGGATTTTTCCTTCAAGACCTCAGACTCTTTAACATGCTGCTCTGCATGATTAATTTGCAAGAACTTGCCCTGAACCTCTTTGTCTCTCCCTTTTCATAGTGCACCCAGGACTCCATGGGTCCCACAGCGGAAAATACTGCTTTAAGATAGCGGCAGGTGTCACCTGCCTTTAAGAAGTGAATGGTTTCTATTTCAGAAAGGAAATGTGGGCACCTGGGAGGAAGAATGCCAATGATGAGAGACCAGATGCAAGGCAGCTTATAACCAAATTGTGACATCTTCTAGGCAGAACAAACAAATAGGAGTCAGAATTAAAGCACGTAAGCCATGGAATGCAGTGGTGGAATGGAAAGAGACTCAGCAGGTAGCCTGGATACTTGGAGACCATACGGAGGGGTTGATGAGAAAAAATTATCTGAGGGTGACACCCTAGTGTCTAGTTGGGACGCTTGGACAGTGAAGAAAAATGATAGGTAGAAGATGAGAAAATTAATTCCATTTGGGAATGGTATAATTGAGATGTCTATAAGATGTCTCAATAGAGCTGATCAACTCAGCCAAGGGTTGGGGACCTAATCTCCATCTCAAGACACACAGGATCATAATTTTATTCTTCTATGATGCTTCAAATGACTATTATCCAAAGGTGTCTCAGGATTTACTGTAATTGTGTTTCTTAACAATAAATACATAGAAATGCAGGTAATAGAGAACCGTGTTTAATAGAAAGAGGAAAGTAAGTCAATGATTGACTGTATTTATTTAACTACTAGTGTGTTCCTAGCCTAGCAACTGTGTATGTGTGTGTGTATGTGTGTGTGTGTGTGTTAGGCGCTCAGTCGTGTCTGACTCTTTGCAGCTCTATGGACTGTAGCCCGCCAGGCTCCTCTATCCATGGGATTCTCCAGGCAAGAATACTGGAGCAGGTAGCCATTCCCTTCTCTGGGGGATCTTTCCAACTCAGAGATCAAACTCTGGTCTCCCGCACTGTGTGCAGAGTCTTTACTGTCTGAGATACCTGGGGAATCCTAGCAACAGTACATAAGGGAAAAGCAAGCAAAATAAATAAATAAATACATACATAAAAAAAGAAAGACAAGGAAAAGAAAAATACACAACCTTTGCTCAAGGACTTTACTGTCTAAAGCTTACAGAAAATGTTTCAAGTGGTTGGATTTCTCTGTTGGGATCTTTGGACATTCTGCTTGCTAAATGGCTCAGGCAGTAAAGAATCCAACTATAATGCAGGAGACCTGGGTTTGATTCCTGCGTCAGGAAGATCCCCTGGAGAAGGGAATGGTTACCCACTCCAGTATTCTTGCCTGGAGAATTCCATGGATAGAGGAGCCTGACAGGGTACAGTCCATGAGGTTGCAAAGAGGTGGACACAACTGAGTAACTAAGCATGATGACTTGCTAGATGAGCTAGGGCAAGTTATATACCTTCTTAAAGCTTGGGTGTTCTCATTTGTAAATTTTTATGTGTAGAATATTAGTACAGAAGTTGTGAGGATTGCTAGGGTTAAACTAAAATTTATTTACTGTATTTTGAATGAATAAAATAAATTTATTTGGGAATAATGTATGCATTGTGATCCATTAATACATTTCACTATTTTTATTTGATTTCCAGTTAATATCAAATAATAACTTGTCTATTTGAATTGCAAAAATCAAGCTGGTTTGAATTAAAGAAGTGTGAAAAATTCTTGGGTTGGCAAAATACATAACACTTTCATCAATTAAAAATAGGTAAAATGTGTTAAAAATAATGAAAAGTTCATATTTTAATTGAACTGGCTTTTCACAAGCCTATATTTTATGAAGCTTAATGAAACAAAAATTGAAATGGTGCCCATTATGAAATCTGTGTTAATTGTTATGATTCTCATAAAGTTCATATGATTCCAAAAAGTTTTGCAGTTACACCAACTCGAAATGTACAGTACTTGTCTTTCATTCTCTCTGGATATATTTTTGGTAATAAAGACCAATTATGCACCTTGGCAAACAGCATTTGCTAAATTGAAAACTTCCTTTAAAAACACTAGAAACTTTGGACATGATACTGCCAAAACTGCAGGGTGCTTTTGCTAATCTGACAAAACTTTCTTTGTTCTTTCTGGCTTCATCAAGAGCAAGGCTGTTTCTTCACTTTACTATTACCCTAATACTGTCATCGTCTTAAATATCCTTGTGCTAGAAGGCACTGCAATATTAATTAAAAATACAGTCTAATTATTTACCCTAGTTGGTTCACACAAACCTCTACAGTGTAATCAGTGCACTCCCTTCTGGGGTTTCACAGCATTTTGGACTGAAATAGGAAGGTTTGTTACTGACTTACACTTGGCTCATGAGTGTAATTAAGTATAACCTACAATTCACCTTTAGGTCACTAGATCAAACATAACTTATCCAGCCCATGTCGAAAAGTATGGGCTGCATTGACTGGTGGGCGGCACACATGAATGAATGGAACTTTTAATTTACCTCCAGGCCTCTCAGGGAACATGTGGAGTGTTTCCGAAGACAGAGGGAAAGCAGAGGGTTACCAAATCAGTCACTGGCTTCAGACAGTCCTCGGCGCAAAGCACCATCAACCACGCCTGAGCACAGCTTGTCTGCGATTGTGTTTAGCGACCATCAGTAGCCTAGCGTGGCAGACAGATATTTTCTAGCTGTTAGGAGTGTGTGTGAAGACTCTGGGTGTGCCTGGTCCTGAATCACCCAATGAGCTTGTCTTTTGGAAGCTCAGCATAGAAATGTTGCTAGGCCCGGCGGAGTGGTCAGATCTTTATAAAGATCTTTAAAATCTTTTGTCCTTGGGCTTATCTGGCATTATTTAATAAGGGAGAAGTTTCTTCCGGAAAGACCCACCGAGGGCCCATTGGTCTCCTCCATAAACATGTGTTAGAAAGAGTGAGGGTGACGAAGCTGCTTTATCAGCATAAAATGTCCAAATGTTACCCCTACCACCTTAACATTTAAATTGCCATCTGGGAGTCCTATTCAGTTTGAAATGCCCAACTGGCTGGCCTGAGGAAGAAACAAAGGGGCAGACAACCACATGAAAAAGTTTGGACAATGAGGAACAATAGTAAAAGTAAAATAATATTTGATTCTAGTTATTGACACTCATTAGAACTCAGACTGATTGAAGTGTACGTTCTTTGATAGACACGGTGGAAGACGAGATTCTGTTCTGAAAGGTTGTTTGGGCAAGGTATGGAAGACTTTGAGTATCTTGAATGTTTTGTATCTTTAAAAAAATGTTTTATTTTATATTTGGGTATAGCAAAGAGTCGGACACGACTGAGTGACTGAACTGACTGACCAACTGATAGCCAATTAACAATGTTTTGATGGTTTCAGGTGGACAGCAAGAGGACTTGGTCATACATATATATCAAGCCAATCTGCCCCAAACTCCCCTCCATCCAGGCTTTCACATAACATTAACCTTGTTGGTTATTCATTATATGTAGCAGTATATATGTGTCTATTCCAAACTCCCTAAGTATTCCTTCCCCTCCATCCTTCCCCCTTGGTAACCATAAGTTTGTTCTCTGTCTGGGAGTCTGTTTCTGTTTTGTAAGTAAGTTCATTTGTATAATTTCTTTTTTAATGATGTAGTTTTACATATATAAGCTATTCAATAGGAAATCTTAAAAAAAATTAAATTATTAATTGGAAGATAGTTGCTTTGCAATATTGTATTGGTTTCTTCCAAAGAGCGATGTGAGTCAGCTGTAAGTATACATATATCCGCTCCCTCTTGAGCGTCCCCCACCCCCATCTCACCCCACTAGGTCATCACAGAGCAGCAGGTTGAGCGCCCTGTGTTATATAGCAACTGTCCACTGGATGCCTATTTCACAAATGATGCTGTACTTCAGTACTACTCGCTCCGTTTGCCTCACCCTCGCCTTCCCCAGGGGGCTCGGTGGTAAGAGTCCACCTGCCAATGCAGCAGACACTGGAGACGCAGGTTCGATCCCAGGGTCGGGAAGATCCCCTGGAGGAGGAAATGGCTACCCATTCTAGTATTCTTGCCTGGAGAATCCCATGGACAGAGGAGCCTGGCAGGCGACAGTCCATGGGGTCGCAAAAGAGTCAGACATGACTGAGTGACTAACACTAGCGGTTATCATCCCTCCTTCCCCTGCGTGTCCACTGTCTATTCCTGCCCTGCAAATAGGTTCATCAGCACCATTTTCCTAGGCTCCATGTATATGTGTTAACATAGATATTACAAAAAAAAGAAGGTTATAGGTCAGCGTCCCTGATAAACATAGGAAGATCTTAATTCATCCAGAGTCTGAAATGATGGCAGGCATCTTCAGTGACTTTCCCGATTGAATTTAACCTGATGTTTTGGCTGAGGTAAGTTAAGACTTCAGGGTAGAAATGGGCTAACTCTGTTTTACAATTCGACAGATAGTAGCTGTCAAGAAGGTAAATCAAGACACCAAAGGAAGATAGTACACGATGCCTCTCCTGGGAGGTTCTGTGAAGAGGAAAGAGGACAAAGCAACCAGAGGTGGTGGTGTTTGCCTTCTGCCTGCAGAGAAGTGACTGTCAGCTGGAGGCTCTGATTCACAGAAACACAGAGGTCACGTGAGATATAAAGTCAAACAGAAAGAGAGATATGTGTACCTGGAACATTTTTTTAAATAATGAGTTGATTTGGAGAGTTGGTTGAATCCGCTGAAAAGCATTATAAGACCCACCACGTTTGTTCCAGTGGATATACTGTCCACCCACCCATTCACTCAACAGTATTCACGGACCACTTACTACCAGCTGGTTACTAGGACATGCAAAACAAAAGCCCTTGACCTCACAGAACTTGCACCCAGATGAAGTGTCCAAGGAGAGAAGGCTTTCACTATCCATTGGAAACGTGGGGAAAGGGGAGGACCACTTGAGGAGTGGAGGGGAGGTGGACAGGTCCCATCCTGCCAGCTCTTGCTCTTGTACTCTTAACATTCAGAGAAATGAGGAGCCGTTGAAGATTTTTAAGTAGGGAAATAAAATGGTCAGATTAGCTTCTAAGGGTCCTCTTTCAGCATCCTCATGGCTTCTGTACATGTTCCTTTTCTCCCTGCTGCCCATGTAGACAGAGTTTTCTAACAACCTCAGAAAACTGAGGGGAGCAGAGGAGCTTTGGTGCAGAGAAACTGGAAATGGGTGAAAATGTTATTTATTTTTTCAGTTGAGTTTGGACTCTGGAAGCCACCAGGACTTCCCAGGTGGCTCAGATGGTACAGTCTGTCTGTAATGCAGGAGACCTGGGTTCGATCCCTGGGTCAGAAGATCCCCTGGAGGAGGGCATGGCAACCCACTCCAGTATTCTGGCCTGGAGAATCCCATGGACAGAGGAGCCTGGTGGGCTACAGTCCATGGAGTTGCAAGTAGCTGGACACGACTGAGCGACTCTCATTCACTCACTTGGACTCCTGAGACCTTACAACTGGACCACACAGTAGCTCCATGGTTGCCCTGGGTCTGATGCGCTCTTCTCCTGCCCTAGGAGCCTTCCCAAACCTTGATCACAGCGTGTCCCAACATGGAACCTCGGCTGCCTCGGGCTACATCCTCAGAGCCAGTCTCTCCACGGAATGGTCCCGTCAGCCTGTCCGTGCTGTTATCTGTGAGGTTTAGCTACACAAGAGCACTTCCTAAACCGGTTCCACAGATGCAAGTTTAGTGAGATGTTAAAAAAAGCTCTACAGAAATGGGAGGGGAGGCGATGAGTCAAGCAGATGGATAAAACAAACCCAGAGTATGATAACATCTTCTCTTTGAGACACATAAGGCAGTTAACCTCCCTAAAGGCTCTGAGAAATGCTGCAAAGTGTTCTTTAACCTAGCACTTCTCAAGCATGCTGCTGCTGCTGCTGCTGCTGCTGCTGCTGCTGCCGCCAAGTCGCTTCAGTCGTGTCCGACTCTGTGCGACCCCAGAGACGGCAGCCCACGAGGCCCCCCCTGTCCCTGGGATTCTCCAGGCAAGAACACTGGAGTGGGTTGCCATTTCCTTCTCCAATGCATGAAAGTGAAAAGTGAAAGTGAAGTCGCTCAGTCGTGTCCAACTCTTCGCGACCCCATGGACTGCAGCCTACCAGGCTCCTCCGTCCATGGGATTTTCCAGGCAAGAGTACTGGAGTGGGTGCCATTGCCTTCTCCGCTTCTCAAGCATAATTAACAGCAAATACGCTCCTCTACTTAACAACTGTGAAACACTACACAAGCTAACCCTTCACTTTTGCCAGGTTGGTCTGTCCAACCCCAGATGTGCCTTTGAACTTCCCCTGCCATGGCTTTCCTTATCTGTTCCCTGTTTTGGAAAATTCTTCATTAATAACTCTATCCTTCTAATCTCATCCAGTTCAAATGCCATCTCCTTCGTGAAGCCCACCTTGATTATTCCACCCCAGAATGATGTTGCTTTAAGTACACGTATATCCCCTCCCTCTTGTGTTATACAGCGGCTTCCCGCATTTTACACATGGTGGTGTAAATGTTGATAGTGCTCTCTCAGTTCATCCCACCTTCTCCTTCCCCCTCTGTGTTCACAAGTCCATTCTCTATATCTGGATCTCTATTCCTGCCCCCAAAATAGGTTCTTCAGTACCACAGATGTATACTTATAAGTGATTGACATTGTTGTATAGCAGAAACTAACAACATTGTAAGGCAATTATCCACCAATTAAAAATAAAAAATATGTTATCAAGCATATTATAAAAACAGAATGATGGTGCTCTTTTTCTGACTTTAAAGCATTGTATTTCCTGCCTCATATTGTTCATGAACAATAATGTTTACAGTATTACTCTTTTCGTGTTTAGAGCTGTGAAATGAGCAGATCAGTCTCTTGAAGGGATTGATAGTTTTACTTTTTACATGAAAGAATTATGAAAGAACATGAGCTTTGTCATGAGACAAATAGTTGTTCCTGTCACATTTCAGCTAACCAGCTGCATGACTTTGGACAACTTACCCAGCCTCAGTAATGCTCAGTTTTTTCATCTGTAAAATAGGGATGATAAGCTGCCTCCTCATTAGACATGGGCCTTCTCAGTGACTCAGATGGTAAAGAATCCACCTGCAATGCAGGAAACCCGGGTTCGATCCCTGGGTTGGGAAGATTCCCTGGAGAAGGGAATGGCAACCCACTCTGATATTCCTGCCTGAAAATCCCATGGACAGAGGAGCCAAGTAGGCTAGAGTCTTTATGGTCAAAAGAGTAGGACACACACGACTGAGCAACTCACACTTTCATTTTATTAGAGGCTTCGTGAAGATCAAATGAGACCATGGTCAGTATCCAACATGTTGTAAGCAATTAATACATGTAAGCTCCAATTATTATTATAATTTCTGTTACTACTATGGGTGTGTACTCAGTTGCTCAGTCACGTCCATGGGATTTCTCAGGCAAGAATACTGAAATAGGTCAGCATTTTCTTCTCCAGGGGATCTTCCTGACCCAGGGATCAAGTCCACCTCTCCTGCATTGACAGATGGATTCTTTACCCTTGAGCCACCGGGAAAGCCCCTAGTACTACTACTACTACACCAAAAAAAAAAAAACCTCCTTTTTTTTGTTTTAGTGACTGTAACATGTGCAATATTCCAGAACATCAACATTCTGAATGGTTTGAGATTTTGGCATCCAGAAAGACTGCTTCTCTCTTTCTGGAGAGCGGGATATTGGATAAACCACTGCCTGGTTGGAAATGGTTTTCCTTCCAGAGAGAGAGGGCCTGTGACGGTAATAGCCATGCTTCCTGGATTTTCTGGTCCACTCAGATTTTAAGAGTAAATCTCATCAGCAAACAAAGAATTAGTCCAATGAATCTGATTTCCGGTTCACTGTGACCGCTGTGCGTAGTGTGGAGAGGTGTTTGGTTCTCGCTTGTGACTGATTTGCCTGGTCTGTGGCCTGGAGATCAGGAGCCTGGCAATCGTGAATCAGTGGCTGGGCAGAATCAGCGCTCTGATTGCTTTAGTCCAGGTTTCCCTTGAATCTTGACATGTGATTGTCTGATTTCAAAGTTCAGCAAAAGAAAATGCCAAAGATTCTTTTGTATCATACATGGTAATTATCTGTGAGTTAAGATAAAAGAATAGCATATATGTATACATATTTTCATGTTTCTACTCATTCAGTAAATATTTATTGAGTACCTACTATGTGCTAGGCACAGTTATGATATAATAGTAAACAAAAGACAGGTATCTTGAGACTTCCCTGGTGGTCCAGTGGCTAAGACTCTGAGCTCCCAAAGCAGGGGGCCAGGGTTCGATCCCTAGGCAGAGAACTAGATCCCACATGCCGCAACTAAAATCTGGCACAGCCAAATAAATTATTTTTAAAAATCATACTAAAAACTATCTCAGTTTAAAAGAAAAGACAGACATCTCTGTTATAATGGAGCCTAATTCTGCCTGGAGAAGCCACAAAACAAACAAGTAAACAGATGAAGATATTATACACAAAGTGGTGGGAAATGCTGTGAGAAAAATCAAAGCAAGGGTAGGCGGGATGTAGAGCTGGGGAGATCAGGGAAGGTTCTGGGTTAAGATGACATTTGAGCAAAGGTGTGAAGGAAATGTGAGAAGCATGTAGGCTAAGGAACTCTGGAAGGGAAAAGAACCCTGCCACCTAATAGGCAAGAGGAGAAAGCTGAGATAAAGGGAAAGAATGGCTTGATGTTAGATAAAGAAACACACTGGATCTTCTGGCCACGTCAAGTTTGTATTTGATGTAAAGGAATTGGGAAGCCATCGGTGCACGTTAAGGCGAGGCACTACATTTGTCTTTTCAAAAGATCCTTCTGGCAGCAGAGAGTGGAGAGTGGGTTAGAGAGATCCAAGTGAGTATGGAGAGAGGGGTGGAGGAATATGAAATAGCTCAGGTAGGAGATGATGCTGGCTTGGACCGGACCAACGTTTATCAGCCTCGGCACTAGTGACATTTTGAGCTGCATCATCTTGGCTGTTGAGGGCTGCCCTGGGCACTGTAGGCTGCTTAGAAGTTGCCCTGGTCTCTACCAACTGGATGTCAGTAGCATCCTTTCTCCCCAGGTGTGACCCCTCTAGATGAGTATCTGCTGAGAGGCAAAATTGCCCCCAGTTGAGAGTCACTGGACTGTGCTGCTCGTAGAGATGGGTGGAGGAGGACGGATGTGAGAGGTCTTGGAAGGTAAGAGTCAATGAGAGGGGCTGCATGTGGGCCGATGATGAAGAAAACGAAGAGGGAGTGAGAGGAGCCAAGATGCTGTGCTCATCTTGATGCTGTGCTGCGGCTGTCATGTTAGAGGAGGGGCGGGCTTGCTGCTGAAGATGCCGGTTCAGTTCTGGAAGGGCAGCACTGGGCAGCCCACGAGACCCCTCTCTCCTGCCAGGTGGAGGCGGGAGCAGCGAGGCCTGGAGTCCGGCAGAGGGACCTGGGGGAGAGGCAGGTTTCTACACTGGTGACCGGGGCCACGATGGGAGGAGATGGAACCAATCAGGGAGCCATTTACAGGGAGAAAGGAAAGACGAGGGCCAAGGGTAAAGCCACAGAAACCCGAAGGATTGAAGCCTTCATGAAGAGCCAGCCAAAAGGCCAGGAAATTCCCCAGAGCCTGTGATAACCTGGACCTTACGCAGGAAATAGTGCGGGAATCAAGACAGTGGGCTCTGAGTCCAGTGACCTGTGTTTGCATCCTGATTCCACCACTTAAATTTACAAGCCCATGGGTACATTACTTATCCTTCCTAACCCTTGCATGATGCTGGGAGGGGTTAGATGCTGTGCTGTGTTGAACATCTTTCAGTCGGTGCCCAGCTTGTAGGAGGTCCTCAGTTAGTGGTACATGTAGAAAGAGGTGTGGACAGGCACAAAGCTGTGGATGCTGCACATACACGGGGTGGGGGTACTCTGAGAGGGTCAGGTGGAGGCCCTTGGCGGCGGGCACAGAGGAGCAGAAGCACAGCAAGCGGCGTGCCTGAGTGGGATCTGCTGAAACCCTACACAGCCCCAGCCGGCGGGCCCGGGGGTAATGTAATGAGAGGTGTTTTCCTCCCTCCAAGACAGGTGCTCAACTGATACAATTTAGAGTCTCAAATTCCAGAGCTTAATCGTTTGTTCTACATACAAGTTAGCCCAGCTCAGCACACCTGTGGACTAAGATCTTGTGATGCACCCAAGCCTGTCTTTTATTAAGTTCTTTGCAAGCCGTCAAAATAAGACCAAATGTCCATGTGTCACTAAGTATGCAAGTGGACATAAAATGAGCCATTGTGAGGACTGCACAGTGAAGAGCTCAAAATAGCACGTGAATCCCGGGGCTCTGGAAAGTACAGTTACATGATTAATGTAACCAGAGTTAGATATAAAATGAAATTAAATATTTTATATAGCGAGAAATGCCTACACACACATAAAATTCCCTGTTGGTTGTATTTGAGGTTTAGCCATGTTGAATCGATAAAAAATGATTTAGAACGGATGGCTTCCAGCAGCTGGTTGCGCTTTCAGTCTTCCATAAAGAAGTTAAAATTAATTTTAATATGTTGATGGTGCTTATTGATGATAATATTCATAATAAATATCCATTGGAAAAATTCTCTGGCACATCTATGTGACAGGGAGGTCAAAAATGTTAATGACAATCACAACTACAAAATGCAATTCAGTCAATTACTTTAATTAAATCTAAAACTACTTTATGTCTCCTCATTTATACAGTAAACTCATAGTGGGGAAAGGGCATCATCTTTATCTGGCTCGTTTCAGCGTCCAGAGATGCGGTCTTGGGTTGTGTTTTCACACTGGTAGCTCTTACATCCTTGCGGAACATTTAAGGTAATTATGGGTCTTACAAGTAATGCTTCTGCTTCTATGCAGGGGAAAAGGGTGGAGAGTTCCTTCTGAATGCAGTTTTATGGAAAGAGAGCTTTCCCTTCACAGATGCTAATCTTGTATTTACAGACTGGTTTAGGTCTGACGGAGCCAACATTCCTCGGTAAATGGTAGAAGCGTCTACATTTCAGTGAATCCTTTTTAATTATATTGTTTGGTATCAGAAGAAAAGGAACGCAGCTGTCTGAGTTCTCACTGCCACACAGGTTCCAGCGCTCTCAACTCACTCAGTCCTTACAACCCTAACAAATAGTGTTTTTTTACAAAAAATTGTGGGGTCGTATTAAACTTTAGAACCCTTAGACCTTAATGTTATTGAACTTGGAAAGTAGAAAGGTGAGCATTTTAAATAATCAATCAATCAATTAATCAACAGTTTATTCAATATTTCTACACAGTTATTTAGTATCTACTATATGCTAAAAATGTTGTGGGCATCCAAACACAGCTATAAATTACACAGATGAAATCCTGACCCTCTCCTTAAGGGGCTTACATTTTGTTTGGAAGGAAATGAGAAAATAAACAAGTGAACTGAATAATATTAGATAGTGGCGAAGATCATAGGGGAAAAAAGTAGGATGATGGTGAAAGTGGCTCAGTTGTGTCTGACTCTTTGCGGCACCACGGACTATATGGTCCATGGAATTCTCCAGGCCAGAATACCGGAGTGGGTAGCCTTTCCCTTCTCCAGGGAATCTTCCCAACCCATATATCCCACATTGCGGGAGGATTCTTTACTGTCTGAGCCACCAGGCAAGCCCAAGAACACTGGAGTGAGTACCCTATCCCTTCTCTGGCAGATCTTCCCAACCCACGAATCGAACAGGGGTCTCCTACGTTGCAGGCAGATTCTTTACCAGCTGCACTGTATGGCAGGGTGACAGACTTTTCAAGTTTGCCCAGAGTTATTCTGGTTTTGGAGTAGGAAATGGCAACCCACTCCACTATTCTTGCCTGGAAAATTCCATGGACAGAAAACCCTGGCAAGGTCTGCATGGGGTTGCAAAGAGCCCGACCCAACTGAGCACACTCACATGCTTTCTGGTTTTAGCATAGAAAGTCTTGCATCCCAGGAAAACCCTCTGGTCCACGCAAACTGAGATAATTGGCTGCCCTTGTAGTGGGATGACTAAGAGAAACCCATCTGTTGGATGAGGAGTCAGGGAAGGCCTTCCTAGGGGATTGACATTTGAGTCAAGACAAGAATGATACAAAAGAGCTGTCTTCAGATTTCTGTCGGGCCATCAGGATGAGGTTCATCCCCTCCTAGAGAGGGTCCAAACAGGAATTTGTGTTTTGAGAATATGAATAAACACTTACGGAATATTTTCCATAGGTCAGACAATGTAAATATTTTATATCCTTCAGTTCCTAAGTCCAAGTAGTAGGCAATGTTACTCCCATTTTACAAGTCAGACATAAAATGGCAAGCATTGTCTGAAGTCTTGAGGTTAATAAGTAGAGAGTTGGGATAAAATTTTGCTCTGGCAGTTTGACCTATTTTAGGGAGAAAGAATCACTTCCTGCTTAGAGAGGAGGTAGAAACAGAACTTTGATTTCACAGAGCCTAGACTCTTGCTATATTGCCCATGAAAACTTCTCTAAACTGGATTAGCTTGGACATTATTCTTTATCTAAGCTAGACCTGATGGCATTTGGGTTAAGCAGCCTCTAAAGAGTTGGATACTTCCTAAAGAGCTCAAGATTCCTTGGGGAAATATGATGGGATATAAAGGTAGGACTTGGAGTTTCTGAAAATCACAGATGAAGTAAAAAGCAAAAATTAACTTTTTATTTTAAGTGTAACTGTAATTCTATTTATCTCTGAGCTAGTGTTGCCTGTGGACAAATTAGGAGGCATATATTTTTGTCTTATTACTTAGCTTCTGGCATGGGTGCATTCCTTAAGTCTTTTCAGAGCAGACCTTGTATACTGTATCTTTGGATTTTCCATTGCAACTAACAGGTCCTTGCATTTACTATGAAATCTATAAACATTTGCTGAAATTAAAATATTTGGAGGATCAGCATTGGTATCCCAATAAAGTTATGCTTACAATTTTTGGTCATTTTCTACAAGATAAATTCTGAAGTGATTCACTTCTGGGTTTGGCTAGCAACCTTTTGGACCTCAGAAAGAACACTATCCCTTGCCATAGTTATAGTTAACCCAACTCATGCCATGATGACAAGTTCTGAATGTATACATTTATTTGCATTAAAATACACAGAAAACAGTCCTAGAATGATAGAATGAGGACATTAAAGAAAACACTCCTCCACAAAAGCAATGAGAACACTGGCAAAAATCATCAAGAACAACTTTTCAGTACTCTGAAAATTAACCAAAGGCTTACAGGAATTCAAAAAGTGTTTATTCAAGGAAGATGATTAAGTCATGATAAGAAGAATGAGTGCCATGACATTTTAATGTACTCATGTCCCATCCTATTCTTCCCAGTTCTGCAGTAGCCTTGAACACCAACAGCCTCATAAGCATGGTAGGTATGAAAAATGAATGGTCTAGAAGCCACTGAAGGGGGAAAAATGATACTGAAGACCCCCACAGGCCCCATCCCCAGAAATCTGTCATTATTTCATCTCAGTCTCACAATTCGTCTTTCTTTGATCTGATTCAGAGCTCACTTTACAAATTGCCTTTTCTCTAGGGTCTTGGTTAAAAATAATTACTGGCACTGTTTAGCTCAACAAGTATCTGAGTTGCTGATAACAGTTGGAGCTAGCAAGAGACTAAACAGAACATTAAAAAGGAAAAACTGAGGAGTAAGAGCAACAAAAATAAAAACTTCTACAACAAATCCTGAGCTGAGGGGGATCTTATTTACATCATGTTTTTTAAAATGTTGTTTTCAAAAGAAACAGGAAAATATGGCTTACACCTAGGGAAAAAGCAATGAAAACAACACTTGAATTAGCCCAGGTGTTGGACTTACAAGACAAGGATTAAGAGAACAAAGGGAAAGTACATCTAAATAATTAAAGGAAAATATGAGAATATTTCACCAAGCAGATAACATCAATAAAAAGATAGAAATTCTAAAAAAAGAACAAAATAGGATTTTTGGAGTTGAAAAATACAAAAATTGAAATGAAAAATTTGTTAGAGGAGCTCAAAACATATTTGAACTGACAAAGGAAAGAAAGGCTGAGCTTGAAGATAGTTTATTGAGATTACACAGGCTGAGGAACAGAAAGGAAAAAAAAATGGGTAAAAATAAATGGTGCCTCAGAAATCTATGGAACATTATCCGATGTATATGCATAATGAGAGTTGCAGAGGAAAAGGTGAGGGAAAAGGGTTGAAAAATATTTGAGGGAATAATTGCTGATATCTTCCAAATTTGATGAAAAAATTAATCTGCATATTCAAGAATCTCAAAAAACTCCAAGTAGTATAAACTTAGATCCACTTTTAGCTACATCATGAAATTAATCCCAGATAAAACTGGAGATTGTGGCTAGCACACCTGATCTACAAGAAACACTAAAGAGGACTTTTCAGGCTGAAGAATTAAAATGATGCTAGTCAATAACTCACAAATATATGAGCACCTACAACGTTCTTCCATAGGCAAATATAGATGGATGTAAAGTGTTTTGGCTTTTAAAACTTTTCATGTCTTATTGTATTTAAAAGTCAACTATACAAAGCAAGAACTTTGTTGATGTGCTTACAATGTTTAAAGCTAGTGACAATAATTGCACAAAAAAAAAAAAAAAAAGGGAAAAAATGGAGCTATACTGGTGCAAAGTTTTGGTATTAGTATGGAAATTAGGTTGGTATTCATCCAAACTATATTATTGTAAATTAGGATGTTTATTATAATACCCAGGGCAACTACTAAGAAAATAAAAACTAATAGCACGGATATTAAAATAGTATACTATTGAAATATCTAGTTAATGCAAAATAAAGCAGTTATGGATGAATAGTAAAACAAAAAAGACATAAGCTATATAGAGAATAAATAGCAAAATGGCAGATATAAATCCTATCCTATCAGTAATCACCTAATGTAGATGGACTAGCCACTTCAATCAAAGGCAGAGATTGGAAAAAATAGATAAAAACATGATGTGACTATATGCTGTCTATAAGATAAACACTTTAAATCAAAGGTACAAATAGATTGAAAGTAAAAAAAAAAAAGGAAAACCTATACTAATCAAATAGTAACCAAAAGAACACTGGAGTGGCTATACTAAGTCATATTAAATAGGCTTTAAGACAAGTTGCTGCTGTAAAGAATGACATTTTATAATAATAAAAGAATCAGCCCATCAGGAAGACTTAATGATAAACATATATGCACCCCAGAGTACCGAAATGTATTAAACAAAATCTGACGTAATTGAAGTGAGAAATAGAGAATTCCACAGTAATAGTTGGAGACTTCAATAGCCCACTTCCAAAAATGAATAGAATGACTAAACAGAAAATTAAAAAGAAACCAGAAAACTCAAACAGTAGTGTAAACCCACAGAACTTGACAGACATCTATAGAACTCTGCCCAACAAATACAGAATGCAAGTTTCTGTGGGACATTCTTCAGGAAAGACCATACTAAGCTTCAAAAGTTCAGAGTTCAAAGTGTTAGTTGATAAACTGTGTTCAACTCTTTGCAACCCCATGGACTGTACTATGCCAGGCTCCTCTGTCCATGGGATTCTCCAGGCAAGAATATTGGAGTCGTTGCCTTCTCCAGGGGATCTTCCCAGCCCAGGGGTCAAATCCAGGTCTCCCGCATTACAGGCAGATTCTTTACTGTCTGAGCCACCAGGGAAGCCCATAATAAGTTTAAAAGGACTGAAATCACACAAAGTCTACAAGTACATTCTTTGACTAACATGGAATGAAATTAGAGATCAGTAACAAGGATTTTTAGAAAAGTTACCAATATATGGAAATAAAACTACATCTAAATAACCAATGGGCCAAAGAATAAATCACAAAGACAAATTACTAAATACTTGGAGATTAATGGAAAGGAAAACAAAACGTACAAAACTTAAGGGATGCAGCTAAAGCAACGCTTGTAGGAAAATTTATGCTGCTAGTGTTCAGTCACTCAGTTGTGTCCGACTCTCTGCCACCCCATGGACTGTAGTCCAAGACACTCCTCTGTCCGTGGAATTTTCTAGGCAAGAATACTGGAGTGGGTTGCCATTTCCTACTCCAGGGGGTCTTCTCTACCCAGAGATTGAAACTGCTTCTCCTGCGTCTTCTGCATTTCAGACAGATTCTTTACCATTGAGCCACCTATGCTGCTAAGCACCTATTAATATATTGAAAGGAAGAAAGATCTCAAATCAGTAGCCAAAACTGCTACCTTAAGAAACTAGAAAAAGAAGAGCGTATTAAACCCAACACACACAAGGGAATACTAAAGAATAGAACTGCAATAAATGGAGTTAGAGGCTAGAAAACGATAGAGAAAATTATTTAGTTATTTGGAAAGATCAACAAAATTGACAGATCTTGTGAATTCACTGGCAGTTCAGTGGTTAGGACTCCATACTCTCCATGCAGGGGGCTTAGGTTCGATTCCTGGTCGGGGAACTAAGATCCTGCAAGCCATTAGTGAAAGTCGCTCTGTTGTGTCCAACTTTTTGCGACCCCATGGACTATATGTTCCATGGAATTCTCCTGGCCAGAATACTGGAGTGGGTAGCCTTTCCCTTCTCCAGGGGATCTTCCCAACCCAGGGATTGAACCCAGGTCTCCCGCATTACAGGCTGATTCTTTACCAGCTGAGCCACAATTGGGAGCAGCCAAAAAGAAAAAAGAGAGAAGACTAAAATTACTACAAATTAGGAACAAAAGAGAAGCATCTTTACTTACCTTACTAACATGAAAAAGGATTGTAAGGGAAAACTATAACCAGTTGTTGCTAACAAATTATATAACCTGGATGAAATGAATAAATGACTAGAAACACACAAACAACTGATTTGAGAAGAAATAGAATAAGTGAATAGACTTATAAAAAGTAGAGATTGAATTAGAACTCAAAACAATTCCCAGAGTGAAAAGCCAAAACTTAGATGGCTTCACTTATTATGTCTTTCAAATATTAAAAAAAAATAAATACACAATGAGACCAGTATTACCCTGATATCAAAACCAGAAATGACATCACAAGAAAAGAGCTACAGATTATTATCCTTTCATAGCATAGCTGTAAATATCCTCAACAAAATACTAACAAACCAAGTCCAGCATCACAGAAAATGGATCATTTACCATGATTAATTTAGCATATGAAACTTTAACAAGATTAGCTTAGCATATGAAATTCAGTCTATTTGATACAATGTATTAATGGAATAAAAAACAGATACCACATACTCTTCTTAATAGAAGTAGGAAAAGCATTTGACAGTATTCAACATTCATTCATGATAAAAAACCCTGAACAAACTAGGAATAGAAGAGAGTTTTCCTAAACTGTGCAGATTGCCCATGAAAGATATATAGATACAGGCCTACTTAGTGGTGAAAAATCAAGATCAGAAACAAAATCAGGATAAAGACCAGAATGTCTGCTCTTTCCACTTTAATTCTATATTATACTGGCTATTCTAGCCAGGGCAATTGGACAAGAAAAGGAAATAAAGGACATCTATCTAGACTAAAAAGAAAAAAATAAAACTATTTGAAGATGACTTATCTTATTTGTAGAAAAATCTTAAGAAGTTCACTAAAAAATTGTTAGAGCTAATAGGTGAGTTTAGCAATGTTGCAGAATACAAGATCAATACAAAAAAAATCAATTGTTCATTAGTAATGAAAACCTGGAAATAAAATTAAGACAATAATTTCATTTTTTTTGTTTAATTCTTTTTTTCTTTCCATTTTATTGAGGTATACTTGACATATAACACTATGTAAGTTCAAAGTGCATAGCATTTGACTTACATACATCATGAAATGATTGACATAATAAGTTTAGCTAACATCCATCACCTAATGTTGTTTTTAGTTACTAAGTAATGTCCGACTTTTGCAACCCCATAGACTTGGGATTTCCCTGGCAAGAATACTGGAGAAGGTTACCATTGCCTTCCCCGGGGGATCTTCCAGATCCAGTGATTGAACCTAGGTCTCCTGAATTGCAGGTGGATTCTTTACCATCTGAGCCCCCAGGGAAGCCCATCATCTAATATAGATACGAGATAAAAGAAAAAGAAACAAAAACTGATTTTTTTCCCCCTTGGGATAACTTTTAGGATTTACTCTTTTAACTCTCACTTGTAACATACATCAGTGTCAACTATTTAACCAGAGCATCCCCATTATTATTTATCTTCTAACTGGAAATTGTGCTTTTTGACCACCTTCACCCAATTCCCTCTTCCCCTAGTCCCACCTCTGATAACTACAAATCTGATCTCTTTTTCTATGAGTTCGATTTTTGAAGTAAAACTGACCTACAGAATTATGTTAGTTCCCAGTGCTCCACATAGTGATTTGTAATTTCTGCACTTTATAAAATAATCACCATGATAAGTTAGGTTGTTATGCCATCTGTCTCCATACAAAGACACATTATAACTGAGTGTACCTCTTATGTGCAGTTTTCATCCCCAGGACTCATTTATTTTGGGACTAGAAGTTTGTCCCTCTGAATCCCCCTCATCTCTTTCACTCATCCCCCATACTCCTCCCCTCTGGCAACCACTAATTTGTTTTCTGTATCTATGAGTCTGTTTCTGCTTTGTTATGTCCCTTCGTTTTGCTTTTTATTAGCTTCAACGTGTAAGTGGAATCATGTGATATTTGTCTTTCCCAGTCTGACTTATTTCACTTAGCATAATACCCTCTAGGTTTATTCAGATTGTTGCAAATGGCAAATTTTAATTCTTTTTAATGGCAGAGTAATATTTCATTGTCTAATATGCATATTCTTTGTTTCATCGGGCACTTAGGTTGCTTCCATATCTTGGCTATTGTGAATAATGCTGCAAGAAACACAGAGGTGCATATATCTTTTTGAATTATGTTTTTTCCCCCCTTTGGAAAAATAGCCAGCAGTGAAATTGTTGGAATGTATGGTAATTCTATTTTAAAATTTTTCTTATTTTAAATATTTGTTTTTGTTTCATTTCTTCCTATTTTTATTATTTTGAGGAACCTCCTTAATGTTCTCCATAGTGGCTGCATCAGTTCCCATTCTCACCAACAGCGCAGGAGGGTTACGTTTCTCCAAATCTTGGCCGGCAATTGCTAGTTGTCTTTTTGATAATAGCCATTCTGACAGGTGTGAGGTGATACCGTATTGTAGGTTTGATTTGCATTTCCTGATGATTAGTGATGTTGAGCATTGATTTTCATGTGTCTGTTGACATTTGTGTGTCTCATTTGGAAAAATGCCTATTCTTGTCCTCCGCGCATTTTTCAGTTGTTTGATGTTGAGTTGTATGTGTTCTTTGTATATTTCGGATATTAACCCCTTATCAGGTATATTGTTTGCAAATATTTTCTCCCATTCAGTTGTCGGCCTTTTCCTTTTGTTGACAATTTCCTTTGCTGTGCCAAAGCTTTTTAATTTGATATAGTCCCATTTGTTAACTTTTGTTTTTGTTTCCATTGCCTAAGGAGACATATCCAAAACCATATTGCTAAGACCAACATCAAAGAGTTTTCCTTCTGGGAGTTTTGTGGTTTTAGGTCTTACATTTAAATCTTGAATCCATTTTGAGTTTATTTTTGTAAATAGTTGAGAAAGCAGTCCAGTTTAATTTTTTGCATGTAACTATTCAGTTTTCCCAACACCCTTTATTCAAGAGGCTGTCTTTTCCTCATTGTATATTCTTGTGTCAAATTAATTGACCTTATAAGTGTGGGTTCATTTCTGGATTCTCTATTCCATTGATCTATATGTCTGGCGTTTTTCTTTTTAGCTGGTATCTTACTGTTTTAATTTTTTTTCTTTTGAACTTCTAATTTTGTATTGGGGTATAGCCAATTAACAATGTTGTGATAGCTTCAGGTGAACAGAAAAGGGACTCAGTCATACAAATATATGCCCTCTTCCATCCAGACTGCCACATAACATTGAGCCAAGTTCCATGTGCTATACAACAGGTCCTTGTTGGTTATTCATTTTAAATAGAGCAGTGTGTACATGACCATCCCAAACTCCCTAACCATTCCTTCCCCCCAGCAACTGTAAGTTCATTTTATAAGTCTGTGAGTCTCTTTCTGTTTTGGAAGTTCACTTGCATCATTTCTTTTTAGATTCCACATATAAGGAATTCATACTATGTTTATCCTTCTCTATCTAACTTACTTCAGTCAGTATAACATTCTCTAGGTCCATTCATATTACTCCATGGTATTACTTCATTCTTTCTAATGGCTGGGTAACATTCCCTTGTGTATATGTACCACATCTTTATCCATTCCTCTGTCAATGGACATTTAGGTTGCTTTCATGTTTCGGCTATTGTAAACAATGCTGCAATGAACACTGGGGTGCATATATCCTCTCAGATCATGTTTTTCTCCAGATATATGCCCAGGAGTGGGATTGCAGGCTCATATGGTAGCTCTATTTTAAGTTTTTATAAGGAACCTCCACACTGTTCTCCATAGTGGCTATACCAATTTACATTCCCACCAACAGTGTAGGAGGGTTCCCTTCTCTCCACACCCTCTCCAGCACTTATTGTTTGTGAATTTTTTCATGATAGCCATTCCGGCTGGGGTGAGGTGATATCCCATTGTAGTTTTCATGTGCATTTCTCTAATAATTAGCGATGTTGAACATCTCTTTGTGTGCCTATTGGCCATCTGTATGTCTTCTTTGGAGAAATGTCTATATCTTCCACCAATTTTTTGAGTGGGTGTTTTCTTTTAATGTTGTTAAGCATCATAAGTTGTTTGCAAATTTTGGAGACTAATCCCTTACTGGTCACATTATTTGCAAACATTTTCTCAGAATCTTTGGGTTGTTTTTTCATTTTGTTTATTGTTTCCTTTGCTGTATCATACTGTTTTGATAACAATAGCTTTTTGGAGTATAGTTTGAAATCAAAGAATGTGATACCTCCAGATTTGTTCCTCTATCTCAAGGCTGTTTTGGCTATCTGGGATCTTCTATATTTCTATGCAGATTTTATCATTATTTGTTCTAGTTCTGTAAAAAATGCCACTGGTATTTTGATAGGGGTTACATTGAATCTGTAGTTTGCCTTGTACTATGGTCATTTCAACAATATTAATTCTCCCAGTTCCTGAGCATGGTATATATTTCCAATGCGTGAGTTGTCTTCAGTTTCTTTCATCAGTGTCTTATAGTTTTCCGAATACAGGTGAGCTTTGTTCCACCTTCTTTTGAGATTTATTCCAAGGATTTTATTCTTTTTGATGCAGTTGTAGATGGGACTGTTTTCTTAACTTCCTTTCCGAAAGTTTGTTGCTAGTGTATAAAAACACGATACTTTATATGTTAATTTTGTATCCTGAAACTTTACTGAATTCACTATTAGTTCTAACAGTTTTTTGGTGGTGTCTTTAGGATTTTCTGTGTATAGTATCACATGATCTGCAAACACTGACAGCTTTAGTTCTTCTTTTCCAAACTGGAATCCTTTCTTTCTTTTTTTTTTTTTTAATGATTTCTGTGACTAGGACAAGAGTAATACTTAGAAACTAAAACTACCAAACATCAGTGAGAGAAATTGAAGAAGACCGAAATAAACGGAAAGATGTTTCATGTTCATGGATTGAAGAAAATATCATTCAAATGGCAACAATTCCTCAAATCACCTGCAGATTTAAGGCAATCCCACTAAATGTCTCACCTGCCTTTTTGCTTTACATTGACAAACTGATCCTAAAAGTTAGATGGAAATGAAAGTGGCTCAGTATAGACAATCTTGCAAAACAACAAAGTTGGAGAATTCACAGTTTTCAATCTGATACTAATAACATAAGACATAATAATCAAGACAGTGTGGTTCTGGCTAAGGATAGACATTTAGATTAAGCAGCAAAAGCAAAAATAGGTAAATTAGGCTCTATTAAAATTGTATAAAAATCTTATGCTTCCAAAAACACCATCGAGAAAATGAAAACACAACCCACAGAATAGGAGAAAATATTTTTAAATCATGTATCTCATATGAAACTTACATCCATGATACACCAAGTAGTCTTATAACTGAACAATAAAAAAAAGAAATAATTCAATTAAAACTGGACAAGGAATTTGCATAGTTCTCTAAAGGAGATATACAAAGGGCCAATAGGCACATGAAAAGATGCTCACCACTCTTACTCCTTAGGGAAATGCAAAGCAAAAACCACAGTGAGAATCCACTTCACACCCACTAGTCTGGCTAAAATGAAAAAGACAACAAAGGTGTTGATGAGGATGTAGATAAGTTAGAACCCTTATGCATTGTTATAAGAGTGTAGAATGGTGCAGCTACTTTAGAAAACAGTTTGGCACTTTCTTAAAATGTTACACACAGAGTTACCATATGACCCTGCAGTTCCACACTTAGGAATATTCCCAGGAGAACTAAAACATACGTGAAAATGTATGTTCACACAAAACTTCTTCAGGAAAGTTCTGAACAGCATTATTCATAATGGCTTCAGAGTGAATGTAACTCAAATATTCATCAAGTGATGATTGGATAAACAAAATGTGATATATTGATACAATGGCTACTATTTGGTCATAAAAAATAATATGAATTATTAATACATGTGGTGGCTACAACAGAGATAAGCCTTAAAAATATTATACTAAATGTAAGAAGCCAGACACAAAAGGCCACATATTGTATGATTCCATCTATGTAAAATACTCAAAACAGGCAAAACATAGAGATAGAAATTAGATTAGTGTTCAACAGGCATTGGGAGAGGGGGAAACAGGGAATGACTTAATGTGTGCAGGGTTTCTTTTTGGAATGATGAAAATGTTCTGATAGTGTTGATGGTTGCTCAACTCTGCAAAAATATTGATACTGAAAGCCACTGAACTATGCACTTAAATAAAAAGGCTACATTGCATTGTATGTAAATTTTATTTCAATAGTTTTGTCATAGAAAATACTTTGTATGTTAACTTCCATAGGGAAAAATAAACATTTTAATGGACAAATTTCTATAAGATAAAATAAGTGTGGCCAGAATTCAGAAGTATCCTCTGATATCCAACTTTCTCCTATTTTAGGTGATTATCAGGCTGTTTAGCTGAATTGTATTTCCCAGCTGATTTTGCAGCTAGAAGTTTTAATCATTTGACTAAATTCTGGCCTAGAGTGTAAGAATAAAATGTTTTGTGAAATTGCTCTTTGTGCTTTTTAGAGGGAAATTGCTGGCCCTCTACCTCTTCATTCACACTTCAGGCAGGCTAGAGCCTGGACTTGAGGATATTAAGCCATTTTTGTACAGGTTGTCAAGAGCAAACCCTTAGGGCGTGCCATAGAGCAAAATGAAAGGAAACTCGGTAGCTGGACCGTCTTGAGGAGGAGAACCTTTTGAATCACTCTGATGAGATGGATTTGCCATGTATTTTGTTGTTGTTCAGTCACTTAGTCGTGTCTGATCTTTGTGAACCCCATGGACTGCAGCACGCCAGGCCTCCCTGTCCTTTACTATCTCCCAGAGTTTGCTCAGACTCATGTCTGTTGAGCTGGTGATGCCATTCAACCATCTGTCACCCGCTTCTCCTGCTGCCCTCAATCTTTCCCAGCATCAGGGTCTATTCCAATGAGTTGGTTCTTCACATCAGGTGCCCACAGTATTGGAGCTACAGCTTTAGCGCCAGTCCTTCCAATGAATATTCAGGGCTGATTTCCTTTAGGATTGACTGGTTTGATTTCCCTGCTGTCCAAGGGACTCTAAGAATCTTTGCCAGCAGCACAGTTTGAAAGCATCAGTTCTTTAGTGCTCAGCCTTCTTTATGGTCCAACTCTCACATCCATACATGACTACTGGAAAAACCATAGCTTTGACTAGATGGACATTTGTTAGCAAAGTGATGTCTCTGCTTTTTAACATGCTGTCTATGTTCATCACAGCTTTTCTTCCAAGGAGCAAGCGTCTTTTAATTTCATGGCTATTGTGATTTTGGATACTTTCAAAGCAGTCAAATCAACCTTCCAATTTCTATAATAATGTCTTTGGGATCATGGTATTTCTTGTTAAAGATTGCTTTTCTTTCTGTGAATTTATGCTCACATGGTTTCAAATGAACAACTCCAAAGGTATGAGGATAAACAAAACACAATCTTCCTCTGTGAGTTCAATGTGAAGTGGAAGCATTTGTCATGTGCATAAATAATGAATGTAAAAACAACTGAAGCCAGAGATTCAGGTAGAATTTTGTGAGAAGCAAAGGAGGGCCGGGAAAAACTGAGCAGAGAGGGTAAGGACGAGTTAGAAAAATCATTTACTAGCAGAGAAAGAGAATATAACTTCTCATTTCATTCTATGCATTTTTTATTACATAATTTATTTTGTGTCTTGATAATGTGGAGTTGTTTTTATTGTCAAAAACTTTTTTATTGTGAAATGATCTGAGAGTAATAGAAGAATTCAAAGATAGTGCAGAGAATTCCTGTACAACTTCCAGTTTGCCATAATGCTAACCTATGATCCTAAGAAATTAACTACAATTAAGTACAATAATATTAACGGAAGTCAAGACCGTCAGATTTCACCAGTTTTTCTTTGAATGCTCTTTCAATTTCTGTCCCAGGCTCCAATCCAGGATCCAGAATTGCATTTAATCTCTAACTTCCCAAATCTTCCGTAGCTAGCTTCAGAACACAGGGCGTTCACAGACCATCTCTCCAGTCCATCTGAAGTCAACAAGTTTGGGATGGGAGCCCCGAAGCGCCAGTTCCAGGCCCGAATCAGTCATTAATGAAACACTAGGACTGTCAAGTGGATGGTCGGGGGGCTCAAACCTAAAAGCGTCCAGCTAATGATGGAGAAATATTCTCCAGTGAGATTGGTTATTCATTCATCCATCACCCAGAAAATTTTTCCTGAGCAGCAGCCACACCTGAGACACAGGGCTGCACAGCCCATGAGTCCCATTCATCGCTTGCCAGCAGTTCTAATCCTGTAAAGCTGATCATTAAGTATTTATCGAATGCCTACCATGGGCCCTATGACACGCATTATGAACTTTCCATTAGCCTGTACTCCATGAATATTCCATTACAGGCCTGAAAGGGTTAAGGTGCCGCAATGCCTCCCCGGGGCCTGGGGAGTCCCGCACCACTCAGGGAAGGTTGCAGACGCATTAGGATCCAAGTATGTATTTTCTTTTCCCCTCTGTTTATGTCTCTGTTTTCTGTAAAGTCTCCTAAACTGCAGCCGTATCTCCCAACGTCTCTGACAATGCTATAAATTTCATTAAGAAGATGAAGCCTGTGGGGCAATTAACTCCAAAAGCGGTACAAAGCAATAGCGAGGACATCCTGGCCTGTAGTACTTAGCACTTAGCTCTGAAATTGAGATAAGCCCTATCAACTCGGGGTTGTGTTTAATGTTCACTGCCGCTTCCAGACCACAGCTACAACCCAGCGGTCACCGTGTTAACACTCCCCAATATCTATTACAATTAGTTTTTGATTAAGAGGCCTAACATGGCTTTTGAAGCCTTTTATGTTGTGTCAGATGGCTAGTGATGGAGTGAGATGGCTGGACACCTCCCAGTAACAAAGCATCTTGTAAAAGGTTTCAAGTGAACTATTTTATCATCCTAATGGAAACCAGATGACTCTAACTCCCCCCTTAATTTCAACTATTTACTGAAGAGTCCTTGTTTTGAATTACTTAAAGATTTATTCTTAAACGACTACCTCATGCATCAAGAATCGCTAATAACAGAGCCATTTGGAATTTGGGAAGGCTTTTAAAGATGACGGAGGTGATTTTCACAGAAGGTTTATTTTATTTTTATTATTTCTTTCGATTTTTAAGGGAGCAAATGCCTTTGCCCTTTTCTGGTATTTAATTATTACTTTAATGATGGTTTAGGAGGTCTTTCTCTGAGTTATGCTTTCTCTGCTGGGGCTTCAGTCGACAGTCTTGGTCTATTTTCCAAGAGAGAGGTCACCGGTATTTTGTGAGGGAAAAACAACTTTTTGTAGCTATGTATGATTTAATTCTGTGTGAATGGAAGCTATATGTCATTTTTATAAAGGTACATCAAGATCAAACAAAGTAGACTGATTTAAAAGCTTTTATAAGCTATAAAATACACTTATAAATTTAATCAGAATAGTACATAAATAAGATGTAACATGTGAATGTGAAACACACTGGCCTTTTTTGCAGCCTTTTTTTTTTTTTTTGCTGTCTCAGTAGCCTTGGCTATGTCCCTGCTTTGAACCTCTGTTTTGTGTTATCTGGGGCTTGGACTAAATGCACCCTGAGTTTTTGTTTACCACTAGGAGTCATTGGTTCTGTGCTATCAGATGTGCTGGAAACTATTAACTCCTAGGGTACAAAAACTTCATCAAAGGAAGCAATGTGGTGTATGGGTTCAAGCCTTCTTAGTGGCTTTGTGTCCTTTGGTGTGATAATCAACTCACTGAGAGGCAGATTCCTTCCATGTGAAAATAAGGCCAATGTTATCTATTCCACATGGGCTTCCCAGGCAGCTCAGTGGTCAAGAATCTGCGTGCCAATGCAAGAGTGGTGGTGGTTTATTTGCTAAGTCGTGTCCAACTCTTGCGACCACATGAACTGTAGCCCGCCAGGTTCCTCTGTCCATGGGATTCTCCAGGCAAGAATACTGGAGTGGGTTGCCATTTCCCTCTCCAGGGGATCTTCCTGACCTAGGGATCGAACCCAGGTCTCCCACATTGCAGGCAGATTCTTTACCAACTGTGCTATGAGGGAAGCCCAAAAGGGGATGCTGTGGCTGCATGGGCTGGGAATGCAAGAAACTTGAGTTCAGTTCCTAGGTCACGAAGATCCGCTGGAGAAGGGAATGGCCACCCACTCCAGTATTCTTGCCTGAAGAATCCCATGGACAGAGGGATCTGGAGGGCTATAGTTCATGGGGTTGGACAAGACTTGGCGACTAAACAACAACATTAGATGATGGACATTAACTAAGCTTACTATGGTAATCATTTCATGATGTATGTAAGTCAAATATTATGCTGTGCACTTTAAATGTATATAGTGTTATGTGTCAATTATACCTCAATAAAATGGAAAGAAAGCAGAATTAAACAAGAAAAAATGAAATTATTTTCTTATTTTTATTTCCAAGTTTTCATTACTAGTGTACAATTTTTTTTATATTGATCTTGGTGACTGAACAAGAACAACAATCTATTCTATAGTTACAACTGGTAAATATCAGATATATAGAGTGCCCAGTAAATGGTAGCCTCTTGATAATTTCTATTTCTCTTTTATTCTTTCATGTTCTGTCCTGGTTAGTGGTGTCTGGTACCACGGGAGTGAATTTTGTACCATGATATTTATTGTGTATATCATTATATTATGAACATTTAGTGAGCACTTGCTAAGTTCTGGGTGTCCTACCAGGTCTGGGAGACCTGAGATTAGAGGCAGAGTCTTTGTTCAGAGATAAACTGGGTGAGTAGGCAGAGAATTTTAATGGAGTCAGACAGAGATGGGCAGAGGAGGGGTGACTTCTCAGTCCACATTGCATCTGGGGCTTTATCACCTGTAGGGAAGACCTGGGAGAAGGGCATGGCTACCCACACCAGTATTCTTGCCTGGAGAATTCCATGGACAGAGGAGCCTGGTGCGTTACAGTCTATGGGCCTGCAAAGAGTTGGACACGACTGAGTGAGTACATTTTCACTTTCACTTGCTTTTCATATATGCTCACATACATTATATAAGGGAGTCTTCACAACCATGCCCTGAGCCTAGCTGAGCCGTGTTATCACCTCCACTTTACAGATGAGGAATCCGCAGAGCTGAAGTGTCACTGTGCTTAGTAAGATTCCTAAGATTTTTTAAAATGAGACTCGCTATCAGAAATGTCATTGCAGTGAACATATGAAAGGTTTAGACCTGAAAAAGCTACGATAGATCCATTCACTCGGATTTTACTTGTCAGATTCTCCTTTTTCTAAGTGTTTCTGTCGAGAGGCCCATTTACTTTATTCATTTGGACATGTGCTCAACATTAATGTGCTGTTTGCCAAGTGCATCATCACCAAGCAAGGTAAGGGAGGCTCACAGGCCAGAAAGCACCAGCCTCTGCTTTCAACAAGGAGTTCAAGGTCCTGTGGGGACAGAGCTGTGTGCACCCGAGGCCCCCAGAACTGCAGTCCTGAGGTGGGGCTGAGCCCGGGACCGGCAGAGGGGCTTGAGGGCGCAGAGCAGAGACACCCTGACCACTGGGATGGGCGTTAGGTGCGGCTCTCTGTAAAAGGAGGCACTTGAACCTACCTGAATTTTATAGGACAAACAAGGAATTGCTCAGGTCGAAAGTACGGGTGACGTGGAGAAGGCTTTAGGTTCCGAGAAGTCAGGAGAGATGAGAGTATGAGAACCAAGCCAGCTGTCAAAGGTGAGCAGAAAGCTCGGGGTGGGGATGTGGTCCTGGAGGAGGGCAGAGGGACCAGACCCCCCAGCCCTCCCACACCACACTCAGAAACAAGACCCCACACACCCTCTGCAGCTTATCTCAGTATCAACCCCACATTTCACTGGTAAACCAGCCCTGTTGTGCCTCATTTTTTTCCTGCTTCCCGTCATGCCCATCCCAGTTTACTGCCTTTGGCTAGTCTGGCCTTGAATTTCACCTGAGCAGTTGGTTAGAGGCTGTTATTAGTATAACCAACCTTAAATAATTTGATTTTCAGGTTGGGCACGTCACAATATCTCCTGTGGGCTTGATAGTCAAACTACGCATTTATTTAAAAATTGGTTTCCTCACATTATATTTGAAAGCGGTGCTACTCACTCATCTGTAAACCATTAGGCCACATATAAAAACGTATCTTGTCTGACTTTTATTCACACGGTTCTGAAAGTAAGCTTTAGGTCTGAATAGTCCACTTCTCTACTGAATCGATTGTCCTATTTTGCTGGTTTTTCTTTTTCTGAATATTCCTATAGAGAACTGTGCATTTAAAACAGAGTGTGTACAACAAACTTTAAAGATACACTCGGACTCTCTCCTTCCTCAGTAACTTTTCAGGAATTTTTGCTTGTTTATTTGTTTTTAATTTAGATGAGCAATTAAACTGGGCTGACATGACCTGCAGTTAAATGCATAGTGTTTGGCTTGAGCTGAGTTTCCATGAGTTGTCAACAGTTAAAAGTCCAGGAACTTAGAGGTGTTACAAAAAAATCTGGCTTCTTAAAAAAAAAAAACCTAAAATGTGATGCCCTGGGCTTACAGGGGGTGCTTCTGAAAGGCTCAGGTCAATTACTCTGTTTCCCATTGGCCGAGGGTGGGCTGGGGTGGGGGTTTGGGGGTGAGAGTGGGAGGGGACCTCGCTTATCAAGTTTCCTTGCCTGGTGCCCTGGGCTTTTGCCTTTTGTAACCACAGATCTGACTTTAAATCTTCCCAATTGAAAAATTGGGAGGAAACTGATGTCCACACAAAAACCTGCTCACGAATGTTTTATAGCAGTTTTGTTCATGATTGCCCAAGTTTGGAAGTGATCAAGTTATCCTTAAACAGGTAAGTGTGTTAGTCGCTTTTTTTAGAGTATGTCTTTAAACAGGTAAGTGTGCCTGACTCTTTGCAACCCCATGGACTGTAGCCCACCAGGCTCTTCTGACCATGGAATTCTCCAGGCAAGAATACTGGAGTGAGTTGCCATTCCCTTCTCCAGGAGATCCTCCTGACCCAGGGACTGAACCCAGGTGTCTTGTCCTGCAGGCAGATTCTTTACCATCTGAGCCACCAGGGAAGTCCATAAGCAGGTAAATGGACAAATAAACTGTGGTACATCCAGACAATGGAATAGCATTCAGCACTAAAAAGTAATGAGCTATCAAATCACAGAAAGACAGACAGGAAACTTAAGTACATATTACTAAGTGAAAGAAGCCAATCTGAAAAGGCTGCATATTCTCACTGTACGATTCTAACTATATGACATTCTGGAGAAGGCAAAAGTATAGAAACAAGGAAAACATCAGTGGCTACCAGGGACTGGGGGGTGGGGGAGGAATGAATAGGAGGAGCACAAAGAATTTTAGGGTATGAAAATACTCTGCGCATTACGATAATGAGTGATACATGTCATTACGCATGCGTGCTAAGTCACTTCAGTTGTCTGACTTTGTGTGACCCTATGGACTGTAGCCTGGCAGGCTTCTTTGTCCATGGGATTGTCCAGGCAAGAATACTGGAGTGGGTTGCCATGCCCTCCTCCAGGGGATCTTCCTGACTGAGGAACTGAACTCACGTCTCTTACGTCTTCTGCATTGGCAGGCGGATTCTTTACCACCAGCACGACCTGGGAAGCCCACGTATCATTAAACATTTGCCCAAACCTAGAGAAAGTGCAGCACCGAGAATGAGCCCTGATCATGCTGGGTCAGTGTAGGTCCATCAGTTCCAGCAGACCCCCCACCCTAGTGGAGGATGTGGACCATGGCGGAGGCTCTGCATGTGTGCAGTGCAGAAGAGATGTGGAAGCCTCTATGCCCTCCTCTCAACTTTGCTATGAACCTATCACTGCTCTAAAAAATAGTCTTTAAACAACAACAGAAAATGGGGGTGAATGCCGATCAGCACGTGTGAAAATTAACCCTCTCAGCTCACAAGTTTCACTATAACAGAAGGTCAAAATAACAAAATGAGGGAGCTAATACTTTTGGACTTGATAAGTTAGTAGAAAAACACATTTCTTGAGCAGTTTTACACACTGCTAGGAAAGGAAAACAAAGATATAGGCTGTGTTCTGCCAAGTATCACTTTTCAAATAGTTAGTCACTGAGAAGATTTTCTTCCATGATCCCACTTACTTCCTATTATTTCCATCTCAAAATGGAGTAGGTGAGAAATGTAAAAATGAAACAGTAATTTTTCCCTCTCCAGCAAACCAGAAATCAGCACGGTGTTCTCATCCACTTCTGGGGAATTTCCTTGGTACCTACTCTCCTGAACTTGGTTGAAAGTGCTAAGTTTTTCCTGTGTTAATTATTAATGTGACCTGTTTATGTACCAGTTATCCAGCTAACCATTAATATGTGTTTACTCATTGATGACCTTTGCAATTCCGTACCTCTCTCCTGGTTGTAAATGTCAACCTTTTTTCCCCCCATATGCACAATGTTTTCGTCATATCTTCTGGCTGCCTGAAACAGTTCCTTCATAGAGTAAAATAATATCAGGTGACACAGATATAATCTTTATGTCTACGAAACTAAGACAAGCGCTATTGTTTTAAGAGGATTAAGACCGAGAACTTTCAATTTTGAAATGAGCGAGAGATATACACAAATGTCAAAGGCAAGGCTCCCTGAGAGGGAGACAAAAATGCGAACAGAAAAAAAATTTGTGTTCTGTGCCTTGGTGGAGGCACGGACCGGCTCTGGGGAGGGGAACCCAATTTTCCTTTTGTAAAATGTCAGTGTTAAGCACTTGTACATTGGAGCAATCCTGCAGGATTTATTTCTAGTTAGCCAGTCAGTCTACATTAACCCCCAAACTAGCAAGACAGTACCATTCAGCTCAGTTGTAATGGCTAAAGCTGAGATTAAGCAATGCAGCTGGGTTAGGACTGCAACTGGTGACCTTAATTTTACCCATCATTGGAGCCTGTGTATATTTGACTCATCTTAATTGCATTTACCTAATTTTAACAGACAATAGCAACCCAAGACATTTTTCACCCCCAAATAATAAAAAAAAAATGAAGAAGAGCCATTTCTTAGAGATAAAGCATAGGACCATCTTGCTGTAGTCTTTGTCCAGATGACAAAAACAGCCATTTTCCCCCCTTTCGTCCATCAACATAGCAGCACAGGGAAAGACCCATTGAAATATTATTATCTATACATACTACCAACTTAAAGTCTCACGGTGCTTCCATATTGAAATATTTAAAAATATTAATATCATCTCGGCCATAAATAACCATTATGGCATTCATAGAGATTAAAGTGTTGAGATATGCCCTAGGTGTACATTCACATTTTCTCATTCATTGAGTCCTAACTCCAGTAAAATGAGTGTTTTTAGATACGGCCCTGAACACTTGCTGTGACTGTCACTTCGTGTTGAATTTATCATATAGAATTCAAGGCGGAAGATGGGGGGGCAATCTGTCACAAGCGATTGTATTTGTAATCGGTGAGGGTAGGGCTGGGGGCTGGGGAGAAGATAAGCCTTCGAGAGCCTTGGGCCACTCCTTCGGCTCAGTGGCTGCCACGCTGAGGGGATTGGCGTGGACCATGTGACGGCTTTCCTCTCAGCCTGGCTCTGTGTTGATGGTGATGCAGTACTTTATACTCATAAATGCCGCTCAGGTTTTCTCTGTTAAAGGATAACTCAGCTTGTCTTTCCCAGTGAGTGTGGTAATAAATAGATATATGGGCGAGACATGGGGTGTTCTGACTCAGTGAGATACTCTAGAGTCTTGGAATAGACGAGTGGGTTCAATCATGGTGCCAGCAACAGAACACAGACTTTCCAAGGAAACACAGGGTCCGGAGTTTTATGCTAAGTTTCCAGTGGCATGAGATGAGAAGCAATTTAAAGTCAAGGTTTAGTATCCCAATTTCATGTCAGTTCTGTGCTTCTAAGGAGGAAATGTGGTAAAAAACCCACATCATTTTATTCGAAAATGGGACGTCTATTGGGAAATTTGAAATTATAGGTAAGCAGAACAGCCGCGTTGATTCTTGATCTCATTGAATGTACCTTTTACTGTGGGAACCAAGCAGAGAATTTTCCCAAGACTGCTCTTCACAGCTGTACTTTTTTCCCTTGTGATGTGCAAAGCAGGCATCCAAACTCTGGAGTTTGGAAGTCAAGTACTCTTCATAGCCTGCAGATCTATCTCCGGGTATGGAAATCAAAGGCTCTGAACAGTGCCAATCAGAGTCCCGTATTTACATTTCCTCTCTGTGTAACGTGGTCAGTAGGCTTAATTGACACATGGAAAATGTTCCTTTACACACCCTGTTCAAGGCAGCTCTGGAAATTTGGGTTTACGGAATGTGCCGGCAGCCCTGAGCTGTCTTGGCTTCTCCTCTGCTGGCTTGGTCCATGGCCCAGAATGATGCAAGTTATGCATTGCTCAAAACGCTCAGATGAACTGCTGGAGCAGTGTCAGGAGTGTACTCAGGCTGAGGAACCTCTCCTGGGGGCAGGACGGGGGTGTGAGGGGGCTCCGAAATCACTTCCCACTGTGAAGCAGAGGTGTGTGATGACTGGGGCCATTAACTTCTGTAGGAAACCTGCCCTCTTTCCCACCCTGCAATCTCCTATGGGGCCTCTGCCCTGGGGCCCCAGGAGACACTGGGAATATCCCATTTGTAGCCCTTACCACATTGCACTGAAACATGCCTCAAGTGTCTCTTCTCAGCCAGACCTCCGGTGCTGAGGATTCCTCATCACCCAGCGCAGTGAGTGACATACAGAGGTCCTCAGGAAGAGCAGCCAAGGCAGTTGGACTGAACAAGACTGACCACTGGGATAATGACAATGATAACAGTAACGATAGCAATAATTTCTAATTATTGGACAGCTATCCAATGAGTCTAACTACCGAACTAGGCGATTTCTCTCTCTTGATTTTACAGATGAGCGGATGACTTGGCAAGGTCAAGTCATATCACAGAGAAGTTAGGAAACAGAATAAAAGGAGGAAGAAGTGGAATTCCAGGCATCGGTGCTTAACTCCACACTCTGAGCATAGGCGCTTCTGCTGCTTCTGAATTAAGACTGTATTTCCATCATCGCTGTCGAACTCAGCAGGAGTCGCAGAGCTGGTGATGTTTAGAGAGAGGCTATTCAATGGGAAAGAAGCAGGTCTGCTCCCAGGCCGCCTTTCGGGACTCAGAGGGTTGGACAGGCTCGGTTTCAGGTGTGCCATTATTTGGCCCATGCAGCATTTCTTTCTTAACATTCAACAATAAATCAGTGGCCTCTTTTAATATTTCTACCTGAATTGGTCTCCTGGCTTCACCACACCCTGGCTGTGTGATCTGGAAGAAGTTGCTCAACTTCTCTGTGCCTCTTCCTTTGTGTGGGGAAGTATCGGGTTGTCTTGGGGAGCAGCTGCTCTTACACTTGTGAAGGCCCTAGCACAGCGCCTGGCACAGTCTGAGTGGTCAGCAGACGACAGATGCTGTAATTTGTTGTTTTGCTCCATTCCCATCTCCTCCAGTTACTGTGTCCCGGTGGGCATGAGCTTTTCTTCTTCTGTGAGTCTGCTGCCCATGGGGGCATCAGTGCAGGGATGGGTTGTGGGACGTTAACTGAGCCCAGTGACTAGGTCTAGGACCTGGTTATTTAGACATGCCTTAAAGCCATTTTCTTTGTGGTCCAGTCACTTCCCTAGGGGGAGGGGAGCACTTCCCAGGTGGCTCTGTGGGTAGAGAGTCTGCCTGCAATGCAGGAAGCGTGGGTTCAATCCCTGGGTTGGGAAGATCCCCTGGAGGAGGGCATGGCAACCCACTCCAGTATTTTTGCCTGGAGAATCCCATGGACGGAGGAGCCTGACTGGCCACAGCCCATGGGGTTGCAAAGAGCTGGACACGACTGAAGCGACTGAGCACCCACGCACGCACATCCCCGGGGGTCGAAGTGGGTGGGAGCCAAGGCTTTCTGGAAGCTGGTCTTCTGGCCCTCATCTTCTCCCCATCCATCAAAATCCACCGCCCTCCCCTGTCTCTTTGCTCTCAAAGACCCGAGTCTCTCTCCTCCTCCTGGCTGGCATGCTCTCCTCCCAGAACGTGGGGCTTTGGGGAAACAAAAGCCAGGTGTCTCAGCTTTGGCCTCAACACAAACCTCCCCTGAGTCAGGGGCACGGAAAGGCCTGGCTTCCTTTCTAGAGCAGAGAGCTGGCAAACGCGGAGACAAAAACACAAATTAATATATCAGTAAATTATCCTGCCACGCTGACATACGCTCTAATCAGGAAGGCAGTGAAAACACAGGGAGGATGCCAGAAAGGAATCTGGCGGAGCGGGGAGGCACCGAGACCAGAGCTAGAGGGGGAGCAGAACCTTGGAACACTTCAAGGTCTGAACTTTTCCCCGGATAGTTCACTGGGTGTGCAGGGAGCACCAGTTAACTGCTGCCAGGGGGTGACAGGGGGAGATGGGAATGGAAGGAAAAGGAGGATAGAGGAAACTAAGAAGGAAAAGGAGGCAGGGGCAGGAAAAACGGGTAATCACAGGTAAGCGAGAGGCAAACATTGAGAGCTTACCTCATGCCAGGCACTGCATGTGCTGTGATTCAACACCTTTGAAAGTGCAAGTCACTCAGTCATGTCCGATTCTTTGTGACCCCATAGACCGTAGCCCTCCAGGCTCCTCTGTCCATAGGATTCTCCAGGCAAGAATACTGGACTAGGTTGCCATTTCCTTTTCCAGGGGATCTTCCCATCCCAGGGATTGAACCCGGGTCTCCCAGACTGCAGGCAGATTCTTTACCATCTGAGCCACCAGGATGTCCTGTGATTATCACAACCACTTTCTGCAATGGATGCTTCCTATTATTCCCCTTTTCCCCCAAAAGTTTTCTTTTCTTTGATGTGGACTATTTTTAGTTGATAGTTTGTGATACTATTGCTTCTGTTTCATATTTTTGGTTTTTTGGTCACAAGGCATGTGGGTTCCTAGCACCCCAACCAGGGATTGAACCCACATTTTCTGCATTGGGAGGTGAAGTTTTAGCCACTGGACAGCCAGGGAAGTCCCCTATCCCCATTTTAAAGGTGAGAAAACTGAGGAGGTCAAGGCTGAGTGGACATCTCCAGTGTCTACATCTAATAAAGTGATGGAACTAGGCTTTCTGCCCCCAAATTCGAGGCTGCACTTAACCAGTTTCCTGTCTGGCTCCCCACTAACAAGTCCATGTTCTAATAAAAAAGCAGAAGTGGAAATTAACTTATTCTCATCTGGGGAGTTTGCTGATGGTATGTGGAGAATGAGCTAATCTCGGTTAGAACAAGGAGAAATTAAGAATGTAAAAGAGAAGGAAGGTCTACTCCCAGGACTTCAGTATGAACAAAAGCTTTCAAAATGAAGACAGAAAGTCTTCACATCCTACAGCTGATGAAGAGACTGCCCAAGCACTACCCCATCGGCTCTACCCAACCCTGTAAGATAGATCTGACCCCAATTGTTAGTGCCATTTTTATAGATGGAAACTGGGGCTCAGAGAAATTAGATGATGGGGCAAAAGAGTGAGCAAGAGGCAGAGGTCAAGAACGAACACAGATCTAACGGTAATTGGACGTCAGATGGTGTCTGTCAAGGTGACCCAGAGCCTCATGCTCAGGGGGTGACCAGAGGAGGGGTGTAAAACAATATCCCTTGACCCTGTGCAGGTTGGTGGACTCCCTCAGGAAAGATACATGTTGAAGTCCAGTGGTGAGGGCTGACTCACACAGCAGTGGGGATGTTTAGGTGGGTCCTAGCTCCCAGGGGGAGCAGTGGTAAAAAAATCCCTCTGCCAATGCAGGAGATACAAGAGATGAGGGTTCCATCCCTGGGTGGGGAAGATCCCCTGGAGGAGGAAATGGCACCCACTCTACTATTCTTGCCTGGAAAATTCCATAGACGGAGGAGACTGGCAGGCTACAGTTCGTGGGGTCTGGAAGAGCCGGATACAACTGAGTGACTGAGCGTGAGCATGCAGCTGACTCGTTTGACTTGAGCGAAAGCAGAAAAAAACAGTGCAAAACTCTGCGATGAAGAGGAAATGCAGGTGGGGCTCCAACGTGGGGACTGAGTGTAGACTGCTTGGCAAGCCAAATGGAGAGGAAAAAGGTGGGAAAAGAAAGTCGGAAGTGAGAGGGGAGTGATGGTGTGGATGAGCTGGAAGTTGTCCTCAGAAACTAGAAGTGTTGCCTGGAATTTGTATACAACAGACTGCTGTGCAAAGGGAATAGAAGCGTGGGGGCCAGAGAGGAAACATCTGTGTGAAGGACCATGTGGGATAAGTTCAGAGCCACGACTAGACCAGAAGATTCAGGCAGATTGATGGACATCGTTAGGAAGAGAAAAGAAAATAACATTTATAATCTCCAGCCAAAACAAAAGGAAAAAAAAGGGGGAATAGGAAAAGGAAGAGTGAGTAAAATGATGCTCTTTTGAGTGGTCCCTGGAGTCACAGCAGAAACGTTGTGGTGTTAACGATGAGACCAGCATTTCCTGAGGATGCCTAATAGCAGCCCTTCCTCTTTTCCTTGTTTTTAAGGACTATCTTCAATACCTTGTGAAACTGTCCCCCTCATTGGTGATATTAAGCTGGACACTTTTGGCCCATAAATTTATCCTCCCCAGTTATAGTGCATATTGAGTTTTGGATGCTGGCTGATAATTCTTCCCATTCTTGCCGCTTTCACTATGCCCACCTCTGGGCAACCTCTCTTAAGGCGTGAGCTGGGAATCCAGGCTTGTTAGAATCTTCCCTGTGGAAGGATGATAGGATTTTGAGTGTTGGCTTTAGAGACTCTTCCAGGAGTGAATACAGGAGCTTGGCGCCCTGATGGTCTCACAGCCGGGATAACTGCCTTTGGGATTTTTCTTTCTTACTTCCTTGGTTCTTAGCTTCCATTCAGAAACAGCAGAATTTTCCAGCTAATTGACCTCCAAATAGTTGAAGCATGATTGTGTTATTGCTACTAATATTGGCATTGCATAAAAGCAACAGAATCAGACTGCAGATTATACATTGCAGAGGCCCTTTAAAGAAACAGTTAATCCAGAGATTAGGCTGCATCTTTTGAGAACTTTTTCAAATTTTTAGCATGCACACATGCTCATCTGATGTTTGTAACAGTGGCAAGCATATTGTTTGTCAAATGATAGTCAATCGTAGTATGAGAAATACATGACAACCTACTGGTGAGGTTAAAGAGGCCAGGAATTCAGCCATGATCAAACGCATTCCTCTTCTTTCTACAGCTCCACGAGGCAAGAGTGTAAACTCACTTGTGGAATGTATACTGTTTTCTGAAAATGAATTTGATGGAAACATCTCACTGGGATGTTTCTATGTCTTTCATTTTATGCATTTTTTAATAATAAACTACAGATTCAGAATTGATACAGTGCAGAAATTATCGGCCTCTTGCAGTGAAGTTAGCTTCTGTCATTGAATACATCCTTATCGCTAGTACCAAGTGGTTATATATAATTGAGATCTCTCTTAAGTATGTCTAAGAAGGGGCACTTCATGATTCAAACAGATATATTCAAGGAAAATAAAAGTTAACACTAAAATGGTTTCCAGGTGCAGGGAAATAACAGGGTCACTTTGTGCAACATTTTAAATAGTTTGTTTCATACTAAGCATTACTTTATCCCCTCCTTCCCATTTTATTATGAAAAAATTATTCTGAAGAATAAAATTTTCTATGAAAAATTTTGACCATCGAAGTTGGAAGAACTAGTAAATGCCCATATACTCACATCTAGAGTCCACAGTGAGCATGATATTTTCTTGTTTCATCCTCTGTCTTGCTATCCATCCATCCCTCTATCCAATAATGTTGATTTTTGGACTCATTTCAGAGTAAGTTGTAGGTATCGATACTCTTCACTCCTACACATTCCACCACCCAGATCAGCAATTAGAGTTCAGTATTTGTTTACAGGATTTTTTTTTTGGAGTGGATACAGTGTCATGAAATGTATACAACTACATAACCACAATGATTGTTACGATTTGGAATATTTCCAAAATCTCAAAGAGTTTAATTCTCATCCTGGCTAATTCCTCCTCCATTTTCCTATAGACAGCTATCGCTCTGTTGTTCTTTTCAGCACAGGTGAGTTCTGCCTGTGTTAGAATTTTATATACATACCATCATGCCATAACAGTGTTTCAGTAAGGCTTTTGCATTCAGCGTAATGCTTTGGAGATTCTTCCATGTTGTTGGAGTCTGGCTAGTTTATTCTTGTTTTATCACTGAGTAATATTCCATGGTATGAATATACCACTGGGCACTAGCAGCTTCCTGGTAGCTTAGATGATGAAAACTCAGCCTGCAATGCAGGAGACCCTGGTTTAATCCCTGGGTCGGGAAGATCTCCTGGAGAAGGGAATGGCAACCCACTCCAGTATTCTTGCCAGGACAATCCCTTGGACAGAGGAGCCTGGTGGGTTACAGTCCACAGGGTCACAAAGAGTCAGACACAACTGAAATGACTTAACACACACAACACACTCTTTCAAGAGGGATGGAATATGTGGTGCCCAAGAAACTCTACAGAAGAGTCTCCTGGATGATGTGAGGTTGGGTGAGAGAGGAGGATTTGAGATAGTTACCATCAAAAGAACACATTTATGAAAGGACATGAGAACTACCTTCAGCTATTTAAAGCAGGGGTTAGCAAATGTTTCCTCTAATGGATCAGCTAGTAAATGTTTTAGACTTTGCTGGGCCGGATGGTCTTTGTCCTAAGTGCTCAATTCTGACCTTGCTGTAGAGTGAAAGTAACCACAGATGAAAATGAAGAAAGTACAGATATGTTCCAATAAAAATTTATGGACATGGAGACTTGAATTTCAGATAATTTTCAAGTGTCATGACATATTACTCTTCTTCTGATTTTGTTAACCACCTGAAAATTTGAAATCTACTCTCAGCTCATGATCCATAAAAAATCAAATCATAGTTTTCCAACCCCTGATAAAAAAGAGTGTTAAATTGAAGAAAGAATAGTAATTATTCTGTATAGGGCTAGTGGGCCACATGAAAAAAGGAGGCACATTTGACCTAGAAAACTAAAAGATCTTTCTATTGAGTAGTGTTGAAACAAACTGTGTTCTTCCCCTGATCCCCCCAACCCCTCGCCTGACCCAACTGCTACCATAGGGTTAAAGGGCTGGGTCTCAGAGCTTGTCTGTTCAGTTCACTTCCTCAGCTCCTAGCTAGCTATGGGATTCCATGTAAGCTATTTAACCCTTTCACTTTTCTATTGACTCAATGGGTAAAATTAGAGGCACTGTAAGGATTCTATAAGTTAGTGGTAAGAAGAGTACTGATTTACGGTCAGTGTTCAATATACGTGCTCAGTGTCTGGCAACATGGAAAGTGTGGAATAAGTGCTTTCATTATTATCATTATAGTTGTCATTGTGTTACTGCTATTATCACAGAGAAGTTACCCAGGCATGCGGGTGAGTTTCGTTGAAGGGATTCCTACTTTTCATGGTAGACTGAACTAATAGATGCTTAGATGCTTTCCTGTTCTAACAATCAGTGTTCTCTCTTCGGTTTATTGCCTGAGGCTTCAACTGTGAGATTCGACTGCTGTTGAAATCTGAGAAGAAACAGCACAATATTTTAATCATTAATGTCAGCTAGCCTATACTAATAAAGGTAAAAGGGTGTTTTCTTTCCACCTGATCTCTCTTGATCTTGGATCTGGGGTCTACCTCCAAGGACACTTTATTAACGATAACTTGTGTAGGTGCTGAGTGGTAGTCAGGTTGCTTTAATTTGTTCCCCGTGTGAGAAAGGGAGAAGAGGAAAGATCTTTGCTTTGCCTTGGGAAATGGGTCACACCAAAAGCACTAAGCAAGGACGTGATTCTTCCTGTGAGCTGTGGTCACCTAACAGGTGA